>NC_045558.1:51363315-51963315 GCF_009769535.1 Thamnophis elegans | reverse complement strand
TGATCATCTTTATTCTTTACCAACAGATCCTGTCCTTCCTAACCTTTATTTCTGAAGAAGGGGCGAAAAGGTGCAGCTCCTGTCCTGGACTTTGAATTTGCCAGGTGTTGTGCCTTTATTTTAAACATTCCCATTCTGATTGGGTACTGTAATGCTCCTTGTGAAAAACTGCAAAAGGGAAAGCGGCATCTTTTCATTTTTGTAGAAAAAGAAAACCTAGAGCCATGACATTTGGAATAGTCAGGAGGGAAGAGTTTGGGTGACCCTGTTGATTTCAAACAACCACTCTTCCCTCCATTCCTTTGATAACTTTACAGCACCAAGGCTAGCCTTACAGATAGCAAGTTTATTTTATTTTATTTTTTGCTTGTGGGGAATGTATTCCTTTGCCACTATGCTCAGTTTATCTCATGTGCCAAGGAAAAAGATACAGAATAGAAAGTGGGTGAGAGGGAAGGAAAAATTAGAAATTCTGATCATAAATATGGATCTTTTACCTTAAAAGACACAATAAAGATTTCAATTGAGGCAAATGATTAGATTTATTTTTTTGACTTTCCAATCTACAATAAGTGTATATTGCTGATTAATTTAGATTATAACAATGTTATTTGAATAATTAATTTGCCAGAAATGAAGGATAAAATTTTTGATATTTTACTTCACATTCGGGATTTCTTAGTTCTATTAGCAGTAGGGTTAATCTTTCTACTAACTGCATTTCTTTTTCTGCAGTGAGTGACAGGACACTAATTGAAAATGTTGCAATTGTAAATTCAAATTAATTTTAATTTCTTTATTAGCATTCTATAACTGGTGTGCACTCAGGAACCCATCTTCCTGAACCCATTGCAGATTTTTTTACCTATTAACCAGCTCTTTGACAAATTGCCATGATTCTTGTTGAAGTAGGAAAGAAAGAGAAGTTGCAGGTCTTTCTCTTACTTCAATTCCTGATTTGAGAAGCAATAAATTAAACACAAATTGCTTGGCAATAAAGCTATTTTTTGAATTCAACTCTAATCCTCAGGGATCCTCCCTCTACCAGAATGTGCGGTTTGGGTTATTCTATGCATAGTATTTATGTGGTGCTTGTTGATTGGGGTATTGATGGCCAGCTATTAAATCAATGGCTGCCAAGTCCTTGACTTCTGGTGGTAAATCAGCTGTCCTGTAGACTGACAAGAGGTCCATTTACCAGGCTTCAGTCATTGAGCTGAGGTGGCGCAGTGGTTAGAGTGCAGCACTGCAGGCTACTTCAGCTGACTGCAGTTCTGCAGTTCGGCTGTTCAAATCTGACCGGCTAAAGGTTGACTCAGCCTTCCATCCTTCCGAGGTGGGTAAAATGAGGACCCAAATTGTTGGGGGCAATATGCTGACTCTGTAAACCGCTTAGAGAGGGCTGAAAGCCCTATGAAGCGGTATATAAATCTAACTGCTATTGCTATTGCCTTGGCTAATTTTGTACTTGTTGGACCAAATTCTTACTAGGTGAAAAATTGAATGTTTGTCCTTGTTCATTATAATGTGAGACTACCAATGAGTTTGGTCCCCTCGTCTGACTGCTCACATGTAATCTGATGGTTAGCTTCCTCCCTGTTTGTCCTACATAATCACAGGGGCAAACTATGCAGGGATCAGGTAGATTATGTTAGAAATCTGCCTGATTCTACTTCCATGTCATCTTTGCAATGTAGGATTTGTCCTCATATGGCAGCCTCTGGGCAATGTGCAATAGGTGGTGGTATGCAATGGGTTTAAATTGCATGTGTGGAAATTTCAAGGTCTGTGAGGAATAGGTGTGACAGGATGGGTAGAGTGACGGGGGATGTGACACGCTGCAGTATTCTGCAGTCAATGGTAAAGGCAAATGAAAATAAGGACACTCGAGTGTCCATTTTGAAACAAGTATGAAAGTAGTTTGTCTGAGTCTGTCACAATTTTAAATGGCCACTAAGCAACCAGTCCTTATATAACTACAACATTTCTTATGGATTCTGGCCAAATAATTATGAAGCAATTATTTGAACAGAAACAGCTAGAAAGCAACCCATGAAATCAAAAAGATATTCAGCCATTAAATAATTAGCTGGTTTAAACTGTAAATCTCAATGATTTTTTTTTACTACATACTGACCATAGTTCAAGAGATTCGATCTTTTTGAATCTCAATTATTGTATTTTATTTCAGTTTTCTACTTACTTAATTTCTTGTTCATATACTGTATAATTTCAGAATATCTAAATTCATATAATAATAATACATCATAAATATTTTCTTTATGAAACTTCATTGGAAGAAAATGTTTAAAAAGCAAGAAGAAGGACACGGCCGTCAAAGGAGGATAAGATGACGACTGCTGAAAGGGAGAAGACACAACAAGTGAGCCAGTGTTACGAAGCATCCTTGGGTGGAAGCTGCATTGAAGGAAAACAACTGCCTCAAATGGGTTGTTAAGTAAGGTCATTTTGCAATGGATCACAAAGTTTTAATAGGAATATTGACTCTTTTCTATAACTTTTTGGAGGTCTCAGCAATCAAAATAAAATGAACTGGCTAGTCTTCTGGAAATTTAGTCTTAATGCCATAAAGTTATAGAGAAGAAATGGAAAGAAAGATAGGTGTCAGAAATAGAGTTCTGAGAATTGTCTTTTGTTGACCAGTCCAAATTTCATGCCTGCAGTTTATTTTCTTACAAAAATGAAAATATGCCTCTTTATCAAATGTGCCACTTTCACTTTTCAGGTTTTTCATAAAGAGCAGTGCAGTACACAATCAGGATTGAGATACTTAAAATAAAGGCACTGCACCTGGCAAATTCAAAGTCCAGACTGCACCACTGCAGAAACAAAGGCTAGGAAGCATAGCACCTGTTGGTAATCCCAAAGGGGCTTTTTCAAGAGGTAATTGGACTTTCTGCTTTTTCTTTTGAAGACATTTAGTTTTTCATCTAAGAAGCTTCTTCAGCTCTGACTGAGGAATGGAAGGATTTGCACTTCTTGCAGATAGCTGGGCATTTGCATTCTTTTAGTGTGTTATTAAAGTCACCTAGAGATTTATCTTTGTCATCAGGGTCACCTGAGTGGTACAAATTGGTGTGGAGCCTTTTTGGAACTGTTGAAAGGATGTGTTGTAGATTAGAGATAGATGATGCCCTATCTCCCACCCCTCTGTTTTGAGAAGGTTGTTCAATGTTGACATAGATGGCCTCTAACTCCTCTTTCAAACCAGTGGTCCTCTCTTTGTGACAACCATGACCTGGATGACTAAGAATCTCCATACAGACCTGTTGGTAAAGAATAAAGATGATCAAGCACTCAATTATGTATTGGGTGATTCAATTCTATGAAACAAATTCTTCTTTCTTATCTTAGAAGGCATACTCTTTTAAAGAAGTACTTTGTTTTAGATCCCGGGTTTCAAGAAAGAAATTGCACATTTATTGAGAGTTCAAGTTTATGTCAAAATTTGACCCAGAGCTTTAATGACTGAATTATAAATTTATTTGCTGAACTTCATGTGTTCCTTCTGTTATTAGCAAACTACAGCCATTACTTTTTCCTTTCAGTGGGCATTATTTGAATCAAAGTGAAAATGAGAATATAAACTTTCAAAATATGCTAGCTTGTCCTTTTCAGGCACTCAAACATATTAGTATCTGAAGGGGATATGCATATGGGAAGAAATACTGATCATCAGTAAAGGTATGTGCAGCAAAATATTTCTTCATTTGATCAGTTAGGAAGTCATAGGAGCATAAATAAT
This sequence comes from Thamnophis elegans, assembly GCF_009769535.1. Taxonomy (NCBI): domain Eukaryota; kingdom Metazoa; phylum Chordata; class Lepidosauria; order Squamata; family Natricidae; genus Thamnophis; species Thamnophis elegans. Next base: position 51,959,549 of record NC_045558.1, on the reverse strand, counting down.
ATTTGTCCTGTCACTGTTACCCCTACAACAGCCTGATGGGAGAAATCATGCTAAAAGGCAGTGCCAGATGTAAAAGCACCCAACTACCTCCATCATCACTCTGTGAGATTTATATCTGGGTTGTGGTTTAGGATCCTAACCATATTGCAGCTTTGCTCTTAAAATAATATTTAATGAAAGAAGATTTTTTTTAATTTTACACATATCATCATAGTTGATTTAGCCTGTGTAGAGAATAACCAGAAAGATGGATTTTTTTCCATCTAGGTTATACCTTTAGTCTACCAGTGACACTGGAATCTGAAATTGGATTTTATTTACTTCTGCTCTGCAGAATTCTGCAGCTTACTTGTATATACAAAATTTATGAAATAAGATAGAAATAGGCATTCTATGTTTGATGGCTGTAAAATTAAAGAAGTAGCCATATTGCCACATAATTTATACTTTATTTATTGGTTATTCAAAACAATTGCAGTTTCTTCACTAATCTCCTTCAGCTTAATAATTTCTTGACCATCCAGGATAAAGTCATATCCCAAATTTCCCATCTGGCATGTAGAGTTGGGAAATGTTTTCCATATTTCAGTGAGTGTTTACTTATTTGCCCTTAGAAAAATAATATAAATGAGTCAATTAAAGTATGTTTACATATCAGTTGCTTTAATCCAGGACAAGTACTCTAAAAAAAATTATTTAACCATTTCAGGTGCATTTTGTCACATTTTTATCACATGTCCATATTTTAATGCAGGCAACAATCATATTTGGCTGATTATTTCCCCCCCCACCCCAGATTTGATGGAAGGCACTCTGTGCTACTCTAAAGTTTTGCTATTTGAGATATTTTGCAAACTTAAATTTAATGAGACCATTAAAATTGCAGTAAGTTGATTTTAGTCTTTTCTCTTCTCTCCTATTTTTTAGATGCTACCGTGTAAATCTTTTGCTACTTCAAAATGTGCACACCTCTTGAGGGAAGAGCTTAGAAAAACATGCAAGATGGAATGGTGTACTGAGATGACTGTGAAAAGCATTCTTACTGGGCCTAGAGTGCCATCTTGTGGCACTTTTGAGCCACTTCTGGGGCTACTGTACAGCATCCTGTTTCATCCGGTCAAATTTTTGGATCCTGGGAGAGAAGAATGGCTGCAGTAAAAGATCCTTTGGGAAGGAAAGAGTCCATATTTTAAAACAAAGAGAAATTATCCTCTTTTAATTCCAGCTGCCAATACTTCATAGATTGAAGACCAATCTTTATGACCTAGACCACTAAGGAGAATCCAAATTAAAATTCCATTAAAATGGAAAATATATTCTGCATCAACCCAGCTACGACAGGCAAAAATTGGAAACATTCATCATGAACCAACAACCGTTGCATCTCAGAAATCACCTTCTTACCTCTCTGCATTTCCTACCTTCGGGTTCTAGCTCTTAAAATAGGCATCTTGTTTAACCTGTGTGAATATGAAGCTGCCTTAATAGGATGGTTTAAGATGGTTCCACCCCAATTTTTGGATTGTGCTCCCTTTAATTAGTATGAATTTCTTTTGGGGGACAAGATTTTAAATTGATTTGTTCAATGATACAGTTTAAATTTTATATTCTTTTGATTTCTTTTGCTTAGTTTTTATTTCTCTTGCCATGTATTTTTATTATATTTTTATATTTTATAACTGTATACCTATCAATATAAGATCCATTAAGAATGAAGAATGTTTACTAAAAATCCACTGCATTTTGCTGTTCCTTTTTCATGTTGTGATACACTACAATGAATTTACACTTATTACTAATTTACATGGAAAATACAATTTTCTGTAAGGATCCACAGAAGCAGCATCAAATTATCTACACTAGGTGAAATAAGAATCCAATATATATTAATGGGAAGAATAAAAAAACAGCTACATTAATTGATTGATTCTACTATGCATTTATAAATATACTCATAATGCTTAGAGAAATTTGTAGTACACCTATTCTAAAAATGGTAACTCTTCAGCAAAATACACGTTTACAAGTGATGCTGTACTATCATATGAATGCATGAATGATTATCCTTGGCATTAGGATGTGTAGATACATTTATTTATTTTCTTTTTCCTAATGAATACTAATGAAGAAATGCTTTAGTTTGGAATAAAACAGCACAATATATAGGGAAGATTTGGAACATTACAGCTCGCAATATACTGGGAGCAATTTTTCAGGTAGGTAGGTATCCACAAAATTTAGAGCAGTGTTTCTCAACCTTGGCAACTTGAATATGTCTGGACTTCAACTCCCAGAATTCCCCAGCCAGCGAATGCTCTTCAAGTTGCCTTAGATCCCAAAAAGCTTGCTTCTATGTATTCAAATGTTCAGCCTAAATGTTGGAGATGTGGTTCTTTTGATGCTACGTATTTTCATATATGGTGGACATGTCGTAATGTTAAGGCATTTTGGATAAAAATTTGGTGGATCTTGCAAAATATCTTCAAAAAAAGGATAAAATTCACTCCCCAGTTGTTTTTACTAGGTATATGTATTGACTTTGTAGCAGTAGAGATAAATTTGGTTTTGTACTTAATAACGGCAGCAAGACTCTTGGTGGCGCAATACTGGAAGAAGAAAGACCTGCCTACAATTCAAGAATGGACTTTGAAGGTTATAAACTTAGCCGAAATGGCAAAAATTTCAGCATATCTTAAAGAACACTCAAACGAGAGGTATAAACGAGACTGGAAAAAATGGATTGATTATATACAAAGCAAATACGGGACTAAGAAACTCCAGATAGCTTATGCTTAAAATCAGTAATAACTTAAACTGTTAAAAATTTGGGTAACAGCAAGAAGCTGAGTTCAATGTAGAGATATTTTAGACTGTGATTGTCAAAAGGTTATACCATGTATGGGCTCTGGGAAGTCGGGGGGAGGGAAGGGAGGTGGGGATCTAGGGGGAGGGGGGAGGGGGGAAATATAATATGTGTTAAATTTTAAAGCATGATTGCACTTGTATACTGTGGTTTTTTAATGTTAGTGTCAAAACAGAACAAACTGAATATATTGGAAGGTAATAGAAGTATACCGAAGGGAGGAGCTGAGTGAAAGAAGAAGGAGAGTAGAGAGGGTGATAGAGAGGAGGAGGAAAAGGAAGGGAGGGAATGGACTAAGAGAGGGAGTGATAGGGTTAGGGTTAGATAGAGGGGGAGGGGAAGTAGGTGTAGAGGGGTATGAGAGAAGGAAGAATGAAAGTTGGAGGGGGATGAAAGAGGGTGTATGGTGGGCTAAGGCGGTATATTGGGTTTGTACTGTAGGGGGCATTTTCTATAAAAGTGAGGGCTGTGTTTATTACCCAATGTTATATGCCTCGGTTGCACAGTAAACATGTGATTGTATAGAATGAAATGGAAATAAAAAAGACTTGTGAAAAAAAAAATTTAGAGCAGTGTTTCTCAACCTTGGCAACTTGAATATGTCTGGACTTCAACTCCCAGAATTCCCCAGCCAGCGAATGCTCTTCAAGTTGCCAAGGTTGAGAAACAATGATTTAGAGAACAATACATGAAAAAAAAGGCATACATAAAACAACTACTGTCTGAGGGAACAGAAGCAACCTTCCACCCTTTCTTCCAACTTAAAAGGACCTAGCCACTTCATGGCTTGGGGAAAGAGTCAGGCTTTTAAAAAGTGATAATCCGCACCAGCAGAGTCAACTCATTGGCTTACCTCCACTCAATATAGTTAGCCTTTTGATTTTGAATGGCAAAAATCGTAGTTAATATTTTTATGCAGGTCAAAAAATTTCTGTAGATCAAAAATCTAAGCACCAGGTGACTTAACTGAATATAAGATCTCTTTTTTTGTGGCTGCATAAGTAATACACAATGCAAAATGTATAAAATCGTTTATTCAATTTTATGGTGCTAACTTTATTGATTAATAGTACACTGGCCAAGTTAGCTAATGCTTCATATCCTAATAACAGCGAGAGTAGTGTGTACACAGCAATAGAAAAGAGAAAATACCCTTTCAGAAAAGGAGATAATAAGGAAGATATTAACATGCAAAGAAATGGATAGGCTAACATTAGAATTAAAAAACAAAGGAGAGACAGAATATTATGACACATGGAATAGATTTTATCAATGGCTGGAAACATGAGGTTGGAGTCGGAACATGAAAAAATTAGGCTAAGCAGACCTGAAATGAGATATTATATATGTATCAGAATGAATATGTTGATCAAAAACAATTGTATAAGACTAGCATTGTGTAAGGAGTATATATGTTATTTGTCTTTCACTTTGGTTTCTAAGGCAGATGAAATACCAGGACAGTCACACTGTGTTCGATATACTCATATGTAAATAATAAAAAATATATTTTTTTAAAAAAATAGTTAACTGGCCAAGTGCTGTCACATATTGTCAGTAAGCCAAATGCTATTCAAAGCAGACAACAAAGGTCCTCCTGGTGATTTACAAGTTAGTTTAACTTGGATGAAATTATATTATAGGCCAGTGATGGCGAACCTTTTTTGGCTCACATGCCAAAAGCGGGGGGAGCACATGGGGGTCATGCACGGGCATGCCACACCCATAATGCAATGCACAACCCCAGTGCACATGCGTGCATGACCAGTGCTCCCCCCCCCCATTTTTTCCATGCTTTAACTCCAGCGGCTTTATAGGAGCCTGGAGAGAGCAAAAACAGCCTCCCCACCCCACCCGAGGCTCTCTGGTGGCTTCAGAAGCTTGGGGAGGGCGAAAAATTTTTTCATTTTTTTTTTCAAAAAAAATCTGAAGTCAGTTGGCCAGCAAGCGTATGTGCACTGGCCAGCTGACAGGGCAATGCCTCATGTGCCCTAACAAATGGCTCCGTGTGCCACCTGTGCCACGCATGCCATAGGTTCACCATCCCGGTTATAGGCTGTAGAATTGGATGCCAGATTAAGATTCCGGAAAACTGGTAATGGGACTAACGGTTTTATTTATACATACTAAAAAAAAAATGTACAGATATGAAGGGAAAGTCAACATGTCTATCTCTGGGAAAGATGTGCTTTCCAGAAGCTACATTGCATAATTATAGAAGAGGATCAAATTGGAGCCCAAGAGTATTTCAAAGATAAATATTATTTCAGCTTCAAATATCTTTAAACACTTTTTGATATTAATTTTATTAGACATTATCATTGAAAAAATAAAAACTACAGATTATGAAATAAATGAGCAGAAAGAAAAAAACTAGCACAGAAAAGGAAAATGGAAAAGCAAATAAAAAATAATATAATAAAGGAAATAACAAAATGACCTATCCCTTCATTACAAGGTTTAATAACTTATACTAAACTATTAAATTACCTAAGCTCAAAAATTATATATAGCTTGTTAATGATTTGATTGGCCAGGAACCTCCTATGTATTTAAGCTTCACACCTGTCAAGCAAGTATTATGTAAGCATAATTTGCAAGCAAACTGAAACTTTATAAAGAAAAAAGATGGGTATCCAAATTAACATAAAAAGGGAGAAAAAAGTTTGGTTAAAAATCCTGTTATTATAGCTGGATTTTCTTAGTGTTTTACAGCACTCTCTGGGCAGTTTACAGAGTCAGCATATTGCCCCCAACAATCTTGGTCCTCATATTACTGACCTTAGAAGGATGGAAGACTGAGTCAAATTTGAGCCCCATCAGGATCAAACTCCAGGTTGTGGACAGGGTTTGCCTGTAACCACTGCTCCATCAAGTGCTTGGTCACTTCATAAATAGATAAATAAATATAAACACTCTGTGATAGATTTATTATAAATACATTTTGCACTATGCTTGTATAACAATACATTATAATAAATAATATTCACTTGTTAGGTATGAGACTTTGTTCCAATGAATACTTACCTTCTAACACTCCCAAAAGGGCATTTCATTTATTTGATTTTTCTTTATTTTTAAAATAATCTATTTTATTATATTTTATTAAAGATAGATGCATTCATAAAATAGTGGTTTCCTATTTCCTCCAACAGCTACTATTCAAAAGGCTGATAATCTTCCAAATGAACTGACTTACTAATTACAGGAGCAGGAGATACAATATGTATCATAGGATTAAAGTATTTAATGGAAAATTTGATGGAAATTACCAAGGTTACAAGTAATGTCACCAATTTGAAAAAAATGTAAATCTATATGTAAAATGTGGCCTTCTGGAAGTTTATCATAAGGTATATTTGTGCAGATGTGTAATTAGCAGACTTTCAAACTCATATTAAATTTCAGTTATATTCTGGTGTTAGTACTGGCTGGGAATTCTAGAGATTGTATATACAAGAATTTGGATTTCAACAATTTGAAGAACATTTGTTCCAAAGAACTAAGATGCATTGGATCTGCAGGAATCTGGTAGGTCTTAATCCTGAGTTAACACTTTCAGCTTTGCACTACCAGATGATTTATTGTTTATTGTCAGAAAGCATATCATTTTATTTCCAAAATAGTTAAAAATTGGTTTGAATAAGTTTAGGACTATAATTTAGGCAAGATCTCTAGAGCAAACAGAATTTGCTGTGCCATAGATGTTTGTCACAATTATAATTTTCTTAATTTCATCATAATGCAAGAAACATTTTAAGCAACTTTATTAATAAGCTCTAATAACTTCAAGGATTTCTAACATTTGGAGGCAGTTCCATCTAAAATTGGAACATATTGATCAGCCCTGCTCTTTGGGATTTTACCAAAGCTAAAAGAAATTGTCAGAAGTAAATAATGGTTATTGATTTCAAAGATATAATTCTTGCAGCTCCCCTTGTTTTTGGAGAGAAGGAATCCGTATAACCATAATGTCCTGGTTATCTATAATCTTCCTATTATAAAATATTGGAAGACCTTAACATATACTAATACTGTACAGTGTCCTAGCCCTCTTTGGAGGTACCAAATATCTAGAAAGTTTTTGTTAGGAAACATTGAAATTGTGTCTCATTTGTTGTTGCACTCCTATCAAGTTCTAACTTTTATTTCTTTTTACAAACCATAATAATGATGTCACTTTTAAAGTTGCCAAATTTTGTTTCAGGGTTTGCATTAGTAGGAAGCAGATGGAAAAAACAACACTGTTGTTATGCAATTTGGCTCAAAATAAAGGACATAAATTGCAATTTTACTCATTTATTTCATTTTCTTCCACCTTATTTTATTATTATGTCTTCTTTTACTTCTTTGCAAAATAGTTTTATAATTTATGATAGATTTTTAAAAACTATTCCTATAGCATTCTAATTCATGCATGCATTATATCTATCTGTTTGTGCTTTTAGCTGCTTTTCAGTATGCTTATAATTTTAACCCACTTTTTACATAACCATAATGCATTGCAGGATAGAATTTAAGATTTTAAAAATATGCAATAAAAACAATAACTGCAGAACTGTAACATCATAAACAACATATTAAAATATTAAAGTTGGGAAAAATAGAATTATAGGTTTTTGTTCATCATTGATCAATACGGTTATTTTTATTCACTTCTTAAAACATACACAATGCATTCTTGCCGATTTGGTGGAATGTTTTTAAATATATTTGGTTATTTTCCTTGTTCCTTTTGTCATCCAAAAAGATATGGGATAAGTATTGTAGAAAGGACAATGGTTTCTGGCTCACAGTCCATAACTCAGCTGGGAACTGAACTTGAGTCTGTCTAGAACCGTGATGGCGAACCTATGGCACACGTGCCACAGGTGGCACACAGAGCCATATTTGGTGGCATGCCAGCTGTATTTGGTGGCACGACATACAGAGGCCCATTGATGGCTTTTTTAGATATACATGTTGTGGACAAGAATCATTAGACCTTGAATGACTGTAATGTGGGCTTCCAGATTATATGTTAATTCTATCGATTCAATATATGTGTTTGGAATCAAATACTTATCCATAAATGAATCCAATATTGTACGTTTTTTAGTTTTTTCATTTTTATGATGACACATTTTAATACATATTTCATTATTCTACAACAACTTTTATTTGAGCCGTGGTAGTGTGGTTGTTAGAACGCAGTACTGAAGGCTACTTCTGCTGACTGTGAGTTGCCAGCAGTTTGGCAGTTAGATTCTTACCAGCTGAAGGTTGACTCAGCCTTCCGTCCTTCCTAGGTGAGTAAAATTAGGACCCAGATTGTTGGGGGCAATATCTTGACACTGTAAATCGCTTAGAGAGCTGTAAAGCATTGTAAAGCGGTATATAAGACTAAGTGCTATTGCTATTTCTGCAATTAAGTATTTATGGGTTTAATATTGAAACTGAGAAATCTATCTCCTCTGGGGAAATGCAGACAGAATTCAGTGATGGTATGAAGAAACTTTTAATTGTATTAAACATTGTTATAATAAATCCACCTTTATGAAAATTTCATTGATTTGTCTTCATTGTTCACTTTGTTCATTTTGTTGTTTGGAATTTTGTGCGTACTATGTATATTAAGATTGTACTAGAAAAAAATCTGATGGCAAAAGCTTTAGGAACACCTGGTTTAAACTGTGGAGGAAAAGATACATTGCAGAGTTCAGCATATACATCCATGATCACTCCAATATTCTTTGTTTTTACCTCATTTTCAAGTTTAAAAATAATTCTGCAATGGAAAATTTGGAATATCATAGGGCAGTGATGGCAAACCTTTTCGGCACCAAGTGCCAAAACTGAAACACGCATGCTTCTTTCTACATTGGTTCATTCCAGCCTACAGGAAGAACTGCTATAAAATATTGAGAATAAACAATTAGCCACGTTTTTTTTTCCTTAGCATTTTTTCTTGAATGCACTGGGCATGTTTTTTTTTTTTAATCAAATATTTGATGGTAGCAGGAATTGACCTATTGGCTTGTTGCCAAAGTCTGCTGTCATGGACTAAGAGTGACTGGCCCAAAGACAACAGCTGCTTCCATGCCTTAAGGGAGGAATAGAATTCATTGCCTGGATTGCAGTTTTAACCACTAGACCAGTGTTTCTCAACCTTGGCAACTTGAAGATGTCAGGACTTCAAGTCCCAGAATTCTCCAGCTAGCGAATGCTCTAGACCAAACTACACTTCAAACAACCAGTCACAATACTGATATTAATTCGAACTGTAATCAATAGAGTTACCGTAATTAAAAACTATTTTAATTTGATAAAAGTTCTTAAAAATAACTCAGAGTTGTTTATAAGACAATGTACTGTATGCTGTTGCCATAAGTAGACAATTAAAGTGCAGTATGTTACCTGTTAGGATCTTGTATTTTTTCCAACACAATTAACACATGCAAACAGAATGGTGGCCTTTAAAAACCTAGTAACATTTATAATGTTCCATTTAATTTTAACTGATTTATGCAGCTCTTTTATGATATTTTTAAAACATTTAAACAAAATTATATTTTGTAGTCATTCTAGATGGAATTTTCAGATCAATGATGCTCTGAGAATTGCTGGAAGATCATGGGAATCTTGGGAAATACAATTCTAAAAAACTGGGGGAGCTTCTACGATAAACACCAAATGATGCCTCCTAAATGCATGCAAGAACAAGCAAAGGTGTAGATCAGTAACTGTTCTGCACAAACTCTTCAAGGATGCTTAGCTCTTCTACTTCATTGCTTTTAAAAGTGAACAGAGAATGTCAGGAATCAAATAAGCTCTAAGATAGATATGTCCGAGCTGCAACCAGCTGAAATTGCTGAGGTACAATTTCCAGAATGTTCACTATAAGCCCATGATGGCAAACCTCATCTCTCTGGGCATGTGAGCCATCGGCCATTTCTCTTCTGTGGTTTGCGCACTGGCCAGCTGGTCTTCACGTGTGCAGGAGCACCGGAAACCGGAAGAGCAACCGCCCAGTGAGCATGCATCAAAAATGATCTTCCAGTTTCCAGCATGTGCACCAGCCATCTGCTCCTCCAGTTTCTGGTGAGCATGCACGCATGAAAACCAACTGGGCAGCATGCATGTGCACACCGGAAACTAGAAAATCATATTCCTGGCATGCACATACGCACCCGGTGGTTGCTTTCTGTTTCCGGCACATGCATGCGCACTGGCCAGCTGGGCTTTGCACATGCATGCGTGCCAGAAACCAGACCAGGTGGCATGCATGCCGGAAACTGAAAGATCATCTTCCTGGTGCACGCATGTACCCCAAGCGGCTGCTCTTCTGGTTTCCAGCGCTCCCACATGCACGCATTCAACTTTTGGCACTTGGTGCCAAAAAGGTTTGCCAACACTGCCATAGGCCATGCTGATTGGTTGGTGAAAATTTATTCAGCTTGTAAAAATTGGACTCCAAGCTCTCCAGTAGAAGGTTGCTCAATTTGTTTGGCAGAAACTATATGGATTTCCACCCACTTTGGGATACCTTAAATAATATCCAATTGAATTATGATATCGTAACATGCTTAGCTGCTGGTTTCTTCCATCCTCCAACAAATACATTCATCTTTGCCTGCCCAGATGTTACAGTTTGCTATTCTCTCTTATTGACTCAGTTTTCCAGGATCTGAACCACCTAGTGTTTTGCTGCCATCTATCGTCCAGAGCTGTGCTTTTTTTTCTGGGGATTCGGCAAGTTCCTTCACTGGCTTTGTATGAGGTGCAAGTGGTTCTAAGCAATTTAAATCTTTTTATTTTGTCTGTCATTGCCAATAAGCCTCAATTGTGAATTTGACAAAACCCAAAGAGCAACAAATGTTGACATGTAACATTTATCTGCTTCAAGACAATTCATTGTTTCATAAGCAGAAGAAACACTAGCATTTTTTAAATATTGCTTTTATTTGTTAGTTGCTTGCATAGGCCAGATTCACCCTGAAAATAATTACTTTGCTGTTCTGCTTGATGTAACTGCTATGTATTTAATACTGAGTGAATTTCTCCTCAGGATGTAACATTACTAATCTATATTCCTGAGCTTTGGTTTATCACATTATTAAGATATAAGTTTTGAGCTTAGGTATCTTGGAACTAATTTGAAAGGGATATCCATCCATTTCTTTATAAAGTTTTCAAGTTTCCTTTTGAACCCTGCTTGCTTGGCAGGTCTAAACTTTAAATGGCTTTCAATTAAGCAGTAATTTAATTTTTTAATTGCATTAATAAAAATATGAATTGGGATTTTTACTCTACAGAAGTCAAGCCATTCAAAGTAAAAATGCTAAGTATATTGAGTGGAAATAGGGAATTGGCTGCACTGGTGCAGGCTAGTTTTGATGCTTTTCCTCAGCCTGAGACTATTGAGGCAAGATATAATATAGCTTTGGATGCACTGCAGTTCCTTGGGTTTGGACTAGACTTGCCACAAGGATGCTGTTGTGCTGCTCCCAACTTTGGAACATCATCCCCTGGATATTCCTATGGGTCCCACCTTGCCTGCCTTTAATCATTCTTTAAATGACTTTTCCCCCAAGCCTTGAGGCTGGGCAGGCCCTTTTTAGTGGAAGGAACGGTGGAACGTTGCTTCTGTTCTCTGGGACAGGAGTTGTTTTATGTACGGCTCTTTTTTCATGAAATTGCTCTCTTTATTTTGTGGAGCTAATATCTACTGAAAAAAAATGCTCCCATCATATTGTAGACTTTCATTTATCCATTCTTTCCTTTATATTGTGCTATTCTATAGCTAATGTATTTCATCATTAGAAAAAGAAAATAGATTTATTTATACATTTTAATGCCAAGGATAGTCATTCATGCGCTCACGTAATAGTATAGCAGCACTGTTTCAGGGGGTAGCTCCTAATATTTGCCCCAGCTTCTGTACATCCAGCACTTCAAAAGCTTGCAAATATGAGTAGATAAATCAGTACCCCTTCAGTGGGAACAGCATTCTGTGTGTTTCAGCATATAGTCATAGCATCCATATGACCATGGAAGCATCTTCAGACTATCCTGGCTCCCTTCTCTAAGAAATGATGAACACCACCCACTACAATTGGACATGACTGCAGAGGGGAAACTGTAACATTATTTTAAAAAATCCTTGGTAAAACTGTATTTTGCAGAGAATTTGTATTTCACCCATTGTAGATAATTTGATACTGCTTCTGTGGATCCTTACAGTGAATTGCAGTGACGTGCGGTGAGGTTTATGGCTGGTGAGGCAGTTCTCTCCCCTGACACCCCACTGACTAAAGCACTTTCTTTCGCCTGCCTGTGCTTGCGACAGCCCGCCTGAGCTCTGCCGCAAGCACAGATGGGCGAAAGAAAGTCTCTTTTGCTTGTTTGTGTTGGCGGGGTGGCGCAGGCACAGGCGGGCGAAAAAAAGTGACTTTTGCCTGCCTTTGCTGGCAAGCTGTCGCGAACACAGGCAGGTGAAAGAAAGTCTCTTTCGCGGGCACAGGTGGGCGAAGGAAAGCGCTTTAGGCTCAGGCTGGTGAAAGAAAGTACTTCACTGACTAAAGTGCCTGCCAGAGCTGCGCGGCATCCGGGGCGTGCTTATTCGGTGAGGGGTGCGGATGGAGCAGAGGAAGCCTCTCCCCCCCCTTCCCCCACCTGAAAGAACAAAGGGAACCTCTGCCGCCGCCTGGGCAACCTGGCCAGCCTCGCGGCGCTGAGCCTGGGAGGGGGCTGCAAGTGCCGCAGGCTGGACTGAAGCCGGAGGCGACTCCCCTCCAGCCGGGTAAGGCAAGCTGCCCTCCCTGCCTCTCCTACCCCTTTCCCTTTCTTCAAACAAACTCTCTCTCTTTCTCTCAAACAAACAAACAAACACACACACACAAAAAGTTGCACCAGGAGGATGAAGTTTGAATTCCTCCCCCTCCCTCCGACCCACATGTACCTTTTCCAGCTGTTTCAGAGAGGATTTCAACTCTGCTTTTGCCTGCCATCATGAAAAGAAAAAAAAATGTAAAAGGAAAAAGACAAGAGCTGAAGTCAGACTGGGCTAGTTGCTGCCAAAGTCAACATGGATGACTCTGCTTAACTGTTTAAAAAAGCCTCTTAAAAATGCCATCTACAGGAGGAGGCAGGAGAACGACGTGCCTCATCTACGTCAGGAATTTTTCGGCTTTTAACCCTTGCTTAACTCTGCTCGAGTGATCATAAAGTCAGACTAGATGAGGCACATTGTTCTCCTGCCTCCTCCTATAGAGGGCGTTTTTTAGAGGCTTTTTTAAACAGTTAAGCACTAAGCAGAGTCATTCACTGTGACTCTGGCAGGAACTTGCTCAGCCTTTTTCCTTTTACATTTTTTTTCTTTTCATGATGACAGTGGTGAGGCTCTGCCTCCCCTGACTGCACGTCCCTGGTGAATTGTATTTTCCATGTAAATTAGTAATAAGTATAAATTAATTGTAGCGTATCACAACATGAGAAAGGAACAGCAAAATGCAGTGGATTTTTAGTAAACATTCTTCATTCTTAATGGATCTTATATTGATAGGTATACAGTTATAATATATAAAAAATATAATAAAAATACATGGCAAGAGAAATAAAAACTAAGCAAAAGAAATCAAAAGAATATAAAATTTAAACTCTATCATTGAACAAATCCATTTAAAATTTTGTCCCCCAAAAGAAATTCATACTAATTAAAGGGAGCACAATCCAAAAATTGGGGTGGAACCATCTTAAACCATCCTATTAAGGCAGCCTCATATTCACACAGGTTAAATGAGATGCCTATTTTAAGAGCTAGAACCCGAAGGTAGGAAATGCAGAGAGGTAAGAAGGTGATTTCTGAGATGCAATGGTTGTTGGTTCATGATAAATGTTTCCAATTTTTGCCTGTCGTAGCTGGGTTGATGCAGAATATATTTTCCATTTTAATGGAATTTTAATTTGGATTCTCCTTAGTGGTCTAGGTCATAAAGATTGGTCTTCAATCTATGAAGTATTGGCAGCTGGAATTAAAAGAGGATAATTTCTCTTTGTTTAAAATACGGACTCTTTCCTTCCCAAAGGATCTTTTACTGCAGCTATTCTTCTCTCCCAGGATCCAAAAATTTGACCGGATGAAACAGACTGCTGTACAGTAGCCACAGAAGTAGCTCAAAAGTGCCACAAGATGGCACTCTAGGCCCAGTAAGAATGCTTTTCACAGTCATCTCAGTACACCATTCCATCTTGCATGTTTTTCTAAGCTCTTCCCTCAAGAGGTGTGCACATTTTGAAGTAGCAAAAGATTTACACGGTAGCATCTAAAAAATAGGAGAGAAGAGAAAAGACTAAAATCAACTTACTGCAATTTTAATGGTCTCATTAAATTTAAGTTTGCAAAATATCTCAAATAGCAAAACTTTAGAGTAGCACAGAGTGCCTTCCATCAAATCCGGGGTGGGGGGCAAAATAATCAGCCAAATATGATTGTTGCCTGCATTAAAATATGGAGAGTGATGAGCCCATAAACACATGAAAGAAATCTGCTGTATCTTAAGTATTTACCAATATTTAACTAGAAAAGCATATTGGTGCCTTTTCTCTATTATTACGAGAAGTAATCTTAAAGTTCTCAATGCTTTGAAAAAATCAAGATTACCCAGTAAATTGTAAATTAATTTTTAAATAAATATTTTAGACTACTTGTCCTGGCTCATAGCAACTGACAAATAAACATACTTTAATTGATAAAATAAAATAATCACTTATTGAAATATTGCAAATAATAAAAATCAACTGCCTATACAGTATGTGAGATGGGAAATTTGGGATAGGAGTTTATCTTGATCAGTCAAGAAAATCTTAAACTAAAGGAGATCAGTGAAGAAACTGCAAATGTTTTGAACAACCAACAAATGAAGTATAAATTACTTGGCAATAGGGCTACTTCTTGAATTCTTCAGCCATCAAACATGGAATGCCTATTTTAGTCTTGTTTCATAAATTTTGTATATACAAGTAAGCTGCAGAATTCTGCACAGAGCAGAAGGAAATAAGAACAAATTTCTTAGGACCAGAGCAATTTGCAATGTCACTGCCAGACTATAGTATAACCAAGAAAGAAAACTCTAATTTCTGCTATTCTCTACGCAAGCCAAATCAGCAATGACAATATGTATAAAATTCCCAAAGTATTTCTTCCTTCATTGAATATTATTTCAAGAGCAAAACTGGAATAATGATTAGGACCCAAGACAGAATTTAAGAAGCCCAGATTCATATCACACATAATCAAGATGGAAGGGATTGGTTGGCTGTAAATACATAATAAAAAATTCAGATCTGAATATGACTTCATCACACAGTTGGACACAAGATTCTTCCTACAACTGTAGTGAGGAAAAAGGATGTCATTGTCTTTTTGATCAATATTTCCCATTAGATTGTTTTAGGGATAAAATTGTTTTAGGGAAAATACTGTGCATGTTGCTCTAAGCTGCTTGAGTGAAGAATAGGTCCCTTTCATTTGCTCTCTATCTAAGACAAATAAGTGGAACAGATCACTATCAATTCCCCATCATTCCCCAGATTAAATAATAAACATAAATAGATTATAGAGTCTGAAAAAATAACATAATGGATTTGTCTATGGACTAAATAGTGCAAGGAAAAAGGAAAAACATAGAGCTGATTGGTCAAACTGATGAATTAGGATCTTACCTGCTGACTGAGTGTTACAAGAGATTTTGTAAGAGAGCGATATACTTAGGAGGCACATAAATGTAGCTAAGAATCCGAAGATCTATTTTTTTAAAAAAAATATTTAAAAAAAGTATCAGCAAAGCAGCCATACGTAAAATATTTTACATTAAATTTCCATAGATTCTAAATAATATTAAACAGCCTTTAACATTTCAAAGAATGTATCAATTGTGTCCAGAGGTTAGTAATAAACACGGAAATAGACATTTACTTCAAGTACTGTCAAATGCATACATTTTTGTCCTCCCACTCTCTATTATTCCAACCAGCAGAAATCTGCTTGCAAATTACTATTTGCAATTTGTAACAAATGATTTTAGATAGAGTAGTAATTGGAAAGAGTGAGCTTTGTCCACTATCACCTTTCCAAGAAAGATTTTCTTTTTTCTTCCATGTAAACCATGGCAGAATGCATTTTCAGTATAATTGTAATGAAAATACAGTGATCGAAAGGGATGGGAAAAGACATTTCTTTCTCTTAATCTGTTTCTATTATCTGTGATGAGATTGAGAAATTGAGGGTATGAGAACCCTGCAACTAGAGCAAAAAGTTGTAAATTATCCTCTGAAGTCTGGGTCTGTCTCTTTGCAGACCCAAACCAGAGTGTTATAGAGGTGCAGATGACAGACTCAATAATTCCTCTGTAGAACTGAATCAGCACTCCTTGGGCAAAAGCTTTCTGAGCTGGCACAGAAAGAACATTCTTTGTTGTGCTTTTTTGATGACATTTTTGATGTTAGGTGTTCCATTTTAGGTCTTGAGATATGGTAGAACCTAGAAATTTGAAGGTGTCTACTGTTCATATTGTGTTGTCTGGTATTGTGAGTGGTGGTAGTATGGGAGATTTCTTCTAAAGCCTACCACCATTTCTACGGTTTTGAGTGTGTTCAGTTCCAGATTGTTTCAGTCGCACCACCAGGCTAGTTGTTCAACCTCCCATCTGTATGTGGATTCATCATTGTCTCGAATGAGATCAATCACTGTTGTATCATCTGCGAACTTCAGTAGTTTAACAGATGGATTGTTTGAGATGTAGTGATGTGATTCTGCTTAGCTTCACCTGCTGCTTCCTGTCTGTGAGGAAGGTTATGATCCACTTACAAGTGTGTTCAGGTATCCCTAGCTGGTTTAGCTTAGTTAGAAGAATGTCTGGAATGATGGTATTGAATGCTGAACTAAAATCTACAAAGAGGACCCTTGCGTAGGTCTTTGGAGATTGAAGATGTTGTAGGATGTAGTGCAGAGCCATATTAACAGCATCATCTGTCAATCTATTTGCTTGGTATGCAAATTGCAGGGGGTTTAACAGTGGATCCATGATGGTTTTCAAGTGAGACAGCACTAGCCTTTCAAAGGTTTTCATAACCACAGATGTTAGAGTAACTGTTCTGTAGTCATTCAGCTCCTTGACAGTGGGCTTCTTCGGCAGTGGGATTTGAAGCAAGAAAGAACATAGCACATCTTTAGTGATTTATTGAAGATTCAGGTGAAGATGGGGGCCAATTGGTCAGCACAGACTTTTAAGCAAAAAGGAGTTATCTTGTCTAGGCCTAGAGCTTTTCCTGGCTTTTGTCTATGAAATTGGTCTATATTGGTCACTGATTTTTTTAAAAATGTCAGAAATGTTTATTTGTACATTTTGAGTTTATTATTCTTTATTTAACAGATGCAAATAAATGTGTGTGATGGGAATTTTTTTCTATTGCACAATTCTTTACACAAATAGTTGCCCAATAACTGTGCACCCATTAATATTCTCCTAAGAAAGCCAAAACCTCACTTTTATTTTGTTAAATATTCAGGTTTGAGGTTTTTAACATTTTGGATTGACTGAGAGCATTGTAGTTATTTAATAATAAAATTAATCCTCAAAAATACAACTTACCTAATAATTGTGTGCAGAGTGTAGATTTTGATAATGGAGGATTAGAGCAATAGTGGGAAAAAACAATGTTAAATATCTTTGCCAGTATTTTTTAAGATCAAACACACCCAATCCACAATCAATATGTTTATATGGACTCTCCTTTCTTTAAGTGTGTTTATTATGGGGAAAAACTTGACATATATTTTAAGATCTGATAAAGTTGCTTATATATAACAAAAAATGGCAAACAGCCTTACCGCTCCAGCTACCAGGCCTGCTAAATTGGAGCTTTTTGCAACTGCCACAATGGATGCAATAAGAAGCAGAATAGTACCTATTAGGTAATGAAGAAACTCCTAAAATGAAACAAAGACAATATAGTTTAGAAGAAAAGCTACCAAAATTCTGTACTTTACATCAGAGGCTTATCAAAGGAACATTTCAGTGTGATTGAAGCCCCAGGTGTAGCTAATGACTTTATGTAACAGAATAAGAAAGCTGGAAGGGACCTTGGAGATCTTCTCGTTCAACCCCCTGCTCAAGCAGGAGACCCTATACCAGGAGTGAAACTCGATTTCATTGAGGGCCGCATCAGGGCTGTTTGACCTCTGGGGGTCAGGGTGGGCGTGATCAGGGTGGGCGTGGCCAGCTCAACATCACTTGTCAGGGGCGCCTGGGGTGGCCTGAGTGCTGCCAGTGAAAACAGGCTCCCGAGTTCCCTTTTTGGCTGCCACAGCCTCCTGCAACCCTCTGCCAGTGAAAACTAAGCTCAGGAGGGCAGTGCACAGCCCTCCCGAATTCCTTTTATACTGGCAGAGGGTTGCAGGAGGCTGTAGCAGCTGAAAATGGAGCTCAGGAGCCTGTTTTTGCTGGCAGAAGCTCCACAGGCTAGTTCTTTACTGTTTCCAGGGTGGCCCTGTAGGCCAGATCTAAGTATCCCACAGGCCAGATCCAGCCCTCGGGCCTTGAGTTTGACACCCCTGCCTAAACCATTTCAAATAGATGGTTGTCCAATCTGTTCTTAAAAACCTTGATTTTGGAGCACCCATATCTTCTGGAGGCAAATAATTCCACTGATTAATTGTTCTCATTATCAGGAAATTTCTCCCTAGTTCTAGGTTGGTTCTTTCCTTGATTAGTTTCCATCCATTGTTTCTTGTCTTGCCTCCTGGTGCTTTGTAAAATAGATTGACCCATCATCTTTGTGGCAGCGCCTTAGGTGTTGGAACACTGCTGTTATATTACTCTTAATGTTTCTTTTCATTAAACTAGACATACCCAATTACTGCAATCATTCTCCATCTGATCCTCTGTACTCTCAGTGCAACCACCTGTCAATTAGACTCTTGTCCTCCTGGTTGGTGAAAGCATGCAGGACGGTGAACAGCAGATGGGTTCATGCAGTGCAAATTCCTCACTGCAAGAACAAACATTCCCAGGACATTTTAGATGCCCTGGTTTTTCCCTTCCTTTAAAAAAACCTTCAGTTGAACTCATCTGCTTGAATAATTTTTATTTCCCATATTCTTTTTTGGGGGGAAGGTGGTGGAAAAGGTGGTTGCTTGACATCACTGGGGGGTCCTGGATGAAACAAATTTCCTGGACTCCCTTCAGTCAGGCTTGGCTCTGACACAGAGACAGTTTTGGCCACAGTCATGGACAATCTCTGGCGGGGGTGGGATGGGAGTATTGCAACCATTCTTGCTTTACTTGAACTCTTAAGTGGCATTTGATATCGACCATGATATTCTTTTGGGACAGCCACATGAGCTGGGGCTGGGTAGTACTTTTGTGCTGGCTCAACTCCTTTCTCCAAGGTTAGTCCCAATTGATGTAGGTAGGATTGAGAAATCCAGCACCCAACTGCTCACTTGCTGTGCCCCGAAGGTTCAGTACTCTCTCCTCTCCTGTTTAACATCTACACATGAAGCTATTGGATGATATCATCTGTCACCATGGGCTGAGATAGCATCTACATGCTGATGATACCCAGCTCTCCATCTCTACACCTGGTGACTCGGATTATGCTGTTCCTGCCCCTCTCATAGTGCCTGAAGTGACCTTCAGGATCCATGTTTTTGTCATCCTTAGTTCTGGACGGGGTTGCACTATCTATTCAGACTCAGTTTACAACTTAGGGGTCCTCCAGGATTTACATTTCCTGCTCAAAGAACAGGTAGTAAGCCTGTCTAAGAGACCTTTTGTACAGCTCCAGTTTGTGCACCAGTTGCAAACTTTCCTGGATCATGAATCCCTGTGCTCAGTTATTCAAATCCTAGTCATCTCTCAGCCTGACTACTGCAATGCACTCTACATGGTGCTACCCTTTAAATCTATTTGGAAGCTTTAGTTGGTGCAAAATGGGGCAACAAGACCAGTTTTTAGGAATCCTAAGATGATCCATATTATACCTCTGCTCCCCAAACTACATTGGCTAATTGTCTGCTTCTGAGTACTGTTCAAGGTATTGATTATCCTTAATGGCATAGATCCAGACTCCCTGATGAACTGTCTCATCCAACTAAGGCAAGCCTGTTCTACTTATGCTGGCAGAGACAGTCTATTTTGGATACTGTTGATCAAAGAACTTTGACTATCAGAATCCAGAAGGGCAGACACTGCAGCATCTCTGCTGCAGTGCTCACCCTTTGGAAACCCACCTCTCTAAGGCAGTGTTTCTCAACCTTGGCAACTTGAAGATGTCTGGACCTCAACTCCCAGAATTCCCCAGCCAGTGTTCGCTGGCTGGGGAATTCTGGGAGTTGAAGTCCAGACATCTTCAAGTTGCCAAGGTTGAGAAACACTGCTCTAAGGTAATATCTGACCCATCCTCTATTCTTCTGCAGGAGCCTGAAGATCTGGCTCTGCTAATTATCCAAGGAATCAAATGGGGGAGTTCTGTGCTGGAGCTTGCTGCTGGATTAGTGGCAAATTCTGCCTCCCCCTCTTGCTCTCCGCCCATTCATCTCTTTATTATCATATTGATGTATTCACATTTTATTGTTCAGTATTTATTCATTTTCCTCTAGATAACCTTTCCTGAATGAAAGACAGAAGGGAAAAATACCATTCTAATAAAATGGATATGGTTGTTACTCCACTGTCTTGTTTAAAATGATTATGGAAGCACGTATCAATTTTCTCTCTTTGGACAGTTTCTATTGATCGTTTGCCAATGACTGCTCTATGAGATCACCAGACAACCCATGACCCCTTTGTTCATCTTTGCAGAGATATTTCCTTACCAGATTTTTCAATGACTTCAAAAATGGCATGGCTTCTAATGTACTGTAAAAGTTTTTTTTTTTAAAGATTCAAGGAAATATTCGGAAATTTATTGGTTAATTGTTCTCACTGTCAGATTTCTCCTTAATTCCAAGTTGCTTCTCTCGTTGATTAGTTTCCATCCATTGTTTGTTGTCTTGCCTTTTGGTGCTTTGGAAAATATGTTGATCCCCTCTTCTTTCTGAAGAAGATGCCAGGATTCCCTGTCATTCACTGTCTCCCAAAGTTTGCCCAAACCCACGCTCATTGCTTCATTGACACTCTCTAACCACCTTGGAAATAGTCCATGTTGAACTGTATAGCAAACAACAGGAGCTGATGAGAAGAAATGTTTTATGGGCTTTTATATTATATCATAAACTGTTTTATGATACTGTTATGTTGTAAAATGTTCTACAAAATTTGCCAAATTTCAATTCCACAGGAGTCATGAATTCCAGATTTTGGAGGCATTCTGTAATTACGCAATTAGTTCAGAATGTTTCACCTAAAGGTATGGATATGAGAGTTTTAGTAGTATATAAATGAAAAGTTATGTATTCAGCATGGTAGACCTTTCTGAAAATATGAAGTTGCCTTATACTTGTTGTACCTGACTTAGCTTTGCCTATTGACAGTGATGGAGTAGAATGGTATTTTTATAAGAAGATAGGCATTCACTTTCAGACAAGTAGGATATTCCTCCCATATCAGTTAAGACACCAGCCTCCTCAACAATTCACACAGGAGCCATGCATAAGAAACTTTCAGCTATGTAAGTTTATGCTTTAGGAACCTTGAAAATAAATGGAATGGTTGGGGGGAGAGAAGTGGAACAATCCAGGTGTTGAGATTTCTCTCCTATCCTCTTTCAGTAGATCTTGGATAAGATACTCTGGAAGAATCTTGCTTTCCCTGAGGGTGGCTGGCTAAGTACTTAACCTCATTCTTTAATAGTCATAGTCAGATGCCTTTCAAGTTTTTCAATCTAGAGATGTCTGGGGGTAAGGCTGGGATATTCTATATGCTGTAAGTAAGATACAGTGCCTCTTTATTTGATGAGTACGTTTCTTGTCACTGGTAGGTGGGCTTGTTTGCCTAATGGATGCTATATAGAGGTAGCAGTAGAAAAAAATAAACTAAAATGAGGAAATACGGGGACCATTACACATCTAAGCAATTATGGTGAATAATCTGCAAGAATGATAACTAAATCAGAGCAAATTATGAGTAGTAAAGTGTATACATCTATTCCCAATACCTTGCTAAAAATTCAGGTTGCAGAAGTGTTTAACCAAATCCTCCCAAACAGATTGATTAAAAATTGGTCATTTTAACTTTATAAGGGAAAGAAGACATTCAGTAGTTCTTGTTTCTCTGTTAATATTTTCTTAAGATCTAGAAAACCATGTATCATCAGAAACTGCAGTTCTAAATAATAAGTAAATGGAATAAAAATGCTACATAGGAATTGATGATGTGCAGTTACAAGTCTAACAAAACCATTTAAGTAGTAATCTTTCTGGAAGTTGACAAAGATAGGAACTTACCGCAAGTGGCCAGCTGATGCAAATCAACTTTTGATAGGCTCTAAAGATGTAGATAATGTAAAAGATGAAGATCATAATTAAGTCATATATGCAGACAAATTCAAAGTAGCTGTATGCATTGTGATCTGTCCACTGTGAAGATCTGACACAAATGAATCCAACCAGCAACAATAACTGTAAGACAAATAGCAGAACAAAACAAAACATTTCTGTGAAGAATGCATGAAAGACTACATTACAAGAATAATAAAATGTTCAGAGTTAACAATTTTGAAAAGAAAGACTTCTAGTCGTCAGCATGGGACTTATGGCTGTGTCCCAGGGGTCATGTGATCCTCTTTTGGGATCTTCTCACAAGCAATGTCAATGGGGAGGCCAGATTCACTTGTGACCCGTCAAAACCGCAGTCCACTAAAGCGCGCCCGATTAAAGCGCATACCTGACGTCATCAGCAGCGCGACAAATAAAATTAAAAATAAATTAAATTAAAATTAAAATAAAATTAAAGCAAGCCGATTCACATAAAGGTAAGAGTTAGGTTTAGGTTTAGGTTAAGGGTTAGGGTTAGGTTTAGGGTTACGTTAAGCGTTAGGGTTAGGTTTAGGTTAAGGGTTAGCGTTAGGTTAAGGGTTAGGTTTAGGTTAAGGGTTAGGCTTAGGGTTAGGTTTGGGGGGGTTAGGATAAGGTTTTCGCGTTAATTTTAAATTTACCGCTCACAGCGTGCTGTTTTCGTTGCGCTGTGATGACGTCACGTACGCGCTTTCATCGAGCGCGCTTTAGTCCACCGCGGTTTTGTGGTGGAACCGATTCACTTAATAATTGTCTTACTAACTTATTAACTGCAGTGATTTACTTAACAACAGTGACAAGAAAGGTCGTAAAATCAACAAGACTCACTTAACAAATGTTTCAGTTAACAACAGAAATTGGACTATCTGTACATATTTTAGGGATTCCCTGAAAAGCAAAAAGTATAGTTTGCGTATCTCTTGTCTGATATAAACTCATCCTTACTTTAACGTCTGTTCCCCTTACACTCTATCGTCCATTCATTTTGTTGACAGATTAATCCATTGTCTACTACAGTATTTCTTCAAGTAGGATTTCTTTCTTAAATGTTTAATCAATTAAAAAATAGATTAAACTCTAGGCTGAGTTCTGTATCACAAAATAGTAGGAAACTGACATCAATTTTCAGCAGTCGTGAACAGAAGAGATTATCTGGCTTGCAGTGAAGAGGCACATGTGGCCCTGGAGTTTCCTGCCTGCCCCAGATTTAAATTATAGTGTGATTTATTTGGTTCTGCTTGAAATATTGCATAAATTTATTCAATAAACCATAATTAAACAGTCCATATATGTATGAGCCATTTATGTATGAACAATTTATGAACAACATATGAACTATTCAGTGTCTAGATCTAGAATAATTTTCTCTAATTTCTCCATATTTCTATTATTCCAAAGACTGCCATGCTGGCTAGGGAAGACACAATTCATAGTCCAACATTCCAGAATACACTGGAGAAATGGGTTCAAGGCCAGTGGTTAATACTGGTTAACCACTGGGTGTGCAGGTCCAGTCTTTTCCCAGAGAGAAGTGGGAACAGCCTCTGCTGCAGCATGAAAGTATTTAACAGGCCCCTTTCTCCAAGCAAGTGAATGAAGTGTTAATGAAAGGCTCTTTTTATGAAAGATCCACAGTAGTAAATAAGAATAATCAAGCAGAGATGGCTGAACACCTGTTGAAACAGTCCCTATTCTGAAATTTGTGTGGTTAGTTACCTGTCCAAAATTGTTTGCATTTCTAATTCAAGCCTAGAGATTATATTTTCAACTCCTGAAAGACAAGTCTTTAAATGTAGTTCTCAAGTTGAATTGGTCAACTAAATAAATGTATGCAGGCTACAAAGAATAACTGAGATTACTTATTCAAAGGACTGCAATAATAGAGAGAGTACTAATGAACTGGGATATTCTGCCTCGCAGTGCTGCGATTTCTTTTAGTTTTTTATTCAAAGTCTCAATTAGCTTTGTTTTAAAATTTTTATGCGGCCCTCTTCTCAAGCGTATAAACTAAATCAGGCACACTGTTCTGGGCAGCCTAGAGAGACTCAACTCTGTTAATCTATTAAAACAGAACTTGACTCTGCCCACAACCTGCAGGAAACGGCACCACTGTTCCCCTCAGAAGAGTCGGAAAGGCGCGCCGGCTGCAAGGGATCGTTTCCAGATCGCCCAACCGGGGCGCTCTCTCGGAGCCGCTCTTCGCCTCAGTTTCCCTCCTTGTCGTCAATCAATTCCTGGCGGGAACTGGGTAGGTAACACGTGCAGGGCGTTGGCCACTCCGATGAACGCAGCCTGCAGCGCCAGCTGTTGTTGGCTGGGCGGTGCAAAATCTTGCTGCCTTTCCTAGGAAACACCCGACAGGCAAACAAATCCTAGCAAAACTTGAAATGGTCAGAAAGCGCAGTTACTCCCGCAGTTTGGCGAAACATTCGTTCCCTCCACCCACCCCCCCGCTTCCCTGGGACTCCCTGTCCCTTCTGATCCTTACCATTTGGGCCACTTTCAGCATGGCAGAGCAAGAGCCCGCGTAGCCTCTGTCGAGTAGTCCGGAGTCTGGCCCGTAGGAAACTGGCGGCGGAGCAGAAGAGCTGCGAGTGCCCCCACTGC
Source organism: Thamnophis elegans (assembly GCF_009769535.1). Lineage (NCBI taxonomy): Eukaryota > Metazoa > Chordata > Lepidosauria > Squamata > Natricidae > Thamnophis > Thamnophis elegans. The sequence continues at coordinate 51,934,584 of NC_045558.1, read as the reverse complement.
TGGCATCGGTACGGATGACCCGCATGCCGTGATATATCCAACACCTTCCAGAACGAACGGGTTCAATTTCTCCCCCCTCCCCCCAAAAAACCCTATTGCGACACTTAACACCAGAGGCGGGACAGTGCGGGGCGGGGCCCAGCAGTTCTCTGGCTAGGATGCCTCTTGTACAGTTAAGAGCCGGCCAAGCGCCCCACTAAAGCCATGGGAGTAAAGTGGTAGGGGGGAGATACTGGTTTTGGGGAAGGGAATCATGTCGGGGAGCGGGCTTCTGGAGCGCTTAACCCAGTGCTGCGTCGGTGCTCGACGCGCGAAGAGGGAGAGAAGGTAAAACAGGAAGGAGGTGGCAGATGGAAGAAAAGGACTCCCTCCTCTCTCTGCACACATATATGATAAACAGGAAGTCTATTAAATTGGTGGCGAGGGAAGAAGTGGTGAAATGCTTCGGAGCTGCTGCTGCGAAAGTTTTTCGAAAGAGGATGGGTAATTATTTTGCAAAATGGTCGTCTTAGAGTATAATGGGGAAAATAAAAACAAGAGCTACATCATTAGGCAAATAAGATATTAAAAGGTATTTTTAGAATTCGTCATGATCATAGAAAGCAAAACAATGGAAGAGCAAAAGAAACAGCTGGTTAGAGTTGCAAGTTTTTATAGGCATTCTGCAAGTTTAAGACTGATTAGAGTATCTTTAAGCCTGTTGAGACAAATAAACCAGAATAGCTCATATAAAAGTTAATCATAATGCAAATGTTAAAAGGGAACTTTCTCCTAAATACCTTATAGAAGTTCTTAATATAAGTACAAATAGAAATCAAAAGCAAAGAAATCTAGAAGTGACTTCAAACAGTACACTTTATTTTAAAAGAAAAGTCAGTATAAATTAAAAGAGTAGATTTATTATATAATTAGGACCCGATGTTGAAGCAGATCCTTGGCCTGATCCCATAGACTGTGAATTAGACCTTATCCAGCTCTGGATTTTCCAGTTATAAAGAACATAATGGCAGCAAACTCTGGGAATAGCAGTCATACTTTTGGAAGTGGCTAGTCTGCAGAAAGGTAGGGCAATGAACATGTATGGTCAACTGCATGGATTATTTATTTATTAAATTTATTCACCCACCCATTTTACTGTCACAGGACTCCATATCCAATGGCAATGCTCTCTTACTGAGATTCACCACATTGTATTGGCATCTGAAAGAAGCTTCAGAATGCCAACATAGCTAAAACTAAAAGTGAGAATTCAGGAAATGAATTTCTCAAGGTGTCCCAAAATTATAGAGCCTTACCCCAACTATAAGGATTAAATAAAAGAATTGCTAACTGGTAATTAACTCTGATTTGAGAGCATTCTGCATGACATAAAGACTGATAATCAAGCTTGACTACTGGTGACTTTATGGACACACCAATGCAGTTTTCTCAGAAATACCATATATATTCTGTAAAATTTGCCACAATCACCTTCCAAAGTATTTTTCAATTTCCCATAGCCAGAAACCTTGGCATTCTCTGACAGTCTCGTGTTCTATTATCTAATAATCAGAAATATCTTGGTTGGATTCTCTATTCAGACATAGTTAGCTAGATACTATGATCTGTTGACTATAACTCATATGAGCTTACTTTAGCCTAAATGATTTTGCTACTTGTAGACAATTTAATGTAATTAATTTCACATATATTTTAATCCAATTGTTCCTTCAAGTTGCTTAGAGATAATATATGTGATGCACTCTGCATTTTTATATATAAAAATGTCAATGGCTGGGTTAAATTGAAGAATCTGACTAATCCAGCTTCAGGCTAAATTGTAAAGTATTTAATTGTATATTGTCATAATTGTCACACTAACACTGAAATTCTTAGGGGAAAAATAGGGAAGAAATTCCAAATTCATGGGATTCTGAATTTGTTTGAAGATGACAAAACCAATGAGAAAATTGGTTAGTTTCTTTTTACACTAGGTTTTCAGATGGTACTGCATTAGTCCTTCATTTTAAAAATTATGATGCTTTAGTGAGGTTATCCAATTATTCTACTACTTTAATGTTCATAAAATTAAAGAACATTTCCATTATAAAAAACTTAACCACAGGTATGGTAAAGTTTATATAGGTTATAAATTAAGTATCCCACAAAATACTCAATGTAGTATTCTGGGGTAAGTCCTGGTTGTGAAACTGGCCCTACTTAAAAAATATAGCCTGTTGATCTTAAACTGTGAGAATTAAATTTTTCATGTACATCATAGACTTTATGTAATCTGGATGAACTGGCCTGCTGGCTATTTGAGACATGAAGTCAGGTTAATCAGAGATCTATAGAACTCTGGATACAACAGGAATCAACAGCTACAGCTTGCCGAAATGAAAACTTCTCATCCAATTTCAGACATCCAGAAAGGATTTGTTAAAGATTCACCCATGAGAGGTATACTGGACATCAACAATGGGATAGCATGATGTTCCCCAACCTATGGATAGTTTTTATTGCATTTTCAGGAGCAAGTAAAATCTACCCAATGCAAAATTAAAGCACATTGTAGGAATTTGTTTTTGTAATATGCAATTATGGATTGATTACCTCTATGTGTTTGTGTGTATGTGCTTGTGTTGTGCTATTCACCAATCAAAAGATTGACAAGATTTTTCTATTTTTAAAGATTTTTTAATTGACTACTTTTTATTTTACTTGTAACATGAGGGGGGTAAACATATAATGCTTCTTTCCTCTTGCCATTTACCCCACATCAATAACCCTGTGACATGGGTTGGGATGAGGGAGATTAACTGACCCAAAATCACCCAGCTGGTTTTCATGCATAAACTGGGATTAGAACTCAGTCTCCTGGTTTCCAGCGGAACTCCTTAATCATTACACTAAACTGGCAAATTATAAGCATTCTATATTAAATAAATATGCCAGAAATATGTAAGAAAAGTGACCATTTTGTGCTTAATATGGATGAGTACATCATTATTTTTTTTGAAAACTGTTATTGCTGAAAGCAAACACTCATATTCAAAACTTTCTCTAAGATTATAATTTTTTTGTTCCCCCTTCCCCTAGTCATAGCTTCTGTTGCAGTAACTTTGGAATATTAATGCTGACTTTTGACAATGTTAAGTGGTCAAATTGTGTTCCACTGATGTGGAATTGTGTTTGTTCAGTTCCTCAGAGAATGTATATATTTGTTTCTCTATCTTAAGATGATTGCATGTAAAAAGCTCCAAGAACCTAAGCCTATATATATAAGATTTCTGCTTTTAAGGGAAGGTAGTTCAGCAGCAAATAATTTTTATACAACATGGTAAAGAACCTTGGGAAGTGGGGATGCACAATGACATTTTAAAACTTTTTACACTATTCATGTTTTTGTTCATATCAAAACTTCCCCACACAAGTTCAATTTACACGTTTTTCCATAACAGTAACCCTAAGAGATGAACCAAAATCAGCTAGGGTTGGTAGTGGTTGATTCCTGATCTTCCAGGCATTTTAAAATCACTGCACTACATAGGTGGATCTCAAAATGGAGCCATCTTTTCACTAATGTTGTAACCAATATTAAATCTAAAGTATAGAGTTCTGATTAAAGAAACCACAAATTATAGTGGTTTATTAATTTTTTCACTGATATTTCTCAGCAACTAGTTTTCCGAGGAATGCCCAGCAGCACCTGGGCTAATGGGCACCTCAGTCCTTTTTGAATTTGTTTCATTCCTTATACAGTGGTTTAAGGTCTTCATCTTCACATCCTTCAGGACTATTCCAGAGTTAAGCTCTATGCTCTTTGGAACAGTGTCTCCTATTTATCAGCCCCAAATCTTATACCATTCAGAGTCATAAAATAATAACTCTTCAGTTCTAGCATTGTAGGAAACAGAAAAATTATTACCTGCTTTTTCAGTATTGAATCATGTACCACATTCTTATCATTTAAGAAAAATGATTAAAAAAATTTTTAAATGAAATTATTCATGTCCCTGATCATTTTAATTCTTTTTTTCTGTATCTTTTCCAGATCTAAAGTGAGGTCCAGTTATTAGAATGGACAGTATTTTAAGAGCAATCATACTACAGACTTTTGCAAGATTATTATAGTAATGCATTTTTATTCAGTTGCTTCCCTAAGTGTATGTACCCAAATGAATTATTAACCATTCCCATCTATAACTGTAATAGATCTACAGCCTTGAAAGGATATACACATTTGCAAAAAATAGATGGTTCTACAAAATAATAGATTTTTCTAATAAATAAGTGCATGCTTAAACAAAAACATTTATGAAGAAAACAACTGTGAAGTCCACAGATTTTGTTACAACAACAATATACAAGGAAATAATATGAATTGATACAAAGAGTAACATGTTCTAGTTACAGTATTTTATCTGAGAATACATGCTTTTCATGTTACAAACGTTTTCAGATTTTAAATCAATTCCATCAGATAGTGCCTCTGATTGTACAATGCTCTAACACTATTGACAAGAATCCTGAGATCTGGAGCAGCTTTTAAAGGAGCACAATAGTGTATGGAAGTGCCCCCAGTGCAAACAACATTGAACCGCTTCCATGCTTTCTTCTCTTCCCTCCTATATCATCAATTCTTCCTTCTGCTTCCTGTTTGTGGTAACTGACCTAAGTCACGATTAATTCAAATGACGTAAATAAGAGAACAGTGTGTAGAACCTTTTCTGTCAGGTGAACTATCCTTTCCATAATTTGTAAAAAAAAAAAATTGTTTTTACTTTTGAGTGAAAACCATATTACGTAAATATTTTCATCAAAATTATATACATTTACACACTGCGCTGTTTTATTAGAAGATAATACTTATTGCAAGGTCTGTGATCTCCAAGATAGAAAACTAAAGTAGGTATTTCCACCATAGCAGGAAGCAACAACGAAGGCAAAGAACTACATGGGGGAAAGGGGGAGGGGAGAGAAACAAAATGATTAGGAAACAGTAAAAATCTTCAGTCATTTTTTTTAATATTCAAAATTTTTTATATTCAAAATTTTTTATATTCAAAATATAATAGAGGAGATAGTACAAAAATAAATTTAAAATCACATTGTTTTCATTCCTGGCAGGACACTAAATTATGTGGAAGAAATATTGGACTTTAATATATTCATAATATTAGGATAATCCTTGCAAGAAGCAATTTCATGGTGACATTAGTGAAAACAAGTGACATTTTTTATTGCTGTTAAGTGGAGGATAATTAGTTAAATAATATTGCTTCTTTACTGTTTTGTATGTATTTGACAAGTTTGTTTCCATGGTGCTTTATTCCATAAAAGTGCACCAAAGCGTGGCTTAATAGCACTACAAATGCTGATTTCATTTGCATGGGAAAAGGAAATAAACGTTTATTAAATTGTCTTGTATCTAACATAGATTAGGGAACCAATATTCTCAGCAAATAAATGTCATCTACAGTGTTTATCATTCTTCCATTATACACAGATTCTTAAATTTTACCAAGTGTTTTCCACAACTCTCAGCCATATATTTATAGCATGAAAGGCTAAAACAATGCTTTTTTCTCAAGAAGAAAACAATGGATTTTATTTGCTTTCCAAAGCTGCCTAATTGCCATGTGATTGAAGCATTTTCCAAATGCTAAATTTCATGTATAACTTCAACATAAGAATTTGGCCTTTCTAGGCAGTTTTAGTTTTGGAAGTTACTTTGGGAGAAATAACAATATAAGTAAGAACATTTTCTGCCTTGGAATAAAAGAAAGAAATGAAAGGGAGTTGGAAAACGAAATACATCAATGAGATGACAACATTTTTATTATACTCGAGCATAACTTATTGAAAACAGTAATGACTTGTGCATACATATCTGCCACAGGGACATAATTGTGTAAATCTAACATCTTAATATTTGGCTCCAGGCAAAGATAAGGGGAGGAAAGTAAGATCACACTTGTTTTCTTCCATCATTCTATATCACAATTTGTTGCACAAGCCATAGTGCTTAGTTAATATTCTACCATAAATGATAATATTTGCTGGGCAAGATCAAATCAGCCACTTTATATCTTAGCATATACTTAACCTAGGTTGATAATGCTAAGATTACAAACTCAGGCACGATCCATACTTGAATAGGAGACTAGCTAAAAATCACAGGGCTGTAGGCTGTTTGCTTAAGTGAAGACAATTTTTAAAATGCTTTTGAGTCAGTTTTTGACTCCTGGCAACTGCCTAGACTATTACTGCAGTTTTATTGGCCAGATATTTTGGAAGTGGTTTGCCAGGGCCTCCTTTCTAGGGCCATGAGAATTATTCACCAGTCACTAAGGCCAGAACTATAACTCACTATTTCCTGGTTTCTAACCTGATGCTTTAACACTAAGCTGGCTCTCTATGGAGATAATAAGTAATATTTTAAACAAAAGTTAAGAACAATTTTAAGAATGTCTAATTATTATTAATTATCTTTAATCATCTTATATTTTGGAGGTAAATGAACCAAAGCAAAAACACATTATTCCCTCACTGCTGATATTAAATTTAAATGTGATCTTACCGAAGATGCTGCCCAACTATTGTAATTGTGGTGGTCAAGTTCTTTGGTGACTGCATTTGCCTCTGAAATAGCAGCAATTAAGTACAAGAGAAGGGCACTCCCATTAAAATACAGACCCTACAAGATTTAAGAAAAAAAAAAGATCAGCATTTATCCCCCCCCTGCAAACATCATTCTATGCACAATTGTATCATTTCCTAGTTTCAGACAGTCTGGCTGTATTCTGACCTAGGCTTCCCAAGAGCATGAAGCAAACTCCTGGTCTTGACAAAAAACCTTTTTATTAATTTACTATGAATTCTGCACATTCACATACAGCAAAGTCTTTCAAGGGAGGATTTACAATCACAGACCTTGTCTGGCTTGGAAAGCTGTCACGCCAATATCTGAAAAACTTGGAATCTCAGAGCCAATTAAGCCAATTAAGTGAACTAATTGTCTCCTGCAAACTCCACTCCCCTTTTGTTCCTCTTTTATTTCCTCTGGGAGGAAATGGCTTTACTCCCAAGTTGACCCGTTTTTAAGCTGTTTCCTTCATCTGGCAACTCTGTGCATGCATACATGGTAACAGGCTCCAGCTGTTCATCTGCCTCACTGATATCTGACTCTGAAGGCAGCTGATATCTGGCTTATGGCTCTGGCCCCCTCTCTCAGTGTAGCGGTGGAAGTGATGTGCCAGTGCCTGGAAGCTGTCAGGGCTTGGATGGGAGTGAACAAGCTTGCACTCAATCCTGACAAGACCGAGTGGCTATGGATGTTGCCCCCCCCAAGGACAGTCCAGATATTCCATCTCTAAGCCTGGGGGGTGAAATCTTACACCCCTCAGAGAGGGTCTGCAACTTGGGTGTCCTCCTGGACTCGCAGCTGACATTAGAACATCATTTGTCAGCTGTGACCAGGGGGGCTTTTGCCCAGGTTCGCCTGGTGCACCAGTTGCGGCCCTATCTGGACCGGGAGGCACTTCAAATGGTCACTCACGCCCTCGTCACCTCAAGACGTGACTACTGCAACGTGCTCTACATGGGGCTGCCCCTGAAAAGTGTTCGGAGACTACAACTGGTCCAGAATGCAGCCGCGAGAGCGATATCGGGTATACCCAGATACACCCATGTTACACCTATCCTCCGCGAGCTGCACTGGCTCCCCATTGGTCTCCGAACACGCTTCAAGGTGCTGGTTATCACCTTTAAAGCCCTACATGGCCTAGGACCCAGATAGCTGCGAGATCGTCTTCTGCCACATATCTCCCAACGGCCGATAAGATCTCACAGGATGGGCCTTCTCTGGGTGCCGTCGACCGGACAATGCCATCTGGAGACTTCTCGGGGGAGGGCCTTCTCTGTAGCTGCTCCGACCATATGGAACGATCTACCCCCAGAGATCCGGACCCTTCCCACTCTCGGCCTTCCGAAAGGCTACTAAAACCTGGCTATTCCGGCAGGCCTGGGGCTGTTGACCTCATGAATGAGGTCCAGCTCCGCCTAGATTAAGTGCATGACATGTTTCTTTTTTAATCTGTCTCTCCTCCCTATTTTTAATTTTTATCTTTTTTAGAATTGTATTTTAGAATTGTATTTTGTAAGCCGGACAAAGTCCTTTGGGATTGGGCAGCATATAAATTCATTAAATTTCAATTTCAATTTTGCCTCCAAGACAGAGCCCTCATCAGAGCTTTCCCCAAATTACAGGACTGGCCCATGTTCCTCCCCAACCTCTTCACTGTCCAAATGAGAAAGCCACTGTGGCTAAATATTTGTCTGAACTTGAAGGAACATAATTTCTCAAAGTAGATTTGCTGGTGAGAAAAGCTTCCAACCTACTTATGTAAAAGAAGAGGAAAACCTTTCTCTTACAAAAGATTTACTGTACAAGCTGTACCCTTCCCATTATTGTGTACCAGTGGTAGGTTCCAGATCCCAGTGCAACTGGTATGGTGCAACGGGGCCCAGCGTCTCCCACATACACTGTGCAGTACCTCTGTGATGCCTCTGCAATGCTCCAGCTGCTTGGTAGAATGTCGCGCAGGCGCCATACGCTCTGTACTCATGTGCGGAAGCACTGAAGAGCTCACAGGTAAGAAGCTCAGGTGGGAGAGTGGGCCCTCTGGAGCACCGTACCGGAACAGTACCCGGTGCTCCCAGCAGGCATCGGTATGCCCGTACCAGGACATACCGCCTGCAACCCACCACTGTTGTGTACACAGCTTCATGTGATACCAGGATGTCCTAAGACACTGGTGATTGCAGCGGAACAGTCAAATGGTAACCCTGATATAATTGAGTCAAGAGCTGACTAAGAAAAACAATTAAAGCAAGACTGTCAAACTCTGGGCCAGCAGGCCAATTACAGAGTAATTTAGCAGAAAAGGGAGAGGAAGTCAAGCTTCTTGCAGATATTCTTTTGGTGGCTAATACAAGGGAAAGGTTTATCTCCATTTAACTAATCCCCCCTTGTCAAACTAGTATGCTGATTTAAAAAAAAATTTGGCTCAGGTGGTATGGAGTGTTTCATAAAATGATGCTATGCCAGCAGAACTTTTGACATAAGTTGGTCAAGCCAATAAAAGATGCTTGGGATTCTCCCTGGGAAATACAGCTCCACTTAAAATGTATTGTGCATTTACTTAAGGGAACTGTATTAGTTTCTGCATCCATCTTCTTAATCTAACAATGCCAAGCCAATTATTATGGCCTCATCCAATGCACTTGTTCTGGGAAATGTCAAAAGGCTGCTATAGGTCTATATGAAGGTCACAGGGCCCTCTTTTCTGTAGTATACAGTATATTTGAGTTTCCTGTAAAAAAAATGAATGTGTACTCACGACTATGGTCCATGGCACTTGAGGTATCCTCGTATAAGTCATTGTCAAAAAAATGATCAAAAAAAAGAGTGTAAGAATCCAGTAAAACACAGCCACAAACATTATCCATCCAAAGACAGGATACAGGAAATAGTCGGTTCCAGCAATCAACATCCACACTAGGAAGCCTAATACCTACAAATATAAGAAAAATAATATATTATTATTATTGAAAGCATACAAATATATGGAGAAAGATATTATTATGGTATGTATAAGTAAAATATCTAAGAATTGTTTAAAAAAACTTTAATAAAATCTGATTCCAGAATACAAATTTTCAGGTTTGATTTTTCTTTTTTCTTCTCCCTGCTCCATTAAAATAAAATCTCATCCTCTATCAAATAAAATACATCCTATAGTGATCTTAGCTGATCATGAGAACGCTAAGCAGAATTGGATTTGGGTAGACTACAGCTTGACTACAAATTCATACCAAATAGCAATTGCAGCCACTGGAGATTTAGTATTTAGTATTTAGTATTTATTAATACTTATAGGCCGCCCTTTTCCCTGAGGGGACTCAGGGCGGCTTACATAAAAAATGAGGGGGGGAGTATACAGACAATAGACACAAACAATACATAGAATTAAAATAGTAAGCAACATTCATTCATCATTCGGGTGGGGAGATCACCACTGATCCACAGAGATATTTGTTTTGTGTCACTACAGTAATTTCTAAAATATCCTTTGATGAAATTGGGTTAATATTTTAATTTCTGTGCTGTAAATAACAGCAATTAAGTTATTTAATATTTTAAGTATTTATGCATGATTTTATGTTGAAAATGATAATATTGGACATAAAATAATTTTTAGTTTTCTATTTAATCCATAACAATGCACAGTTTGAAGTATAGTCCCAAGCACACATAACTACAATTGTCTCTCTCCATTTTACATCACTGAGATCAGTCAGTTTAGTGATTGCGCTCAGTATGTTTATCTTCATTTTTTTCTGAATTGCTAGATTTATTAATTCATCCATGGTTATAATTCTGGTTCTCTGCAACATTATCATTTGGAAGTTCTAAGTTGAAGTCAGGAAAGCAGATCCACCCTGCTAATAATAAGCTATTTCTTTTTTATTTAACAGCACATGTCCACATATCCTAGTTATTTAATCTCTCATCTTCAGGAAAGGCTATAGACATAAAAAGTTAAAATTGCCAGAATAAAATAATTTTATTAATGTTTTATATAACTTTTTATTAGCTTAATTAATTGATATTCTCTATGCATGAAATGAAACTAGGTGCAATCACAAAGGGCATATTAAATGTATTAATATATTAAAATACCACAGTATGTTTTGCTATGCTAAAGGATAGGAGGGGCTGAGTAGTATTAAGGTTTTAGTTCTCCTGTCTGATTCTCATCAGTGACAAAAATGTGTTTTCCCCTCCCAAGAAAAACACCCAGATAATATCACTTTAGGCATGGTACGTGGTCTGAGGCACTGTTCATTTATTTTGGTCAATGTTGAGATATAATGGAGTAAGAGATAGTTGACATTTTCAGCTTGCTCAGGAAAATGAAGGACTACATTTTACTGAGCCTGACAAACTTCAAAATAATATTACACATTTCTTGATTAGAATTTAAAAGGTCAGACTGGATATTCTCGGATAAATTATGTCCAATCCATAGCTGTGAATAAGTAGGTAATACAGTGAACAGATTTCCACAGAGTTTAAATGTCTCTTGCAAATTGATTTAAGATTCACAGGCCCAGCTAACGTAGGAAATATATTCGGCTCTAATACCACAGGTATCTAGGACACACAATAGAACAATCCTTTCATTCTTAGCCACTGCTTGGTAGGTATGTTGAAGAACTACCTACCACAATTATATAAGCTTGTCTCATAATAACCCAATTGTTCTTTGTGTTGAAGCACATGGTTTCTTTGATAGTTTGTGGAATCTGTTTAGTTTCTTATTGTAATCTTCTCTGACATAGTAAGAAAGAAAAGGATGCATGTAAAGAGGTTATTGCCTAGAATTCACAAAGAAGTAGCATTGAACCATACTAATGTGGGTTTGAATTATTATGTAGAAGAAATAAGAAGCCTTAAGAATCATTGGCAGAAAATAAAGCTAGGTAGCTTTGGAAAATGGTGCAGAAAACTCCTTAGAATTTGCCAGAATTGACCATCCTGTAGCCTTTGGGTGTGCTATGCAGACTTTCTGCTGGTGGGCACCAAATATGTCTAATATGAAACCCATTCCCAACTACTTGCCCAAAGTGTAAGACACCTAAGATCTCCCAGGCAAGGTGGATCTGGTGCATACTGGAAACAATCCACATGGAATTCTGGAGTCTGAACAACCTTGGAGCCTCTCCCAACATGTTGAAGATATTTCAGGCTGGGTAGCTCCACCATGTATTGGGGGCAATCAGACAGACCTAAATTCAAAGAACAGCAATTGGGCTACAACAAAAGAAATAAGCAAAAGTGTAAGTCTGGTCTTGGCCAGTTGAGGCCAGCACTATATTGCCAAATTAAAGTACAGTCAGTAGACTCTTAAAAATGTAAGAGTTTAGCTAACTCCCATAAGTTTATAAGAACACAGCAGTTTTGTGGGAAACTATACATTCTGTTTGCTCACTGAGTCATGTGCCTACTTAAGCTCTAGATAGCCAAGCACCCTCTGAGCTTAACAGTTGTATAATTAACTTGCTGCTGACAAACAATTACTCCTAAGGCACTTCTTCAGCATTCAAACCAATTCAGCATTCTCTCCCCTTTGCTCTGGTTTAGATTCCAGCAGCGTGGATGAAAAGGTTCTGGATCAAGAGGTTTACTGTGGGCATCTGAATTTTACTTCTTTTTTTATTCTAAGTTGGGGGTCATTGAAAAATATTTAAAATATGGGCTTTGGATAAACCTAGGTAGATAATTTGGAAGATTTTAGAGCTGCAGTAGGCAGGTTATAATGCACAATGGACAGGTCTTTCACACAGATACATTTCTTTTTCCAAGTTTTGAGAAGAATTGAATGTTTCATTTTTAAAATTTGTGCTAATCATATTTAATAGCTTACAGGATAGCTTTTGTATTTTAAGCCTTAAAAAGGCAGAAAATTGGGTTGCAAATTTTACCAATTGTACCATGACACGTGTGCAGATGGGAAAAGCTCCTCTATCATAAAGCAACTTCATAAATATTTCCCTTGAAATAGAAAGTTCAATGCAATTTTCAGGTGGAAAATTAGCCCGTTAGTGAAAATATTTTAAGTTAAGAATAAATACTGCAATATCTCCAATTACACTTCTAATGGCATGTTATTTGCTTAGTCAATGCAATGCCTGAATAATCCTTGTTGTTGCTGTCACTAAACAATGGCTATGACATCTTGACCAAAACTCTTATTTACATAAGCCAGTTTGTTTAAAGAATTTCTAACTGCTTCAAAAGAACAATGCTGTATATAGCTTCTTCTTCTTCTTTGTTGTTTTAAAATCTCCCTCTTCCTGTTATGGTTGTACTCCCTCTATTTATAGATAGCAGCAGTATTGTTCTGTGAATCTTTTTTTTAAATATAGGAAACCGTCTCCCTAATGCAAATAACAAATGAAAATTGAAATGGCTCCTATTATAATATAATAAAATTTTATAATAAAATTTTACTGTCTCAAAGAAAGATCAAGATTGGACAACAGAAAAGGCATATCCTGTTTTCCTATGGGAAATAGCAGTTTAAAAATAATTTTGAATGTTATTTCCCATGTTCCTACTTTTATGCAATAATATGATTTTGTCTAGAGGAATGGACCCTTCATGGATGCTTATCAATTACTGTAGAGAATTTTCACATAATAAAAGCAAAACAACATAAAACATGGAAAATTCTTCCTTGACAATTAGCAGCATATCAGCATTCAAAGTTTTAAAATATATTGCAAAATTAAGTCCATATATTCATGAACTGAAATGAAAAAAAATATTGAGTCTAAGGGAGTGCCCAGTTATTAAATGTCAAAAGACAAAGTATTTTAAGAATAACAATATATATTTGGACAGTGCATGGTTAATAAATCACAACTGCATTCTTCTCATATATTCAGGCATTTCCAATCAAACTGATTTGTTTCACACTATCTTATAATTTAGCATAATGGGTCAACCCAGTCACTATTCCATAACTCTTAGTTAAAACAAAAAAAAGGGCTTGATGTGTGAACCAGCTAATGGCAAAATTGGTGTTGAGAAGATGCATAAAATGTCCAATACATCTTCTGTTAGCCTACTTGTGCCACTAAAATATCTTCAACTTGTTGACATCAAGTTCTTTTAGACTGCAATTATTGTAACTTCGATCTCTAACAGATATCAAGAAGAAAGTTGAAAAGCTGGTCATGTTCACAGAATTCATTACATGTATTTGGGTAGATTACTCTTTTTAAACTAAATTCACCCACTTCATAGTTACTGTAGGCATTAAAATAGAGGAGATTCTCAGGTGTTGCTCCTTAAGCTTTCAAGAGAAAAGACAGGAAATAACTATAGTAAACAATAATACAATTGACAGCAGGCATGAAAAGAAACAGCCATTGGGGCCTTCCTGTTTTAGTCAGCTTTGATAACATGCATGTAAACAACTAAAAGGCAGTTGAGTTTAGTTATTTAAGTTTTCTACTGGACCAAAGACATCCAAGTTCAAGTTCTCATGAGAACAGTAATGCCAAATCAGGCCAAGGCTATATTAATCCAATAAGTTGACATCAAAACTGATTTAAATGGTACTAGAATAGATGGGTCAAATTGTTTAGTTAGCGTATGAAAATGAACATTCTAGAATTTCAGTCTGCTTTTAGAATATAGCTGGATGGGCAATCTCCAAAGTCCATATACTCACATCTGACTATTTCATTGATCGTACAAGAAAACATTTCAGTAGTACATTTAATACACAATTTTGTTAGCAAGAATAAAAGCCAATATGGTATTGAAATAGAATATTCAATACTATACATCTATAAAAGTGCATGTCATAAATTAACAATAGAATGTGGTACAAAAATTTAAAAAAATGTTCCATCATTTCTCTAAAATGAGAACTAATACTCTGTTATATTAAAACACATTTCTAGTTGCCATTATAGGAAGTTTATCCAATAGGAAAAAGAAATAAACACAGCATAAACAAGGCATTTAGTCAATTATATTGACTATTCATCCCAGACCTCATCTGGCATTAAAAAAAAAAACTAGAAAAGTAGTCAAATACATATTATTAAACATAATGTACATTATCTAAATATCTAAGCTCCTCTTTCTCATTCCAGAATTTAAGTATTATTAATTCACATTGACAGAAACTTCAAATGCTTACATCGGACTCCTAACAAAGATCAGAACTGTAGTTCTTTGTGATGAGGGTTTGTCCATGAACCTCAAACTATATGTTTTTATATGGTATAAAGTAGGCAGAATAACTGTAAAAACTCATCCAGTATCAGGGGTGGGTTCCGGCTGCTGCTACTACAGGTTTGCTCAGGGATGCGCTGCACGTGTGCATGTGCAGTACTAAAAAAAACCCCAACAACATGGTTGAGCCTATGGCACCGCTGAGAGAACCAGTGCAGGGGTGTGGCAGGCCAAGTTACTACCTATGCAGCTGAACCGGTTCAAACTGGTAGGAACCCACCTCTGTCCAGTATCCTTTTGTATCTCCACCCCCACCCACATATAACCATAGAGTTGACAGGCCCAACGTATTAGTGACCAAAATTGGTACCTTAATGCTTATATAAAACCTTCTAAATCAGTCAGGCAACATTATAAAATTACTAACCCTACCTGAAGTTCTTAAGACCAAATTAATGCTTTTTAAAATTGTTAGCCCTTGATAGCAATTTTCCTGACTTTTATTTCTGTCATAGCCATTCAAGTAGAAACAGATCTGAATTACACTTTCTATCACTTCATCTAATTAGCACAATTTAAAATTAGCACTTAGCATCAACTGATCCCATTGAGCCTGCACTATTCCTGCATTCTACTGTAAGGGTACTACAGATGACATATTTAGAGGTTAAATCCCTTTCTTTCTCCATATTTTGTTTAAACTTTACCATAAAGAGAAATTCTTGTGAACCAGAAGCTTGCTCAGAATTGTGTTACATTTCATTGGTCTTTTAAGTGATTACCTTATCTGACCTTTGCATTTTGAATTTTTCCCCATTGAAGCAATAAAGTCATCTACATTTTTATATCATGCATGTTTGAATGTAGTTCTTCATTTGTATTAATTGGCAATAGTCCATCGATGCAACATTAGCCAATTTTAGACTATGGTTCTTAAGTGCTGCTTGGCAGCGTGCGGCTCTTCTAATGTTGCCCAACAAGAATATTTCCTTTCAATCACATCCCATTTAGAAATATTCAGAAAGTGGACACTATAGCTTAAGGAGGTCTGGTGAACAGAAAAGAAAGGAATTCTATAGTGACAAACGATTTTTTTTCATTCATAGCTTCTCAAATCCAGCAGAAATCAGAAAACAAATCACTAGAGTATTTCAGAGATTTCCTCCCTTTTTTTTTTTTTGCTTCCAAAATGGAATTCTGCTTTTTCTTTTTTCTTTTTAGCTCAGAGAAAAGCAGCCCCACCTGGATTATCACATCATCTGTATTCAACCAAATCAACACTAGCTTAAGCAGGCTCTATTATGGCCTCAGAATAAAACTTTTGGAAGCATACTTTGGTGCAAGTTTAGAACACCTGAAATGGCAATTATGCCTGAATAATTTGCATAACCGTAATGATCTGTTAGCTGAGCTTGTCGATCAGAAAGGCCAACAATTTGGCGGTTTGAATCTCTAGTGCCGCGTAATGGAGTGAGTTTCCTTTACTTGTCTCAGCTTCTGCCAACCTAGCAGTTCGAAAGCATGTAAAAATGCAAATAGAAAAATAGGGATCACCTTTGGTGGGAAGGTAACACATTCTGTGCACCTTTGGTGTTTAGTCATGCTGACCACATGACCATGGAGATGACTGCGGACAGTGCTGGCTCTTCGGCTTTGAAATGGAGATAAGCACTGCGCCCTAGAATTGGGAACGACTAGCACATATGTGTGGGGGGAACCTTTATCTTTTAATGATCTGTTATTGTGGTGGAATGTAGTCTGGATTCCCAGGATGAAGGACTGCTTTTCAGAGGACAAAGAGGCCGTTTATGCAAACAGTCTGGCAAGATTCTGTCTATGTTGTTGTTGTTATTATTATTATTATTATTGTATGGCATTGTTTAAATTAGCCAGGAGAGTACAATGTTAATCAAAGTAGTAGCTTGGCTGCCAATTTACTAGCTCTTTTGTAATACATGCTCATTCACTTCCCAAGGTGTATCAAAGGGGGGAGAGCTAGCTTTGCACCAGAAAGCAGCAGCCAGGCCCCTTCCTTCCACAAAAACTACCTTGTGAATGGGATTTGCAACCAGGAAGTTTCAGAACCAGCAGGAATCTGATTCCTGCATGAAGCACCAGCTCATCACCCCACCAAAGTGGTACCTATTTATGTACTTGAATAGAACATGCTTTCAAACTGCTAGTGGGTGACAAAACAGCCTGCCACTCTGTGCTGGGATTCAAAAAGTTGCAGCAAAGACCATCTCCAGTGTCATTAAACCACTGAGTCACCACGTCTCTTATGTCTATAGGTGGAGAGCAATAAAGGAAACTGCTCAATAGTTAACTACAGAAATTGGTTTCTGTAACATCTAAAAATCTATGCATAAACCTGATATATTGAACATCCATTTGAGTTTTATATTTTATGGAAAGAGGTTAGGCTACATCTTCTTTACCTAGATTTTGAGAATTTTGATACATTTATTCTTCCCTTTATGCCCCAGATGAAGGATAGGAAATCTTCTCAATCTGACAATCGAAGTAAGAATTCCCATATTTTTCAGAGTATAAAATGCACCGGAGTAAAAGATGCACCAAGGCTTTGAAGAGGCAAATTAAAAAGGTTTGCACTCTGCAAACCATCCAAAAATGACCTGTTGGTTTTTTTCAAAAAAAAAGGGGGGGGTATGAATAGCCCTTAGGAGGCTTATAGAGTGCTCTTGGGGGAGAATGGGGGGGAGTTTGAGAAAAAAATGGGCCGTTCTTCGTGAAAACAGGCCCATTTTTTTTCAAAAAAAGAGGACATGGATAACCTTTAGGAAGCTTATAGAGTGTTTCTAGGGCCGAAGGGGGGGGGGGCAAATTTGAGCAAAAAACAGCCCTCTCCAGCCCCCAGGAGCTCTCTGGAAACCTCCTAAAGCCATGCACGGCGATTTTGGTGAAGGGGCGGGGTTTTGGGAAGCAAAAAATGTTGTATTTTGTAAAATACAGATGATTTTCAGCCTCTTTTTTGAGGAAAAAAGGTGCATCTTATACTCCAAAAAATATGGTATAACTTTCCAATATATTGTGAAAGCCCTTTAGCAACATCTCTTGCTTGAAATACTTGATCAGGAAAAAAATGCCACATATTAAAATCAATTGTATGGGTTTAAAATTCAGTCTTCTAAGGAAAATGTAAATGACAAAATGTAACTAACTGAAAAAATTCAACCTCATTCATCAACTGAGTGCTATGAAAAGTTTTTAAATTGGCCTCAACAATGGCACTTTCTAAGCAGACTTTTGACCTTCTAAAGGTTCATCTTGCTCTGCAAATATTTGTCCCTAAAGCCTGCTTCTTCAGGACAAAGGGGCAAGAAATTACATTAGCACAATATATCTGTACACTTTTAATATAACTAGACTCTGGAAAGAAATCTTCAAATTGTAATAATTAATCAAGTGTTCTTTATTTCAAAATAAAGAATATAAATTTTAACACATTATTGATATTATCAAATAATTTGTCATTTAAAATATATGATTAAAACTGACTTTTACTAAAACCAGTATAAAGATCTGTTCTTATTTCATATAAAATTTTAATAAGACAGAGTGGTCCATTAGAACAGTTACTTTTTATCAGTAAATTTTTTGTTTTGAGGAAAGAAACTTAAAATATATAGATATATCTTGGACTACCATAAATCATAAAATAAAGATAATTTTGTATTTATGTTATTATATTTGAATGCAGGACAATTCCTTTATAAATGTGGAAATTATTGACTATTCTTTTGTTACAACTTCAGAAAGATACAACTTTTTAGAAAGCATGATCTTTATGGTGATAATATATTAAAAGAGTATAGATCTTGGGTTAAACAAAAGCAAAAAACAAGAACAAAAAGTGCATTTATCAGATGTATTTTGTACTCCCTATATTTTTCCTTGGTAATATTTTTCTATCTAAATTATTTTGATAGATGTATGCCTTTTCCAAAAGCAGTGATATGACAGTGCTCTCTTCTTTCTACAGTGTGAAAACTGGGCAAATACCATATTGGAATTTGAGGCAGAAATTCACATAATAAATCATTTCAAATAAGAGGACTTGTGCAAATCCTCAAAATGAAACAAAATGAAAGTTGAAAAGAATTTCTATTCTTCTCTCATTAAAATTGTACTTTAAAGCAGACTTTTGCATTAACTCAATAGCCCTGACAAGTATCACAGAGACTTTTTGTAATAGCTCAGCCTCAGAGTTGCAATAAAAGGACAGTATTGCTGAATCATAGAGGTTGTTGGAGTTTGTGCAAATGGAAGATTCTGTCTATATTCTGTGCTAAGGATTCTGATTTTGGCATCCAAGAGCTACAGGGACTGGTACTTTGATGCGGTAGCAGTAATGGGCTACTTCTTGGATGAGACCATTGGAAGGGGAGCAGACAGTAGCAAAGAGCCAGAGGTGCTGGACAGAGCCAGAGGTGCTGGACACAAGGATGCTTGAATTTGGTCTAAACATCTGAAGATCTGCAGATCAACTGAAGAATGGTCTGCATTTGTTTCTGGATGCCAGTAATCAGCTGAGAAGAATGCAAAGGGAGACACCTGGCTTGCTGTTAGCAATGGGGGCAGCAAAAATGTGAACTTGCTCTGTGGAGTGTTTTTCTATCAGGGCAACCTGGTCTACCCATATATGGGATGGACCATACTGCTTCCATACCTTTCTTTGTCGATAAATATAAATTTGCTCTGAGGAGGGGACAAGTGATTCCTTGGAGTTTGTTCCTCCTGCCTGCTGTTTGATAACATTGGTGGCAACCACTCCAAATATTTTGCATTCACTGGTGATATCTGGATGATGTGAGCAGGTAATAGCAGTAGTGGGATCAGATTTCATAATTACAAATAAAAGCACAAAATAATTACAAAATTAAAAACAAACAAGATAATATATTATGATTAGTGGTAGATTGTCAATGAGTAGTTGAGACTGTGTAATTTTGCATATAGTAACAAAATTTGGCTATATTCAAAGAAACTACATTATTGTGATGTGATAATAGCACTTGTACATAGATCAGTATTTCCTGGGTGTTTCATCAGGTGAGGTGTAGGAGTGGGATCAATACAATGATTAATATTAATGCTAGTAAAAGTCCCATGGCTTCTGCAGGGCTTATGATCTTAAGTGGCTGTCATCATTTCTCCTTCACTGACAATTAGGACCACAAGGTGATGTAACATCAATGTCTTAGCTGACCTACTAGGGTTTTTGTGAACCTTTTATGCTTGTCAGTGCTGTGTTTGCCAGAGAACTGAATTTTGGAAGTCAAGGGCTTTTGATTGTGGAGCTAAATGAGTAGAAGTAGAGGGCTAAAGGAAACAGTTTTATTACTTGTGTGAGAGGCAGAGAAGAACAGCAATGATTTCTCCTGGTCATTCTGTTCCACTCCACTTGTAATAAGACTCTTCTCATGCAAGAGTATATTTTGGAGGGCTTGTATTATTGAAGCCTGTGTGCAGCACAGAGAGGGAACTCAGGAGCCTTTCAGGAATATGCTCTTTTTGGCTTTGAATGGCACAGCTGAGAACTAAGAGAAATGGCTGTTATTATCTCAGACATTTTAACACCTTTCAGAGATTAAGACAAAAGGTTGGTGACAGTCTTGATTGTGCTTGCATGGTTTGTCTCAGTGGATCCTGGAGAATCCCAGGTTTTTAGAGGGGATCTGGGAAATGAAATGGTAGAAGAGTGTGATGTCTCCCTTGGACAATCCTCAGATTCTTCCTCAGAGGTCGGCTCAAGGGAGAATGAGGTCATTCCTGGCACATCAGGAACTGGGTTAATTAATGACTGAATGGTCGGCCGAAAGACATTTACAGGGGGACAGTTGCTGGGGACAGGTTGCAGGGCGGATGGTTAGTGATGACGAGGAGGAGGAGCTGCCTTCCATTGTGGATCTGAGAGCATGCAGTGCAGGGCAAACACAAGAGCAATGGAGATCTGCAAGATTACTCAGGAGAAGGCCCAACCCTTCTTGATGGGCTGCACCAGAAAGCTATTTTTCATAAGAGGCAGGAGGCGGAGTTACTGGGAACAACGTGGTTAGTTTCTGACTGTCTTTGTTTCTCATGTTTCCTGCTGGACTTTGGAGACTCTGAACTTCTCTTGCCAAGGGAGTTCTTGTGAGTATATTTCAATTGGGCCTGGTAGATTAAGTTTTTTGGTGGACTTATTTGTTGGAGCGACTTTCCATTGTTTATTGGCCATTGCTTGTAGCTGGATTTATTTGAGACAGTTCTGAGGCTGGCTGAAGGGAATTGTTGGGGAGCATTCAAAAACCCTCAAAACCACACTTACGTGTTGGGGGGGCAGCACAATGAGGCAGCAAGAACTATGCTGTAGGAAAACAAACTGCAAACTGCAGCAAACTGCAGTAATAAGAATATAAACTTTGCTAGTTTTATGATACCAGTGGACTGCCATTCAATGGCCTTTTAAAACGTGATTTGATCCTTACTTGGGAGGACTGGGCTGTAAGATCTCCTGCAAGCTGTGATGATTTTTTAAATGAATCTATTAATTTAAAACAGTTTGAATGGGCACTCTGATTGTGCAGATCCTGTGGCAGTTAAGGCGTGATCTAGTTATCTGGAAATAATTTGATGTTGTTGGGTCTGAAGTACACTGGCTCTTTGGAGCTGTGAGTGGATATACCTGCATTTTAGACCCAGGCCTTGTTGGGAATGTGTAGTTGGCTCCAAATGGTGGCAATCTTCCCAGAGAGACAAGATGTTCTCATTTGTTCTTAAGGAAATAGTAACACAACCCCTTCTTAAGTAGCCATTGTAGGATAATTTCTGATCTGTTTCTAATATATTCTTTTCAAGGAAGGTTATTAAAAAACTTGTACTGAAGCTTTAAAGAGCCCTAGATGAAGCAAATTATTTGGATCCCTTTCCACTGTTTCAGAGCTGGCAATGTCCAGAACAGGATTGGTCATGGTTGTTGAAAACCTGTGGAAGAACTGCAATGGAGGTGTTGAATTCAAATCAACCCTCGCTGATCTCTCAATAGTCTGATATCATTGATCATGACATATAACTCCAATCAGTCCTAGCAACACCAATTATGGGGGATTATAAAGTATGCAGTCTAACAAAAGATTTAAAGCTTCAGGATCATAAGATACATACTCTTGCTGCCTAAAGGAGATCCCAAAATTCTCTTGAATGTATAGAATATATAGAAATTGCAACAGATGCAGGAAACTCTGTTCTAATTGCTTCATTGCTTAATATTTCCAATTTCTTCATTGAGATGAATTTACAAGTGTACTATTATCTCTGAACATACTGGCTATGTTTAATGTAGTTAGTTTGGATTTTTGTCTTATTGTAATTCAATTAATCCAGAAAGGAAAATAAGGGTATTTGTTCACATTTTATATTAATCTAAAGGTGAATTTTTGTCTTATTGTAATTCAATTAATCCAGAAAGGAAAATAAGGGTATTTGTTCACATTTTATATTAATCTAAAGGTGAATTAATCACACTATAGCTTAACATTAAACATGAACTTTAATAAAAATGTCTGGCTCATACACAGAGATAGGTGAAAAGAAGCTTCAGAGTCAGTAATTTATATAAATGTCCAAACTTCCTAAAAATTGGTTGTGACACAATTGGTTGTGACAGAACAATAAAACATACATGGCAATAAATTTTGTGGTTGTTGGATCATCGATAATTATTTCATGATATGATACTGTTTTTTTCCACAGACTGCTTAGTGGAAACACAGTAATAAATTCAAGTACTGGTTTAAAATGTACCATGAACAACTGCTTATTTGCTTCTGTTTTCTTCTCTATGGTATCATAGGTGTCTAACTACCAGTGCTTTGTTAGACTATCTGACACTTGCTAAAATCCTTAGGTTTTACCAGACTGATGATGGAACTAACAATTTAAAATGGCAATCTTAACGCATACTCACTTGAAGATACTTTATGTGCACTTATTTACATGCATTTGCATGACAACATTAATCGCACTGAAGTGCGAAGCAATTTTACAATATTAATCATGACTTAAATGTTAAGTATCCCATTTTCACTGCCTTCTCTGCGAATTCCTTGGAATCCATCTGAATTATTTTCTCCCCAGAATTGTGAGAAGCTGAGTCCCAGAAGCTGATTCCATTCCTGGGTCTGGGATATTCCTGGTTAGGGCTCAATTTTCAGCCTTTATGGGGTAAAGTTTACTAAAGTTTTCAGTTTACTAAAGTCAACTGAAATTAAAACTGCCTTTACGACATATAGACAAGTGGTGAAATTCAATTTTTTTACTACTGGTTCTGAGGGCGTGGCTTGGTGGGCATGGCAGGGAAAGGTTACTGCAAAATCTCCATTCCCTCCCCACTCTGGGGCCAGCCAGAGGTGGTATTTGCTGGTTCTCTGAACTACTCAAAATTTCCACTACCAGTTCTCCAGAACCTGTCAGACCTGCTGAATTTCACCCCTGATATAGACACATCTTTCACAAACTTGCTATGTGAGGTGTCCATGTCAGTGACCATTAAAATAACACATGAATTCACTTCCCAGTGAGTTGTGCCAATATCAACAATAAACCACGGTTACAGTTTTTGCTTACCCTGCAAGGTGAATTAGAATTAGCAGGGAAAGGCATGTCCTGAGTCATATATTATATTTAATCAGACATGAATACTTTGAGGCCCAGGATACAAGCAATTACTCCTCCACTACTACCCATTGCATAATTTCTTGCCATTTTTAAACATTCAAGACTTAAAGACATTTAAAAAAAATGAATAGCCCTAACTTTAACCAAAATTCTCTGTTAAAACAAGGAAATTCAGCTCTACTTACATATCATAATTGGCTATTCCCATGATGGCGAACCTATGGTGTTCTGGAAGTGGCATGCCGAGCCATCTTTCCAGGCACGTGAGCCATCGCCCATTAATCTTCTGGGTTCCGGAGCACCAGCCAGCTGGTCTTCACGTGCATGTGAGCTCCAGAAGGGCAGCCACCAAGTGTGCCATCTGTTTTTTTGGTTTCTGGCGTGCATATGCAGGTGAAGACCAGCTGGCAGGCATGCTGGAACCTGGAAGAGCAACAGGCAATGGCTTGCATGCCCAAAGATCTGCAGAGGGGATACTGGTGGTCGCTTCCTAGGGGACTAGAGCTGTCAACCAGGACAGTCTGGGGCTTTCCAACCTCCCCACCCGAGTGGGCTTCTTGTGTGGCCCCAGCCATCAACACCAATGTCTGTCGGTGATCTGGAGGGCCTGGCCAGCTTGGGCACCCCAGAAGAGCAGTAGCAGAGTGACAGTGGCAGGACAAGAGGCAGGAGTGACTGGCTGGCTCCCCGCAGCCACTCCCCTACCAGCGAGCTGGGCCCTCGGTGGCGTCTCCATGCATGAGAAGCTGCCCTCTCCTCTGGCGGCTCCTCCTCCTCCAGCATCCCAGCTGGACACAGCCGTGCAAGAACCATCACTGCTCCTTCGCACCCGGCTGGCTGGCTGCCCTGCCTGCTCTCCTGCCACTGCTAGGGCAAGGGTGGTTCTTGCACTGCCACTACTGCCTGGGATGCTGGAGAAGCCACCATCGGGGAAGCAAGCTGTCCCAGGAGGGCCAGAGGAGAGTGAAGCTCCTCATGCATGGAGATGGTACTGAGGGCCCAGCTCTCCAATGGGGGAGCGGTGGTGGGAGCTGGCCAGTTGCTCTTGCCCATTGCCCTACTGCTGCTGCTACTCTTCAGGGGCAACGGGGCTGTACAGGAGATAAGTCCATGTGGGAGGAACGTATGTCCGGCACTAAGTAAGAAGCGCATTGGCCATGAAGTGGTTGCACTCCCTTGACAGAAGTGGCAAGGGGGAGGGGGCTGTGCTGGCTTGTTCTCGGTGGCAGGTTGGGGGGTGTCATTGACACTCTTCCATTTTCTGGTGTGTGCATGCACACCTGCCATCTGGTCTTTGCGCATGCATGCATGCCAGAAACTGGAAGACCAGTAGGCCAGTGTGCATGTGCGTGCCAGAAACCAGAAGATGTGCATGCTGGGCGGCTGCTCTTCTGGTTTCTGACATGCACATGGGCATTCCCATTTTGGCACTTGAGGCCAAAAAGGTTTGCCAACTCTGGTCTATTCATTGGGGCCCTGATTAATCCTCTCACCAAAATGTTTCTCTACCATGAAAAATTGCTGATTCCTGCACTAAGCTGTATGTTATTAGTAATAATTTAGTGAATAAAATGCAATTAGCTGGGTTCATACTTTGCTCTAAGTCCACTGAACTGGAAACATTGAAACAGCTGTAATAAGTATTTGCATTAATATAAAACTTTGAAGCACTGGGCGCGGGGAATATGCAGGATTATTACTCTTTAAAAGTCAATGCATAGGAAAAATAAATATAGAATACAAAACAAACATCACTTCCAAATGACAGGAAGCACTGTATAAAACAAATACAGTACTAAGAGAAACAAATACATAATGGAATAGAATAAAAAAAAATCTTAGTAAACTTTCTAAGCTCACAGAGCTTAATTGATACTTTTATATGAAGGAAACATTTTTTTAAAGACAAAAGAGAATTGCTTA
Organism: Thamnophis elegans; assembly: GCF_009769535.1. Classification (NCBI taxonomy): domain Eukaryota; kingdom Metazoa; phylum Chordata; class Lepidosauria; order Squamata; family Natricidae; genus Thamnophis; species Thamnophis elegans. Next base: position 51,909,182 of record NC_045558.1, on the reverse strand, counting down.
AAACATTGAGTTTATGTTTTTCTTGTTTTTCTGCTAATCTTCAATCAGATAAAAGTATCACTACATATTGCATTTGAACTTCAGTATCAGTAGCATTTAATTCATGCCATTGTCTCCATCTTACATACAGCTCAGTTCACTGTGAATGGAATCACTGTGACTGAAATTTTGGATCAGGAAAATGAGAATACTTCATTGTTAGAAGCAACAGTCCTTCCCATTGATAAGAATGCTGGCTCCTCCCCTCCCTGTAGAAGTGAAGCCTCCTCTTTTTGAGGGAAAAAGGTGTGTCTTATACTCCAAAAAATATGGTATGTTCTATAGCCGTGATGGCGAACCACAGGTGGCACACGGAGCCATTTGTCGGGGCACACGAGGCTCAAACCTCCAAAGCGTGAAAAACCGGCCTTATGGGCAAACTGGAAATTCAAGAATGGTGGCTTCTTGTTTGTCCGTAGGGCCGATTTTCCACGTCCGGAGCCTTCAGGGGCCTTCAGGAGGCTTCCCTGAAGGCTCCGGAGGGCAAAAACCACCACTATGAGCAAACGAAGTAATATCACCAAATAGCCGTGTTTTTTAAAAAAAAAAAAATCACCAAATAGCCGTGTTTAAAAAAATAAAAAATAAAATCACCAAATAGCCGTGTTTAAAAAAATAAATAAATAAAATATCACCAAATAGCCGTGTTTAAAAAAAATAAATATGAGCAAACCGGAAGTGACTTCCAGTTTGTCCATAGGTCCATTTTTCGCCCTTCGGAGCCTTCAGGGAAGCTTCCTGAAGGCCCTGGAGGGCATCCAGGGGGGCCAGGGAGGCTGCTTTTGCCCTCCGCAGGCTCTTAGAAAGCCTCAGGAGCCTGGGGAAGGTGAAAAAAATACGGCAAAAGCCAGGGGTGATGTTGCTGATTGCACGCATGCACGCACACTGTGGGGTGTGTGTGCGCGCATGTTTGGCATTATGGGTGTGGCACACCAACACACAACCCCCCCCCGTGCTCCCCACCTTTTTGGCATGGCAGTCAAAAAAGGTTTGCCATCACTGTTCTATAATATTGCATAAGATTTACTCCCAAATAACAGGAAAAGTGAATTCTAGCCAAAAACATTTATCTTTAATGCAGCATACAATATGTATACAAAAGATAATTCTAAATTGCCATTACCAGTTTTTACCAACATTCTTTGGTAACTCCCTATAAAAGGAGTTAACATTTATAAGAATGCTCTTCCTGCAATATGAAGCTATTTCCCCCAAATCTATGATGACTTCTTGTTTCTAGTTATTCTTGCAAACAATGACAAAAGGATGCATTGAATAAAAATTATATTTTTATTCTCAAGATGTTGACAAACTAATGAAATAGTTTTTACATCAACCCAGAGTAATTTATAAAGGTAGGGCAAAGTGCCCAACGGAAAACAAGTGGTACAAAGTGTTTAGGTTCTTGTAATCATTAATTACTTAACAGCAAATGGTACTAGGGAAAGATATGTACATACTCACCCACCCAAAAATTACAATGGTATTTTTCTAATCCTTTGAAACAAAATTCATCATCAGCGTGATAAATGACATTTCTATTTTATATGTAAATAGCTAGATCACCATTGGCCAATAAAAGTATATTCTGTTATTAAAAATATTTAATATATTTTAATATACCAATACCATCAAATATATTACAAGTTAAAAAGAGACCCAGTGTGGTTTAGAATTTAAGGTGCCAACAGAATGCGAGTTTTATTCTTGCTTTAGGTATGAAAGCTAGCTGGGGTAGTCACTTTCTCTCAGCTGATCCCACCTCGCAGGGTGGTTGTAGTGAGGAAAATAAGAGGAAAGAGTATTATTATATGTTTGCTGCCTTGAGTTTTTTCATATAAAAATACAATGGAGGCAAGGTTAAATAAATAAATAAATAAATAATGTTTCCATTGTATATACTAGATGTTAACATTATATTAGCAGCACAACAATAATCTCTCAGTTTCAATAACTTACAGGAACTTTGGCAGAACACTACACTAAGGGTGTGGCAGCTAATGAGTGTTTCAGGAGAGAACAACCCCACTCACTGACTATGTCTCGAACCTCTTCCCCAGAGGCAGCTGAAGCAGGAACAGTACAAGTGGAAATTGATTGTGTGACTACACTAAACTTCTGTAAAAGAATAGTTTTCATTATCCAACCACTTTGGACTCATTGCAAATTAATGCAAATCTATTAGTTAATTCTAAATAAATAAATACAAGGTTGAACTTTAAAACTGTTATGGCATACAGTGTCATGGGGTTGGGATGGATTCGTACATTATGGACTCTAACTATTCATAAACAATTATTTATGTCTTAATGTGCTGCGTTAATCCAGCCAGTTGTGATTTATCAAATTATGATACTATGCTTCACCTTGTCTGGACCTGTAAAATAAATTTGATTAAACCTGAATAGTATTTGGATGGACAGTATCAGATACCCTCAGGGCAGTAGGTTAGACTATGTTTAAAAAAAATGTCTTGGAACAATGCAATGACTAACCACTGTATTATAACTAAAAAAGAAAACACAACCACAATCACTTACAGGAACTTTGGCAGAACACTACACTAAGGATGTGGCAGCTAATGAGTGTTTCAGGAGAGAACAACTCCACTCACTGACTATGTCTCGAACCTCTTCCCCAGAGGCAGCTGAAGCAGGAACAGTACAGTTGGAACTTGATTGTGTGACTACACTAAACTTCTGTAAAAGAACAGTTTTCATTATCCAACCACTTTGGACTCATTGCAAATTAATGCAAATTAATTAGTTAATTCTAAATAAATAAATACAAGGTTGAACTTTAAAACTGTCGTTGTTCTCCTAAGGATGAGTCAAATGTTTTATTTTCAGTCTTACTATTCAAAGGACACCATCATTCAGTTTCTTAATATAAAATGAAATTATAAAACTGCTTCAGACAACCCAATCAACAAACAACTAAGTTCACATAACACATTAACTCGATTGGTTCAGTTATTTTGCTGAATATGCTCCAATTGATTGGATAGATATACTGAATTAACTATAAGCTACAGTTAACAAACTAAATGAGGGCTAACACATAAACATCAAACAAATAAGGTTGGGATATGGTGCTGTATATTACCTGGTTCTGTATGTCTTTAGTAAGTTCAAATTGGATTGTATTTATGATATGATTTCACCTCAACTTCTAGCTTCAGATTTCCAGAACAACAAAGAGTCAGTGATCTGGTGGTTCAAGCACCAGGAGAAAGCCAGAGACCATGAGTTCTAGTACCACTTTAGCCATGAAAGCCAGCTGGGTGATTTTGGGCTAGTCACTCACTCTTAGTCAATCTCACCTACAGGTGGTTATGCGGAAAATAGAAGCAAGAAATATAGATAGTCCTTGACTTACAACAGTTCATTTAGTGACTGTTCAAAGTTGTAACAGCAATGAATAAAGTGACTTATGGTCATTTTTCACACTTACAACCATTATAGCATATCCATGCTCATGTGATCAAAATTCAGATGCTTGGCAGTTGGTTCATATGTATGACCATTGCCGTGTCCCAGTCATGAGACACCTTTTGCAACCTGTTTGCAAGTTTATGGATTGACAAGCCAAATCTATGGAGATGCCAGGTTCACTTAACAAATGTGTTACTAACTTACCAACTACAGTGATTCACTTAACAACTGTGGCAAGAAAGGTCAAAAAGGGCCAAAACATTTTACTTAACAACTGAAATTTTGGGCTCAATTGTGGCTGTAAGTTGAAGACTACCTGTAGTATTAGATATGTTCAGCAAATTAAATAAATTTCTTTTACTAAAATAAATTTAGTAATAGAAAAAGTGAGATAAATAAAAAAGATTTTCTATATTTTGTTTACCGGAATGCATTTCCAGGTATACAGTGTCATGGGGTTGGGATGGATTAGTATATTATGGACTCTAACTATTCATAAACAATTATTTATGTCTTAATGTGCTGCGTTAATCCAGCCAGTTGTGATTTATCAAATTATGATACTATGCTTCACCTTGTCTGGACCTGTAAAATAAATTGGATTAAACCTGAATAGTATTTGGATGGACAGTATCAGATACCCACAGGGCAGTAGGTTAGACTATGTTTAAAAAAATGTCTTGGAACAATGCAATGACAAACCACTGCATTATAACTAAAAAAGAAAACACAACCACAAAGTCACCAGGTTTACTCAAAGACTGGACTTGATTTCTTTGTAAACCAATGTATTGTGTAATGTAGCATAATTAGTTAACTATGTGAAAAAAAAATTAATGTCTGAATTTATCCTGTGTATATTTTCTTAATGGAAAGCACCCAAATATAGAGGAAAAAACCCTTGTATTCAAGATTATTTAAAAAGATCACCTGCTTCCACATGATTTTTTCCCATCTGTTCAGATCACTTGTGGAGATCTCATTTCATTTGACCTTATCAAATTCAGATAGTGAGAATTAATGTAGAGCTGGTTTCAGAGAAAGTGCCTTGCCTCCCATTTATACCAGAGATGGGGAACTATGGTCCCTTTGACGTGCACTTCAACTCGCAGAATTCTTGAGCCAGCTTCCAAGTCAAGTCATAAAAGGGCCATAGTCCCCCATGCCTGATTTATAGTGACAAAATTTGACCTCAATTTCTCAGGGCTCTATATGAATGGCTGATTTTCACTTGAAGCCTATCTGTGCTAAAAGTTGGATATTATTTCATCCTTCTTTTTTTTTTTTTTTACAATTTCTATATTTTTAATCCATGCACTCCTAGTATCATTTATTGCTAGTTTTTCTTCCTATTGTTGAATTTTTCTTAATTTGTATTTATTATTGTATGTTTATGAAGTTTATGGATTCTATTTTGAAGCCACCCAGAGAAGCGGGTATCTTCTGTTATGTAATACAGAAATGTAATAAGAAAGCGTGCAATAATATTTAAATTTCAGACAAAAACATGGGTAAGCGTAAATTTGATTTTGAGAATCTTATCTTGACAATTTTTACTGCTGCTAATTTTAGTCACCAATATATATTGTGCAGCATTTTTATACTGGTAATGCATTTTTAAAATAAAATATATATATTTAAAAATAAAAAAGTCAAATACATTTGTTAATTATAAATGCAAATATAGCACACTACAGGGCAATTGTTATCTGCTGATCCTTTAAATGTTATAACTATTTTAAATTACATTAGTCATTAAGTTGCCTGTTGCAAATACTAAGGCTGTGGGAGAAAAAAATTTAAATCAGGGGTGGATAACCTGAGTTCTATGGTTTCATCTTATAATTCCATTTCCTCCCCTTGCAGGTCCAATTTATCTTTCTTTAGCCTGCTCAAATGGACTATATTTCAGTAGTGCTGCTGACAAAAAAAATGTTATTCTTTCCTCTCATTTTAACCCAGAGAACATAGAAAGTTAAATTCTTAAATTGACTTTCACAGCTGGGAGGGGATCAAAAAACCCATCAGCCCAGCACAAAATGCCATAAAATTCAGCTCCATCTACATGTTGATGCAGCTGCCTCACTTGGCATCATGTTCCCTGACATTGAGGGCCCAATATTTCAAAAATGTAGCTCTGGCTAAAAGGCCCACCATTATTTTTAATATATTAAATTAGATCTCATAGATTGGGCCTCCTCCGAGTTCCATCTGCCAGCCAGTGCCGGCTGGCAATTACAAGGAGGAGAGCCTTCTCAGTAGTAGCTCCGACCCTTTGGAACGATCTCCCCGTGGAGATTCGTACCCTCACCACCGTCCAGGCCTTCCGCACAGCCCTTAAGACCTGGCTAGCCCGTCAGGCCTGGGGACAAAGATAATTGCCCCCTCCCAAATGATGAATGAATGTTGCTTATTATTTTATTCTATGTTTGTCTGCATTACTGTTTGTATATCCCCCTCTCTTGATTTTATGTAAGCCGCCCTGAGTCCCCTCAGGGAAAAGGGCGGCCTATAAATGTTAATAAAATCTCAAATCTCAAAATCTCAATATTGTATGAAACCAGTAAGTAGATAACATAAATCTTTGCTAAAGTGCAACAATCCCCCAATCCCTTTCTATTGTAATTCTCATAATAAATTACTCCAAACATCTCCACATTCTCTTCTCTTCCCAGCTGTTCTTCTACAATGCACATTACCTGAGTGGTTGTCTAGGTTGAAGTCTGCACTCCTTAGCACCATTTTATCTCTTCATGGTCAGTATGTTAACAGAATAAGGTATGACTAGCATACTGAAGTGTTTATAGGAATAAGACCTGCCCTGTGTACCTAGTGTCATTCTGCTCCAGGAACAACAACAGGATTCAGCTGATGCTGAGTTTCAGAAACAGTCTTTATTAATCCAATATCCATAGCAATCACTTGATCATCCTATATTCTCTCTTGAATAAAACTGCTGAAGTGAAACCCAAGGAATTTTCCAACTTTTTCATTCCAGCACTGTTTATACATGCTTCAACCAGCAGAATGTATTCTTTGCAGAGACTTTCAACTGTCCTGAACCTGAATGGTTCTCAACAAGTGGAGAAAACCAACAACTAAGAGTGTCAACTAGACATATAGAATAGAACTAAACTGCAGAATTAAGAAATGTAGCACTTCAGAGTAAAGATGTAGCACTTCAGAAAAGGAGTCAATTTAACAGTAGCTGCCTACAGATCTTATCTTATGGGAAGACAGGAAAACTCTTCTAGCTTTTCAATAATGGCCCACAAAGCAAATGTATAGGAAACTATTGGCTATTACAAAATTTCAGGGAAATAAATTATATGAGTGGGCTTGAATAAATTTATTAATCATTAATTTGCTCATCATAGCTATATTCTTTGTTGTCTCTGGTGTAACTGACAAATAAAGCTATTCTTCTGGGGGAAATATTGTATTTTTTATAAGATTTAGCAATAAATTACATGTTACTTGATTATATAATTTGCACAAGGCTTGGCAGTATAAAATGGTTTCACCATCAATAGTCCTGACAGATCTGAAATAATCTAAAAGTTTTGCACAAATTCAGGGTACTCACAATGTGAATTGACTGTAAATTGGGGGAAAGGATTGCCTCCAAGTCAATCTTGATGACTACATGAACAACTTCCTGCAGAATTCTTGGCAACATTTTTGAAGGGGTTGACTATTGTCTTTGTCCTAGGGCTGACAGCCAAAACTGGTCCAAAGTCACCCAGCTGGTTTCCTAGCAAGTAAGGTGCTCCCAGACTAGCACCTTAACTACTAGACCAAATTGGCTTATTTCACATGCCAAAATAAATAAGATCCTTCATAATTTTAAATTATAGCTAGTTTTTCAGAAAAGTATCATTATATTACATTGACTTATTAAATTGCTTAAATGTTTAAAACACTCTTCTGAATTTTGAGGCTTCGCCTGTAAAAAACTTAAAAACGATATGTGAAAAGAAATGAAAATACCGAAAGGACATAATTTGAATGGTTTTAGATGAAGACGGAGAAAGCTGACTAAATTTAAAGCTTTCTCCTGAGTTTTAGCCAAATGCCCTTTTTTGCTGGCTATCTTGGTGGTGGAAGTATTTGTGGTCTGCTTTGAGTGAAGGTAGGAGTAAGGTGGAAATCTCAAATCCTAGCAGCTGTGTTAACAAGGTTAAAACAAATAACCAGATTTCCGAATTGCAAGCCATACTGACCAGTAAGCTGAGCACGTGGACTGTGTACCCAAACCTCCTAAGGCAAAATGAGGTTTGAGGTAACGTGCGAATTCAGGCTTTTGTTGGCGTCTATGTTTACGGTATACTCCAGAAGCCAAGTTTGTGAGACTTACTTTTACCCCACGTACATTTGCATTGCTTACGACCGCCCCTTGGGAGTGCTAGACTTACTATCTCAACCATCATGAGGATTCCAGGAATCGTCTTCAGAAATTCTTTGTCGTATGCGAGCGTGCTGGATCTGGACGTTGCAAAGGAGCTGCTGGTTGTGGTCACCATGTGCGAAGGAGCACGCTCCTGATGGCTTTCGCGGGGCATCTGTTCCATCTTCAGCGGCAGCAGAGACACCGTCGGGAGCTTGACCGCCAGCTGCCGCAGCCAAAGACAAGCTCTTCAACCCAAAGGCTCTGGACTTGTGGCCGAAGGTTGGCGTCCGAAGAAGCAAATTACGCCCAGGGCTCTTAAGAAGGTGCAGGTTTTGGCGCAGCCTCCTTAAAGAGTCGCCTGTGAAAAGCCCCGCTGGCGGGACTGGGGGCAGAGCTAAGGGGACGCACGCGGGCGGGGAGAGGCCTCCGTCACCTGGGGCCGTACAGTTTGGGGAGGGGTCGGGGGAAAGGAAAAGAGGGTTACGCTAGTTCCAAGCGCTATTGCTGCCTGCTCCAAATTGGGTCGTTTTGGAATTTTGTCGAGCTAACAAGAAACGTTATCTTGACCGACTTCACTATTGACTGGGAACACTTATCTGGGTAGGCGCCTCTGAAGTCAGTTCCGAAAGAGGTTAATAGAGATATAGTTGGGTCGAACAGAGACCTTTAAGGATTGCATCAGAAAATGCATAATTGTCGTTATCAGTAACTCCTTCACCTTCTACTTCTCCTGTTCTTCATTATGATTGTTAGCGACGAGAATAACAAATTCAAAACCACTTGCAGATACAGACAAGCTCCCTCATTTTCTAGGGAAACATAAACTTCTATATTCTCTTTTAATTTTTAGTACTTTTGGTTTTGCTTTGTTAATAAAACAACCGTCCCTCAGAACCTAAGGGGGACTTTCAATATAACGTTTGAATATTTTTGTGAGCCATTTTGAGTTTTAAATAGTTTGTAAAGCAGGTTGCACATTTCAATAGCAGTTAATGAAGCAGATTAATTGTCTTTTGAATACAGGCATGTACTATATGCTTGGCAAATCAAGCAGTCAATGCAAAGACATACTTGATCAAACTCAGCATAAAAAATGGACACTAATGCATTACCCCTGATGTAATGCCAGCTCCCAATTTATCATGTGGCACTCCTAGTACATGGATAATAAAACAGGCTGATATTCAACAGAACTGCAGACTTTAACAGAGTTACATGACCAATGTATACTTTTTTGTTTGAACAGTCTACGTTTCCATGGCTATATATTTGGAATGAATATATATATATAAATATATATATATTTATATATATATATTTATATTCATGAAAAAGCAAATTATCCCTTTAATTTTTCCCACTGAAGCTACATGATCCTGCCATGCAGTCAGCAAGAGTTGGGTTTAAATAAAAATAAACTTTACTTGCAATATGTAGCAATTTTCACATTGGATGGTTTTCAATCAAATATCTTTACGTATGAAAATCCTACATATAAGCTAAGCTAAATTTGCCCAACAACAGTAGATTGAATGGATAACATTGGTTCAGACAAGCAAACATACTGTATTTTGGCTTGAATCCAGCCTATAATGTTTACGTCACAGCAATTGCAGTTCATTGTTGCTTATCTCATGACTAATATTTAAAAGGCACATATTATAATCCTTCAAGGATTTGCAGTTTCCTGCCCACTGCTGGCTAGGAATTATTGAGTGGAAGGTGGAAATAAAGATTTTTTAAATTCCACCTATATTATTTTTATAAACAACTGAGGGTAGATAACATATCTAATACTCCTTCTATTTTCCTCACAACAACCATGTCTGGTGAATTGGACTGAGAGAGTGTGACTGACCCAAAGTCACTCAACCAGCTTTTCACACATAAAATGTGACTGGAACTTGCAAACTCCTGTTTCCTAGACTGGTGCCTTAATTAAAAAAAAAACCTGTGCATGTGGAAAGTTTATTATGAGGGGATAAACAACATGTCATTCCCATTTTGGTATTCTAATGTACTATGCTGTTTCTAAAGCATCAGATATTTTTTTTTAAATCAGCCCTCCATACACTCTGCAAATTTTAGTTTGTATCTTTTGTAGTTCGGCAGAAGGAGGACGCGGAAGCCAGGATTAACAAACAGTAGCAGGTTTATTTAACATTAAAAAGAGGTGACAACGATTCCTGGCGGGGAAACACACGCCAAGATATTTATACAATTATACGAACCAACCACTGGCCGAGAACTGGGCGGCACCGCTAAGATCGTATCTCGGCCAATCAGTAGTAACTGTGGCCGGCAACAGCCTCAGCTGCGTCCCAGCCAATCAGGGCGCAAGAGGCTGTTGCCGGCTAAAACGTAATGCATACACAATCCAACTAATGAATATTCAACACCCCTTCCCCCCAGTTCTGCGCATGCTCCCAGATGGAGCATGCGTAGTCACGAAGATAGGCGGGGCGGTGCCGGACCCGCCCAGATCTCCTTAGTTCAACAGCAGTCGTCGGTGGAGGTGGACCTGCTCGTTGTAGCTCCTCCCCAAAGGAAGTGCAGCTCCGAGGGGCGCCATCTCGGCACGGCCCAGAAGGCGGGCTCAACAACACAGGTAGGCTGGGCCGGGGTGGCGCGTCCACAGATGTAAGGGAGAGCAATGGAGGAGTGTCTCGGGGAATAGGAGCATAAGCCGGTAACTCTTCGATGGCGGTTTGAGCTGACAGTTTCGCTTCCCGGCAGGGGGCACTCAGACAGGCCGGGCCTGGCTTGGGGGAGGCCTGTTGTCGTGGTTCGTCGGATTGAACAGTGTCTGGCTGTGGATAGACGAGGCCTGGATGTGTGAAGGCCTCACACGGCAACCCCGAGTGTGCAGCGTCGTCTCCAGAGAAATCCGGGTTGCCCGTCTCCACTGGGAGGCGCCTCCTTAACTGATCCAAGTGGCGCCTCCACTCGGATCCATCAGCCAATCCGACCCTGAAAGAACAGGGGCCTGTCAGGGCAGTTACTTTAGCTGGGACCCACCTGGGCTCCCCAGCAAAAGAGCGGGCCCACACCAGATCCCCCTGTCTAAAGGAACGGGAAGGGAGAACCCCCAGGTTGCATGGCTGGTCCCCTGAATAGAGCGGATGGAGTCTATCCAGGGAGGTCCGCAGGCGCCGGCCCATCAAGAGCTCCGCGGGGCTTTTGTTAGTTATCGGGCAGGGGATGGAATGCTGGCTTAATAAGTAAGCCGCCACTCTTGTCTGCCAGTCGCCCCGGTCCATACGGCCCAGTGCCTCCTTAGCTGAGCAGACCGCCCGCTCCGCCCGGCCATTAATGGCCGGGTGGTACGGGGCTATGGGCGCGTGCCGGATCCCCTGCTCGGCCAAGAACTCCTGAAATGTGGCGGCTGTGAATTGCGGGCCGTTATCCAAAACAAGTATGTCCGGCAACCCATGGGTTGCGAACAGTCTACGTAAGGCCCGAACCATACTCTCGGCCATGGTGGAGGCCATCAGGACCAGTTCCACCCACCGAGAGTAGGCGTCCACCACAATTAGGAAATTCTGGCCGTGGAAGGGACTGGCAAAATCTACGTGGAGGCGTGACCACGGGCCTCTCGGAACCTCCCATTCCCGAGCAGGCCTGGCCGGAGGATTGGGCCTGGAGAGTTGACATGTAGCGCAGCAGCCCACATAAGCCGCTATCTCTGAGTCCAACAAAGGCCACCAGACATAGCTGCGGGCTAAAGCCTTCATCCGCGCTATGCCCGGGTGATCCTTGTGGAGCAGAGGCAGCACTTGTGGCCGTAGTGCAGCAGGGATCACTACCCGATCCCCCCAAATGAGACACCCCCCATGAATGGAAAGCTCCGCTTGCCGAGCTTTAAAGGGCCGGAAACCCTCCGCCACTTTATCTGTGGGCCATCCCCTCAAGACCCAGGAGGAGACCTGGGAAAGGATAGGATCGGCCTTCGTGTAGGCCGTGACCTCCGCGGCTGAAATGGGTAGGCCGGAGGCCGCGATGGATAAGACAGAGAGGGCTGGCACAGGGGCGGTATCAGTCTCCGGCAGTGGGCAGCGGCTAAGGGCATCCGCATGCCCAAGCTGCTTGCCCGGACGATATTGCAGCGTATAAGAATACTCCGCAAGGAATTCCGTCCAGCGTGTCATGCATGGGGAGAGAATGAGGGGGGTCGGCCTGTCACCTGCCAAAAGCCCAAGGAGCGGCTTATGGTCAGTGACAAGACTAAAGTGCCGACCGTAGAGGTAGTCGTGGAACCTCTTAATCCCGGACACAGCAGCCAGAGTCTCCTTGTCGATCTGGCTGTAATTGCGCTCCGCCGAGGAAAGTGTCCGGGAATAAAAGGCCACCGGGGCCTCCGAGCCATTTGGAAGGACATGGCTCAGGACCGCCCCCAGACCGTAGGGAGAGGCGTCACATGCTAGTGTCAGAGGCATCCTGTCATTATATTGAACCAGGACTGCCGATGATGTCAGCACCTCTCTGACAGCCGCGAACGCATGCGCTTCGCGGCTCCCCCAGCGCCAGGCTGCGGATCGGTCGAGCAACCGATGCAGCGGCTCGACTAGTGATGCCTTATGCGGAATGAATGGCGCGTAGAAGTTAAGTAGCCCCAGGAACGCCTGTAGCTCCGCCTTGGAGGTGGGTGCAGGGGCGTTCCTGATAGCTGCAACCTTAGAAGGCATAGGGTGGATGCCTTGGGCGTCAATTAAGAAGCCCAAGAATTCCACCCTCGGGACAGCAAACGAACATTTGCTGTGCTTTAACTTGAGACCCGCGCCCCTAAAACGCAGGAGGACCTTCCTTAGTACTTCGACGAGTCCTGAGCGGCTGGAAGCAGCGATCAGGACATTGTCGAAATACAGTACTACGCCGGGAAGCCCATGGAGCAGCCGCTCCATGAGGCTCTGGAAGATCCCCGGGGCCACAGAAACGCCGAATTGAAGGCAGCGGCAACGAAAAGCCCCACGGTGGGTGACGATGGTCTGCGCAGCCGCCGCATCGTCATCCACCGGGAGCTGTTGGTAGGCCTGCGCCATATCCAGTTTGGCGAATATGCAACCCTGCCCCAATGAGTGGAGCAGGTGTTGCACCACAGGGACTGGATAGGGGTTCGCCTGAAGGGCCAGGTTGATCGTTGACTTATAGTCGGCGCAGATCCTCACCGAGCCGTCCGGCTTAACTGGGAGAATGATCGGGGTCTCCCAGGGTGAGTGGTCAACGGGCTCGATGACTCCCTGCGCCAGGAGCTTATCAAGCTCAGCGTCAACCTTGGCCCTTAAGGCAAAAGGCACCCTGCGGGCCTTCAGCCTAATTGGAGCAACCTGGGGGTCAAGACTAAGGGATATGGGGGTGCCTTTATAACAGCCAAGCTGGCCGTCAAAAATGTCCGTGAAATCAGACAGGACGCTTTCTAGGGAAGAAGAAACAACCCGGTGCACCCCCCCAATTGAAAGACCCAGAGCAGGGAACCAATCCAGGCCTAAAAGAGCAGGGAGGGAATCCCTAACTACCAGGACGGGCAATTTTCCCTCAAAGGGGCCATAAGAGACCGAAATGGGGAAAGAGCCCAAGGTGGGAATGAAATTCCCCTGATAGTCCCTTAAAGTGGTCTTAGCAGGCAGGAGCTGGCTTTGGGAGACCATGGGGCAGAGGCGAGAGAAAAGAGCCCAGGACAACAGAGAACGAGAGGAGCCGGAGTCCACCTCCATCCGGCAGAGCTGACCTTCCAGCTGGACCGAGGTAGCGATCTTCTGGGCTCCGGCAGAGGCTTGGTTAAGAGAGCAGTCAAAGGCTTGCGATTGATCAATGGTGTAGCAGTCTTCAGCCTGCCGAGCAGGCCGCGATGGTTGGCGGCGCGGCTGCGCTTGGGGTTGGACAGCGGTTTGCAGGAAGGATGGGGCAGGCAGCGAGGCCCGGCAAACCCTAGCGATGTGCCCTTGCCCATTGCAACGGCGGCAGGTTGCGTTGCGGAAAGGGCAGGCTGTATGGGCATGACGACCGCCGCAGCCACGGCAAGGGGCGCCAGCTGTTGGAGGCGCAACCGACTGCGGTTGAGGTTTGCGCTTCGGCTGCGTCCTAAGCTGCCCCACGATTTCATCAGTTGGGTCCTCCGGGGGTGGCAGGTCATCGACTAGGCTCGTTTGCGAGAAAGGGCCAGCAGAGGTGTGAGTAGACGAAGCCAGTTGTAGCCGCTCAATATCGGCTGTGGACTGCTCCGAGAGCAGATTTACATCCTGCCACACCACAGACAACTGCTCCACCAGGTTTTCTTCCAAGTTGGTAAAGTCACATTGGGCAGCCGTAGTCCGCAGGGACTCTAAAAATTGGCTAATTGACTCGTTAGGTCTCTTCACCCGGCGACGGAAAGCGAAGCGGCGGACGATCTTTGAGGGTGTCGGTGCATAATGTCCTTTGAGCCTGGCCATTAGAATGTCCCAGCCTAACTTATACGCCGGCCTTGGAGCAGCCAAGGCTCGGGCGGAGGCGAACATGGAGGGTTCGCAACAAGAAAGGAAGAAACTGCATTTTTCCTCGTCGGTCTGTGCCTGGCTCCTGGACGCAATGAGATAGCACTCAAAACGTTCCATGAATCCCTCCCAGGATTCTCCCCCTGAACCGTAGGGAGCAAACGGAGGCAAGGCAGAAGTCATCGTGGCTAGATGCAGAAAGGACTTGCGGAGTGGAGAGAAGAGTCCAGAAATTTTTCCTTCCGTAGGTCAGCGTTCGTTTCGGAGAATCCCACCTTCGTCGCCAGTTTTGTAGTTCGGCAGAAGGAGGACGCGGAAGCCAGGATTAACAAACAGTAGCAGGTTTATTTAACATTAAAAAGAGGTGACAACGATTCCTGGCGGGGAAACACATGCCAAGATATTTATACAATTATACGAACCAACCACTGGCCGAGAACTGGGCGGCACCGCTAAGATCGTATCTTGGCCAATCAGTAGTAACTGTGGCCGGCAACAGCCTCAGCTGCGTCCCAGCCAATCAGGGCGCAAGAGGCTGTTGCCGGCTAAAACGTAATGCATACACATCCATTAATGAATATTCAACAGTATCCATGAAGAAGAGGTGTGGTGGCACAATGGTTAGAAGACAGTACTGCAGGCTACTTCTACTGATTGCTGGCTCCCAGCGATTTGGCAGTTCGAGTCTCATAGGCTCAAGGTTGACTCAGCTTTCCATCCTTCTGAGATCAGTAAAATGAGGATCCAGATTGTTGGGGCCACTATGCTGACTCTGTAAACCATTTAGAGTGGGCTGTAAAACACTGCGAAGTGGTATTGCTATTTCTGTTATACTTGTAGTCCAAATGTCACCTCAGTGTTGGGATCCAGATTTGCATATGGGTCTAAGTGTCTGAACCAAAGATGCAATAAGCTTGGTTAATTTTTATATTAAGCAGAGAGAGCAGAGATCATGTACTTTGCACCTCTGTGCACTGGAATCTCTGCAGAGAAGCCGCTGTACAGATTTGACATTCTGTTTGTGGTCCCTGGTCATGTTGGGAGGCTAGAGCTAGAGCATGTGTGGGGGTGGGAGGGAGCACAGGAGGGTGCAGCACTCCCCGCCATGCCCCATTTTTGTCCCAGAAGGCTTCAGGGAGATCTGCTAGGCCCAAAATGGGGTGAGGTGTGTGTGTGGTGCCCCTCTGCGGCCCATTTTTGGTCCCAGGAGGCTTCAAGGAGGTTTGCTAGGCCCTAAACAGCCACAGGGATCACATGCATGCATGGAGGCAGGGGGAGCATGGGGGTCATGCACACATGTGCAGGGTTGTGGGGGCTGATTGCATTGCAGGTGTAGGCACACATGCATGCACTGTCACACACCCGATTGTGGCACACAAGGACAAGAAGGTTAGCCATCACTGCTATAGTAAGTCAGTCAATGCTTCACCTATACTTGTTTCAGTAAGACCTCTATCATTGGAAAATGAGTTCTACATGTATAGATCTATGTATAAACCTGTAAATGTGATTGTCGTTATAGGAAGTTAGCACCCATCCCTCTCCTAGAAGAATGAAATATTCTAGGAAATATAAAAAAGGCTGAATATTATACCCCCCTGGATGAGAAAAAGAGAAACATGCTCTTGGAAAGCAGCCCCCACCTTTGTTAATAGCCCCAGAAACACTGGTGCCAATCTATCTACAAGACAAAAGGCTGGGCCAGGTTATCTATAAAAGACCTTCAGCTCTACGGTGATAGGATTAGCCCTCACTCAAGATCCAAACCAGGACAAAGCCATTAAGCCATAATAGGAATTGTCCAAAACCCTTTCATTAGAGCAAGATTCAATCAAGCCTGGGACTCAAAACAACCTATAAAGTTAGCCTGGTCTGACAACCAATCAGAGTAGATTTCTTACACAGCAACAGGAAACTCCAAGATGGGGCGCAAAATAGGGTATAAATCTCTCTCTCTCTCACCCATGTGCTTGATTGCCCAGGACCTCAAATCATGTGGTCCTAATCACCATTAAACCATCTTTCCAAACAGCTTCCGGGTTTCCAGTGTCTTTCCACTTGGAACTGAACCCAGATTAATATTTCTTCCAATACCATAATCCTGAATTCATTTATTCAGCAGAGGTATTTCATATAGCACACCACTGATTTTATATACAGGTGAAACTAAAAAAAATTAGAATATCGTGCAAAAGTTCATTTATTTCAGTAATGCAACTTAAAAGGTGAAACTAATATATGAGATAGACTCATTACATGCAAAGCAAGATAGTTCAAGCCATGATTTGTCATAATTGTGATGATTATGTCTTACAGCTCATGAAAACCCCAAATCCACCATCTCAGAAAATTAGAATATTACATGCAATCAATAAAACAAGGATTGTACATAGAACAATATTGGACCTCTGAAAAATATAAGCATGCATATGTACTCAGTACTTGGTTTGAGCCCCTTTTGCAGCAATTACTGCCTCAATATGATGTGGCATGGAAGCTATCAGCCTGTGGCACTGCTGAGGTGTTATGGAAGACCAGGATGCTTCAACAGTGGCATTCAGCTCTTCTGCATTGTTCGATCTCACGTCTCTCATCTTTCTCTTGGCAATGCCCCATAGATTCTCTATGGGGTTCAAGCAGAGGTAGGTTCCTACCAGTTCGCATCTATTCGGTAGAACCGGTTCATCAAATCTACCGAACCGGTTAGAAGAGGTTCCACCAGTGAACCTGGAAAGCAGGCCACACCTACAGTAAGTGTGGCCGCCTTGTAAGCCGCCCTGAGTCCCCTCAGGGAAAAGGGCGGCCTATAAATCCTAATAAATACTAAATACTAAATACAGAAGAGGTTCCAAAAATTTTTGAAACCCACCACTGGTCCTTGGATAGGATTATTCTACACTATCATGCTCATGCTTATAAAACTCAGTGCCTCTGTGAAAGGTAAGGATGACTACTGCGTTTGTGGTGCAATCAGAACATTGCGTGTGTTGAAGTTGTTTTAACGCAAACCAAAGATGTCTTTTAAAAAACAAGTTTACATCATATTCTTATGCATGCCAGTGCTGTGTGTGAGGTAATTTAAGGTGGTTCTGACAAGTGTCGTTGGCATCTTCATATCCAGTCACATGGGCGGCAAGCCACTCCCATCCGGTCACATGGGGTGGCAAGCCACTCCCACAAAGGAGGCCACACCCACAGAGTAGGTTCGAACAATTTTTGAAACCCACCACTGGGTTCAAGTCGGCGAGTTTGCTGGCCAATCAAGCACAATAATACCACTGTCATTGAACAAGGTTTTGGTGCTTTTGGCAGTGTGGGCAGGTGCCATGTCCTGCTGGAAAGCATCCCCATAAAGCTCATCTGTGGAAGGAAGCATGAAGTGCTCCAAAATCTCCTGGTAGACGGCTGTGTTGACCCTGGACTTAATGAAGCAAAGTGGACCAACATCAGCAGATGATATGGCTCCCCAAATCAACACAGACTGTGGAAACTTCACACTGGACTTCAAGCATCTTGCAGTGTGGGCCTCTCCATTCTTCCTCCATACTCTGGGTCCTTAGTTTCCAAACTGAGATGCAAAAGTTGCTCTCATCAGAAAAGAGGACTTTGGACCACTGAGCAACAGACCAGGTCTGTTTTTCTTTAGCTCAGATAAGACGCTTTTGATGTTGCTTGTTCAGAAGCGGCTTGACAAGAGGAATACAACATTTGAAGCCCATGATTGACAGTCCTGACTGCGCATGCCCAAGATGGTGTCCTATTGCGTTTGAGGAGAACTTAGGGGAGATGATTTTCCTTCTCGGGGTATGCAGGGGGTACCCTATCCCATCGTCGGTTTCAGGTCCAGCTATGGGAACTTCCTTGGACCTCGGGGGGTACTCTTGAGCTGCGATTTCCTGTCCTGTAGCCAGAACGTTGTGAGTGAAATGGGGTGGTTGGTGGTAAATGGAGAATGGAGAGCTTTTTCTGCTGCTGGCGTGGGTGTGGTTGGCAGTGGCGGCGGTGATGGGAGGCTCCCTACTGGGGTTTCTGCTACCGTCACTGCCACTGCCCACACTGTGGTATTATCCCGGTTGCTCCCCCCTGCTTATGGATGTGATAGACTGGATTAGCGGGGAGTGGCTGAGGCGGCTGGCATGGGCATTGATGCCAGTGGAAGATGGCTTCAGTAATTGGTGTGGGCATGGTTGGAGGGGGGGCTCCTGTGTTGTGCCCCCCCCCCCGCTATCACTGCTGTTGCCTGGGCCACCGTACTGGGCCATTTGGCCATTTGGCCCCTCCCCTTGTGACACTATGGACTGGGTTAATGGAATGCAGCCCCGGCAATAGATATGAGTGTGGCTGACATGGAGGAGCTCAGTTGTTGGAGCAGCCAACGCTGCCACTGCTGTCCTCACCATCGCCATTATTGGCCACTTCACCAACTGGCAATTTATCATCTGATGCGATTTTGATAGCTGACCGTTACCCTTACATATTGTCTTCAACATCGACCATGTCTATGTTGGACATAAGCCTCCCGCTAACCTTTGAACACTGTCAGCTGCCTCCCAGTGGATATGTCATCTCCCCGCTCCATTTCCCTGTGATGTCACTCCATTTTGGTAGATGCCACACTCTCCTCTACATAATACAACTTTACGCCCTTCAGGAACTCCCCCTTTTCCGGGCATGGCCTTCTTGCTTATCAAGATGCTTCCTTAATGATGGAACTTGGGATCCCGAGAGGTGGCATGCGAAGAAGAGGCTTCTTAGGGGTTTTTCACAGGGTTTTTTAAATCAAATTTTAAGGGGTGGGCGTGGGGTTTGATTCAGATAGCTCAGACAGACTTGGGGGGGGGAATCTGCCAGGACATAGGCCAGAGCTAACTAATGGGAGCGGGTCAGGAGTGCTGGAAAGGGTTGGGATTCTGGGGGAGACATTAGACCATTCCATTGAGGGGCGGGGGTTGCCATCTGTACTTTATGTTGGAAAGGTAGATATGTTGGGGGCCTAGGGCTAAATTATGTCCGGGGGATGCAGGTTTGCTGTTTAAGAGCGATCGAGCGTTCTGACCCTCATTGCCCCTCTTGCACTCCTGGGTGCTCGGGATTACAGGACCCGTGTCTCCGGCTGGTATCGCTTAATGCCAGGTCCATGGTACATAAGACTTCTCTCATTTACGACCTCATACAAGAGGGGAGAGCAGACCTGGCGTGCATTATGGAGACCTGGTTGGGCCATGAGGGGGGTGTTCCCCTCATTGAATTATGCCCACCAGGCTTCCGGGCCTTTCAGCAGCCGAGAGCCCAGGGCAGGGGCAGAATGGTGGTGGCAGTAGTTATTAGGGAAAGTCTTGGACCTCAGGAGATCACTGTACCTCAGATAGGTGGGTGTGAGCCTCTTTTGTGAAATGAGGCCTTGGAGTCCAGGTGGGTCTTTTTGTTACATACCTGTCTCCCTGCTATGTTTCATCGGCCCTGCCGGAGCTGCTAAATGTGTTAGCCGAATTGGTGGTTGATTTCCCCAGGTTCATGGTCCTGGGGGATTTCAATCTGCCTTCCATTGGTGAGATATCCGAGCCAGCTTGGGAGTTCATGGCTTTCATGATGGCTATGGACCTAACTCAGTTAATTCAAGATCCCACTCATAACGGGGGACATGCACTCAGCCTGATTTTCATCTCTGGACAGTGGATGAATGATCTAGTTTTAGGGGATATTTCTATCCAACCCTTGTCATGGTTGTATCATTTCTTCCTTAGACTTGACTTCCATACTGCCATCCTTTGCTGCAGGGAGGTAGAACTGATTAGATCGTTCCACCCCAGGCACCTGATGGAAAGGTTCCTGATGGAGCTTGGGACTTTTCCTGAATCCCTTGCTCACAGTTCAACCGAAGCCCTAGCGGAAGCCTGGGATAGGGTGGCCACTGGGGCCTTGGACCGCGTTGTGCCTTTGCGGCCTCTCACCCAGTGCCGATCCCGGGTAGCTCCCTGGTTTACCCAGGAGCTCCGGGAGATGAAACGCTGGAAAAGACACCTAGAGAGTGATTGGAGGGCCAGCCGGTCCGAATCCGACTGAACTCTAGTAAGAATTTATATTAAATCCTACTTATTGGCGATAAAAGCGGCAAATTGGCAACATTTTCCCACTCTTATTGCGTCCACAGATAACTGCCCAGCTGCCCTGTTTAGGGTGACCCGCTCCTTACTTAATCAAGGAACTGGCGAAGACCTCTTGCAGGGTAGGGCTGAGGAATTTGTTCAGTATCTGCAGGATAAAATTGCTCAGTTTCGGACAGGCTTGGACTCTGACCTGGTAGATTCTGACGAATCGACAGGGATGAATCTTGTGAAAAATATCTGGGATGAGTTTGACCCTGTGACTCCCAAGGGCATGGACAGGATTATGGGGAGACTCAGTGCTGCCACTTGTGTGTTGGACCCGTGTCCCTCTTGGTTAGTTTCGGCTTCCCGGGAGGTGACACGAGGCTGGCTCCAGGCAATTACCAACGCTTCATTGAGAGAGGGGTTCTTTCCCACCACCTTGAAGGAGACGGTGGTGAGGCCCCTCCTTAAGAAGCCTTCCCTGGACCCAGCCTCTTTAGCCAACTATCGTCCGGTCTCCAACCTTCGCCTTGTAGCGAAGATTGTTGAAAGCATGGTAGCACGTCAGCTTCCCCAATACCTGGACGAAGCTGCCTATCTGGATCTATTTCAGTCAGGTTTCAGGCCTGGGTACAGCACGGAGACGGCATTGGTCGCATTGGTTGATGATTTCTGGTGGGCCCAGGACAGGGGTTGTTCCTCTGTCTTGGTCCTATTAGACCTTTCGGCAGCTTTCGATACCATCGACCATGGTATCCTAATGTGACAACTTGGGGGGGTTGGGAGTGGGGGGCACCGTTTTGCAGTTCTCCTCCTACCTGTCGGATCAATCACAGTTCGTGTTGACTGGAGGGTAGAGATCGACCCCGAGACGCCTCACTTGTGGGGTGCCCCAGGGGTCAGTTCTCTCACCCCTCCTGTTCAACATATACATGAAAACGCTAGGCGAGATCATCCGTGATTTTGGGGTACAGTATCATCAATATGCTGATGATACCCAACTTTTCATCTCTACCCCAAACCACCCAAACGATGCCCTTGACGTGATATCCCGATGCCTGGAGGCTGTGCGGATCTGGATGGGGAGGAACGGCTCAAGCTCAATCCTTCCAAGATGGAGTGGCTGTGGTTTCCGTCATCCCGATTTGTGCATCTTGTTCCATTTTTGATGATAGGGGGAGAAATTTTAGCCCCCTCAGAGAGGGCCCGCAATCTGGGAGTCCTCCTGGATAAGTGGCTTAGTTTAGAAGAACACCTGACGGCCATGACCAGGGGGGCCTTTTACCTTTTTTGCCTGGACTACTGTAACACTCTCTACATGGGGCTGCCCTTGAAATCACCCGGAGGCTTCAGCTGGTCCAGAATGCAGTTGCGCAGGTTGTCATGGGGGTACCTAGGTGCTCCCATGTTACACTCCTTTTAGGCGGCCTGCACTGGTTGCTAGTTGTTTTCCGGGTGTGATTCAAGGTGTTAATTATGATGTTTAAAGTACTCCATGGCTTAGGCCCAGGGTACTTGTGAGACCACCTACTGCCACCGGTAGCCTCCCACCATCCAGTACGATCTCACAGAGTTGGCCTCCTCAGGGTGCCATCGGCCAGGCAGTGTCAGCTGGCGACCCCCAGGGGAGAGCCTTCTCTGTGGGAGCACCTTCCCTTTGGAATGAGCTGCCCCCGGAGCTTTGCATAATTCCCGACCTCTGGTCCTTCCGGCGTGCCCTAAAACATTGGCTTTTCCAGCAAGCCGGCCTGGCCTGAATAAAATAAATTATTAATTTTAATTGATAATTTAATTTCTAAACTCATTGTAAATGTCTATTGGTTTTTTTGGATATTCTATTTAATCTTTTTTTAAACTTTGGCAATATGTGTTTTTATGTTGTACGCTGCCCCGAGTCCTTTGGGAGAAGGGTGGCATATAAGTCCAATAAACCTATAAATCTATGTCCAGGAACCATCTGTGTCTGGTGGCTCTTGATGCACTGACTCCAGCCTCAGTCCGCTCCTTATAAAAGTCCCCAACACTTTTGAATGGCCTTTTTCTGACAATCCCCTCCAGGCTGCAGTCATCCCTGCTGCTTATGCACCTTTTTCTTCCACATTTTTCCCTTCCACATAACTTTCTATTAATGTGCTTTGATACAGTACTTTGGGAACGTCCAAGTTCTTTTGCAATTACCTTTTGAGGCTTTCCCTCCTTATGGAAAGTGTCAATGGTTTTCTGCACAACTGTCAGGTCAGGTTTCCCATGATTATGATTCCTACTGAACCAGACTCCTTTGGCTTAATTTGATGATTAGAGTGGGACACTTTGAGCCTAGAATATTGCAACTTTTCACGATATTCTAATCTTCTGAGATTGTGGATTTGGGGTTTTCATGAGCTGTAAGAAATAATCATCACAATTATGACAAATCACGGCTTGAACTATCTTGCTTTGCATGTAATGAGTCTATCTCATATATTAGTTTCACCTTTTAAGTTGCATTACTGAAATAAATGAACTTTTGCATGATATTCTAATTTTTCAAATTTTACCTGTATGTATGATGAGAAGGAACATGAAAAATTCCTGGTTTGAAAAGTACAAGTTCCATAACTTTTTATAGGAATTAGTTGTATTCCCTGCAGAATGTATTTTAAATATTTTAATGCAAGTACATTATGTTGATAATAATCCTGTACAAAAATACTAGAATATTCCTAGAGCTTGGCATTCAGACAAATCAGCCATTAACAGACACATTGAAAGAAACTATATTTGTTGTTGTTCAGTGACTGATTTGTGTCTGAGTCTTTGCAACTTTACGGTCAATAGACAGCAGCCTCTCCACCCCCCTCTCCTCCACTGTCTCATGAAGTTTTCCTATTTCATGTTCCTTGTATACTGTACACTAAACAAGAAACTACTAAACTCATCAAAACTGGCAGGGCAAGTTAATGTATATAAACAGAGAGCGAGCCCCACACCCACTCAAATTGATGATGTTAGTTGGATAATGAAATGTCTGCAAATAAACAACCAAATTCAGCACAAATGATTCCATATTAAGTATTGTAGAGTTACATATGTTGGCCTTTTCCAACCTGATTCCATCCATATGTATAAAATCATAAATTATTGTCATTCTAGTTAGCAATTGATGAGCATTGTATTCCATTACATCTAGACAACCAGTTGGAAGCTGTTATTAAAAGAAACCTGCTGGCTGTAGACTAGAATACTAAGAAATTAGTATAAAATTTTCTAAAAGACAAAAGTGAAGGAAGAGAACACTAAAACAACAGAGGCAAAATTATAGATTATTAGTTTGCAATATAAATAATAGTCATGAAAAAAGACAGATATAACTCAAAATTAATCCCAATAAAGCTCTTATTGGCAGCATTTTAATATTTTTCCCAGATAATTACCAAGCTATACATGACCATGAGAGGCATGATGGCTTAGTGGTTAAAGACACTGACATTGCCAGTGGGAAAGCTGACAACCTGGATTTGAGACCCGTGCCATGTGATGGGGTGAGCTGCTGTTACTTGCCCCAGTTTGCCAACTTTGCAGTTTGGAAACATGTAAATGTGAGTAGATAAATAGGTACCACTTTGGTGGGAAGGTAACTCCATTCCGTATGCTTTGGTATACAATCATTCTGGCCACATGACATGGAAATGTCTTTGGGTGACACTGGCTCCATTGGCCAAGAAATGGAAATGAACACTGCCTCCTAGACTTGGATGTTACTGGAAAGGGGAAATCATTCCTTTACATGACCATGAAGAGCTAAGCCAGCCAACTATTACCAGCAATCATATAATTTTAGCAAAATCATACAAGCTTCATTACCAAATGGATTAAAAGAAAAAAGTGAATATAAATTGTTCAACATGGCTATGAAACACCTCTCCCCCCCCCCCAAAAAAAAAATAACTGGCAATAATGTACAAAAACTAGTGATTTCTAGAATCTGCTAAACTGTATTTTGCAACTGGCTAAGATTTGTTCTGGCTTCATTCTGCTCTTCCAGATTCCATTTTGGTTCCACCCCTATCCTATTCTATCCCTTTCTACCTTGGTTCTTTTGGAAGAAATCTTAAACCAGACTCTGCTTCAAGAAGCAAATACATCTAAACTTGCATCTTCCTGAAAAGAGAGAGAGAAAGAGAAGTAGTACAGACTAAAGCTCAATCTGCTATATTTACAAAGCATATAAGATCTTTATGTTGAAGTTTTGATCACATTTTTAATATATTCTCAGCATCTTCCATTAAATAGATGTATCTATTTATAAATGTGACAAATATGAAACAGCAAGGAAAGTACTTTAATACATTGTACTAGTTTTTAGCAGAGATTTAAAAGTGGCTGGTACAATACAGAGCAAACAACCAGAACAAGCTTACTTCTGGTGATCTAATCTCTGGTAACATTTTAAAAGCAAGCAAATATGCTATCTTTTGATAAAACTGGAAGTTAAGTTAAAACTGGAACTAGTAAGTGTGAACAATGATTGTGTAAATCTACAGAATTTAACTGAAGGAATAGAAAAACTGATAATACTTGTACCTTTAATCTGTACTAAAACGGAATCATTCATTATCAATCCTTTAGAATTATTATACAGTGCAGTGATGGCTTCCTGATCCCGTCGCAATCGGTATGCTGTGATGGGGCCAGACGTCCACCTCAGGCACGTGCGCTGTGCACACATAACTGCCCTGCGATGCCCCAGCTGCTCGGCGAGGTTGCACAGGTGCAGAATGCTGTGCGCAAATGTGCAATTGTCCCGTTTACCTCAAAAAGAGGTAAGGAACGCTGGCGGTTGGGCCGAAACACCATTCCAGTACAGTGGTTGCTGCTCCCAGCTGCCACCAGTATGCCCGTACCGGGCCGTACCACCTGGAACCCACCACTGATACAGTGGTACCTTAGTACTTAACTGCTTTGAAACACATAGAATTTGGTATTCAATGCACATTGATGGGAAAATGTTGTCCAGGTACTCATTGTTTGTTTGGTACTCATTGCACAAGCTTAAAATTGTTTGTGTTGGCTACCTTGTGACTCACTACATTATTCCTTATGGGGATAATTCATTTGGTACTCATCATTTTTGGTACTCGTCAGGCCTCCTGGAACCAGTTAATGATCAGTACAGAGGTGCCATTGTATATAACAACTTTACTTGAAATGCTGATGTGTACTGAAAAGACATGCGAAAATATAAATATATTGTATACCCCAGCCAATTATTTTTATTTTCCTATGTTTTAATTTTCTGATTGCTGTTTTATTGTCTGTGCCCTATAGAAATAGTAAAAATGCATTTTTAAATTAAGTGAATGCATTATGTATGCACCCACAATCTATTTGTCACCTTTTTCCAGTTTTTTCCAGTTTTAACTTTAACTGTTAGACTTTAACTCTAGGATTATGTGTACTTTGATTCTAGTTCTCCAAGATATATACAAGAGCATGCATGAACACTAAAGCCCAGTATCCTGCACAGCTTTGGTTAGTAAGATTCATTTTGAAAAATTAGAATAATGTTCATTTTTATGATTATAACTTGACAATCTTGCAATGGGCCAAGATTATAGCTTTTGATCCTTTCTTGAGGATCTAAACATAAAATCCTAGGTATTGTCCTTTTCACTCCCTTTATATCTTCTTGATCAGTGAAGATCAATCTTTATTACAAAATCAATTTAAAATTGAATTATTTTAAAATATCAAAACCAGTTTCACAATTTGTAAAAGAGGTATTATTATGAAATATTCAAGGAAGACTAAACCACTGGATTGGATTGATAATTGGAAATATGTTGATGCTGAAGATTGCTATGTCTTCTGCACTTTCTATCATTGGAGAAAGCGAAGTACATAATATTTGAAATATCCCTCACGATGTTCCAATATCTACATTTGATCCAACTTGTAAGTGGAAATGGTATTATTGTAATACTTTGTCAAATGTATATATAAAACCAGAGGTTACAATTTAAGAAGGCTTTCTAAAGACTATAGGGCAGAACGTAGTTGAAAAAATATATTAAAAATGAACAAAATGCACAATGGCTTTGTTTTCCATTACCAAATGTGTAATACTTTCTAACCTGTGTTCATGATGTATGATAAAACATTGTCTCTTGTCTTCATTTCTTTGCCTTGACAATTAAGAACTTTGCTCCTTTCCTGTCTGTCTCACTGAAGGGGGGGTCCCACGGGGGAGCTTTACTAGATAAAACTATTTGTTCTTTTATTCTGCTCTGCAATAGGAAGGCGGGGGGGCTGCACATTAACAGTGAGAGAGAAGTTAGCACCTTAAAATCTCTAGCCAGGATGTTAGGAACAAGAATAGCTTGCTTATAAGAAAACCCCCCAAACCCACATAGAGGTGGCACACTTTGCAAGATACCTGTGACCTGGGGTGAAAAACAGGTGACATTTAGCTGTTTAACATAATAAGCGTAAGGGTTTTAGCGGGGCTGAAATCCAAATAACCAATCAAGATTACCGGTATCTGTTATGCATGCATTATTAGGGGAAGGGCAAAGGGTTGAATGTGCCCAGGGATGGGTTCCTGCCAGTTCTAACCTCTTCTATAGAGGTTCCACAAATCTACAATGCTGTTTAGAACTGGTTCCAGCTCCCTCTGCCTGTCTGTCCGCACATTATCAAGACGAAGAGCGAGAGGAGGAATTCTGGGAGTTGAAGTCCACAAGTCTTAAAGCTGTCAAGTTTGAACATCCCTGGGTTTTTTTTCCTAAAGGGTTAGGGGTGCAAGGGTCTTGTAACTTGACAGCTTTAAAACTTGCGTGCTTCAATGCCAGAGTTCCTGAGCCAACATGACTGGAGGAGGAATTCTGGGAGTTGAAGTATATTAAAAATGAACAAAATGCACAATGGCTTTGTTTTCCATTACCAAATGTGTAATACTTTCCAACCTGTGTTCATGATGTATGTTGAAAAATAAAACAAAAACATTTGGCAAGGGTGACAATTCCAGTCCTACATTTTTGAAGGTTTCAAGCCTGGAAACTCTGACATATAAACCCATATTTATAGGCCCTGTATCAATAAAGGTTTTCAACCAATTTCAACCAATTTTAACTAATTTCATTGTATTTAAGTACAAGGACAATAAAGATTATACTTACTATAACACAAATACTACCAGTAAGTAGCTGCTGTGAAAATATGAATCAGCCAGTTTTCTTCATTACAAATAGACATCAGAAGAATTTGTAATATTTATTATACAGTAATATGTTTGACAAACAGCTTCACGGAGAAATGTCAGTTTCTGAAAATAACTTTATTTATAGGTAAACATACTGTTAAGATCAGAGAAGCACCAGGGATCATATCAAGCAAGCTGCTAACGATCTAATATCACTTACATCAAAATTGTTATATTTTCACAACATTTTCCATTTGATTCAAGACAAATCTTACTGATAATCAAGAATATGGTCCACAAGGCCTAAGACAACTCATGCTGCCACCCCACCCTGCTGGTCCCAGCCGACTCATCATAGACAACTTGCCACAGGACAACTCACTGCAGGAAAAGGTAGGAGAGCCCTTCTTCAGGCTCTATCCCAGTGTTTCTCAACCTTGGCAACTTGAAGATGTCTGGACTTCAACTCCCAGAATTCCCCAGCCAGCATTTGCTGGCTGGGAAATTCTGGGAGTTGAAGTCCAGACATCTTCAAGTAGCCAAGGTTGAGAAACACTGCTCTATCCAGTCATCTCCTACATTTAATCCTTGAGTTATTATGACAGTAATGAAGCCTGATCATTATTGTCAGAAGTTAGGATGATTATTAAGTGAATCACCTCATTAACAACCTCACTATCCCTGCTTCACCAATGCATTTGTTAAACGAATTCAGGAGTTGTTAAATGGAACATGGAATGCCTCAGGAGTGGGAGATGTGTCTGGGAAGCCTAATGCAGGCATAAAAATACATGTGCCCTGAGATATCCCATGCTTTGCTTCCCAGCCCATAGGCTTATACACCTCTCTCTATCCTATCCTGCCGCAATTGTGCCCTTATTTTTTGAAGCTCCTCGGAGTTCAGGAGTCTAGGTAGGGAATGAGGACAGGCCATTATGTTTTTGGGCCATGTGGCACAATTGAGAAGAAGAAATCCTGCCAATTTTCCTTCTGTGGCTTAGCCTTAGCTCTCCGAGTGTTAGCTGTGCTAGCACTGCTAATGCTGGGGAGCTAAAGCTGGTGCTAGCAAAGAACAATTCCCTCTGCTTTTTTTCTCATTGTCAGCATTCGCTTCCCAAGTGTTAGCAGTGTAAAGCTAGCAAAGCTAATACCGAGGGAGATAAGACTAGTGATAAAAGGAAAACCAGCGTAATTCATTCTCCCATGTCATGTGGCCCAACAAAAGTCCAGCAACAGAGCGGTCTGTCTTCCTTCCCTATCCTGACTTCTGAGCTCTGGATACCTTCAAAAGATAAATGAGTGAATGGTGATGGGGAGGAGTGTGGGGTGGCAAAGTAGGCCCAGTGCCTGTGGGAACCTGGTGGGACAGGATGGAGTGAAAATAAGTGGGCAGATGCAGTTGGTTGTAAGAAGAAATGACTACGGGTGCATTGCACACATCATAACTTTAAAATGGATCATATGTAGCTTTCGGGTGGCTTATTGTAATTTTAAACAGTCATTAAATGAGCTATCATACCTCGAGCACTACCTGTATAGAAAGCCACTTAAACTGTTTCTATTTGGTTGCCAACATGATGTTTTAAATTCATTTATGTATCACTTTCAATCCTCCTTGATTTTTCTTGGAATTAATGGAAATATAAATATAAGCTTAATGCAGACTCTCTGCACTACTTTTGCAGCCTCTAAAACATGATCTGAACTGTGCTAATGAAATTCTAAAATTTCAACCTTTTTATACCTACTGCCCACTTTTGTATCTCTGTTAGTAGTAAAATTTCCTAACCACCCACTGGTTCCACAGTACTGGTGATTTACAAAGTAGGGAAGTAACTTTATAAAATTTATAAAGCAGAGTTGCAGCAAACCCCTATCGCCAACCATGAAAGCTGGAATGCCCACTAGTGGGCAGTTGGGACCAGGTTGACTACCACTGTTCTAAAACATCCCCTTCATCAACATAAATAGCAACATATCTCCTACAGAATAGCAACTTTGTTCCTTAACTATTCTCTTAAGAATCACTTATTATATTGTATTTTTTTTTCTGGGATATTAGTTACTGGAGTGAATTGATTTTGGTTAAATCTTTATTCTTTTTACTCACAAAATTTCTTTTGTCACTGACTGCCACTTCTCCCCGGAAAACATAATAAAACCATCCATATTTAATAGTGTAATAGATGACAACCTGTGATAATAGCCTTCCCCTGCTTTATAATCATGAATAATATTCATTTTCAAATGTACAGTCAGCTGCTAAGAGGAGCCAATACATGTGGAAAATTACGGAAGTACCACAATTTGATAGGTGAGAAGTGTCAGAATTCCTTTTGCCTGGCAAAGTAATCAACCATTATTATTTGGGCCTTATTAACAACTGAGATGTTTTTGTTTTTAAATTGTATTGAATCGACGGGAAATATCCAAACTTTTACATCTGTTATGTTGACTTTTCTTATTCTCATTCTATGAACAGCTGCAATAAAATAAAAGTCTGCATGCATCTTTGCCAAATGTGTTATATTTAACTCTTTCCTGGGCAGAAGTTGTGTCAGCAAAAATTTCTGTCATGAAGAGAACCCTTGAAACATACAATTTGACTCAGTTACTGAAACATTTTCAGGCAACTGAATATATGTATACATCAGGCAGTAATAACAAATAGTAACCAATATTATGTTATCACTAAGAAGAATGATTTCAATATAATGGAAACTTTCTATACAAAGCTAACATTGGCCCAAAGCACTTAGCAACAGCTTTAGTATGGAAAGTTAAGAGCCGTATAGCAGCTAACTAAATCACCATGTCAAAAACACATGTGACTTTTGACGGTGCACTGGAGTATTTCATTGCAGCTTATTCCAGTATCCTCATTACTTTCTGTCAGTCAACATAGAAAAAGAATTACTTCTGATGTGTAAAGAATGAGGAATGCTGAAAAGACTCTTAAGATTCCCGCATTGTGGAAAGAAAGATAGAATCTTCATAAAATCCAGATAAGGAAATCTTTCTCCTCTGGATTCAATTTAGTTATTAGAAACAATAGCACATCCTGGCCTTAATGTGTCTGAAGACAATTTCTTGCCTTCTTCTTCACCTAACTTAATTTTAAAAAATATTTAACTAATAGAAAACAAAGCATAAGCTTCTAGTATCTTCATTTACAAAAATGTTTTAAGCTTCACCCACACCTCTTTAGGAGGCATGGAGACTCAGTGCTTAAGACATTAGGCTTGCTGGCTGGAAAGTTAGCTGCCCAAGTTAAAGACCTGAGCGCCATGTAATGGAGTGAGCTCACATCCTCACACCTGCTCCTGCCAACCTAGCAGTTCAAAAGCATGCAAATGCAAGTAGATAAATAGGTACTACTTTGCTGGGAAGGTAACAGCGCTCTGTGATTGCACTGGCCACATGACCATGGAAATGTCTTCAGACAGCGCTGACTCAGTGGCCTTGAAATAGGTGAACACCCCTCCTATAGTCAGCAGTGACTAGCGAAGTAAAAATCCATAGGGACTGCTTTACCATTATACCATATCAGGTATTCTTGGAAAATAGCAGCAATGAGAAACTGCAACCCAGTGCTTTATTTGAAGTATATCCCATGCTTCTCCCCTAATTAAACGTGAGTGGCAACATGGGTCAAAAAAAAGTCAATAGGAAGTCTGTGACTGCCCAACTAAAGCTCTGTCCCTTTTTTATATGCATTGCGGGTGCCGTTGTCATTTCTTTGAGCACCCTGTAGACACCATGGGTGGGAAAGAGCATCATGGATGACTAAAAGGAAATTAATTTAACCAATTCTGGTAGAAGAGTCTTTGTGATTTGTTGAGCCCCTTTATGTTCTCAAAATTTCAAATGTGTCAATTCTTGCTTTAAATTGTTGAATATTGTCAAACATTCATTAATAGCTGCCTTAAATTCCATTACTGTCTAAAGGAATGAAATGCTTATGGTTCTTTGAGGAGGAAACATTCTCATATTAAGTAATTTAAACTGATATGACAGCAAATATAATTTAAATTAGATATTTTATAGTAGTATTCCTTTATAATGCACAAAAGAAAGTAATTGTTAAACTGAATTAGCTGCTGCTCATATTATTTAGTCATTTATGTATCTATTTTATTATGAGCAACGTGGTAGCCTAGTGGTAAATGTGCTCACCTCTAATTAGGAAGGTTGAGAATTCAATTCTAAATATCGGCAGATGTTTCTCTCCTAGGGCACAAAGAAAAAATACCTTCTGCAAATTCCACATGGCATCAGGAAAGGCATCTCTCCAGTAAATGCTCAGATCCATCCAGTTGCCCCAACTCTATCCAAATTAAAGGATCGTAAAAAGGGAGGTTTCTAATGTATCTATTTTATCAATTCAACAACAAAACTTCCCAAAGCAAATTCTCTTTGGATTTCAAAGTTAAAATTAAAAATGTCGTTTTGTAAAACAAAAAGAACTCGCTGGCTTTACTGCTCTGTTTTAAAGCTGTGGTGAAAGACCTAAATTAATCTGAAAATATATAAAGCTGCAACTAGTCTTTAATTTACAACCACAATTAAGCCCAAAATTTCCATTGCTATGGAAGGCAATTGTTTAGTGAGTTCTGCCCCAATCTTTTTGTCACAGCTGTTGAGCAAATGACTGCAGTTGTTAAGTGAATCATGTAGTGATTAAGCAAAACTGGTTTCCCATATTGATTTTGCTTTGTTGGAAGTCAGCTGAGAAGGTTACAAATGGTGAGCAGATTATCCCGGGACAATGCAACAGTCATAAATTCTCGCCACTTGGCAAGTGCTCAAACTTTGATCATGTGATCATTGGGGATATTGCAACAATTGTGTGATAAACAGTCATAAGTCACTTTTTTCAGTGCCGTAACTTAGAATGATCACTAAATGAATTGTTGTAACTTGAGGGCTTTCTGTAGATACAGTAAATATACATAACATAACTTTCTGATCAATATAGTGTAGATTACTAGGGATTTCTACAACCTGAATTACTGTGTATTAAACGTGGAACTGTACATATTTGACTAATTTTGAATAGTTAAGGCTATTTTCTAGGGCTGTCCCAAAAAATTATGTGTCGCTAATAGCTGATATAATATGGCTCATCCCGAATTCAAGTAGTCAGGGGACCTACAGCTAAAAAAGCATATGGTCCATGGTTCAACCTGTCTTATCTCATGGTGTTAACTTGTGTTTTTCTATATGCTTTTGATAAGAACTATTATCATAGGGCTTGTATTTGGCAGCTGTTGGTTGTTTATTTTTAATTCTTAAACTGACTTGTACTTGCCGGATGGTTTTGAGAATAGAACAAAGTAGAATGTCTGCTTTGAGCTCCACAGAGCATGAATCATGTCCATTTTTTTTTTACTGAGGTCCAATTGGAATATTAGATTTTTAAGTTCTAGTACTCCATTGTTTCGTGCTTGCAGTAAGAATTTAGCACACAAATATTTTTGCAAAAAAAAAAACTTTTAAAAAGCATAGACTACCAAAATTCTCTTGGGATGATAAGACTTGCTATTATTTCACAGTTTTGTGACTAGGAAAACAATCTGATTTAAACTTCTTTTAAATATTATATCAGCTCTCCCCATCAGATACCCACCAAATGCATTGAATTATGACCCTTGAAATTCACAGACATAAAATTGGAGAAGCCTATTTCTGGGTTAAAAGTATGTTTGTTCTAGAACAACAGCTTAGTAGGAAATCTAAAATGGAACACAAAATGGAAGAAAAATGCTATCATCACTACTCTAGTATGGAAAACAGTGATTTGTCCAGCAATGGGCTCTGACAGTCGCACTAGGCAACAAAATATGAAAAAGCATGTTAATTGCTGGTAATTAGAATGATCTATATTCAGAGGTGGAATTCAGCCGGTTTGCACTGGTTCAGGCGAACTGGTTGTTAACTTTTTGTGAAGTTCGGAGAACTGGATAATCCTACCACTGGCTGGCCCCTCCCCTCCAGGAGTCCCAGCCAGTCACGCCTGTGGCATAGCTGCTGCTGCTCTCTAGCTCACTTACCTCAACCACATAGCCCCACAGCCCAGCTCCTTGCCTGCCTGGTGAGCCTTCCTTCGCCGATCTCTGCTGCATCCCACACAGCCCAGCTCCCTGCCCTCTGAGCTTTTGCGCAACAGCATTCTGCCTTTATCACGGTATATTTGCACTCAAGGCAGCCCTTGCCTTCCACCACTTTGGGCTCAGAGCTGTAACTTTAAACTGTGCCCAGAAAGCACTGCGACTGAGACAAGTAGCCAGGGCTGATTCTCCAGTGCCTCATGTCTTGCTGGGTCTCACTGCCTGACAGTCAGGGTTTTTAAAAATATTTTTGCAGCAGGAAATGGGCAGCTACTTCTGGCCTTTGTTGGTGCAGCTGGCCACGATTCAGTCACTTGGGGAGTGACCTGCTCTCCACCCCAAGATACTGGCCAGCCACCACCGCTGACACCTCTTCATTGCCTGCCCACTGGCAAACAATGGATGCTACAGAGATAGGGTGATTTCCTATGTACCAATCCGAGCCCCTTCCCCTCCTTGGGCTGACAAAATAAAAGCCCATCTAAAGATCATGCCTACCTGGTGCATGCTGGTAAAAGGAGGCTGGGGAGAAAAAAGAAAAGGGCAACAGAGATCCTCCATTTTCTGCTCCCATTGGGCTATCTGCTCTGTGCTGGATCAGGATGGGTAGGTGGGAAAAAGCAAAAAGTTCTTCTACTAAGCCTGGCTTGGTGACCGTTCATTTTGGGAGGTTGCATGCATGGGGCGCTGGGGGAACCTGTGCTTGGAGTGGGAGGAGAATGTGGGCTGAATGGATGGGGAAGGAGTACCGGAACAGGCAGGGAACAACTTGGCTTCCATTGCTCATGCAGGGAACCTGGGAGCTTAGTGGTAGCATGCTTTCCACTTCTAGCAACCCGGGCTGGAAAACGCATGGCTGGGGTGGAGCGGTCCTCCTTAACAAGGCCACTGGTGGCCCTGGGGTCTGGTCGATCAGCTGTTGCCAGAGCTGGGCTTGGTGCAAGAGCAGCAACCGCTTGGAGTTTGAAATCTGGCAGGAGAAACCCGGGCACAGAGTTGGACTGATCTCCCCAACTCCACTTCTTTGAGGAAGGGCCATCAACATAGGCAATGCAGGAAGCATGCACTTTCAGCAGATAGACCTCGGGGTGCACAATCTACTCCTTAGGCTCCCAATGCCCAAACCGAGCAAGGTGGAAGAGAGATTCGCTGTCGTGCTGGTGAGTGTGTGCTGAGTGGGCTTTTTTGCTTCCCACCCCACTTCCCCATCCAGATCCAGCACAGTGCAGACAACCCAATGGAAGTGGAAAATGGGGGTGGGAGTCTGTTTTCCCTTCGGTTCCCCCCCAGCCTCCTTTTGCCAGCATGCGCTAGGCAGGCTTGGCAGGCAATCACGATCTTTAGATGTGCTTTTATTTTATCAGCCCAAGTGGAGAGGGAAAGAGGCTCAGAACTGTACATAGAAAATTGCCTTGTCTCTGCAGCATTTATTGTTTGCAGGCAGGTAGGCAATAAGGCGGTGGCAGTGGGCCTTGCGTAAATGATGTTGTTAACCCACTCATTCAGTCACATGACATCCCCCCTAGCCACATACCCCCAGCCGGTCATTAGGAAGAACCGTTTGTTAAACTATTTGATTCCCACCACTGTCTTTATTCAATGAGGTGTTGGGCAAAAGCCTGGCATAAAGCAGTCCATATACGATTGTTCATATTTCCCTTTTATGAAAAATAGCCCTTTCCAATACTCTGACTGATTTGCAGCTTGTTTCCCACATGGATGTTTTACTTCTTGTATGGAGCTCTTTTTTACTTCAAGGTACTTATAGCAGGCATATATACAGTCACTTGTTTAATTGGAAATAGATAGTATCAACTATCTCTAGGAGTCTCAAATGCATTAAAAGCAGACATGCAATTTAGAAAGTGATATATATAGTCCTTGACCTACAACCATTTTTAGTGACCATTCAGCAGCACTGAAAAAAGAAACATACGATCGTTTTTCACACTTACGATAATTGCAGCATCTTCATAGTCATATGACCAAAATTCAGGCACGTGGCAACTGGCATGTATTTATGACAATTGCACTGTCTCAGGGTCATGTGATCACTTGTAACCTTCCCAGCTGGCTTCTAACAAGCAAAGTCAATGGAGGAAGCCAGGTTTGCTTAACGATCATGATTCACTTAACAGCTTAAGTGATTCACTTCACAATTATGGCAAAAAGTCATAAAAGGGGCAAAACTCACTTAAATTCTGCCTTGCTTAGCAACAGACATTGGGCTCGATTGTGTTTGTAAATCGAGGACTACCTGTAAAAAGCTGTTACTAATTTTGAATTTCTACACTTTCTCATGATAAAAGGTAAGTAAAGTAACTGGAATATACTCCTTACATTATGTGTGTTTACTCAGAAATAAGAACCATTACAAAAGTAAGTGTACTTTGTGTTGTAGCTTTGGAGATATACTTTGATATGCTACATTTGATCACAAATGTGCAGATGTCCTTATATCCTTTCCCCAACTTATTCTACTTTTTCACATTTTATTTGTCATTAATAAAAGTTGCATTGATACAAATTGTGGGGAAAATATTTTTTGTACTTATTAAATATGTACATACCAAATAAAAATACTACTATTAAATACTATTAGGTCAACTCCTGTGTTACCTGAATTTCTGTTTGTAAGTGGCTGTTATATTAATTATAGAGGCATTAGCAGTTTCTAACCTTTTGATTTCCTGTTCCCTTTCTGAAGAAATTAGTGTAGCAAATACAATTGAGAGAGAAACAAATCCTAAGCACTGAATGTACAAGTAAGAAACACAGAATATTATGTTTTATTGAAAACAATGAGTGACATAGATAAATCTTTTACTAACCCTTCTATATGATTTTAAAAATCAAGTGGGAAAAATGGAGTAAAATAGGAGTAAATAGTTTTAAACAATTTGACAATATGCATAATTCATCACATTCAGTTTACAGAACCCTTTACGTATTACAAATACATATACAAAATGACTATACATATTGAATGTTAGAATTAAAAGAAGAAATATTAGTTTAGATTCAATATTAAAAGAAAAGCAGTCACTTCATATTAGGGCTGGGAGGCTTTGATACTATAAAGAGTGTTTTCTATTATGATATTACTGTATATACTCGAGTATAAGCCTAGTTTTTCAGCCCACTTTTTGGGCTGAAAAAAGCCGCCTCGGCTTATACTCGAGTCAGTGAAAAATTTGCCCGAAATGGAGGAGAAAAAGGGGCGGGGCCATGCCGCTGGGTGACACTCGTGAATGGCCCAGTGCCCCTGTGAGTTTCCCCTCCCTCTGTGTCAGTTTGCCGCGCAGCGCGCACTGCACCATCCCCCCTCCTCACGTTCTAATGTAATGCAGGGCTGTCTTACGATTCCCCTTCCTCCCCCTCCTGCCGCTCTGCAACGATGTCCCACCTCCTCCTTGTTATGGCAAGCAGCCACATAGCGATGTCCCACCTCCTCTGGTACAGTGATCCAATGATAGGAATCACTGTGCCGTGTGTCATAGGAGGCGGGACATCGCTCCCGCGGCTGCACGGGACATCATCATCACAGCGGGACATCAGCATCATGAGGTGAGTGAAGTATTTCATTGAATACACCGCTAGTTTACTGTTTTTCTTTGAAATAAATATTCAAAAACATTATTGGTATCTATTTTTATTTTTGAAATTTACCGGTAGCTGCTGCATTTCCCACCCTAGGCTTATACTCGAGTCAATAACTTTTCCAGTTTTTTGTGGTAAAATTAGGTGCCTCGGCTTATATTCGGGTCGGCCTATACTCGAGTATATACGGTAGCCTTTTCTCAATCGTGCCTTTCCAAATGTATAAACATTTTTTTCAGCACCATGTTGTATTCAAGTCATTCTAAGTTATGAACATCAGCAACAGAAAAATTGCTTTAACTGCTTAAAGCAAAATCTATCAGATTTTCATTGGGGTAGAATAGCTACACCCAACTGACAACTTTCTAAATGTGTTGGGACTACAATCAGTTTCAAAACATGTGGAAGCATCCAAATTGAGAAAGATTTGGGTCACATTCCGGGCATTATTTGGGGTGTTTCAAGAAGGAACTACTTTCCTTTTACATTCAGAGTGGAAATTCGGTGTCCTTCAGACATTTCAGGACTACAGCTCTCAATCCTCTGATCACTAACCACCTGATTGGAGTTAATGAGAAGCGGGATCTTGCAACATTTGCAGGATCCTGAGTTCTCCAGTCTACCAAATTACCATGCTAGAATCTACTTCATGTGTTACAGAAAAAAATTAGAGGAAAGAGAGACAAGAATAATGCTTGCCATATATAGTCAATTGTGACTGCCACCCACGGAAAACTCAGAGGTTTGTATCTCAAAATAAATTTCTAACATTTTCTGTAAGGGAAGAAAAACAATGGTATAGAAAGTTTTTTTTTAAAAATCTTGATTTCCTAATTTTCAATGTGATCCCAGCTGTGAAATGATTGTGCTCGAGTCAGCCTCTTCTATCTCAAAAAATCATGCAATAATCTTATTCAGGCCACTTAAAACAGACAATTCATAATAAAAGTGACTGCAGAAATGAACGAGCTCAACAGGAGAATAAACCATGCTAAATTAATGCTCTGAGGCCAGGGAGTATATGTAAAATAAATGTAGTCCAATTTAGTATTACAATGAACATTTGAAGCTATGAATAGAATTTTTTATTCAAATCCTGCCAGTCAATCTATAAGCAAACTGAATAACTTTCAGCTGGTCATTGTCCTCAGCTAATGTTATTAAAAGGATAAATTGGAGAGGAACCACTCTGCCACTCTGCTTTTCGAAGAATAGACAGAAAGAATGTAAAGAAGAGCAACAAAGATGATAAGGAGTTTGGAAACTAAAGTGTGATAAATGGCTAAGGGAATAAGGCATGATTTGGCCTAGTGAATGATAGCAATCTTCCAATACTTCAAGGGCTGTCATGGGGAAGAGGGCTTCAATTTATTATTCATAACACCTGGGAGCAGAGCACAAAGGAATGAGTAGGAGCTCCTCAGAGGAAGTTCCAATTTGGGATTAAGAAATTTTCTGACAGTGAAAATGATTAATCAATGGAACAGCTTGCCTCCTGGAGTTGTGAGAGCTCCATTGCTGGAGATTTTTTTTAAAAATTGAACAACCATTTGTCTGGGATGGCATAAGGAGATCTATCTAAGGCAGGAGGCTGAACTAGAAGACCTCCAAGAACCCTTCCACCCTTTCATTCTATTATTCTAAGTCTAAGATAAGGTATTAATTTTAGCTTAATAATAATCAAGACAACTAGTATTCACACACGATTAATTTCATATACGTTAGATCAGCTTCCCCCAATCAAATGTCTTCCAGAAGTAGTAGACTACCCAAATTGGTCACAAATGACAGGTGCAGTAATTCCATAGATGTAAAGGCAGCAATTGAGAGGATAGCTTTACATAATTTGTTAATCAGACTATTACTTATTTAACCAACATGATTTTTGTCATTTTTCTTATTCCCATTCTAAACAGTCATAACTAACAAGTGGGCCTCCTGCTAAATGGATTTCCAAAGGCAACTCAAATAATAGTTGGAACAGAAACCAAAAAAGGCACCAAAATAAAAACAGCTAAAATAGTAATGTTTTGTAGTAATGAGCATTTGCAGAGTAATGGGAACCACAAGTATATTCACTTTGGATATAATCATCTTAAGTTATCTGCACTAGCCTTCCCAAGTGGGTAGAATTAAAATGTGTGAAGACCACGCATTCCAGATTTTTACTGATCTGTCACTCTCCAGGTTGTTAAAGGCTGGTGTATGTCAATTCTGTGTCTTAAGTACTGGACTGCTGGGTAGTGTAAACACAAAGCACACATGCCATTGTTAGTTCAGTGAAAAAGCTGTACACTCCCATATCAGAAACTTGCTGGAACTCTTTGGCTCTTTCTAATTTAATCCCACAAATGGACAAACAATATGCTGAGGAAATAGAAATTCTACACCAACCTCAATTGATCTTAACAGTTTTGACACAGAGTATGACAGCAGATTACTTGTTAAATGCCACCAGAAAGAACTTCTGGGCAGCTGACCAACCTGAGTGATGGGTTGCAGTCTTATAACATATTATGTAAAAACTTCCACACAGCTATGCTTCATCTTCATGTATGTGCCTATATTATCACCTTAATATTCAGCTAGGATAAGAGCAGCTTTGAAGCTGCATATATAAATCCACAGGATTATGCATTGTTTAAAAATATGTGATGTTAAGCATCACAGCTAGATCAAAAAAGCTTTGATTTGTTCCCTTAAATTCTTAGCTTAGGTAGAGAAAATGGAGAAAGCTGAATTAGAGAAGGGATAAATATTGGATGGCAAATTTTTGCTTTAACAGCAACCTTATCACTTAGGACTACAATTCCCGTCATATCCTGATAGAGCGGGAGTCCTTAGGAAATGTACTTCCATACGCTTACTGGATTGGCAAGCCAATATTTTTTTTTTAAAAAAGAGGCCACAGTCACTTTAAAAGCGCATTTGAAAAATCTTCATTTCTTCAAATTACTTTTAAGAATAAATTATTTTTAAAATCTAAGTTTTAAAAATCTTAATGCCACTTCCCACTAA
This sequence comes from Thamnophis elegans, assembly GCF_009769535.1. Classification (NCBI taxonomy): domain Eukaryota; kingdom Metazoa; phylum Chordata; class Lepidosauria; order Squamata; family Natricidae; genus Thamnophis; species Thamnophis elegans. The sequence goes on along the minus strand of NC_045558.1, from coordinate 51,868,852 downwards.
TTAAATGATACCAAAGTACTTTTCATTAAATGGCAATCTATGCCATACAAGATGGGCAAATCTGACTCAAAAAAAAATCTGAATGCAGGGTCTTGAAGCTTACTATACTTTAGGAAACAGTTTCTAGGTGAAATTGATATGATGTGCTCAATTTATAGGTCTCCAGAAATCAACAAGTAAAGCTCTCCTTGATGCTATTACTGCATCTGGCACTGATAGGATCTTTAGTCCAATAAGCTTTTAGAGTACTGTAGTACCTTATTTTTGCCCTAATTGCATCTTCCCCTTGAATCATTGGGAAGTCTAGACGATCCCTTTGAAAAGGAAGCATTAGAAAAGAACATCAAATGTTTCAAATAGGGCAAGAGGATTAGGAAGTTTGAGGAGTGTTTTAGTTCTGCACAGTATATTTGAAAGCCAACTAAATCGTAGCCACTAAAAACAACTAGTATTCTAGGAGCTGTATAATACATAATTAAGAGAAATCCAAAGACACACATATTTCTGCAATTTCTTCATGGAGTAGGCAAACCAATAACATTACTTTGGACTCATGAATGAGTATGAAAAGGCAAGAAATGTGACAATGGCAAAGCATACTTTATATATGCTCTGGATGGCTTTGGAGGCAGGAGATCATTTCTTGGACAGGCTTTCCTTCATAGCAGATTTTATAAACAGCAGTAAATAGTGGAAACCTAAAAAATAAGACAAGCAATCATCTTACTAGGGGAGTCAATCAAGTTATTGGTGTTCAACTTTTTTAATGTTCTGATGACCAAAGTAAATCTGAGATACCATTTATTTATTTATTTATTTATTTGATTTGTATCTCCTTTTTCTGTTGACACAAACAGATTTATACATATTTAAATGGGTTGGCCCCTAAATTAACAAAGTACAATGCATAAAAAAATACCCCCCCCCCAAATTTAGAGGAGAAATGTATCTTCTTTTTCCTTCACTGTGGGAAAAGATTACTCGATAAGTTTACAATGTATTCATTGAGTGCCAATATGTTGGGAATGGGGAGAACCAGATTCTGGTGCTCCCTTCAGCACGGAAGCCAGATGAATGTTAGGATAAACACTTTTTGAATTTTTGAATTTTCAAGAAATCAGGTGTGCAAACATTTTTAAGCATGCACACAATTTTAAAGGTACTACCCTGTTTCCCCAAAAATAAGACCTCCCCAGATAATAAGCCCAATCAGGCATTTGAGCGCATGCACTGAAATAAGCCCTCCCCCACAAATAACCCCCCCAAAATAGCAGCAGCCATGAAGTGCCATGCTCACCGCCTCCTGCACCTCAAAAATAATAAGACCTTCCTGAAAATAAGGCCTAGTACTTATTTCGGGGATCAAAAGAAAATAAGGCCCTGTCTTATTTTTGAGGAAACACGATATATAAAATGGTTTGATTTTTTGTCAAAACAAGCAGAATGAGACTATTTGTATTTTAATATTATTATTGGGAGATCATTTAAATATATAGCTCAGTAATCATTAGTACCTCAGTCCTAGCAGACTCTCTGAGTAGAAGAGATTCCTTACTTTCTAATACAATCTCAAAAGATCCAAATGTTTTTATAGAAGATTTGGGAGGTATTTGGGGTTGAAAATAGGGGGAAGAAATCAGTAGATTAGTGGCTCACTTACTTTTCCACCAAACCTTTCTGCTGAAGAATGTGATACACTTCTGCAGAAGTCTGTGGTCCTTGAAGTTTTTGCCCATTCAGCATCTCTTGCTCCAGTTCTTTAATACTCTGAATGTTAAAAAAAGTATTTCTAAGTTTCACTAATATAGATAAGAATGTACGATGACTAGTACTCCTCATATCAACTGTTTGCTAACATTTTGAGATAGAAATCCTACTTCCTAGTTGATTAGTCCTTTACCAATCTACCAAGGCAAAGAATTAGCAAGTCCTACTCTTATTACAATTAACAGCGAATCTGCTATTAACACAGTGAATACACTGGCATTGTGGTTAGGACTTCGCTTAGCTCTACTATTACTCTTAATAAAGTAGTTATTGCCTGAAGCATTTTTAGAAGTTCTGATTCAGGATGGTCACTAACCTTTGGGTGGGATTTATTTTCTTCTTATTTTTGTTTTAACATAATTTAAGAGTCCTCTTAAAATATTTACTAAGAAATTCATCATAAAAATAAAGGACCTGGCCCCTTTTGGCCACTCAGTAATTTCAGTACTGTTTAGAAATAAATTTAAAAAATGTAAGTTTGCAGTTATTGGGTTTATGTTTCTATAATATAAGTTCTAACTAAGTGCAAAAATGTACCTTATTATCCTCTAACACAGTCACAAAATAATCATTCCAAATATGTTACCTTCCTGGGTTGAGAGAAAGTATCCCTGACACTAAAAGTAATATACCTTTCCTGTTTTAACAAATGCTTCAGCCACTCTCCGATTTCGGCCACCATAACAAGTTGTGATTAAATCTGCAACTCCACAGCTCTCCAGGAAAGTAGCAATTGAGACCTGCCCCTTGCAGAAGATTTTGGCAAAAGCTATCATTTCCATTAATCCAAGTCTTATGACAGCTGCTTTGGTATTATCTCCACAGCGAAGACCATCACAGAAGCCAGCTCCCACTGCCACTATGTTCTATATAAATGACATGGAAAAGAAAAAGAGACTGCAGGATGATGGAAGAACTCATTTACACTTACAAGTTACATGCATGCCACATAAATTTAAACATATATACATCTCAACACACAAACACACACACAAATCAACTTACAACCACAACTGAACCTAAAATTTCTATATCTGTTAAGATATTTGTTAAATGAACTTTTTTTGCCACAGTTGTTAAATGAATCATTGCAATTGTTAAGTTAGTAAAATGGTTGTTAGGAGAATGTGACTTCCCCATTGACTTTGTTTATCAGAAAGTCACAAAAGGTGACTGGGTGCTAACAAGCAAATTTGGAATTTTGAAAACGTGTTACAAGCACAAAATGATATTAATATCATTGATATCTTTCATTAATAGTCTGCTGGGCAAAACCATTCCCTAAAGTAGGGGTGTCAGATTGGCCGCCCATGGGCTGGATGCATCAAGCCCAAGCCACACCCACCCCAAGTCCATAAAGGCAAAAAAAATCATGACACATCACAAGTTACGTGATGCAATCAAGTTTGACACCTGTGCCATAAAGGAACCCTGTTACGTTTGTTCATATCATCCTCTTTAACTGATGCCCACTCCATTTTTTTTTCTGAGCAGGCACATTTCTAAATCAAGCTGTCCCTTATGTATGTCCTTATGCATAAATCACTAGCATTACCTGGTAGTAAAGCAGACAAATTATCTTGAAGAAAGGAAATTCTGATTTCTGAAAGTAAGTTTGATTTGTATGATAATAGTGAAGAGTCTTTAAACAATTACCAATTTCCAGAATAATTTTACATTTTACCAGCACTCTGCTATGATGGAAATGCATTTAAATAGGGCCACAACCTGCCATAGTTGTCTATCACCTTTATGTAGTGAATTATATCCCAGTGGCCATGTTGGCTGAAATTCTAAGAATGATAAGTTTCAGTGCCTTGTATCTTGTCTAGAAACCCATTCAGAGATGAAAATATGTGTTGCAATATGAGAACCCATTCAGTGTCATTTAGGATTATAAACCAAGATATAAAAAATCTTAATTCACCATGGTTACAAATCTTGGCTACCTGTCTTAATTCTATGTGAATCTTGCATGAATTCAGTACAATTTCAACTTTATCCATGAAAGGGAAATGCTGCCCTAGTTCTGGTTGCTTACCATTTAACCAACCAACAATTACAATCTAAAACTCCTATTTCAAAATGCTTTTGAAACAAGAAGATGTAAGTGCCTGTGTAGTGAGAGAAATTTTGCATTAATTCAATAAGGCAGTTTTGGCACCAACGTGTTACTGAAGATTGCAGAGGAAGTAAACACTAAAATCAGTTCTGGTAACAAACTCCTCAGCAAGTGTTTCTCTAGTCTTTGGTCGTAGGCAATTTATTATTTAAATGCCAATAAAAATAAAAAGTACCTTAAGAGCACCACAAATCTCAACTGTATCAGCATCATCCACAACAGTTATTCTGAAGTTTGGGGTCTGTAGAAGTTCTTTGAAAAGGAGGCCATTTTCCGAGATTTTGCACCCTGTTTTTGTTGGGAAGTAGGGAGAGGAAAGGGGAAAAAAAATGCTAATGTCATTTAGTTATCATCTCAGCATTTCCAAGCAAGTAACAAAAGAAAACTTACACAACACAATAAAAAATGAATCTACTGAATCTTTAGCATGCTGTATTTCAAAATCCTTCCTGATTCCAGAGCAATTGTTATTTCATACCAGAATGGTTAAGATAGGATTCTACTGAGAGATGAGAAATGAACCAAGAAATCTCTAGAGGTCTATGGAGATTCTCAATCATACAGGTCATGGTTATTCCAAAGGTGCTTTTCCAAAAAGTAACTGGACTGGACTTTCTTGGTTTTTCCCTTGAAAATATTTCACTTCTTATCCAAGGGGGTTCAGACGAGTCAGAACTGAAAAGGTTTTTTGGATAACAAATGGAATGTTTTCAAGGAAAAAAACCAAAAAAGTCCAGTTGCCTTTTGGAAAAGCATCTTTGGGGAAAATCTACCACATTTTTTGGAGTATATGACACACTTTTCCTCCCCCCAAAAATGGGTGGAAATGTCTGTGCATTATACTCTCAATATTGCAGGCAGGTTGGTGTGGCGCCAATCAGCTGTTCTAGAATGGACTGTGGCGGTGGGCGGAGGTGCATGCAAACAGGCGGCAGCAATGGGGGGTGGCGAACAGACAGTGGTGAATGGGGGATGGCTAACAGGGGTGGCAAATGGGCAGTGGTGAACATGCTTTGGTGAACGGGTGGTGGCGAATGGGCAGTGGCGAACAGGCTACTGCAAATAAGACAGATGAATACTGGATGGCTGTTGGGAGGCAGAGGCAGATTTTTTTCCCTTTGTTTTCCTCCCCAAAAGCTAGGTACATTTTATAGTCAGGAGCGATTTATAATCCAAAAAATACAGTATAGAGATTAGCACCTGATGATTCTTGTATATATGTTCAATTCTATGCTGTCTAGTCATACTTTATTTGTTAGTTGCATCTGATGTAGGTTCTTACTAATAAAGGCCTCTTTATTTTGTATCTGCATATTATGGTGAATAAAATACAATAAAAAACCAATTTACCCTTTGGCTAATACGGAAACAGCCAAGGCATACCTCTAGCATCCTGATGTATCTTATCAAAGAATCATACTACTGACAAAACAGGCGAACTTGAGATACAATGGCAATACATAAGGCATTATTTCTCAGCTATAAGACAAAAAACACATGCAGAATTTGGAAGGCCTTGATATATGTCAAGCAGTATTGCTACTGCTTGTCTGATAGTTAGACTCATTGAACCTCTATACAATTTCTTTTTAAAAAATATTTTGGATTACACTATTCCTCATATAATTCAATCTGATATTCTCTAGATGCCTTGGCCCAACAACTAATAAGATTTCAATCCTGAAATTGAATATTCTAGAATTGTAGAATTCTAGAATTCGCAAAATACTTGGAGGGCTTCTGCTTGAAGAAATCTGTTTTAAGACACAATCTGGGTTGGTCACTGGGACAGAGATTTACTCTGCCGAGCTTTTGGACTACATGCCCATCTTCAGGGAACTTCTTTCTATTGGAATATGTGTTTTCGGCTATTCTGTGAGTCATATTTATGTGGTGCCTTCCTATTGGTTGATTGGTTGTTGGTGGCTGGTGATTGGCCCTTGACTCCTAAGTACTTGATAAGCTGGTAGTAAATCAGCACTCTTGTTAACCGACAAGGGGCCCTTTTCCAGTCTTCAATCATTTCCGTAGCTTTACAATGTTACTGAAATGAAAAACAAAATGCAACTTTATTGAGAACAAAAGGTTATTGCAGTGGCAGGGAAGAGCAGTGAAAGAGACATCTGCAGCAATAATCATTGGCTTTAAAATGGGAGGCATGATTTGGCAATCAAAACTCTTGATTCTCTTTATACATATATACTGTATGCAATGGTCAATTATAAGAAACAGAGCTTTGATTACCCGGCTGCATTTATCATTTTGAAGCCAATGATTGTTGCTATAGATATTCCTTAACCCACCAAATATTATGAACAGCAACTCTGCTGATATTTTTAAAACCACAGCTCAAAATTTAGGATTTTTTTTAAAGGAGAATAACAGGTGGGTATCCTTTCTTTCCTCACGAAGGAAATGTTTGCTACTTTTTTTTGTTACAGAAGATTGTATGCAATATCATATTATAAATTTCAGCATCACTAGGTTCAATGATACCTACTTACTACTAATCCATGGATAGAATTACAGATCAAATATGAACAAATTCAGGAGATACTGAGGATTGGGAAAAACTGAAATGAAGGCATTTATTGAAAAGCATCATGTTATTTTTTGAAATTTACCTATTGTGGTTTCACAGAATTTCTCCGCAGCTACTTCATTGGCAATGTTTGCTCCCATCAACACACTGATATCTATCCCCATTTTTTCTCGGATTACATCAGAGATGAGTCTGAGTCCTTCAGGGCTTTCATCTATACCCTGCAAGAAACATAGGAAGGCAGAGATTACAGTTGATTTGGATGGTCTTTACAATGGCATTTTCATGCCATACAGAGTTATTTAATCTTTATTGATGCAGTGTCTGCTTACAATCAGACATGTTCAGTTTATGATATATTTTAAGCACAGACTTTAGAATTTAGATCCTGATTTACATATATTTCTGTCCTGTACTAAATCAACATTTAGCATGTTTTCCTTTCAACATTTTAAAATCACTATTCAAAAACAAGGTGAAGCGTATTGCATTATTTTACTAGAACGGCTGGCAAAAGTATAGCTATTTCTGAGCCTATCTAATTTATCAGTTAGGGCATATATTAAAGTCTAGTGAAAGGCAGCAAAATATAGAAAGAAAAAATATTTTCCACATTATTTATTTTAGTTAAAAAATAGAGATTGGAAAACTATAACCAGGTTTTATACTGATCTTTCCCAAAACCCATTAATATGATTTTTAAAATAAATGCAGAGTTGTCACCATGATATAATAAAAACCAAAATCTAAACAAGTTTATTGAATAAGTGAAATAAAGAGGTGTACAATATTCAGGGCATAGAGGAACATTTAGGGTTTCTGAAAGTTATGGCTCTAGAAACTTCAAGGAGCTACTAGTAAACTTTTAGCATAAAAATATTCTTAAATATATGATTGAGAATAATCAAACTGACTATATTTAGTGTTAATTAAATTTAATTAACATCTAGATCTTGCTTTGCTGTACCAATAATTTATCACATCTTCCACTTTAGGTTGAATCAAAGGAATCTGATCAGAGGAAATTTGTGCAACCTGCCTTGTACCCTTTCCCCCCCCAAAATAAGCCCTTCCCGGAAATAAGCCCTCCCTGAAAATATTGAAACACAATATAAGACCTTCCCCAAAATATGGTCACATGCTTATTTCTAGGGTCGAAAGAAAATAAGACCCTGTCTTATTTTCAGGGAAATACAATAGCAGGTGGGAGCCAATTTTTTTTTTCTGAAGTAGATTCTCATGATTCGAGGGAGACTTGGCAACTCAAAACTATGATTTTTTTTCTTTAGAAATTGTTTAGAATCCAGTGATGAGATTAAAAGGAATCCACATATACTGTACATTGGAGAAGTAGTTGATGATTTTACATGTAGCTCCAAAACCGAAGCCAAATAAAACTTAGATATGTCTTGTCTTGAATCCCTCGGGATGAAATCAGTTAGCTAAGCAACATTAAAGTTGTAAATTCAGCAGAAAATGTTTACAGTCCAAGCCCAAAAGGAACAGAGTTCATATCAGTAGCCCTAGTGCATTGGACAATTCATTATCTGTGTAAAAGGAAAGTTAAATGTAGAGTAAAAATATAGAACATTTCACAGCCAAGCATTTAAGGTTTGGCTGTCAAGGACAGCAATTCCAATAACAAATGACCACACAACAGAATAGGGCTTCTGTTGTTTTTATTGCATTTAGTTATTGTAATTATAGTATGGTTTTTTTTAATGTTGTTTTGGTGTGATTGGGAGCCGCCCAGAGATGAATATAAGATGGGTGACTATAGCAATGTTTTAAATAAATAAATTATATACAAGTGGGAATATAACTATAGGAATGTCAGCCTTTTCCTGAGCATATGTTGGATTGATCTATTACCAGTGGTGGGTTTCAAAAATTTTTGTAACCTCTTCTGTAGTTGTGGCCTGCTTTCCGGGTCCACTGGTGGAACCTCTTCTAACCGGTTTGGTAGATTTGACGAACCGGTTCTACCAAATTGGTGCGAACTGGTAGGAACCCACCTTGTCTATTACCCTGCATCTGGCTGCTCTTGAATATATTCTACCTTCCACCTTCCTACTCTTAACATGGTAGGGCTGCCCTTTGGTGCTTCTGTGGGCTGGGTGAATGAGACTTCAACTCATAGTCTGAATCATTATGGCCAAAGGGCATTCCTGAGGCTACTCCTGACATTTCACCACCAAGATTCCCTAGTTTATATTTCTATAGAATTCTTTTATCTGCACCTTTATTGAATTGTTATTTAATAAGTCGCCTAGAATGACTTTAGTTGAGTTGCACTCCATAATTCAGTTAAGTGCAGTTACAGAAATTGAATACATAAGTAAATAACTTAGGGTATTATTTTGTACACAAAAAGAAACATTTGTATCTTATTTGCTGTACCTTAATAAGACTTATACCAACAGCTTGCTTTGTTAAATGCCCAGTAATTGCATCACAGATTTTATAAATGAACTGATGGGGAATGACAAAAACCAACAAGTCTGCATCTTTCACAGCTTCAGTCAGATTTGGGACTGCAACCTGGAAAAAAAATTGAGAACGAAAAAAGAAGAAGAAATTAAAGAAAAGGAAGACACTGAATATTTTGAGATATGCAATCTGTTCTATCAATGACTAAATAAAAGAAACAGAATTTAGAACTTCTAAAATCACAAGAGAACAATTAATTTTAGTAATAGGGTTGATTATTATAACTTATTAATTTTGATTAGTATTAATAATATGTATTAACATTATGAAGGAAAAGAATTATCATTATGAGAGAACATTATTATTATTACTATGATGAATATTACTGAAAAGAATTTTAACTAGACAACATACCATTTACAGGTGATACTCGAAAAATTAGAATATCGTACAAAAGTTCATTTATTTCAGTAATGCAACTTAAAAGTGAAATATATGAGATAGACTTATTCCATGCAAAGCAAAATAGTTCAAGCCATGATTTGTCAAAATTGTGATAATTATGGCTACAGCTCATGAAAACCCCAAATCCACAATCTCAGAAAATTATAATATTACAGGCAATCAATAAAACAAGGATTGTACATAGAATAATATCGGACTTCTGAAAAGTATAAGCATGCACATGTACTCAGTACTTGGTTTGGGCCCCTTTTGAAGCAATTACTGCCTCAATAAGGCATGGCATGGAAGCTATCAGCCTGTGGCACTGCTGAGGTGTTATGGAAGACCAGGATGCTTCAATAGTAGCTTTCAGCAATGGACCAAGTCTGTTTTTCTTTAGCTCAGATATGACGCTTCTGATGTTGTTTGTTGTTCAGGAGCGGCCTGACAAAAGGAATACGACATTTGAAGTCCTTGTCCAGGATCCGTCTGTGTGTGGTGGCTCTTGCACTGATTCCAGCCTCAGTCCACTCCTTGTGAAAGTCCCCAACACTTTTGAAAAGCTTTTTCCTGACAATCCTCTCCAGGCCGCCGTAGTCCCTGCTGCTATGCACCTTTTTCTTCCACATTTTTCCTTCCATATAACTTTCTATTAATGTGCTTTGATACAGTACTTTGGGAACATCCAACTTTTCTTGCAATTACCTTTTGAGGCCTTCCCTCCTTATGGAGAGTGTCAATGGTTTTCTGCACAACTGTCAGGTCAGCAGTCTTTCCCATGATTGGGATTCCTACTGAACCAGACTCCTTTGGCTTAATTAGATGATTAGAGTGGGATACTTTGAGCCTAGAATATTGCAACTTTTCACGATATTCTAATCTTCTGAGATTGTGGATTTGGGGTTTTCATGAGCTGTAAGCCATAATCATCACAATTATGACAAATCATGGCTTGAACTATCTTGCTTTGCATGGAATGAGTCTTATCTCATATATTAGTTTCACCTTTTAAGTTGCATTACTGAAATAAATGAACTTTTGCATGATATTCTAATTTTTTGAGTTTCAATCCTATATAGATTTTGAATACGTTGCCCTTGATATTTATATTAAATTTTTAAAAAAGGCAGCTGACATGGGGAAAAAAGAGGATGCTTCAAAACTATTTCTTTTGTACATTTTTCATGTTTTCTGTTCTGTTTTCTCTTTCTTTTCTCTTTTTTCTTTTCCTTTCTTTTCTCTTTGACATTTACTATATCTTTTCCTCAATGTATTTATTATAGATTTAAAGTATTTTAATAAAAGCTATACTAAAAGTATAACCGCAACATTCTAATTGAATTATTAAAAAATCTCTTCAGAGGAAGAAACCTTAAGTTTGACTTTTTGTGGTAGATGGCAATTGTTCTTTTGAAATTTAACATATATACATGTCAATGGAAACTGCTTTGTTTTCTTTAATCTCTGGAATGATATCTAATTTATACCCATGAGGTAAAATCATAAGCCAAGTCTGAAATTCAGTGAGGGAATAGGTAGCCAATTTCCCCATAATTGGTTTTGTGGTAGACATTCATGAAAGATCAAAATTTTTCAATTTTTCTTATTTTCAGAAATTGTATGTCACAAGATATCAAGAGAAAGTGTATTGACTTATATCCGTTCCAATATTTACCACATTTTCTGGTAGTTTATATCCAGGAAGATATTTCACATTTTCATGATCATTATTTATGATATCTGTAAGTTTCCTCCCATTAATAGTTTCTTCAAAAACCCACATTTTCACCGTAGAAGCAAACTTCTGAATTGTCTTTACATTGTTGCCTATTATTTTAGCCACAGCAGACCCCCTGAAAAATAATAATTATATGCTTTATAAAATATACATTTTATAAAATATGCAAACTATAAAATATGCAATTTAAGAATGAGGAAGAAAGAAATGTAATCATCAGATAATAGCTCCAATTAATTCATATAATTTTCAATTGTAGGGCTATCATTGAAAGAGAAATGTCCTGGTGGTAGTGCTGATTCAAACTACTTTGCTAAGCACATAGAGTATTTCTCTGAGGCTATGAAGCAACATATAAATTCAAAAAATTCACAAGGCAAATGTCCTATGCTGTGCTGAATATGCATTAATCTTGTTATAAAAAGGTAAAGGTTCCCCTCACACATATGTACTAGTCGTTCCCAACTCTAGAGGGCGGTGCTCATCTCCATTTCAAAACCGAAGAGCCAGTGTTGTCCAAAGAAAAGTGGTCATGTGGCCAGCATGAATAAACACTGAAGGTGCACGGAGCGCTGTTACCTTCCCACCAAAGGTGGTTCCTATTTTTCTACTTGCATTTTTATATGCTTTTGAACTGCTAGGTTGGCAGAAGCTGGGACAAGTAATGGGAGCTCACTCTTACACGGTGCTAGGGATTCGAACTGCCAATCTGCCATCCTTTCTCAGCATCTTAGCCACTGAGCCATCGCGTCCCCTTAATCTTGTCACACACATCTCCTTTTCATGTTTTCTATCTACAAATAGTCACCTGGTTTATAGTAGAGTCTATCTTTATAAGGATGTACATTGTCTATCTTCCTTTTAAAGAGATTATCTTATGTCATACTTTTATTTTATGAGGTTTTACATAATTTCTATGTTGGGAACTGAACTCTGGATAACACCATTAAACTCCAGGGCCAAGAAAGCTCTTAAAATTAATGCACTGTTTATAGACATCTCAAATGCCACAGTCCCATTCCTGATAGTTTCAGCACCACAGTGAGATCAATGGCCATTTAACTTCAACAAGTTTTAAATAGAATGAAAGTGAATGTATGTTACAGCCAGTTTGGTGTAGTGGTTTAGACATTAGGCTAGATATCGAGAAACCATGAGTTCCAGTCTCATCTTGAGCACAGTGGGTGACTTTAGGCCAGTCACCATCTCTGAGGCCTAGAAAGGAGTTTCAAACTAATTCTGAAAAATCTAGTCAAGAAAACTTCAGGGACTTGTTGGGACAGTATCTGAGAATCAAACATAATTGAACAGAAGGAAAGAGTGTATACTGCCCCCTGGTGGTTATCCATCTCATATAATGATTCTGGATGGCTAACAAAAGCATATCCAATAATTCAATATAAACAATATGACTGCATAAAATAGCAGCTAAGAACAATAAAAACCTCACAACATTATAAAAAATGGGCTCACTCACAATATAGGGGCCCTAGATTTCAAGTATTTGCAACTCTTTCACCTCTCTTTTTGCAGAAAAAGCTCCCCTATTTTGTTCTGTGCAGTACAGTACAATTCTGTCCAGTGTTGACTCTTGGTGATTCCCTGGTCTAGTCTCTGATTTTCTTGGAAATATTGCCTCCTTCCCTGGCCTAAGATCACTTAGCTGCCTTTGTGTCTTAGGCAGAATTAGAACTCAGTCTCCTGGTTTCCAGCCTAGTCTCTTAGTCACTACACTGGTGCTTCCCTTGTAAAGTAATTTATTGTATTCCACGATCTAATTAACAGCTAGCAAAGGGAACCTGAATTGCAAAATAATTGTTCCATTTCCTGAGTGTTGAAAGTATTCTGCTAGTTTTACTTCCAGGAAGATCTAAATAGTAACATATAGATCAGTGTTTCTCAACCTTGGCAACTTGAAGATGTCCGGACTTCGCTGGCTGGGGAATTCTGGGAGTTGAAGTCCGGACATCTTCAAGTTGCCAAGGTTGAGAAACACTGATATAGATACTTCCTCCCCCCCGCCCTCAAATGTGTAATTGGACTCACATAATGTTATGTCTTTGAAGCAGCAAAGTCAGAACTAACAAACCACTGATTATATTAAACAGTTTACATTATCATCCTCAGTTTGTCCCCAAATAAGACAATAGTGAAGTTTTAAATATTTTGTAATAGCATTTGAATAGAAATGTCAGAAAGACAGACCAAAAGAAACTTTCTATTAATTGCTCAATTTATTCAAATGTTATGTGTTTCTCTTTCTGATAATACATTAATCAACACAATTAAATATCAATTTTTCCATGGGGAAAAAATCTAATAAATGCAAAAATGTAAATTTAAGTACATTTTGGAACTCCCTTCACCAATGATTAGCATTGGATATTAGATTTGCTCAACATCTGGCAGTCTACTCTGGTGACAGAATGTTTATTCATTAGGAAGACTGAACCTGCCTCTTATGTTATCAAATGTTTAGAAAACTGTTGACCTATTCAACCAATGGAGGTTTAAGCAGGTAAACTAAACCCCTTTTTACTAATGTCCCAAAGTACCATAGGCAATCCTAATTTCTCTCTCATTTCCACTGAACACAGTAGAAAGTCCTTGATTTATGACTGTAATTAAGCCTGGAATTACAGGACTAAGACTGCTGACCCTGAATTTTAAGGGGGCCCACACTTGACTGTGCCTGGTTTTATGACTGAAGCAGTTGTTAAGTGAATCATCACATTGGTTAAGTGAATGCTGCAGTCATTAAGGCAATCCATTGTCCACAATGGGTAATTTTTGCTGGAAACCAAAAGTAGATTATGGGACATGGAAAAAGCTATAAATGTGGGGCATTTGCCAAGAACCTAAACTGGATCACATGACTGCAGGGGAGCTAACTTTGAATCCGGATGATAGGTAGTCCAGGGGGAGATCAGTAATAACTTTGAACAGTCACTAAACAACTAGTCATAAGTGGAGATCTATTGGTACAATTTCCCAAACATTTTACTCAACAAAAGATGTTCAATACATCTTTGAAAACAATATATATTTCCATATATTGAAAGAGCAATTAGGCCCTTAACAAAAACATTAGGCTGTTACAATTGTTTTTAAATTTTGTGATATATAGAAAATAAACTGACAACAAAATTAACTTTAAAAATTACTCAATTTTTCCAATTTCATCAAATATATTAGACCCAAACAACTAGAGAAAAAGCAGAATGGAAAACTTTTGAAGGTTTTTGAAACAAATGTTTGATCCTGTTAATTTAAATATTACAGATTTAGGAGATATAGGGAGCAATTAGGCTTTTAGTTTTGGGGAAAAACACCAAAAGATAAGTGGTGTTCGATAACAAGCAGCCTCATTTCTAACAGGAAGTTTGAACAACAAAAGAACAGTTTTAATATGTGAGGAACAGACTGGTCCCAGGCCTAAATCCTCTGTTTCTTACTGGGACCAACCAGTGCAGGTCTCTGCAATGCTTGTGAAACACAGACACATCTCTCTTCCACCAATGCTTATTGCTCCTGATATCTGAAGGGATGTTGCCACACCGGGAACTAAACTGAGTATGCACAAGTGACAGTCCTTGATAGAATTGTACTCCACAAAGTTATTCAATCCATTTTTAAAGTTGTCCAGGTTTATTGCCATCATCATGTCTCTTATGTGGCAATGAATTCCTGCCTGAAGAAGTGCTTCCTTTCCAAACAGCTTCATTTGATGCCTTCGGGCCCTAAAATTTTGAGAGAAGTCTTTCTTTTTTGTTGCCACCCATGATTTTTGTACCTCAATTGCATTTTTCCCATAATTTTCATTTTTCATTTTCCCTTTATTTGTATGCCGCCCTTTTCCCTGGGGGGACTCAGGGCGGCACACAGTTCAAAAAAAAAGGGGGGGGGGAAGGACAAACATTTTACAACATAAAGATACTATATCATTTAAAAACACAACAGTCACACAATTCGAGTGGGGTTAGGGTCTTAACCCCAGGCCAGCCGGGACAGCTAGATCTTTAAGGCGGCGCGGAAGGACTGGAGGGTGGTGAGGGTCCGAATCTCCACGGGGAGTTCGTTCCAGAGGGTTTATAGGCTAAAACATCAAAATATTTATAGGGAAAGTGTTCAAGACTCCTAATAATTTTGACTTTTGCATCTTTTCCCAAATCTATTGCAAATTTTCCAAGAATTATTTCAGCACAGTGCCACCTGAGTACATTGGGCTCCAGATGGAAATGATAACTTACATTTATATAAGGGCACACAGGTTAATTTTTTATGTTCATTTTTATGGTTATCAACATGGGATTTGCCTGTGTTATAGCCAAAGGCCCCTTCCAATTCTGTAATTGGCTCTACCCTCTGGAGTTATTGGTCTGTAACTATAATGAATACATTACTGTGCCATACAACAAGGAAACCCTTTTTTGCACTGCAAGAGAAATGCTTTTAACCCCCCCCCCCCTCCGGTCAGGCCCTGTTAGACAGTATGTACAATCATTCCCGGACCCAGCATGCCCAGGTGGAGGATCGGACAGAGAGAATGTCATAGTCGATAACCTGATTAGGTTTAAACTCTTGGGAGGCGAAATGCCATCGCCATCACTAGAGAATTAAGCTCAGCGCCCCTTTCTTAACGAAGAGACTGACTTGGAACAACCACATCTCCAAATTAAGCTGGGAAAGGGCAACCTTCAACCCATAAAGCCGTCTGCAAAAGACTGAAGTGCAAAAGTCCCACCTGCC
The DNA here is from genome assembly GCF_009769535.1 of Thamnophis elegans. NCBI lineage: Eukaryota > Metazoa > Chordata > Lepidosauria > Squamata > Natricidae > Thamnophis > Thamnophis elegans. The sequence continues at coordinate 51,853,060 of NC_045558.1, read as the reverse complement.
CGACAAAGCAGCACCCAAGGAGGGTTTAGTTGGAAATCTGTCCACGCCCAGTTTAGGGAGGCTGTCAGTTTTCGTGGAAGGATGAAATATGCGGGGATTTCTCCCCATAAAAACCAGCCATAGCAAAGTGCAAACTCTGATGACGTCCTACCAACTCCGAGGCGAATGGCATTTCTCACTCACCAGTTTCCCGACCCCACGATGCACACTTTCAAGGGTGCCGAAGCTCCAGCCATTGGAAGTCGCTGAGGGCACGCTCCTGCCGAAAAAGAGCCCAGAGCAAAGGAGCTCAGGAACCCCCCCAATTGGCCGCGGCAAAGAAACCTTCAGCGGCCATGAAGCACTGACATAGGCGAAGCAATCAAACCCGCCTCCACAAACAGCCGAAAAACTCCCTCCTCCGGGGCTTGCTGGGAATTGTAGTCGACGTCGATAAGTAACCGACACTTGTTTCTTTTCCATCTGCACTTTTTGGAATTTGCAGAATATTTCATCTTGCAGCCTGGGTTCGTTGTTGCTCTTGAGTATGGACTAGACATACAATCCAATTCATGGCGAATCCAGAAGTCCAGGGGATTTAACTTCCTGCAATTGTTTCAATTTATCTGAGTATAAACCGCACTGTATTCAGTACAATGTCTGAATAGGCGTGGATGCAATTCTCTTCGTATTCTCTTTTAGATTCCACCAAAAACATTCACTGTTTATGCAATTTCGTTTAAGTACTGTTAAACAAACTAGCTTCTAAGTTTTACAACAATTGAAGGTGCTAGAAGTACCTCTGCATTGATCTCCTTCTGTAAGTCACAATAATTTTGCCAAAAGAGAAGGTCTTTGATTATCAATTGAGCAAGTGCAGTTACAGCTTATGCATGTCTAGTTATTGGATCCTACGTCCTATTGAACTACTTCCGTTAAAACTCTATGCTAAGTATGGTTTATCCTAATCATGCTCTGTTGAAAAATACATGGAGATCTGGGTCACTGATTAAACCAAGTTTCTAATTCAGAGGTTGGATTCACATACCAACTCTGCCAAATGCAATAAAATACAGTAGTGCAACATCTCAATTTAGCAAATTCAATGACACACCCAAGTAAGTGGATGAAGAGAGGAGGAGAGTCAGCAAAGGGCTAGGGTTCAGACTTTGTACTTTCTAATGGTGAGATGTGTATTTGATGTGTAAGTTGAGTAAGCAGAAATAGGGAGGAAAGTTCAAAAGATATACCACTTAGAGAGAACATAAGTAAGATTCAGGAATTATGAGGAAGTTTAAATAGAAGTATTTCCTGGCTAAAGGGAAAAATAAAAAGGAAATAAAAATATTCCAGCAACTATATTTTTAGGAATGCTGTTATGTCTGCATAGAACAATAATTTAAGTTGTTTTATATATGGAGGAGGATGTGTGTGTAGAAAAAAAGTGCATAGTTCATAGATTCTGATTACAAAATGTGGTAGTTAAATTTAGCTTCCTGTGCATCCAGCCATTGTGATTAATTAACCAAAGTTTTGTATTTTGTGCAGACATAGTTGCAGTTGTAATAACTTTATCTAGCACATTGAATGACCCCAGACATTATAGAATATAACCATTATTTATCGTTTAGCAATGTGTACTCAGCTGATTGTTTCTTTCAGTAACCATGATTAAGTGGGCAAAAGTTTGCCATACATATGGAGGTTTTGCAATAAAAAAGGGAATATAGAATGAAGCTATGATAGAAAAATATTTTTTGTCTAGAGTTCTTGAAGATCAAGCAATAAATGATTAGGTCCAATGATATTTTGGAATGACAGTTTATTTTCTGTTTTTGAGAGTGATTGCTAATTATATAAGAAAAAAAATTCTAGGTCTATTGATTCTGCCATCCTTCTGCATAGTGCCATTAAAAAAAATCAGATCTGTAATTCAATTGAGAACACAGTATAAGGCTGCTTCACTTCTTGAAAAACACAATGGCCCTGAATTATTTGATACATGGATCATTGAAGACTTAATGGAGCATTTTCCGAGAAGAGCAAGAAATATTAGTTGGAATTATTTCTCTTTGAAGAACAGGAAAGTACAGGTTAGAAATACCGCCTTTTATTATGATCACCTCTAACTGAGACAGTTTTTTAAAAAGTGGCCATTTAAAGTTTGTTTTAAACTTTATATGCAGTATTTTTCCCCCTTTGGTACAACACATTCCACAGCCTATGTGTTTATCAACTAGTAAAATGGTATGCCATATGCTAAGATACAAAAGATATTACTGTGAATTATACTCCACCCCTAGTGATTACAGATATTTCCATATGGAATTTAGTGGCAGCAATGCACAATTAAATCACCACAAGTTGTTCCAAGTAAAACTGCCTTTTGGAATTGTCCAATGGTCATTTTGTCAATACCAATAGTATTCAAGTAGTGCTCCAGTTGTTTTGCAATTGCACCCAAGGTGCCTATTTGCTTTCTTTTGCTACAGTCATTTTGTTTCTATTTGCAGACCTCTGTATTTTGTTATCTTCTCTAGTCTTTTTCTCTTCTCTTTTGCTGTCTCCAGGTACTGCCATATTCACCATTCAGATTTTTTGTCTTACTTATTGACATTTGTTACGGTCCATTTGACAACACTTCAAGTGACAGGGGCATGGGGAGGGAGTCATTCCCCCTCCCCCCCAACAGCTGGCTAAAGCTATACAAAAAGCCAGCCCTCACCGGCTCCCAGCTTCACAGACTGCAGGCTTGTAAAAAGCAATGTGGTTCCACCTGCAATCAAGTTAGGCTGGAGAGTGGGAGCAAGAGCAAGCACGGGGGAGATCCCAGAAAGAGGGAAGCCAGGCAAAGAGGTATGCTGTAGCACACACTTTAGAGGTTCGGAATGAGGGACGCGACCACAGGGTGAACAGCTAACAGGATTTATTCCAAGCTAAGTATAACAGCGATTCAGTTCATAACCAGCCCGCCAAAACCTTATATACTCGGGCTTCAACCAATCAGAAACAAGCATTCAGCCGGCAACAGCCTCCCTCGCGTCCTAACCAATCCGGACGGAGGAGGCTGTTGCTGGCCAGCACAAAGGTGCTGAAATACAAGAACAGCGAGGCCATTTACATGGCTTATACATATTAATGAGGCTATGAATATTCAATACCCCTTCCCCCCAGTTCCGCGCATGCTCCGCGGGTGGAGCATGCGTAGTCCTGTAAGTAGGCGGGGCGGTGCCGGACCCGCCCTGATCTGCGCAGTTCTCCACTAGTCGTCGGCGGAGGAGGACCTCCTTGTGGTAGCTCCTCCCGGAAGGGGGTGTAGCTCCAAGGCACGCCTTCTTGGGACGGCCCAGAAGGAGGGCTCAACTGTACTGGTGAGTAGGGGCGAGGTGGCGTGTCAACTGTGCTGGTGTCGTGTTTGGAAGGCGTGTCGGGAGGGAGGACCCTTGGCCTCGGTGGGGACTGTTCTGCGGCGGCTTGAGATGATTGTGGACGTTCCCGGCAGGGGGCGCTCGGGCAGGTTGGGCCTGGTGTGGCGAAGGCCCGCGGCGTGTTTCCTCCGGATTGAGTTCTCGGTTGTGGACAGGAGAGGCCTGGAGTGGCGAAGGCCTCAAGCTGGGTGCCCGGGCAGGCGGTGCCGGCATCGGTTGGGTCCGGGCCGCCGGCTGGCGGTGGGAGGCGTCTCCTCAACTGATCCAGGTGACGCCTCCATTGGGATCCGTCAGCCAGTCCGATTCTAAAAGAACACGGGCCTGTCAGGGCAGTCACAGTGGCTGGCACCCATCTAGAAGGCCCCGAAAATGCCCGGGCCCACACCGCGTCCCCTACTTTAAATGAACGGGAAGGGATAACCCCCAGGTTGCTCGGCTGATCCCCTGAATACAACGGATGTAGCCGGTCCAGGGGAGTCCGTAGGCGCCTGCCCATCAAGAGCTCCGAGGGGCTTCGGTTGGTCGTTGGGCAGGGAGTGGAATGTTGGCTTAGCAGGTAAGCCGCCACTTTCTCCTGCCAGTCGCCCCGGTCCATGCGGCCCAGTGCCTCTTTTGCTGAGCGGACCGCCCGCTCCGCCCGGCCATTGCTGGCTGGGTGGTACGGGGCTATGGGCGCATGTCGAATCCCTTGCATGGCCAGAAACTCCTGGAACGTGGTGGACATAAATTGGGGCCCGTTATCAGAAACAATCAGGTCCGGCAACCCATGGGTCGCGAACAGCCTTCTCAAGGCCCGGACCGTACTCTCAGCTGTGGTGGAGCCCATCAGGATCAGCTCCACCCAGCGGGAGTAAGCGTCCACCACTACCAAGAAATTCTGGCCGTGAAAGGGACCGGCAAAATCTAGGTGGAGGCGTGACCATGGGCCTCTCGGAGCCTCCCACTCACGAGCCGGCCCAGCTGGGGGATTAGGCCTAGACTGTTGACAGGGGTTGCAGCGGCCAACATAGGCCGCTATCTCTGAGTCCAGTAAGGGCCACCAAACATAGCTACGGGCTAATGCCTTCATTCGTGCTATGCCCGGATGATCCTTATGGAGCAGGGACAGGACTTGTGGTCGCAGCGCGGTGGGGATCACCACTCGATCCCCCCAAATGAGGCACCCCCCGTGGAGGGAGAGCTCCGCCTGCCGGATTTTAAAGGGCTTGAAGCCCTCTGCCACTTTGTCCACTGGCCATCCCCTCGAGACCCAGGAAGCGACCTGGGAGAGGATCGGATCGGCCTTGGTACAGGCCGCGACATCCGCGGCCGAAATTGGGAGACCGGAAGACGCGATGGACAGGACTGAGAGACAGGGCACTAGGGCGGTGTCGGTCTCCGGTAACGGGCAGCGGCTTAAGGCATCGGCATGCCCCAGCTGCTTGCCTGGACGGTACTGCAGCGTATAAGAATACGCTGCAAGGAACTCCGTCCATCTAGTCATTCTGGGGGAGAGGATGGGGGGGGTCGGCTTGTCACCTGCCAAAAGCCCAAGGAGTGGCTTGTGGTCAGTGACAAGGGTGAAAGGCCGACCGTAGAGGTAGTCATGGAACCTCTTAATCCCGGACACTGCAGCCAGAGCCTCCTTGTCTATCTGGCTGTAATTACGCTCCGCCGAGGAGAGTGTCCGGGAGTAATAGGCCACAGGGGCCTCTAAGCCATTTGGGAGGACATGGCTTAGGACGGCCCCGACTCCATAGGGGGAGGCGTCACAAGCTAACGTCAGAGGCATCCTGTCATTGTACTGGACTAGGACTGCCGCTGACGTCAGAGCTTCTTTGACAGCCGCGAACGCATGCGCTTCGCGGCTCCCCCAGCGCCAGGCCGCAGATCGGTCGAGCAACCGATGCAGCGGCTCGGCTAGTGACGCCTTGTGCGGTATAAAAGGGGCGTAAAAGTTCAGAAGCCCTAGGAACGCCTGTAGCTCCGCCTTGGAGGTGGGAGCAGGGGCGTTCCTAATGGCAGCTACCTTAGACGGTGTAGGGTGGATGCCTTGGGTGTCAATCATGAAGCCCAAGAATTCCACTCTAGGAACAGCAAATGAACATTTGCTGCGTTTCAGTTTTAAACCCGCGCCCCTGAAACGACTGAGGACCTTCCGCAGTACTTCGATGAGTTCTGAGCGGCTGGAAGCAGCGATCAGGACGTCATCGAAATACGGAACCACGCCCGGCAGCCCATGGAGCAGCCGCTCCATCAGGCTTTGGAAGATCCCCGGGGCCACGGAAACGCCGAATTGCAGGCGGCGACAACGGAAAGCCCCACGATGGGTGACGATGGTTTGGGCAGCCACCGCATCGTCATCCACCGGGAGCTGTTGATAGGCCTGCGCCATATCCAGTTTGGCGAATGTGCAACCCTGCCCCAGGGAATGGAGCAGGTGTTGCACTACAGGGACTGGATAGGGGTTTGCCTGAAGGGCCAAGTTGATCGTCGACTTGTAGTCGGCGCAGATCCTCACCGACCCGTCTGGTTTAATTGGGAGGACAATGGGGGTCTCCCAAGGGGAATGATCAACGGGCTCGATGACTCCCTGCGCCAACAACTTATCCAGTTCGGCGTCAACCTTGGCCCTTAAGGCAAAAGGCACCCTACGGGCTTTCAGCCTAATGGGAGCAACCTGAGGGTCTAAACTTAAAGATATGGGGGTCCCTTTGTAACGGCCTAACTGGCCGTCAAAAACGTCCGAAAATTCCCTTAAGGTGTCCTCGAGAGTGCTAGGAAGCACCCGGTGGACCCCCCCAATTGATAATCCCAGGGCAGGAAACCAATCCAGGCCCAGAAGGGCCGGCAAGTCATCCCTGACTATAAGGATGGGTAGCTTTCCCCGGAATTGGCCATAACATACAGAGATAGGGAAGGATCCCAGCGTAGGAATCACCCTCCCTTGGTAATCCCTTAGGGAAACCTCAGATTGCCTTAGGCGTTTCTGGGGCACTTTAGGGCACAGTTTGGCGAAGAGAGACCAGGGCAGGAGGGACCGAGAAGAGCCAGAGTCCACCTCCATCCGGCACGGCTGACCTTCCAGCTGGACGGAGGTCGAGACCTTCCGGGCCCCTGCAACGGCTTGGCTCGCCGTACTGTCAAAAGTAGATGGTTGACTGGTGGACTGGTAGCAATCTTCCGACCTCTTCGGTGGCCGCTGCTGCTGGCGGCGCGGTTGTGCCTGGGAACGGCCGGGAGATTGAAGGAACGAGGGTGCCGGCAATAATGCCCTGCAGACCTTAGCCAGGTGGCCTTCGCCCTTGCACCGATTACAGATGGCATTCAAAAATGGGCAAGCCTGGCGTTTATGACGGCCTCCGCAACCCCGGCAGGGCACTGCGGACGCCTGTTGGGCTGCAGGTTGCGGTTTCGGCTTCCTTTTAGGCACAGTCCTCATCTGGGCCACCACTTCTTCCTCTGGATCCTCATAAGCCAGGTCGTCCTCGACCATGTGGGCTTGTGGCGATGCGTCAGGCGGTGCTCGCTCTGGTGTGGCAATCTGTAACCGCTCAATGTCGGCCGTGGATTGCTCAGATAGTTCAGCGGCTCGGGCAGTTTCCACGGCCTGGAGGAGTGTAATTCGGTGATTTCGGAACATGCGGCTCCGCAGGTTGACATCGCGGACCCCGCACACAAACTGTTCCACCAAATTTTCCTCAAGGTTGGAGAACTCGCACTGGGCAGCCACCATCCGCAGAGCCTCCAAAAATTGACTGATGGATTCATTCTGTTTTTGGACTCGCCTGCGGAAGGCAAAACGGCGAGCGATGACTGAAGGGGTGGGTGCATAGTGATTCTTCAATCTGGCCATGAGTTCGTCCCACCCAAGTTTGTATGCTGGCCGTGGGGCTGCCAAAGCTCTTGCTGAGGCGAACATAGATGGCTCGCAGCATGAGAGGAAAAAGCTGCATTTTTCCTCTTCGGTTTGAGCCTGATTTTTGGAAGCGATCAGGTAACACTCAAACCTCTCCATAAACCCTTCCCAAGATTCTCCGGCCGAACCAAAGGGGGCAAAAGGAGGTAGAGCAGATGTCATCCTGACGGTTGTGAAGGGAGAGATACTGAGGGCCACAAAAAAAATTTTTTTCCCTCTTCAGGCAGCGTTCGTTGCCGGTCTGGAAGGCGGCAGCTAACTGTCTGTCTCTCTCTTTCCACCCTAGCGTCGCGGAATCGCTGATCCCACCTTCGTCGCCAGTTTAGAGGTTCGGAATGAGGGACGCGACCACAGGGTGAACAGCTAACAGGATTTATTCCAAGCTAAGTATAACAGCGATTCAGTTCATAACCAGCCCGCCAAAACCTTATATACTCGGGCTTCAACCAATCAGAAACAAGCATTCAGCCGGCAACAGCCTCCCTCGCGTCCTAACCAATCCGGACGGAGGAGGCTGTTGCTGGCCAGCACAAAGGTGCTGAAATACAAGAACAGCGAGGCCATTTACATGGCTTATACATATTAATGAGGCTATGAAATATTCAATACACACACTTCCCTCAGCTCTTCTTTTGGAGGATTCTGATCGGCTCCCCTCTGGCTTCTCTGCCTCTCCTCTCACCCCAGCCTGCCAGCAGGAGGTGAGTGCATGGATTTTATGGCATTTCCCACCCGAATAGCACACCGAATTTGCAATGGGGGAGGTGTTTGGGGAAGGCAGCGGGGAATGGAGGGTGGCAGAGGAGCTGCTTTCAAGCTATTGGAAGAGATATCCAATCTAACTTTGTGTGTGGGTATGTGAGGGGGGGGGAAGGAGGGAAGGTGGGAGGGTGGGAAGGGGGGTAGGAGAGAGATATCCAATCCAACTTCTGTGCACGAATATGTGTGTGTGTGTGTCTGTGTGTTTGGGAGAGAGAGAGAGAGGGAGAAAAGAAAGGTGGGAGATATATCCAATCCAACTTCTCTGTGTGTGTGTGTGTTTGTGTGTATATGTGTGTGTTTGAGAGAGAGAGAGAGAGAGGGAGGGAGGGAGGGAGGGAGGAAAGGAGGGTGCGAGATATCCAATTCAACTTCTGTGTCTGTGTGTGTTAGAGAGAGGGGGGAGGGAGGGAGGGAGAGGCTGTCCAGTCTCTTCTTGAACATCTCCAGTGTTGGAGCACCCAGAACTTCTGGAGACAAGCAGTTCCACTGGTTAATTGCTCTTACTGTCAGGAAATTCCTCCTTAGTTTTAGGTTGCTTCTCTCTTTGTTCAGTTTCTTGTTTTGCCTTCTGCTGCTTTAGAAAATACATTGCCCCCCCCTTCTTTGTGGCAACCCCTTAAAAGCCTGTTGTCTATCACACTTTTGGGCAAAGCATATGAGCCATTTCCTCCTTTCAGTGGTCCATGAAAGTACATCTATAGTATGTAGATAATAAAGTCGGAAAAAGGTGAACATTTTTATAACTATAGATATGTTGATACTGGGTGTGACAAAGAATGGCTGTGAGGGGAGGGCCCAGGTGAGGCTCCCTTTGATGTGAGTGACATTGAGTTGACCAAGCCCACCCAGTCATATGACCACCAAGCCACACCCACAAAACAAGCCACACCCACAGAACCGGTAGTAAAAAAAAATTGAAACCCACCACTGCCTTGTACCCAATTCTTACTCTGAGTGGAATGTTGCAGCATGCAACCCTGATAGCCATTGGCCTTGTGCTCAACCACAGGGTTTGACTCCATGTGTTTTGCCACTTCAGCCACTGTCTCAAACCCCATTGCCTTAGATCTAGTCTCAATACTACCTTCCACTCAGATACACAGCCCAATTCTCACTGTTGCTATCGTAGTCTTGTCCTGCCTCCACAATCCTTGCTCCAGGTTTAGTTTCCCTTCTGTCCCTGGTTTCCCTCAGTTTTCTGGGGAGCCAGCTTTGGCTTGATATTGCCATTGAACATCAGGAGTGTGGCTTCAGCTTGATGCTGCCATTGAATAGCCGACCTTCAGCACTGCCAAGCAGCTGAGCTAAGTGTGTCTGCTGCTGTTGCCACTACTCTTGGCCACCCCAGACTCAGCCTGATTGCATTTCATAAGGTGATAGTATTGCCCTGATACCACTGCTGAACAGCTTATCCCTGGCACCACTTTGCAGCCCAGCTGAGTGTGGCTGTTGCTGCTCCAGAACAGGCTCTTCCCTTGCTGAGCGACTTAGAAAGAGGCCACTTTGACTTGATGCTGTTGCTGAACAGCTGACATCAGCATGGCCAAGCAACTTTCACTAATGTAATCTATACATTTAGTTCACCGGATCAATGTGAAATGTATTTGTACAAGTAGTCTTCAATTTATGACCATAATGTAACCTTCCTTTTATAGTTGTAAGTTATGACAGCCCTAAAGTAGATTATCATGTGACCAACCTAATTTTACAAGCCTTTTTACAGTGCTTGTTAAACAAATGGGATGTTTTTGCCTCAAACTGGAAGTAAGTGTTGATTTTCAGCGAAAATTTTATAAATTGTTGTCATGTGACCATGGGACATTGCAAATGGCCATAATTGCATTGACCCTGGTCTTACTGAAGCACAGTGGTCCAAAGTCCTGTTGCTCAGTGGTCCAAAGTCCTCTTTTCTGATGAGAGCAACTTTTGCATCTCATTTGGAAACCAAGGATTCAGAGTATGGAGGAAGAATGGAGAGGCCAATCAAGCACAGTAATCCTATGGTCATTGAATCAGTTTTTGGTGCTTTTGCCAAAAGTTGCTCTCATCAGAAAAGAGGACTTTGGACCACTGAGCAACAGGACTTTGGACCACTGTGCTTCATTAAGACCAGGGCCTACACAGCCATCTACCAGGAGATTTTGAAGCACTTCATGCTTCCTTCTGCAGACGAGCTTTATGGGGATTCATTTTCCAGCTGCCCACACTGTCAAAAGCACCAATCCTGGTTCAATGATTGTGGGATTACTATGCTTGATTGGCCAGCAAACTTGTCTGAAATGAACCCCATAGAGAAAGAGAAAGATGAGAGACATGAGACCAAACAATGTAGAAGAGCTGAAGGCCGCTATTGAAACTTCCTGGTCTTCTATAACACCTCAGCAGTGCCACAAGCTTATAGCTTCCATGCCACGCCGCATTGAGGCAGTAATTGCTGCAAAAGGGGCCCAAACCAAGTACTGAGTACATATGCATGCTTATACTTTTCAGAGGTCCGATATTGTCCTATGTACAATCCTTGTTTTATTGATTGCATGTAATATTCTGAGATGGTGGATTTGGGGTTTTCATGACTGTATGCCATAATCATCACAATTATGACAAATCATGGCTTGAATTATCTTGTTTTGCATGGAATAAGTCTTATCTCATATATTAGTTTCACCTTTTAAGCTGCATTACTGAAACAAATGAACTTTTGCACGATATTCTAATTTTTCGAGTTTCACCTGTAAATCTAGGTGGGTCCTCTCCTAACTTAAGAAAGTGAAGACTCTTAAAACTGAGTATTTCAAAAGGAACCTTTTATTAAGTAGAATGGCAGCCATTGAATTCAAAGCAACATCTGAATCCCCTTAGGCAATGCAAGTAGAATTAAAGCAGTAGAGACCCCTCCCATTGGTTAGAATGCAGATTTTAGTCAATACACAAGTGTGATGATGTTTCCTTTATCAACTGCCCTGAGAGCTGAATAAACATAGATTCCCATGGCTATCTTCCGTTAGACATTAAAGTGAAACGTCCCACATGGCCATCATAAACATTCCCCACAAAAGGTGAGGGGCTCTCCAGGCCCCTTTGGTGCCAGGAAACCAGTTGTAAAATATCAGTTGTCACAGGCAATGCTAATAAATCCACTCCAAGGCCCTCCTCCTCCCAACTGAATGGCAGTATCACTTTTAGAGATCTGACATGCTGCTGTCCTTAGAAAAAGGAGAGATCCACCTGTGAAAAGATAGAAACAAAAATTCCATCATAGTGTTTTAAAAAGGTTAGTCAGGATATTGGGAGTGAATTTTTTTTAGTAAGGTAGGGGCCCTAACTTGGTGTTTAGCTACCCGTTCATTTTGGGCCGAAGGTAGATGTTTCCAAGCAACTAAGTATTGGATTTTCCCCCTGTAGATCATACAGTCAAGGATTTCCTTAATTTCAAAGTGTTGTTCACCTTTTATCATGATAGCTTCCACTAAAGCTAATCTAACTACTGGCCATGTGTTTCATAACATGTCTATCTACTCCTTAAGTGAGGGGATAGTGGGTTCTTCTGTGGGTAGTTCAGAAATGGGGCTGAAATCCTTCCTGTTGCTACTCTAAAAGGGATGAAACCAGGTCTTGAGTGGACAGTGTTATAGAATGCAACTTCTGTAAAAGGTAGAAGTTCAGTCCAATTATCCTGTTGAAAATTAATAAAACATCTTAGATATTGTTCTAGGACCGAGTTAAGATTTTCAGTTTGCCTATTAGTTTGGGCGTGGTGCGACAAGCTCAACCCTTGGATGGTGCCAAGTAAAGTTAAAATACTCTCCAAACTTTTGAGGTGAATTGGACCCCTCTGTCAGAGATGATTCTCTGCGGGGCTCCATGAATACGATAAATGTGTATCAGGAATAACTTGGCCTGCTTCGATTTCAGGTTACCCTCCCCCTTCATTTTTAAAAGCTTGGTGATGGGGAGAGCAATCTGGGCGAAAGCGGGGATAAACTGGCGGTAAAAGTTGGTGAATCCCCGGAAGCTTTGTAACTGTTTATGTGTTCTGGGTGGTTCCCAATCAAGTACCACCTGCACTTTTAAAGGATCCATTTCTAAGCCCTGTTGTGAAATACAATACCCTAAATAATCAATTTTTTTTTGGTGGAATTCACATTTAGAGAGTTTAGCATAAAGTTTGGCAGAGCAAAGTTTGTTCAGAACAGCCTGGACTAGTTTTATATGTTCTGCTTTGGTCTCGGTATATAATAAAATGTCATCTAAATATACCAAAACACCCTTATACAAATGTTCATATAGCACTTCGTTTATTAATTGCATAAACATTGCAGGGGCCCCTTGTAACCCAAATAGGAGCACTCTGAATTGGTAGGATCCAAGAGGGATGTTAAATGCCGTTTTCCATTAGTCTCCTGCTTTAATTCTGATACGGTAGTAAACCTCCCTTAAATCCAACTTTGACATTTTTTTCCCCTTTAGCAAGGTGTGCTAGCATGTCTTTCATAAGGGGGAGAGGAAACATGTTCTACACACTGATTGTGTTTAAGTTTCTAAAATCCACACAGAGATGTTTAGAGCCATCTTTTTTCTCTAAATAACACTGGGGCTGCGATTTTTGGTCGGACTGGCTCAATGAAATCCCTATGACTGCTCTCAGTTCTTCCAGCTCCCTTGGGGACATGCTATACATCTTGGGTTTAGGGAGTTTGGCACCAGGTAGGATTTCTATTGCACAGTCAGTGGGGTGGTGGAGGGGGGAGCTTGTCAGTTTCGCTAAAAACCGCAGCCAGGGCTTTGTATTCTTTGGGTATATCCTGGGTTGGCATAGTGTAAGCAGCAATTGCTGTTTCTTGATACTCTGCCCCCTCAGTTTCTTTGTGTGGATTCTCAGCAAAAGTCGCATGCATCTGATCTTCTATGGTGCCTTGTTTCCAACTAATTTTGGGGTTTCATTTTTTTCAGCCATGCAATAAATGGCTGAAATGTAAATGTAAATATTTCTTCGTGGCTTCTGATGCCTATCTGTGGAGGCTCAGTGGCAAAAGAAGCTGGCTTCCCCCTGCTATTGACCCATCTAGTTGGCAAAAAGCTATGGGGCTTTTCAGCTTCCTTACATTAATCCTCAACTTCCTTACCAGGGTTGGGCTGATCAAACAGCAGGTGCACCCTTGAGTCCACTAAAGCAGAAATTTTTATCCCCCTTTCCCAGTTGCGGATAAACAGTCTTAGGGGGAGGGTAAGTGGTTTAATTGGTTTGCTTGCCAGTGGTTCATCCTCTGGATCGCTTCTGAGTGGGTATGGTTCCTCCTCATGGGTTTCCTTCTCAAAGAGGGGAGTGAGTGGAGATTCTATGATCTCCCTGCTCCTCGGGGCCGTCTCCTTCCCACGCTGGCCAGGTTTTGTAGGTTCCCTCCGAATGGGCACTCTGGTCTCCTAGCCGGTGCTTGAGAATGGCATTCTGCAGCTAGGTGTCCCTCCTTTCCACACTTAAAATAGGCTGAGGGTTTCGGAGAAAATGCCATTTGTGGATTGAAAGGTTCTTGCTTCCATTGGAGTAGGGATTTCTTCCACATTCACCCCACTCGGTACTGGTTCCTGGCCATGTCGATCTTAGCCTCTTTGGCAGTGAGATACCACTCATGTAGGTGGTTCAGTGCACCTTGGGCCACGCAGGCATTGTAGAGGTCATCACTCAGCCCAGCCTTCAACCAGCTTACCAGGATATCTTCTGGTCAGTTTACATCATGCCAGGTTTCAGAATTCTTCAGTATACTCTGCCACTGGCCACTGTCCCTGCTTCACAACTTTAATGCGGTCGCATGGTTTGCAGTCTGCGAGGGGGTCCTCGAAACGTCATCGCAGGGCCATTATGAAACAGTTGAAATCCCGCAGTTCTGGCGCATCGGCATCATGTAAGGTCATCATCCATCTGGCAGCGACACTGGCAGCCCTTGCAGGGCTAGGGAAACCACTCACACCCGGGATGGGTTTGAAAATCATGCCCGTATTCTTGCATATAGGTGAGCACATGTGACACAAAAAATCCCAATTTTTTCAGGTTCCCATCAAACTTCACCCCAAGGGAAGGAGTTTTTCTTTCTAATTGCAGGTTTGGGGGTTGGTTGGGAGTGGGCCCCAATCCATATGCCAACTGAGGGGAGGGTTTGCTGGGTCTCCTGCTGTTGCTGCTGTGCTCTCTGCTTCATCAGCAGGGCCCAGAGGGGGTTTAGCCCCCCCCCCCCGGCATCATTCGTGCCTGATGCCCTTCCAATGCTTCTTGGCTGCCGTTCTGGCTCTCCCCGGATGTTGAGATTTTCCAAAATCTCAAACTGGGTTACATGTCTCTTCAGACAATCCTATCTCGGCGAGGCTTCATATAGTTCCTCCTGGTCAGAGGGAGCTTCTAGCTCCAATTTCCACCCCAGTTTTCAGTTACCACAGGTGAGGGTGACTCCTCTGGTCCTCCCATCCCAGCTATCTTTTGTCCCAATGCTGATTGACCAGCAGGACTTTTTGGAGTCCTCCAGGTTCACTTTATCCTCTCCGACAGGATACATGAGCAAGCTTCCAGTTGGGGGGGGGGGGTTTGACATCTCCCTCCAGCATTCAGCCTCCCCTTGCTCATTGTTGTACTCAGAAATGGTTTGCAAGGTCCCCTCCGTAGAGCAAATATTGCTTCTCCAGGCTGACTGTTTTGCAGAGATGTTGTTTTATCTAAGGGCTCCTCTCCTAACTTAAGAAAGTGAAGACTCTTGAAACTGAGTATTTCAAAAGGAACCTTTTATTAAGTAGAATGGCAGCCAATGAATTCAAAGCAACATCTGAATCTCCTTAGGCAATGCAAGTAGAATTAAAGCATTAGTTAGAATGCAGATTTTAGCCAATACACAAGTATGAAGATGTTTCCTTTATCAACTGCCCTGAGAGCCAAATAAACATACATTCCCATGGATATCTTCTATTAGACATTAAAGTGAAACATCCCACAGGGCCATTATAAACATTTCCCCCAAAAGGTGAGGGGATCTCAAGGCGTGTGTTCTGAAACTTCTGATGTCACTTAATCTTATTCCTGTGCTTGAGGGAAAAGCCAGGTCTTCAAAGCTTTATAGGGTCTATAGGGTAGAAGCCTGCCAAATGAAGAGCTCCCATGAAGTAGGGGCTGCACAGGAAATATATGCTTCCTAGTTCCCATGATAGCAATATTTTGGGACTATGAGTGCACCTCTTTTATCTGACCTGGTAGGACACATAGATGTCCTTAGGGAAAGATAGTCTTGCATATAATATGGCCTTATGTCTTCATCTGTCCATACCTACACACACACCCACGTGCCCTTCTCCCTGCACATGCAAGTGACCCCACCTGATCCCCACCCACATGCACATGCAACCAACCCACACACCTTTTTGGGCCCAGCAGACCTTCCTGTAGCCTCCTGAAACCTGCCCCCATGCATGCACGTGCCCCTCACCCCACCGCATGTGCGTGTGGCTCCTGCATGCATGGCCTGAAAATCAGCTGGCCAGCGGGAGGCCCGTGTGCATGTGCGGTGGAGCTGAGCTGGGTGACGGCTCGCATGCCTGCAGACAGGGCTCCGCATGTCACTGTGGCACATGTGCTATAGGTTCACCATTATGGATATAGGGTTTCAAAGAGGATAATCAGCCTTGAAGTGTACCTGGAACAAACTGGAAGCCAGCATAGCAGTGCAGAATTCTGTGGAGGTTTTATTTTATAGCTTATATATACATATTTTCTTTTTTTTTTGAATTTTGAAATATGCTTTAAGATTTAGATATGAGTATACAAAAAATCTAAATGACTTTAAAATGAATCCAGTTAACTTTTTTCATGTGTTTCTGTCTCACTTTTCTATAGTGACAGAATAAAAGATAATTTGCATAGGATTTATTTAAATGTATATCTTGTTAGTTACCATTACATCAATAATGTATTTGTGTTTTATAGGAAAGAGTAGCTAAGAAACTTCTACCTCACATTCGCCATCAACCATCAATATAAGACTTCCAATAAACATTTGAATGGACTATGTTAAAACAAAGAAGTTGGAAACCAAGGCTGAGAAAAGAAGTAGGGTTTATTTTATATTTTCAAAAGTTGTGGAAGTTGAACCCATAGACACGGGAAGAAGTATAGGAATTACTGAGTCAGTGGGTATCATTTTTAAGAAAACTAGTACTGTTACTTTTAAAGAATGGGTTAAAAATTAGCATACGATTATTTTGTATTCTTTTTGTGTATAAACCTAATATTTTATTCCTTATAGAAGTTCTGTGTGGATATGTTTTATGGAACTTGGAAACTCTTTGCGTCTAAATTAGAAAAATATCAGTATCACCTTGAAATGGGTCTATATATATTTGTATTTTTATAGGCAGATATAGAAATTGAAAAAACAAATAAACAAATGAATGTTTTATTTAACTACTTAAAAATAAAACATTTTAAACATTTTTTCTTTCCATTTTTAAAAAAATAATTTTATTTGGAGATTCATTTATATTCCAAAAGGGATGGGGAAAGAAAGGGCAGATATTCCTTGCCATTTTTTACTTCAAGGATAGATTCCTAAAACATTCCCCAGGAATTTTAAAAAAACATTATTCAGTCTTTAGGGTATCTTTTGTAATTTATGCAAAAATTGTGTGACAGATAAGGATCTCCTTGGCAGAAGTAATGTTTGGAGGAAGGTTTCTCATGTGGATATATACATGTGCAAACATCTCAGGGGAATACAATTTTCTGCCCTACATTGAGGTATGGTGCTTTAGCCATTCTATCAGCATTTTCTTACGTCAATTATTATTATTTTGATTAAACACAAACATTTTTATTGCTCATTAAACAAACACCCTTTTATAACTTGTGTTTGATTTTAACTTTCCCAGCCAATAAAGGACATTCAGAGTGGGAATTTTGGGAATGAAATCCAATACATTTGGATTGCCTCATTTGGGGCAATACATTGCATCACACACACAAAAGTAATGGAAAAAGCTCCCATCTTTTCTATCTTTATTTAACAAATTCTTGGATCATTGTTTTAATTAGCAACATAAGCAAGAATACAGTTATGCTCAGGAAATTACACCCTAGGGAAATATCTTGGTACACTGCATCATATGAATATGCTTGCCAACTCATCAATTCCCAGTAGATTTTTATTTAACTTGTCCTCACTGAACTTAAAAGAATTATATTTGAGGAATACAAAAATAGCATCTAAGAAATTTCAAACGGCTATTTATGTACTTTATTGCAGCATTCCACCTAGAGCACGGGTGTCAAACTCGCCACATCACATTGATGTCATGTGACATGTCACAGTATTTTTTGCCCTCATGGAGGGCATGACCTGCACGTGATGCATCTGGCCTGCAGACCATCAGTTTTACACCCCTGACTTCGAGCCGTTCTTTACTTTTATATTTTTATTCTTTCATAAAAAAAGACTATTTGCATCAGTTAGTATTTTGGACAATTTCCAGAACCTGAATACTAGCAGAGCTCTTTAACAGGAGTTTTTAAACATAAAAACGGGTCACAAAAGCTGAGTAATCTATTTAGTATGTTCCTAAATCACAAACTAGTGTATCTGGTTTTAACAAATAAAGGGCAAGAACTGCATTGTGCTATAACCCTGATATTTCTGAGATTTTCTTACACCACTCCCTCCCCAAGGAGACTGGATCCATTAGAGTGGTCCATCTCAGAGACTGATGGACCCAAATGGGTTCTAGAATGAACTGGGGATGTCTTGAAGGTTTTGCTGCATAGTCTTGCTAAAGCCTTAGTAATGGCCTAGAATCAAAATGCCAATGAAGCTCTGGACAGAATTGCACCTATGCGACCTCTCACAAACCTTCACTTTTGTGGTTCACGGAGAAACTGAAGGTTCTGAAATGGGTTAAGAGATGCCTAAAATGCTACTGGAGGAAAACGGAAAATGACTCTGGACAAACATTCTTAGAATCACTATTAAGGCTTCGCTTGTGGTGGTAAAAATAGTGAAACATTATTTCTCTGCTCTTATTGCATCTTCAGAGTGCCACCCATTGACCCTGTTCCAGGTCACCCAATCCCTCCTAGGCTGAGGTGAGGAGGGGGGGGTAGAGCTGGGATGAATATCTTCAGGCTGTGTGGAAGAATTTGTTGCATATCTGTCTGTTAAAATTGCTTGGATTTGTTCCCAGTTAGAGCCTTTGCAATGAGATGCCTAGGGAGATGGCTTGCCCAGTAATTTGGGAACAGTCTGAACTTGTCAACTAGATCCTTGTCCTTCCTGGCTGGCGAAAACCTCTAGTATGGTAACCACACGTGTTTCATGCAGTGATAAATTCATCACTGCAAAGGGAGGGGGAGCTTTTAAGGAAGCCTGGTTTGTCCTCCCCTTAAAAAACTTATCATTCAACCCCAGTTGCCTGGATAACTTTTGTTCAGTCTCTTATCTTCCCTTTTTGGAGAAAGCTGTGGAATAGATAGTTTGGAATAGCATTTGGCAGCCTAAGGGATTGTGGATGAAATGGATTTCCTGGATCTGTTTCAGTCAGGATTCAGGTCAAGCGATGAGATAGAGTGAAATTTGATCACACTCATGAATGATCTCTGGCGAGAGCCTGATACAGTAGTGCAGCTCTTTGCTCTCCTTGACCTTAGTAACATTTCATGCCATTGACCATAATATCCTTTTGGGCTGATTACTTGAGTTGGGCTGGGTTTTGTGCAAATTTAGCTCCTTTTTCCAAGATTGGAAAATTGGTGTTGATACGGAGTGAGAGATCCCCGATACCTCACTTGCTGTGTTCTATAGGGCTCTGTATTCTCTCCTCTCCGATTTAACATCTACATGAAGCCATTGGGTGAGATCAACCATCACTATGGGTCACCATGGGTATTACCAATTTGCTGTTGTTATTCAGCTCTACATCTCTACACTTGATAACCTGAGTGATGCTATCTCTGTCCTCACAATGCCTGGAAGCTGTAGGGTTGTGGATGGCTATTTCACAGCTTAAATAGAGATATTTTCCAGGGCTATCAAGAAATGTCAGGAACTGGACTCATTCAATGAATCAGTCATTTTTCTTCAGAATTTTCTAGGGGGGCGGAGCTGCAGCCGGTGCAGCTAGAGCATGTTTGCAGTAGCGCCTCCCAGTTTTATTTTATTTTATCAATTTTTAGTACACCCATTGGATCCTTTTTTATTTAATTAACCTTTTTTGGTGGAGATAACAGCGTAGAACATAATTGAGGAGCTCTTTGTTGGCAAGAGATCTGTAAGTAAAACTACCCCCCCCCCCATCCCCAACAATCTGGAGAGATTAGAACGGGACCGGCAAAAAGATGTGGCAAAACAGCATTTACTAGAGTTTCCCGATCGGGGGGGGGGGGACACAAACTGAAAGTCAGCTCTTCTCACAAACAACTAGTCCAATAACTTCCTATATGGAGGCCAAGCTAAAGACAAAAAAGGCGACCAACAACCAGATAATTCAGAGTATGGAGAGTTTACCTTGGGAAAATTCAACTGAGTTTATGGCAAAGCAATGCCTTCTCACAGCGTAAACGGTGGTTTTAATATTTGAACAATTAATTGCCATCCAACATGATGTAGAGACATTGAAAAAAGCTGTTTAGCTGTTTTTCTTCAAGTACAATATCAGGCCCCAGGTACCCCCATCAAAGATCTTGCAGAAGATTTGGTTAACTCCCATATGCAGGATAAGGAAAAGGAAAAAGAGCCAAGAGCCAGGGAAACAGTTAATGAGTCAGATAAAAAGTGGCAGTCCTCTCAGAAAAACAGTCCCTCCCCAGACAAGGCAATGAGAGGAAAAGGTATCAATAAAGAAGAAATCAGGAAAGCATCCCTCCTTCAATTACAACAATCACATCGCTCACTACAAACCCAACGGATAGCTTTTAGAATCCAGTTGAACGGACTTAATTATGGACGTTGGAATTCCAGAAGTGCAATATTAAATTCCCTAAGCCAGCTTCTTCACTGTCACAGGGGCGTGATTGATCTCCATGCTGTGGAGTGGTTATCTGAGGCCCCAAATTGGAAGCGGATTCTCCTGTCTTTCAAACAGCCCACCATACCACAGATGTTATTCAAGATGAAGGCATATTTAGCCTCCTTCCAAATCTTTCCCATCAGAGTCTTTGGTGAGGAAAGGGTTACTCCATTAATAGCTAACATGTGAGCTCCCAAAGTGGCTGCCTCCTCCTCATTTTCAACCTTGGAAAAAAGAGAGAAGGCCAGTGGGAGTCAATCAGCCCTGCCCGGAGAAGAGATACTTAACAGCACAGAAGCTGGTCTCATTAACGCTTTTGGAGCTCTCCCAAGGAAAGAACAAGACAATATATTATACAAGTTAGAATAGTTAAAGAAATCCGTATTGGTCACAATGGACACAGCAGAGCCGCTTATAGATCTGGTTTCCCCAATGAGCGAGCCTCTCACTTCTCTCCCAGAGAACAAGGGATTGCATGAATACAAGATCATGGAAAATAGAAGCCAAATCCCAAAGTGGGCATTAGATGTCCCAGTAGAGATGGAGATGTTTTCATCCCTGTGTGAATATCCCATGACACCTTCAGCATCTTCAGCACCAAACCAAGAAACTGAGAGGCGACTCACGTCAGAGCCACCATCTCAAAGAATGAAAGACGACCTAATAAGGCTTTGTCCTACACCCAGAGAAGAGGCATCAGAATGGCAAGCCCTGTTAGCTGGTGCTAAAACCTCTTACCTGAACAAGTTCCTCGAGTCTACACATGACCTAGATGGGTCCTCCCTATTTTTAAAGAAGGCCAATTCGGTGTGCGATGACACCTCAATCCATGGTAAGAACAAGACAACTTCTCTTTGTATAAATCAAGTTTCCCGATGAGCTCCAAAAGTTGACCCACTTTCCCTTATAACCTGGAATATAGCAGATTGGTCTGTTCCATCAAAAGACCAACTCTTTTTTGGCTATATATCACAATTTGACATCCTCTTCTTGCAGGAAACCTGGGCCTCCACAGAGATTCAGTTAGATAGCTATTGGGTTAACTCAATCCCGGTTGTCCCAAGCAATGTGGAGGGAAAGAGCTAAAGGAGGTATTGTGACATTAGTTAATACATCCTTAAAATTTAAATGTGTACCACTGCCACCTTTCCAGCCATGGGTTGTAACTACATTACTCTTATTTAAACAGGTGGAGAGTTTGCATTTTAATATCTATATTCCTCCACTTAATAGGAATAATGTGATTAACAAGATTTGGGACAGCATAGAAGATTTTATTCTTGGCTGTTCAGCTAAATTCCCCAAAACTGCTATAATTGGGGGGTGGACTTAAACGCTAGAATGGGACCAAATGATCAAGCATTATTTAATCATTTTAAGATTCATTATGATGAAAATGTAACAGGAGAATCTTTGCATTCCAGACAATTTAAAGACCCTAAAGCTAATCGGGCAGGTTTGTGTGTAAGACAAATGACTGTACATTTGGATCTTTGTATCCTTAACGGGTCCCCATGGGGTGACTTTCCAGCAGAATATACATATTGGGAAGCAGGAAGAAAATCCACAGTTGATTACTGGATAATATCATGAGCCGAGGTGGCGCAGTGGTTAAATGCAGCACTGCAGGCTACTTCAGCTGACTGCTAGTTCTGCAGCTTGGCGGTTCAAATCTCACCGGCTCAGGGTTGACTCAGGCTTCCATTCTTCCGAGGTGGGTAAAATGAGGACCCGGATTGTTGTTGGGGGCAATATGCTGACTCTGTAAACCGCTTAAGAGAGGGCTGAAAGCCCTATGAAGCGGTATATAAATCTAACTGCTATTGCTATCATATGACCTCCTGAAGTTCTTACAAAAGATGGAGGTAGACTTGCGACTGGAAAGCGATCATAATACAATACTCCTTACTCTCACATTGCACCAGAAATCTCTAAGGGCAGGCATAGCCTACCTACCCAGGTTAGAGACTCAAAATACCCAGGTAAAAATTAAATGGAACAAGAAAAACACTAAGGAAGTTACCAAATGGATGTTAGCCCCTGAAACCATAGAGCTACGTACATCTCTACTAAGAAGTAAGTGTGGAGGATCTTACCTAGAGGGGTTTGAATCCTTAATTTTAAATTTGAATTCGGTTCTCAGTAACAGATCACTAGCTCACTCCAAAAGGCCGGTTTCAAAGAACAAAAAATGGTTCGATAGAGATTGCATGCAACTAAAAAGGATATATAATATGGAATACAAGAAAAGTAAAAGTGCGCCCTTTGAGGATCACACTTACTACTTAAAGCAGATGAAAGCACAATATAAGAACCTTCTAAAAGAAAAGAAAAGTGCGGTTCTGAAGGAGTCTTGGCATAGACTAATTACGGCAGTTAGGACAAAAAATACATCCCTTTTTTGGTACATCACCAGGGGATTGGAAAAACCTCCACTACCCCCAACAAATCACATCCCGATTCATGCCTGGGAAGAGTATTTTAGGGAGCTTTATACCGATCCTGACTATGTAACCAAGGAGAGCCAAGTTAGTTTGGACCAAACTCCTTACTGGCCCTGTTACACCAGAAGAGATATCACGGTTGATTGGAGCCCTAAAGGCTAATAAGGCACCCGGGACTGATAATGTCCTGCCAGAAATAATAAAAAAGAATGCCAGTTGGTGGGCTCCACTTTTAGCATCATTGTTTACATTTGTAGATAAAACAGGCCATATGCCTAGAGATTGGGGAGTAGCAATTATTATACCAATTTATAAAAAAAGTAATAGAAATGATCCAGGCAACTATAGACCCATTAGTCTTCTAAGCGTTATTAGTAAACTGTATGCCAAACACCTAAATTATAAACTTCAAGATTGGCTAATTTCAGGGGGATAATGAAAGACGAACAAGCTGGTTTAGAGAAGGAAGATCTATGGTGGATCATATCTTGGTACTCCACCATTTAGTACAAAAATACACATATAAAAAAAACACCTCTCTTTTTGTGGCCTTCCTTGATTTTAAGCAGGCCTTTGATTCAATATCCAGGATCACTCTATGGGAGAAATTAAATTGTAGGACTGAAGAGAGCAATTAGGGCAACACTCGGCTATTGCAGGCAAAACAAGCTGGTCCTTAATTTTGATAAATCAAAAATTTTAGTTTTTGCTAAAAGACCAAGCCAATACTCCTGGAAAATAGAAGGACATAGTTTGGAACAGGTTAGAACATTTAGATACCTTGGGGTGGTTTTCCACTCGCAAGGGACATGTAACCTGGATTACACATTGCAAGTAGACAATAGGTCCTCAAATGCAATTAAACATTTATTTTATACAGGTGGAAGTCAGTTAGTACCTGCTGCCTTAAAACATTTTGAGGCCAAAACATTGGTACAAATTCTATATGGGGCACAAACAGGAATCCTTGCAAAGAGAGACTTGCTAGAAACCATACAAATCAGATTCTTGCGAGCCATGTTAGCTGTACCCAGTGGAACTCCAAATGCCCAATTAAGAATTGAGACAGGCATGCCTCAAAATCAGGTAAGAACCTGGAAGATGATGATCATTCATTGGCTTAAAATGCATTTCTTCCCAGAGGGACTGTCCCCACTAGTGTTGACTGACAATTTCCCCTCCCCCTGGAAACAGGCAATTGATCACAAACTGGGCTCTTAAGGGCTCCCACCGGTATTCTTAAGGTCCCTAGGCTTTGATTAAGCAAAGCAAGTAGTAATTAATAGAATGAAGGACATGGAGTTCCAAGAAGAACTAAATAGGTTGCTTCTACACAGTAGGGACAGAATCAAACAGGGTGTGTTGGAATTGGCAAGATATCTAAATGACCTGATCTTCCCAAAACAAATAATAGCTTTCTTCAGAGCCAGATTTAATATTCTTCCTTCAGCACTCCTCCAGAGCAGGTATTAGACAACACCAATAGCGGAACGGGTTTGTACAGTGATATGCAGTGAGGTTTATGGCTGGTGAGGTAAGCGGGCAAAAGCCGCCCTATGTCGGACACAGCGGCAGGGCATTTGCACGCCCCAGCGCCGTGTCCGCCATAGAGCGGGATGGTGGACACAATGGGAGGGCTTTAAAGCCCTGGTGCTGTATCCGCCATAGAGCAGGACGGCGGACACGGTGGCAGGGCTTTAACGTCCTGCGCCTTGTCAACCATAGAGCGGGATGGCGGACATGGCGGCAGGGCTTTAAAGCCCCAGCACCGTGTCCGCCATAGAGGAAAAACTTCCTTAGACCAACGGAAGACTTTAAAAGCAGAGAGCACTTATGGAAAGCTTCAAAGAATCAATTCTGGATGGAACCAAAGCCGCCCTGCCGCCCTGCCGCCCTGGCGCTAGAGGCAAAAGCCGCCCTGCTGCTTATTCCAAAAGCCCTGCCGGCCGCTATGTTCCACATAAAAAATAAAGTGCCAGCCCACGCGCCAGCAGAGGCGGGTAAAACACACACACACACACACACGTTACTTACAATAATACAATTACTTACAAATTACATACATTTTGAATTCCTCCCCCCTCCCTCTGACTCACATACCTTTTCCAGCTGTGTCACAGAGGATGTCAACTCCGCTCTTGTCTGCCATGATGAAAATGTAAAAAGAAAAAGGCAAGAGCTGCTGAAGTCAGGCTGGATTAGCTGCTGCCAGAGTCTCCAGTGGATGACTCTGCTTAACTGTTTAAAAAAAGCCTCTAAAAAAAGTGCCCTCTACAGGAGGAGGCGAGAGAACCACATGCCTCATCTACATAAGGAATTTTTCGGCTTTTAACCCTTGCTTAACTCTGCTCAAGTGATCATAAAGATAGACTAAATGAGGCACATGGTTCTCTCGCCTCCTCCTGTAGAGGGCACTTTTTTAGAGGGTTTTTTAAACAGTTAAGCACTAAGCAGAGTCATCCACTGTGACTCTGGCAGCAACTACCTCAGCCTTTTTCCTTTTAATTTTTTTTTCTTTTCATGATGACAGTGGTGAGGCCCTGCCTCCCCTGACTGCACGTCACAGGTTTGTATATGTGGTAAAGGAGAAGTTGAAGATATCTCACATGTTCTATTACACTGTGAGCTATACAGAGTTTGTAGGTCTGCACATATTTTCCCCTTATTAGAGAGATTGCCAGGGAGGGCAGACATTTTTTATCTAGGCTTTCTCCTCCAGGACACTAACCTGGTTAGTGGCAAAGTTTTGTGCTGCTGCAATGTCCGTAAGAAAAAAATAGGCTACAGAAGTATAGTTGTCATCTTGTACCAATTATCTGGACATATCTCTAACAATCTTTGGACCATTGTATTTACTCCTATACTTAACAGCGTTGCACCCAGGTAAACCGGGGAGTGACCCAAACAATCTGAGAACGTGTATGTTATTTTCAATTTTTAATGTCAATACCTTTTAATTATATCTTAATGTCAGTATTTTTTAACATAGTGTAAAAACTAATGTGTATTGCTGGTCTTTGACTGTAATAAAGATTTACTTGCTTACTTCAGAATTTTGTAATTAAAATGGGATTACTTTTTGTACTTGGTCTTGATCCTTTCAGTAGATATGCCTGTTGAAGAATTCTCATCTGTAAATCAGTTCTGTGCTCCTGACATCTTTCTTCAGTGTTTGGAGATTTCTTTCATTTAACTGTAAATCTCTGAAATAGATTGATGTGGACTATGAAATATAAGATTAAAAATAGTTCAAATAAATGTCAAACTCCTAATAGTTACTGAAGCTTCTTAGAAACAAAACAAGAGTATAGACGGAACAGAAATCTGTATTGTAAATAGCAGGATTAAAGTCTTTATCACTAGTTAAGAGTCTTTGGTAGTTAAGGTTGATTTTCCAACTTTATAAACTCTTATATCCAAACACATTCCCCTTTCTTCCCACATCTTTCACTAACAGGTAAATAGTATTGTGTTTTTCACCCCCCATCTAGTTGCTTGATGAAATAGAGATCTATGCTTGATATAATTAAATAATATGGCTGTGAAGTGCTTAAAAGACTTAATAGCATTATAGATTCAAGATTTTTCTGCTGCTTCTGAGGTTGTTACAGACAATGGTATTGCAATTTCATTTCCCACTAGTAGAAGAATACTTGAGAGGGGAAAGAGAGTGTTATGGTGGGTTGTATGACATAGATTAAGTAAGTGGTCAATAAGGTTTATCATCTCATTAATAAATGCCAATCATGTTTCTTTCAGTCACTTTCTCAGCTTCCTTAATAGAGCTCCAAATCTTAATTTTGATTTCTTTTCTGCTAACAGAATATTACCTTTTTCCTTTGATCCTCTTAATATAGCTGGGAGTTTAACTTAGCTAACTAATCTGATACATGCTCCTGAGTAAAATCTTATTTATAAATTCTGTACAATTGGGACCTTATAACTAAGGTGACCAGACATCCCGCTTCTGGCGGGACAGTCACAATTTTTAATAATTTGTCCCGTGTCCTGCGGCGTGTTCAAAAAGTCCCGATTTTCCAAAAGAAAGAAAATCAATTTTAAAAAGGACGCCGTTAAAAAAAAAGTTTTTATTTCTCTGAAGTGTTGTTCCCAATGTGGCCTTTAGAGGGCAGTGGTTTCCCTCTCTCTGCTTGGCTCGCTCGCAGCGCCCGACGAGGGGCGAGGCTCCGTCCCCTCTTGCCCGTGTGTGCGCTGACGCGCAACATTTTTCTGCAGGGAGAGCGATGGCTTTCCGCCAGCGGCAGCACGGCAAGGAGGAGGCTCGGTCCCGGGCCAAGCGGCTCAGCCGTTGGAAGCTTTTTTTTTTGCCCACTTCTCTGGGGCGCCGCTCTCCCTGCAGCCATTTCTCCCTCTTTCTCCTTTTTGTCCTTTCTCCTCCTTCCCCCCAAAAAGAGAACGAGAGGGAGAAAGAGGAGGTGGGGGTGGGATAGTGGGATCCTTGCTGCTTTCTGAGCTTGGTGCAGCAAGGATTCCCTATCTCCCACCTCCTCTTTTTCCCTCTTTCTCCTTTTTGTCCTTTCTACTCCTTCCCTCCAAAAAGAGAACAATAGGGAGAAAGAGGAGGTGGGGGGATAGTGGGATCCTTGCTGCTTTATTTTTTGGATTAATTGGTGGAAATGTGCTCTCATTCATGATCCATTCCTATGATTTCGTGTATGTCCTGGAATAAATGTACAATAGTTTCTTTTTCCATCATATTTTTCTTACAAAAAGATGAAAAGGACTGTTGATGGAGCTACCTGGCATTTGGAAGGCAGGATTGCTCAGGTAGTCCTCGACTTATGCCTGGTAACTGAGTGACTGTTCAAAGTTATAACAGACCCCTCCCTCCCTCCCAAAAGGTACTTACGACCTGGTTCGAAGTTCTGATGCCTCATGTCTCCCCTGCAGTCACTCCATAACTGACCCACATTTATAGCCATTTGCAGCATCTTGTGGACATATGACTGTGACTTACATTTTTAAAAATTCTATGCACAATACTTTGAAATGTATTGTGCATAGAATTTTTAAAAATAGTTTTACTTCAATTTATTCTGTGTGGAATAGTTTGAAATGTTTTATTTCAATTTATTCTGTGTGGATTCTTTTTTTAAATTGTTTTAGACTATTTAAAAAAAGATTCTATCCAAAATAAATTGAAATAAACCATTTTTAAAAATTCTATTCACAATACATTTCAAACTATTGTGCATAGAATTTTTAAAAATGGCTTATTTCAATTTATTTTGGATAGAATCTTTTTTTAAATAGTCAGGAGTCAATGACACTGAATTTGCACTTTTAATAATCAGGAAGCACATACTGAGTTTCTTTGAAAGAAAATCCAATAATTTAAAAATCCAATAATTTGTTTCCTAGTATAATTTGATTGCTTATTAGTAACTATGACTATCACTAAGTGTTGTATGATTCTTGATGAATGTATTCTATTTTATTTTTCTTTATGTACACTGAGAGCATATTCACCAAAGACAAATTCCATGTGTGTCCAATCACACTTGGCTAATAAACTATTCTATTCTACTCTACTCTACTCTATTCATTTCTATTTCAATTCTAATAAGGAGTTTAGCTTCTGTCTCTTGAAAATGTAAGGCATAAGCATAAGGCATTATAATGCAAGCTAGCCTTAGCTTTCAAATAGTTCATTTAGTGACCAAAGTTGCAATGGCATTGAAAAAAGTGACTGATGACCATTTTTCACACTTAGTGACCGTTGCAGCATCCTCATGGTCACATGATCAAAATTTTGATGTTTAGCAACAGATTCGTATTTATGATGGTTTCAGTCTCCTGGGGTCATGTAATCGCCTTTTGTGATCTTTTGACAAAGTCAAATGGGGAAACCAGATTCACTTATGTTACTAACATCAGCTGCAGTTATTCACTTAAGAACTGTGGCAAGAAAGATGGTATACTGACCAAAGTTACAATGGCATTGAAAAAAGTGACTGATGACCATTTTTCACACTTAGCGACCGTTGCGACCATTTTTCACACTTAGCGACTGTTGCAGCATCCTCATGGTCACGTGATCAAAATTTTGATGTTTGGCATTCATATTTGTGATAATTTCAGTGTCCTGGGGTCATGTAATCGCCTTTTGTGACCTTTTGACAAAATATAAAATTTTTAATCAAGCCCCCCCCCCCCCCCCCCCCCCGGTCAATGGTGTCTCTCCTTACCAATCTGAAAATTTGGTCACCTTACTTATGACCCAATGAATGAATGAACAAATAAACAATTAACATTTAATGCATTTGTCTTATATGTTTGGTTTTGAAAATAGGAATCAGTAAAGCTCTAAATGCTATGCTTTTTGTGCTTGCCTGTTTCATACAGCAGCTTATTTCATACAGCAGCCTATTCTGCTGCCTTTGCTTACTAAGCAACATACAAGCATTGACAGCAAGCCACAATCTTGACATAACTGCATCCTGCTAGTAATGGATGCGGAGGTATTGTCCCAATAGGGACAAAGCTTAATGCCTCAGAAAATCCAATAATTGAAAGCAGCAAGCCAAAAGGACAGGTCAGTATAGGTGTTCCAAAAAAAGCAATTGGAAAAATAAATGGTTTCTTATAGTCAATTTCTTAAAACCTCTACCTGAGTAATATAGGTTATGTATTTGTTCCACATAGTTTACAGTAGACTATATCTTCACTTGCTCCTAACTACAGCAAAAACATGTCCTGGCAATTTTCTCCAATATCCCCATTATATTACTTTCATCTTATCTCCTCTTATGAATGAGTCAGGCATAAGTTGTCCTTAGCTTTAATAGATGCAATATAAAATTATATTGCGTTAATGCTGGAAATGAAGCCTAGTTACTAGTAATGGTTGAGAAGTGGTTGAAGAAGCAGTTATTGGCCTTCTAGTACTTGTGCCGCCTTCTTCAATCCTCTGCCAGCCTCATCTACAACTGTTTTGCTATCATTTCCTAATGAGTTGGACAAACACTGTTATGTCAATTGTCTGTCAAAACTGCAGAAGACTGGTCAGGTATGATCCTAATGCAAGCCTAACTATGAAATGACTAATATCTCTTCCCTAAAATTATCTCTTGAACAGACAATAGAAGAATCATGAACTGGATGGTTGTTATCTATATACATAAAGAAAATGAAAGAAAATGCAATCCTAACAAGTATTTTTTTAAAAAACATTTAGTTTTGATTATGAGAGAATGTGTGGTAGGGGCCAATAGATGATCAATGAGGTCCTGCAACTCCATGCTTGTTGCCAGGTCATAATTGGTGGTTGCTTTTCCAAATTGCTGGTTATGTACAGAAGTAGTATGAGAGCAAAGATGGAAAACATAACCAATCATTTTGCCCATAACAGACTGTGTATCAGTGGTGGGTTTCAAATTTTTTTACCACCTATTCTGTGGGTGTGGCCTATTTTGTGGGTGTAGGTTGGTGGTCATGTGACTGGCTGAGAGTGGCTTGGCGGTCATGTGAGGATCAAGTCAGCGAGGGGCGACGCAAGAGCCAAGCCAGGAAAAGAAGTAAGTGGGCTGTCTGCAATATATATAGGGCTCTCAGAGGGGGGTGGGGCGATCGGCTAGCCAGTAAATCAGTGAGCGGCGGATGGGTAGGCAGGTGGGGCGAGCATGATGCGGACGGGCGGGGTGAGAGAGTGAGCAAGCAGTGACCGGCGGGCGGGGCGAGAGAGCGAGCGGCAACTGGGTGGGTGGTGGGAGCGAGTGGGGGCAGGCCAGGGGAGGGACCATATTGGTACAGGAGCCTCCGATTCCACCAGTATGGAAACAGACGCCCAATTTCCATTACCGGTACGGGCATACTGGTGCAGACTGGTAGGAACTCACGACGGCTGTGTCCATAATCATATTCAGCACTGAGCCAAAACAGAGGCAATCTAGACAGGATAGTCACTGGCACTACAAGCAGTATTATATTTGCCAATCCAAGGATGGAAAGAGACTTTTTGCTAGACAAATTAGAGGTTGCTGTGTGGTTCTTTCCTAATCTCTTCTATCTCTGTCTCAAAAGAGATGCAAAGGAAATATTTCAACAACTTATTGCGATAAAATCCTTAAGGAATTGCCTCTGAAACTTGGTAGTATTAATTGTATCAATAAACTCAAAATATTCCATAATTGTTGCAAGTTTAATCTCTTCTATTAAAAATGGAAGCAATTTGAATCTGCACTGTATTAATATTCTTCCTTGATTGCCTCTAGACTTTTTTTAAAAAATAAAATGAACCTCAGATCAAATCAAATTGACTTAATCTTTGAACTGCAAAGTGGCATCATGTTTTCTTTGAATTTCAGATTTTTGATCAAACTAAAATTAGGGCTGATTTGCACAGACCTACTAATAATCCTTATTTGATCCAATGGGCTCAAGCTTCTTTCATTCCTTCAATTAATTTATTTATAAATTAATCCATTAAGTGCAATATAGCATTAAGAAAAATGTATCACAAGCAGAAATACTAATGTTTTGAATCAACCTGTCAGCAACATCATTACAGCAGTGGAATCATATCCAACCATGCTAATAATATAAAGATATTTATTTTTTTACATTTGCTTATCAAATGTGTGTAAACTGCCTTCTATTGCTGTCACACCATACTTAAAAAGACAGCACAGAACAATAAAAAGAAAGGATCCTAACGAATATATAAAGTCCTGTAAGACGCTTGCCAAGGCCTGTGGTAAAACCATATTTTAAAATACCTTTTGCATGAAACCAGGAAGGAGCCAAGGATCTCTGAGGGGATATTATTCCAGAGGATAGCTACTATGATACAAAAGGCTCACTTTCTAGATCCCATTATATGACATTGTTTTAAGAGCATACCAACTCTGCTCAATTGCATGGAATGTACAGACATTATGGAGACAGACAATCTCTCAGGGCTATGTTATGTCAAATATCATTTTATCTTTATTTATTTTCAGACCTGCCACTTTTCCATATTCCTCTATCTTTTCTATCAATTTAAGTGCTGTTTCTAATAGGTCCTCTAGAATGAAAACCAGATCATCTGTGAATGCTTGCAGTTTATATTCTTCCTTTTTAATTTTCATTCCTTTTATATCTTTTTCTTCTCTAATATTTCTATTTAAGACTTCTAATGTTAATACAAACAACAGAGGTGACAGTGTACTTCCCCTTACTCTTCAAGTAAGAGCCGCAAGTCTAGGGGAACAACACAGTAGAGATGATTGGTCGAGTAACAACAGATCCCACCTCTGCCCTTTTCCACTACCTATGTATCTTTAGGTTTTAATGTTTGATTTTAATTATTTATGTTTTAATTGTATATATTTATACAAACTTTATGACTGTGAGCCATCCAGAATTACCCAATAAATTTTATAAGTAAATTAATAAAACCTCCCAAATTCACATCAATCTCAAATGGAGAAGTGCATTCAACCCTAAAATTGAAAATCTCTGGAATTGGGTGGCTCAAATATTGATAGCCAATCCATCTTACAAGTGTTGAATGTGAGGTTTTTTTCTCCTTATTAAACCCTCACAGTCTCCAGACCCTGGGACAAGATCTTGATAGCATCACTTGGTCAGCCTAGTTCAAATACACAGGTGGGAATCATCAGCATGCTTTGAGTTGATCGATGACTTTACCCAGAAATGTCAAACTTTGGAATACTTCATACAGGATAGCCTTGAACTGAGGCGAGGCTGACGTCGCGATGGTACAACTTTTGCACAATATTCTAATTTTTCGAGTTTCACCTGT
The DNA here is from genome assembly GCF_009769535.1 of Thamnophis elegans. NCBI lineage: Eukaryota > Metazoa > Chordata > Lepidosauria > Squamata > Natricidae > Thamnophis > Thamnophis elegans. The sequence goes on along the minus strand of NC_045558.1, from coordinate 51,820,753 downwards.
ATTCATACAATAAGCTTGATTATTTTAAAACTTGGACTTTATGGATGGAATGGTGTTTTTAGGAGTCTAACTCAGTTTAGTGTTCATGTTATGGTTTAGAGTTTTATGTGAAGTTAGAAAATTGGTTCAGTAAATTTCAACAATTACAAAATTTCAGATATGAAAAAACTTTGGTTAAAAACCTGAAGGGGAAAATTAGCCTTTGATAGAAATGTATTCCTATCCAATTCTTACTAGTGTGCTTTTTATTTATTTTTAAAATCAAGATAGGATTAAAGTTTTAGCCTGAAATGCAACAATGGCTGCCTCCATAGTATCATAAAGTTTATCATTTCAACAGCAAACCATGATGCAATTTACAAATCAGAAGTTCAGATGGACCCAGATTGGAAAAGTCTGCTCTACTTAATAAGTAGAACAGCTTTTCTTGGGACTTAATCTTGAAAAATTATGAATTATATCATGTGGCATAAATAATCAAAAGGTTACTTTTTATTCCATCTGCTAAGGAACATGCTTTAAAAATCTGCATATACAAGTTGTATTTACTACCATTGATAACTCCTCTCCCATGAGGGGGCAGAAGGTGGGATACACTGGTGAGACAGAGTCTCTTCCAGGGCCTCTTCTGCCAAATGCCATTCAAGGGCAGTCTAAGTCGCATTAAGCGGAGTTGCCTTTTCAGCATGGTTTATAGCCTTCGGCTTAAGACAAATTATAAAATAAACCAGACTGACGTTCACCGCGGTGGCTGGTTCACACGCCTTCAACTCCGGAACTCTGATGCAAAAGTTATTCCGGCTGAACGGTCCTTGGGCTGGTCTTCCAAAAAGCGTACGCGTCGGAGCAGAGGCGCTGGCAGTAGAAGCGAGGCGCAAATGTTTCTAGTCTCCTCCCAAATTTCGTAGCACCGCTCGCGGTCGGCCTTCCTGGCGGGCCTCAAGTACAGATTCACAACTAGAGCTGGAGCAAGAGGGCGGCCTCGAGGGAGAATCGCGGGCGGGGCGGATTTCTCCACGCCACTGGACACAAAGCGCCGGCGCCGCCTCCGCTTTGTGGGCGCAAAAAGCCCTTGACTGGGTGGCGCCCGCGGGAATCGCCCAGTCCTTCCTCTCCCTTTTTCTTAGCGAATGACTCGGATATTTCCGAACCTGCCGGCAGTAGCTACAATCTACAGCGAGGGCCGGGGCTGCCTCAAAGCCTTCCCGCGAACTCCATGGAGAAGGCAATTACAGCGGTGCAAAGCGCCGGGGACAACGTGTCAGCGGCTGCGGCCAACAGCAGCGGCGGAGGCAGTAACAGTAGCAGCCGGACTAGCAGTCGCCCCACGTCGGCGGGTTCCTCGCCTTCCACTTCTACCAGTCGGGGTCTCTCGGGCCGGCAAGCAGGAGCGGTGGCTGCAGCGCTGGCCGCGAGGCCGGATGGAGGAAGCAGCAGCAGCCCCAGTTCAGCTGCGGCCAGTCCTGGAGGAGTCTGCGGCGCCGGCGCCCCGGGGGGACTGGCGGCTGGTAGGAGAACGGAGGCAGTTCTGGAGGGGACCTTGAGCAAATACACCAACCTCATCCAAGGTTGGCAAAGCAGGTACTAAGGAGAGAAGGTAGTTTACACGGTGGTGAAAAGAACCCTCGGTCTTCACTGTTAAGGGAAAGAATATAGATTAACTCCCCATTCCCCGTTCTGCCTCTGCTTTCTCGAACCCAGCGGACTTGCTAAAATGTGGCGCCGACGATCATTTATATCTCTTTCTTCCACGCTTTCAAATACCTTTTTATAGATGCTCATCCTAAAGGCTATGGGATCCATCATATAATCTCTCTCACGTTTCCTTTTCTGCTTCACATTTGCCTTCGTATGACTCAAAGTATCTTTTCTCTCTCTCTGAAGTTTCTTCTTCAGCTGATGCTGTGGAAACTAGCAGCACCTCAGATTTCTGATTGCTTTTAAGGTGTCAAAGTTGGTACTTCCAAAGAAGTTTTACTAAAAACTCTTTCTCCTGCCTATTGTATATTTTTTTCACTGCTTCATGGTGTGTTTCTGAAGCCTGCTGTTTGATGTCTTCTGGTTGTTAAGTTGGCTGCGTCCATTTAACTGCTGGAGACCTGCTTTCTGATATTGCCTGGTACAGGCTTAACTTTAATTTTTAATGTGGTATTAAAGCTTTTAAAAATCCAAAAAGCTAGTGGCTGCCATTTGTGAATTTTCCTGCAATGGACACTGTATGCCAAAAATGAATAAATTGGTAGGGTAAATAGCTGACTGCTTAGGAGTATATACTGAAGGCTTAAAGGATAGAGTATAGTTTTTCCTATTTTAAAAAAATAGACAAAAATGAGGAATCTGCAGTTGGGCAACAGCACCATGAAGATAAATCAAAATAGTGAAATACTTTAGTAATGTGTTTGGAAGGAAATTTGGAGGAAAAAAAGTTTGAAGTACCAACCATTACCATTTAAATGATTATTCAGTCATTGAATAATCAATAATTCAATCATTTGGTGATTTTGGTATTTTGGTTAATTAAAAACTGCTCATCAGTGAGGAGATACCGTGACCCGACAAAAGGGCGAACGACAAAACCGCGCCTGACTAAACCACTAAACCGCTAAAACCGCGATGTCATCAACGCACCGACAACAGCGTGGCGACAACAGCGCAGAGACAGAAGGGCGATTTCAGTCGACAGAGGGGTGATTTAAGTTAAGGTAATGGTTAGGTTTAGGATTAGGTTTAGGGTTAGGGTTAGGGTTAGCGTTAGGTTTAGCGTTAGATTTAGCGTTACGCTTAGGGTTAGGGTTAGCGTTACATTTAGGGTTTGGTTTAGGGTTAGGTTTAGGGTTAGGTTTAGTTTTACACCGCGCTTCTGTCGTCGCGCTGTTGTCGTCGCGATTCAGTGCTCATTCGTTGGAGCGCTTTAGAACATGCGGTTTTGTCACCGCGGTTTAGTTGGGCGCGGTTTTGTCGTTTGGCTTTTGTCGGTGAACCAGGAGATACATCTACATAGTTGCTCAATAAGTTAACTGGGGCAAAGATAGTATGGATATTCTACTTGGCTAATACATACAAACTAGGCAAAATGAATTCTGACTTTAAAAAAAAAAGATCCTGGAATATAAAACTGACAAGTTGACAGATTGCAAAAATGGGAGAGTGTTTGTATAACCATTGGTAAAAAAATATTGTTTTATTCCCATTTTAGCCATATCTGCTTGAATAATGCTTTGACAGAAAACGTATTCTAGTGTTTTCAATAAATATTGTTTCATCTAGACCAAGGGTGTTAAACTCAATTTCATTGAGGGCCGCATCAGGATTGTGTTTGACCTGAGGGGGAGAGATGGGTGTGAGCAACATTGGCCTCTTCAGCTGGACATCACTTGTGTTGGGGGCGCCTGTGGTGGCCCTAGCACTCTGCCAGCAAAAACAGGCTCCCAAACTCCATTCTTGGCTGTGATGGCTTCCTGCAATCCACTGCCAGAAAAAACGGAGCTCAGGAGGTCTGCCCCCAGGCTTTGTGAGCTCCATTTTCGGCTGTGATGGCCTCCTGAAATCCTCTACCAGCAAAAACAGAGCTCAGGAAGTCTGGCTGAAGCCCTCGTGAGCTCCGTTTTCAGCTGTGACAGCCTCCTGCAATACTGTGAGTGAAAATAGGAGGTCTGCCTGCAGCCCTTGTGAGCTCCGTTTTGAGCTGTAATGACCTCTTGCAATCCTCTGCCAGTGAAAATGGAGCTCAGGAGGGCTGTGCATGGCCCTCATGAGCTCCATTTTCAATAGCAGAAGCACTGCTGGCCAATCCTTTGTTGTTTCCAGGGTGATCCCATGGGCCAGATCTAAGCACTCCGGGCTTTGAGTTTGACACCCTTGATCTAGACTTTAAGTCAGTACTGAAAATCACAGAAGTACTAATCGTTTACTATTCTAATTTAATAATCTACATTTAATTTTATAATTTTTGAATAATAATTGCTTTAACATGATGAAATATTGCCATTTTGGCAGATCATAAGATTTGAAAGATTTGGTGATGTTGGATTGACAATATGTGTATTTTTTATTCCAAATAATACCTTTATGAATGATGTTACAAACTCCACCAATTTCTTGGAAGGTGAAATAGAAGGAACTGAAGTAAAAATCCTGTGATTTGTGTATTGAGAAACAAAACTTAATTGATATCTAAAGTCTTGCTTTTTGAAAATATTTACTAAATAAAGTAAAACTTTGTATAAATACAAAGTTGAATAGTATTGATTTCTTTCAAGTGGAATAGCATCAGCAAAATCATTCTGATTGTGGAAGAATTATGCCTGGGTGCAATAATTATCTATTACATTTTCATATTACAAATTGCTGGTAGATAATTTTTTTAACTTGTTATAGCTGAAGTTTTGTTTTTCTGATAATACAATGGAGAAAAGATACATATTTTATTAACTGATCAAATAGTAAATTGACGGAGACATATAGTACATCAGTATACCCTTTAATGAACTTGGTGCATAAATAAATTGGGTGGAGATAGATTTTAGGAAGAGGATCGAAGACCAGACCCCATTGTCTTCCTGACCTAATAAAATTTGTTATCAGTTCTGTTGCATCATGTCACAGCTAGTGGGAGGATCAAGGCCCTTTGTTCTTAAAACTTAATTAGGAACAGGAACATCAGATTCTCTTCCTTACATCATTGGTATTAGTTTCTTAGTAAGGATTTTGAGATTTTATAATTGGTTTCATCTTAATGCTGTTAAATAAAAGTGTTTCACAGAATCTCCGCTCTGATTTTAAATGGATTTGGCCTAAAATATCTAGGAAGAATTATTCCAAAGCAAGACCCATGTTCTCCATTTCCCTGCTTCCCAATTGTTCTGCCGGAAGGAAACAAATGGGTTCCTTTTTTGTAGCAGACCGTTTACTAAGCAATCGGCAAACACTGTTAAAAGTTCAGGAAACTGTCAGATACAGAATGATGACTTAGATTATTCCTTGTGTAAAAGTCTGTAGTGATATGTATGTCTAAATAGTGGATTGTTTTTCTTTCTGCTTACAAACAAAATGTACATGCCTGTTAGGGAGCAGCATGTAGGAAAGAAACAGCAGGTATTTTAAAAATTTCTTTAAATAGGAGGTAATTAACTAAAAGTAGTCCTCGACCTAAAGTTTGTTTACTGACTGAAGTTACAAGGGCACTGAAAAAAGTGACTTACGAACATTTTTCATACAACTGATTTCATGGTCACGAAATCAGAATTCTCATATTTGCAACTGGCTCATATTTATGACAGTTGCAGGTGACTCAGTTGCATATAATCCCCTTTTGCGACCTTCTGGCAAGCAAAGTCAATGGGGAAGCAAGATTCAGTAGAACCGTGTTACTACTTAACAGCTGCAGTGATTCAACTGTGGTAAGAAAGGTCATAAAATAGGGCAAAACTCACTAAACAAATGTTTCAAATAGCAAGGGAAATTTGAGGTTCAGTTGTGGTCGTAAGTTGAGGACTCTCTATAGAGGGAATCCTGGACTTAAAAGCAAAATTGGAACCAGAATTTCCATTGTTAAATAACACCGTTAATGTCATGGTTGATTTTATGATCGTTTTTTGCCAAGGTTATTAAATAAATCACTGCAGTTATTAAGTAAATCACTACAGTTAAGTGAATCCAGCTTCTCTTATTGACTGTACTTGCTAGAAGCTAATTGGGAAAGCCACAAATGATACAATACAATATAATAGCAGGGTTGGAAGGGATCTTGGAGGTCTTCTAGTCCAACCCCCTGCCTAGGCAGGAAACCGTTTCAAACAAATGGCCATCCAACATCTTCTTAAAGACTTCCAGTGTTGGGGTATTCACAACTTCTGGATGTGATCACATGACCCCAGACAACTATCATAAATACATGCCAGTTGCTCAAGCACTTAAATTTTAATATGACCTTGGGGATGCTTCCAAGTCTAAGGCAAGGATCATTTGATCATCACTTTTTTCAGTGCCGGTGTAACTTTGAGCAGTCGCTAAATGAATGATTATAAGTTGAGGACTTCCTACAGAGCAGTGTGGGGAAGAGAGGCAGTGGTGATACTCCTGATTTTACAAATGACTTGTCTACAGCATTCTCATTTTATTCTGATAGCACTACTATATTCCCTAACTTTAAATAAACTAGTTTCTTTCAACATGGTTTCTGTTAATTCTTATGTAGTTTTAAAATATCTCTTAAGTATTTTTTGTTCTGTAGCACAGGGTTGGGTTACAGCTGCCGCTACTTCCGGTTCGCTCAGGGACATGCCACACGGCTTGATGCGTGCTGTGCGTGCATGCACAGTGCAATAAAAATTGCTCTGCGCATGTGCAGAAGGCAAAATCAAGATGGTGCTGCCTATGGCACCACTGAGATAACTGGTTTGGGGGCGTGGCAGGCCTCGGTTGCTGCCAGTTCCAGCGACCCAGTCCGCCAAGTTACTACCGGTTCGGCTGAACTGGTAAGAACCCACCTCTGCTGTGGCATTATTTCTGTTTCTGATTTATAAGGTACACAAAGATTGAGGCTTCAGCTTCACCAGATAACCATAGTGAATGGTTATTTCACTATTTACTATTAACTTCAAAGGAATTCAGCTCTATTATGTCAAATATAAACATTCACCTGAAGACATAGACTTTATAGTAATCCATGAAAGTTTATGCTGTAACTTGATGTTATTTAAGATGCCACAGGATCTCTTCTTTATGCTGCAATTGCTGCCTCTCTGGAAGTTGTCTTCAATAAGGACATTTTTTTGCTCCCACCGTCCGATCGGCTTGCAAATTTTTGGAAGTGGGGCAGTTATCCCATAACTTCAAACTCTCACTAAGTGAACTGTTGAACCTCTGGGATTATTTGTATATGGAACCATTTCAGAAGCTTTGTGTAAATCAAATACAGGTAGTTATTAACTTACAACCACTCATTTGGTGATTGCTTTGAATGAAGGGGACTTGCAATTAGTCTGCAAAATAGCAGTGTCACAGTCTCTTTGAGGTCACCTGATTGTAATTCTCATCCTTGGGCACCCAGCTTGAGATTACAATGTGACAGCAATCCAGGTCAATATGATCACCACAACCTTCTCTCTCAAGGTCAATAGGGAAGGTTGCAAGTCATTATAAATCATTCCAACTCCTTTCTGAAAAACCCTATTTGAGATCCCAGGGATCTTTATATTTTGTAGCACCTGGCTGCTACCTATATTTCCCAGCACCAATCCACTGCTTTTACTAGCCTACCCACCCTTTTCTAGTGCCTGCCACTAGCAGCCCTCATCTCCATATGCTCTTTATATGGGATTCCCACCTCTTCCTCTTTAATAATCCACACAATCCTGGGGTTATGACAGCAACAGGGTCTGCTAGCATTGTCCTGGTAACTGCCTACTTGCTGCCCAATTGCCATCATAACTTGAGGACTATCTTTATGCCATGTTCTCTAAATTTGTCCTTTTAAGTAGCTTATGAAGTATATTATATAATAGTTGAGATTAGGCATTCTCATGAAAGGGGTATACTTGGTTCTAGATAAACATTGTCCTATACTCAAGTAGAGGGTAACATAGTGACTCAGTGGTTAAGATACTGAACCTGTTGGTTGGAAAGTCTGCAAGCCAGGTTTGTGACCTGAGTGCCACACAATGGGGTGAGTCCCATCCTCGCCCCAGCTCCTAGCAGTTCAAAAGCAGTCAAATGAAGGTAGATAAATAGGCACAACTTTGGTGGGAAGGGAGCAGTGCTCCATGACAACATGCTGGCCATATGACTGTGGAAGTGTCTTCAGTCAGCACTGGCTCAATGGCTTTGAAATGGAGAAAAGCACTATTCCCTATAGTCAGCAAGCATTAGTGGAGTAAAATCCAAAGTGACTTTTTATGTTCAAATATCTATATATTTTGACTATTAGTTCAATCATTTTCTAACAAAAATTACAGATTTGTGCTTTCTTGGTACAACAGGTAGTTATTGACTTGCAGCAGTTCATTTAGTGACTATTTAAAGTTACAACAACACTGAAAAAAGTGGCAGGGCAATTTTTCACACTTATGACCATTATACATCTTCATGGTCATGTGATTTTACTTTCAAATGCTTGATAACTGACTCATATTTATGACGGTTGCAGTGTCCTGGGATCACCTTTTACAACCTTCTGACAAGCAAAGTCAATGGGGAAAACAAATCCACTTATTTAACATGTTACTAATATAACAGCTGCAGTAATTCACTTAACAAATGAAGTTGTACAATGGGGAAAAATTCACTTAATAAATTTCTCATAATTTTGGGGCATAATTGTGATCGTAAGTTGATGATTACCTGTCATGGTATTATTCTAGTACTAAGTTAAAGAGTTGATTTTGGAGGAAAGTTAGGCGAAAATGTTATATCACTGCTGACTGTGGAGGCAAGCAACTCTTGGCCACAGTAGCAACAGAATATAGGACCCTTCTGTATTTATATCATTCTGTTTTCCCTGAATGTTTTCTTCTGGTATTTATAAGAAGATAAAAACTGTTCTGCTGGATCAGGACCAGCCCTTACATTAGTCTAGCATTTTGTTTTATTGCCATGGCTGCTTCAGTTTAAGTAAATTTAAAGTGGTGTTCATGTGCCTCAATAACTATTGCATACTTACTTAAATTGCAGTGCATTTGACATTTGATTGATCAATTTGAAGACATCCAGGCTTTTATGTAGGAACTCAAGATGATGCACAAAGTGATCCTTCCTTCTGTTTTTTAAAAAATGTGTTATTTATTTGTACTTGATAGCCACAATAAATTTGCCAGGTAAGAGAAAGAGTGACTGGCCCAAAGTCATCTTGCAAGCTCTCACTGCTGAGGGAGGGTTTATTATTTTCCTCCTACTCCAATTCAGTACAGTAGCTATTAATGTTCCTCTAAGTAACTAGTTATTTTTCTCTGATTACTGTTTCTACTAATATTTCTAGAAGAAATGTTAAGGTGATGAACCTTCAGTTTTAAATTTTCTTCAGGTTTCCTTTGAAAAATTGGTGTCACATTGGCCACTTCCAGTCCTCTAGCTCTGAAGCTGATTTGAAATGAGTGAGCTAAAATAGAAAATGACTTAGAAAATTCTGTAGATGCTACTGTGGTTTATTGATGTAGTTTGTTTTGATTCAGACTGGACGGAATGTATGCCACATTTACATAATAGAGTCCAAAGGTATCTGTGAAGTTTTGCAAAAAAAAAAAAAAAAAAGTCAAAATTTTAGCTTTAAGGATATGAGAAAATTTAGAATACATATTGGAAAATTTATACTGAGAAAAAAAACAGTATTTCATCTTTAATCTTGCTACTTTGAGCAAGCCACTGAATTCAGTGAGTTATTCAATTGTCAAAGGCGGTGAAAAAAAATCCTTTCAACACTTTCTGCTTAACTAGGAAAAAGAAACAAAAATTCTTATATAATTTCCATTTATTTTATACTGTTAATTTCTACAGCATAGCCTTCTGAATATTTAGTAAAAATACTGCAGTATTCAGTTAATTGTTGAAGATAGCTTGTATAATAAAAGGAAAGAATATTTTTCTAGAGGTGGCTGACTAGATTTTCCTGGATACTTTCAAGGAAGAAGAAAGAGACAAAGAGATTTTTTATTTATTTGCATATTTATTTATTTACAACTGCATGATTTCACAGCTGATTCATATAAAAATCATAAAACATTTTAATTTATTTATTAAGATGATTTATATGACTGGATGGCTAACTATAGAGAAAAATATACAATAAAAATAGGCACTCCAGATACAGAACCCAAATGCCTGAATGGTTAACCAAAACAGCATACCTCATAAAAACTGCAGAATGTAACAGGTACCTCAGACCACAAAGCCCAAAAGAACAGCCATATCTTTGCTGTGGTGAAAGGTGATAGAAGTGATTTGTCTCCCAAGTAGTCCTTTATTTATGATTATTCATTTAATCCAGTTCAAAGTTATGACAGTACTGAAACAATACTTATGAAATATTCTCAAAGTTACAACTGTCACCCACCCACCCCCTCACAATTACATGATCATAGTTTGGATGCTTGACAGTTGGCTGCTTTACAATGGTTCTTGAAGATGTGTGATTGTGATTTGTGATCTTCCCAGCCAGCTTCTGGATTTGCTTAGTGGCCATGGTAAAAAAGGCTGTAAAATCAGGTCTGATCACCTGATGACTTGGTTAAGAATAGCATTTCTTAGTGACTGAAATTACGGTCCTGGTTGTGGTAATAAATTTAAGGATTTCTGTACTTTCTGCTTTCATTCCTATCTTAGCTTTCCTCTCTCCAAAGACCTGATGATGCTGTGTCATCACCAAATAATGTTCTGTGGTTGTCCGGAAACTTCTGAAGCTGAATTGCAATCTTCAATTCCAGAAATATTGTCCATTCTTGTTATAGAGAAAAAATTAGCAACTTGATATCCTTAAGAAATTTTATGAGGGTTGTGCTTTTTAAAGTCACAACTGTAGCATATATCTTCATTAGGCATTTTTAGGTTGTATTGATTTGGTAGGATGGATTTATGCATATGTCTATTTGTTGATTTTATGGAGCTGTTCACCGATTTGCCCTTGCTCTATTCAATATTTTTATTTTTCTACAGCAAGGGGCTATCAGTCTTCTCAGTTAAACTAACTAGGAGACACCACTAAATGAACTAGCAGCTCAGAGTCACTTGTTGAGATGAAGTGTGTGTGTGTCTATATAAATTGAATAAATAACTAAATAAGTAAGTAAATACATACTAATTTTTATTGAAATATTACATTAAAATAATGTTACAGATCTGGAAGTGCAGACTTCCTGGCTGCCACTTTTAACTGCTTGATCCATTAGGGGGGGTCCTTTCTAAGTTTCTTTCTCTGACTGTTGAGCTATTGGGGGCTCCTTCCTCTCTCTGCCTGATTGTTTCTTAGGCAGCATCTCTTCGCCTCCTTCCCCAAGGCCACCCATATATTCAGTTAAAGTCGCAGATTTACAAACAGACTCTGGACTGGAAACTAAGAAAAGACAAGACTTACTACTTAGATGGGCAACTAGTGGGGAATTCCAAGGTTGTAAACTGGATTGGAAAGTAAAAAAAAATCTGCAAGATGGCAATGGTAAACCACTTCCATACTGCTACCAAATAAACCAAATTAATGTATCAGTATTGTCCTCAGGAGTGTGACTTGATTGAAGAATATGTGATTTATAAACTATAATGGAGTTCTTAAAGAACAAACTCCTTAAAACAGCAGTTTTTCATCAATTAATCACCAAGACTGTGCAGGGCTTTCAATTTAAAGGCAAAAAGATCCTTTGGGTTGCAGGGGATGTTGCCCCTTCCGGTAATTTCTGATGAATAAACTTGCTTTTTTTCTGGGAAAACTCATAAGCTCCCTGATACTGGAAAAAGGCACATGACAGAACATCTTTCAGGAAAATAATTATTGTATTCTCTGAAATTACTGTTATAATAAGGTGTGCTGTACTTCATAAGTAGAGATAGTGTGACATATTTACCTTAGTAGCAGTTAATAATAGTATTCTGATCATTTTTAATATTCAAATATATACTTTTAATTCCTCATCTAATAATAATGAAAAAACATATCAAAGAAAGGTAGAGGTATTAATTGTGTTTATATCACAAAGAATGACAGTTTATATAATTTCTTCTGGATTTATCCATGAAGAAAGGTTGGCAAGAACTCATACAAACTTAAACAATGCAAGATATAAATGGGGGGAAAAACAGGCTCGTTCTGCAATTATTCTGTGCAAATATCAAAAATTGATTAGACTGTCCTAATCTATCTACCAGTTTATATGATCAACAGCACTGTGGAGTATACAGTAAATATTGACATAGACGTTTACTTTTCTTCACTTAGTAGATAATATAAATATTTATATTTATTCCCAGCTTAGTCATGTGGGTGATCAAGTTTTGCAACTCTCTTATGTCAATGGATTTTTGGGGTATGAAAAATGTTTTCATAGATAAAGATAAATACTTTCTTTGGTTTAAAAATGAGAAATTTGGTAGTTTTGGAATATTTTAATATTTATCTAATAGTTCACAAAAGATGAGCTGTGAATTAATATATTTAGATATTGTTATTAAGACTGTGTACAGAATATTTATTTGGAAGTAAATAATTAGGGAGAATAGATAGAGGGGGTTTGTAGTCAAAACAAAAAGGTTTCCTGTGGGAACCAAGGACATTCCAAAAGGTGCTGGGAAGAGGAGGAATGGAATAATCAAGCAACTGTCCAGCACCTCTATTGGACAATGTGATTGATGGCTTGGGGGAAGGGGGAACTTTCACTTTTTAATTAGGTGAAAACCATGGGAACTTTCAGAGTCAGTTTTCACCAGTTGTGCCATTATGACTAATATCCAATAAATTGTTCTTTGAGGAATCTACCTCCTCGGAATTCTGCTTTCTATGGATGCATTACTTGGAATGCTGACACACAATTGAATTTCCCGAGGCTGATATTGAATACACTAATTGCATTGGCTTCAAATCTAGAATAATATCTAGCATAAACTCATATTAGAAAACATGAATCGTTAATACTAAATTGGCAGCAGGATCTGAACTGAAGTTTAGAGATAGATATGGATTGGTATTCTAGCTTCTTGGTGTAGCACATTTGCCAATTGTTTCAAAAGAGAAACTATTTCTGTTTGCTTTTAAAGAATGGTATTGGGGGGGATCTCTTGTGAACTCTTTAAAAAGATCTTCCACTTTTGGTATTCAGATATATTTGAACTACAGCTCTTATCACGAATGAAGGTGAATATATGTGTCCCAGGATAATGTTGCAGGATCTGAGTTGGTCACTGGGACCAGAGATTTTGTCTTCCGAGCTTTAGACTTGTGCTGGAACCCGGAACCTCTGATGCTGGTGACAGAGTCAGATTGGATCCTGCTACAGATCTTTTATTTGCTGGGGTGGAAGAGATGTAGCCGAAGAAGGATCTTGTTGGGAAAGGCTTCAAACTTCTGTATGCTATTTAAGTTCCTTTTGCCATGTTTTCAGGTTACAACAAAGTCATTTTAAAATCACCTAATATTTTCCTTTGCCTCCTTTTGTGTTAATTGTTTAGTTATGCCAGCATAGCATGAGGTTTTTTTTCAGTCAAAAGTAATGTAATCCCGGGTTGACAACATCTAGGCTACTGACTATTTAGGGACCTATTGACATTGGTTGTTCAAGAGTACAATTTTTGCAATTGGTAAGTGGTTTGTACCACCATATCTGTGGTGTTTCAATTACCATATGGTTTGAGTACCTTTAGAATCCAGAATCCTGTGAAATCCTTGGCCCTCAGTTTTTTCATTGTAGATTTTACATTTCATCCAGTCCTAGCAAGTTAAATCTTAATAAACTCTACATATCTATCTATTCAGTCTTGACATGGGGTTTAAAGATAAAATCCATACTATATCTTTTTTAAAAATATCCAATTCATGGAACAGAAGTGAACAACTCAAAGAAACACCACCAAAAGGTGAAACAGCTGTTGTGAGCTTGAGGGGTAACATATCACATTATGGATGATTTTGGAATAATGTAGCTATCACGTGGATGGAATTCTTTTTTGGAAAGTCAGGTGCAAACAGTGTAGCTATTGACAAAGAAACCTATTTTTTACTGAAAGGTTTACTGCATGTCTATGGGAAGCTGTTCCATTGCTTGATTGTTCTCACTGTGAGAAAATTCCTGCTTATTTCTAGGTTGAATCTCTTAGTGTTGTCATCCATTATTCCTTGCCTGGCCTTCAGGTGTTTTACGGATTTAGATTTCCCAACTGAAACCGTGGCTCTGCTGCTGTTCAACATTTTCATCATAACAGGTAGTCCTTAACTTACAACCATAGCTGGCACTGGAACTTCCTTTACTAAATGAGACAGTCATTAAGTGAGTTGGGCCCAAATTTTTGCCATGGTTGTTAAGTGAGTCAAATGGTCATTAAGCAAATCCCCTATTGATTGGGTTGTTGGAAGTCAGCTTGGCAGTTTGCAAAAGGTGATCCCATGACCCTGAGATGCTGCAACCTTTTGTTTATTTATTTCACATTTCTACATTGCCCATCTTCCTCAGGCCAAGAGAGTTCCCAAATGCCCAAATTTTGATCAAGTGATTGTGGGAACACTGTGACAGATGTGTAAGGACTGGTCATAAGCCACTTTTGTTAGAAGTGTTGTAACTTCGAACGGTTCCTAAGTGAAAGGTTGTAAGCTGGGGACTACCTGTATTGTGGATGTGCTTCATTACGCAGCAACAGATTTATAGGAGAAAGACTTGGAAATGTTGATTGCCCCAGGCAGACAGAATTTTCTACACATTTAGGTGGTACTATTAAATCAAAGACAATTCTTAGAATTATTTTAATTCATTTAGCTTCTCATTTATCATTTATAATAGATATTTTTGGGGGTGGGATGAAGTGGGGAGAACTAGTAGCAAGAGAACCTGATTCTGAGTTGTCCTTGATTTTTAATTTTTGCATTTATGGCTTGCAGTTATTATGAATAAATCACTAAACAATTCCATAGGTGTAGCAGGTGTTATGATTTTTCGCTCAAATATAGAACAGTAGCTTGGAACTAGTCCCAAAATTAATTTCATGTCCTGCAGCTTTAAGGTGCTGAAAAAGGGAGGAAGTTTTTTCTTTTTTTCTTACTGCGTTCTTGTGTTCTGCGATGCATGCATTCCTGTTCGTTTGTCCTATGTATGTTGCAGGGCAGATTTTGCATGGTATTTCGTAGACTACTTGGCTTTCTAGCTGGATTTTGTCTTTGGGGTTTCTTAAGATGTTGGCTATTTTTTGGTCAGTGTTGAAGGCTGTTTTGATATTGTGTTTGTGGAGAATTTTGCTGATTTTATCTGTGGTGCCTTTGATGTAAGAGAGGAGGGTGATGCTATTGTCCTGTTCTGTATCCTACACTGATCAAAAAATTGCCAACATCTTAAGACATGAAATTAATTTTGAAGGAACCAGGTTAATCTCCAAAACAGAACACTTCAACGAGAGAATAATTATAGAAGCTATCGAAATAGAGAAACAACTCCAGAACATGAATAAACGTGACGATACCTCATGCCTACCAGACATCTGGAAGCCAGCCCTAGTCAATAAACGAGCCCCACCCACCACCCAGATTGTTACAACACGAAATAACAATAGACACACAGCCAGCACCAATCAGCACCAATCTACCAATCATGATATAGCCACACAACCAATCATTCTACTTACTGAAACAAAGCCAGAACTCTACACCCCCCCACCAAGATTTATAGAAGGAAGGCAGCTTCGATCACACTTTAAGCCCAAAACCAGCCTGAGACCTTGCTGAAACGTTGCCAAGACAATCTCAATCTTACACGGGAAAAGACCCAAATACAACAAGACCGTGTGTGTGTGTGTGTGTATACAGTATAATGTATAATCACCTAGGCAAATAATGCTTGATTAATAATCACACCTGAGCAAAATAGTTATGCAAGATATACATATGATTGCTTACCTTATATCAATCCTGGCATTCCCACTTGCATGAATGGAGTTAAGTGAATGGCATATGGCATACAGAATAAGGAGTGTATAGTTGCCCTAGTGGTGGAAGAGGCCCTAAGAGGACTGATGCAGGCCATATATGAATTGAGGTACTGCAGTGCTGCCTGGCATTTTTCCTCTATGTGGATTCCAGATACTTTTCTTCTTTTGTAACTGGTGGCTCTGTTGGATAGTGGGGCCACCAGGACAGGGGAGCATCTCCCTATCAACTGACCTCTCCAGCAAGTAAATAGGGCCTGAAGTCCCAAGAGGAATAGATGGGGGAAGGGCTACATCCAACTCTAACAGTAGGGACAGGCAAAGAATGAAGCAAGTGTTGCCACAATGCTTATGAGAAAAGGCACTGGTGGGGATGTTTCTATTGCCATCGTCATGCATGGGAAAAGGCTTAGATTACAGCAACTTTAATGTCCTTCCCATCCCTGTGGCTTGCCTGCTTCCTGCTTTTCCATCCTGGAATTGCTGGGGCATACTACTCTAAATTACCCCAACTGTCAAACAAGGTTGGGCAGGTGTTTCACGGGTGTTTGTCCCTTTATGGGGCACAGCTGCTACTTTTCTCTGTGCTCTTGGAGTTTCCCGAATATATAAGAGCATAGATTACAGTGCCTTTGCAATCCTAAGTATGGGCTGACTGCTGAGTTCCTGAATTTTCATCAGGTAACCAGTGCTATAATGACCATAGCTTTGGGCACAAGTCCCTTTGTTCATCACTGCTGAACAAATGGTTGTTAACGAAGGATTGCCTTGCCTGTGGTCAGGCAGGAGGGGCATACTCTTAAGACCTGTCTGTCAAGTGATGTTGGCTGGCGGACCTAAAAAGAGAGGTTTTTCTGTCATTGACCCTGCCCTTTAGAATATCATCCCTCCCAAGATCAGGCTGGCCCCATCCCTGCTGTTCTTTCCCAAGAAATGGGCTGCAGGCTGTGGCCTGCAATGTGTGATTCCCTTTTTGGGATTATGTTGAATGTTGATTTCCTGATTGCTATGGGTTTTATGTTTTTAATATGTTTTTACATTTTTACATTAATAAGTAGCAAATTAGTTAGGCTTTTTTTCTTTAAAAAATTAAGTTTAATTTTTATTGCATAGCAAACTATAAAAAAGGAAAAGCTTTTCTACTAGCTCTATAATCATTCTGAGATGGCAACATATCTATCATTGAATAACACTAATCCACTGGATTTCTGTTTCCAACTGCAGGTCTAAGTCATGCATATTTTATTTAAAGAGACAAAGTTGAATACAAATAAAAATAATAGACAAAATTGGGCAGTCATGAACTTGTAGCGGCAACATTATATAACTTTTGTTTAGGATATAATTTGTTGCTTGTATTAATTATTATGGATCACTTAAAAATATTGGAAGAAAGCTTTCTGCATTATTGAGTTTGTCCTTTTATAAGGACAAAGTAACCCTGGTGCTTTTCTGATGAGGATCTGAATTGGAAAGGCCATCAGCTGCAGTATAGACTTTAAAAGAGACTCTTAAGCGAATTCTGATTTAAAAGATTATATATAAGTAGGTAAAGTAATATTAGGTTTATTTCATCCACGAAAGAATATTTTCCCATCATTATTGAATTTGCCATGAAGAAGACTTTATGAAACACTTTTGAGTGTCCAAATATATAGTATACATTTGATTACTTGTTTCTACAAACTCTTTTAATTCCTTTGAAAAGATTAATGAGACAAAAAGTATCTTAAAATGAACCATGTTACTCATTTTCATCAGTTCATTTCTGTATATGGATATTATCTTTTTAATAATGATTTTTTGTCATGGTTAAGGTGACCAGATTTTCAGATTGGTAAAGAGGGACACCATTGACGGGGGAGGCGGGGGCTTGATTAAAATTTTTATATTTTGTCAAAAGGTCACCCCAGGACACTGAAACCAGCATAAATACGAATCTGTTGCCAAACAAAATTTTGATCACGTGACCATGAGGATGCTGCAACGGTCGCTAAGTGCGAAAAATGGTCGCAACGGTTGCTAAATGTGAAAAATGGTCATCAGTCACTTTTTTCAATGCCATTGTAACTTTGGTCACTAAATGTTTTCCCCCTCCTCGAGACACCTCACTTCTTCCTTCATTCCTCTTGCTTATCTACCTTCACCTTATCCGTCTTCTGCTCTTTCCCTCTCTTCCTTCCTTTCTCCTTCCATCCTCTCTTCTTTCCTCACTCACTCCCTTCCTCCTTTTCTCTTCCTTCCTCCTTCCATTCTTTCAGCTTCATTTCTTTTGCCTATCTACCTTCTCTGTCTTTCTGCTCTTTCCATTTCTCTCTTCCTCTTCGCTTCTGTTCCTTCCTCCTTCCATCCTTTCACCTTCCCTCCTTCCTATTTCTTCCTTCTTCATTCCTTCTGCCAATCTACCTTCACCTTCTCTGTCTTTCTGCTCTTTCCCTGTCTTCCCCTTTCCTCCCTCCCTCCCTTCTTTCCTTTCCTGTGTTGTTTCTTTGTGCAACATTTAACACCACATATGATTGAAGTGTATTCTTTTTTAATGAATGAATTTGAAAAAGAAATGTTTCTCTTTGGTCAAGGATGTCTGTATGTGTGCAACACACACACACACACACACACACACACACACACACACATGCATGCACGCACGCACCAGGAGAGTGAGTACTGTAAGACATTCCGAGGGGGTTACTCTAACAAACCCTTTCAGAAATCTAAGTGACTGTCACAGAGCTCCCCCCATAGGCGGCCATCTCCAACTCTATGCCGCCCAGTGGGAGGAGACCACGACGGACAGTTGGGTCAGGAACATGGTCCACCACGGGTTGACTCTGGAGTTCCTGTCCCTTCTCCCAAGAACCTTCCTCCGCTGCCCCATCCCCAGGTCTGCCCACAAGCTCCAACTTATGAGGGTGGAAATAGACCATCTTCTGCAGATAGCGGCCATAGAAGAAGTCCCCAGGGGTCAAGAAAGCAGGGGGGTTTACTCCATCCTTTTCCTGGTCCCCAAGTCATCAGGGTGTGTGTGAGCGATTCTGGACCTCAAGAAGATGAACAAACATCTAGCATACAAGCGCTTCAAGATGCAGTCCCTCCAGACCATCCTGGGCTGCATCAGACAGGGCAATCTGCTGACTTTGATCGACCTGAAAGAAGCGTATTTGCATGTTCCGATACACCCGGCGCATCACAAGTTCCTGAGGTTCCAGTTCGCCGATCGCCACTACCAGTACAAGGCTCTCCCCTTCGGCTTCTCGTCGACCCTGTGGACATTCACCAAGCTGCTGGCTGCTGTCGCTGCACGTCTCTGGTCTCTTCCCATGAGATTGGAATGCTACCTGGATGACATCCTTATCCACTCGTCGTCCAGGGGCAGGCCCGGACCGATTTGAACACCACCATCGAGGTCCTGCAGCTCCACGGGTTCTCAGTCAACCTCGCCAAAAGTCACCTGACCCCGGCCTGCAGAATC
The DNA here is from genome assembly GCF_009769535.1 of Thamnophis elegans. NCBI lineage: Eukaryota > Metazoa > Chordata > Lepidosauria > Squamata > Natricidae > Thamnophis > Thamnophis elegans. The sequence continues at coordinate 51,801,684 of NC_045558.1, read as the reverse complement.
CAGCACCTCGGAACGATCATCGACTCCGAGATTTGCCAAGTCTTCCTTACTCAGGAGAGGGTGGACAGCATCAGGACTCTGGTGAGGAGCATCCGCTCGACCAGGTCAGCGTCGATCGTCTCCCTCTCTCAGCTGATGGGGAAGCTGGTGTCGTGCATTTCGGTGGTCCCGTGGGCGCAGTTGCACACGCGAGAACTGCAGTGGTTTCTGCTCTCTCTCCAGAGATGCAAGGCCAGCAACTCCAGATGGGTGATATGGGTCCCCCCAAAGGTCCTCCGTTCCCTCAGGTGGTGGCTGTCAGAGGCCCTCCTCAAAGGCAGTTGCTTCAGGGAACCGGACCGTCAGATAATAACTACAGACGCCAGTCTCTTTGGCTGGGGGGCTCACCTAGAGACCTCAGTGGTCCAGGGCAGATGGTCGCAGGCGGAGCTCGCCTACAACATCAATTGGCTAGAGCTTCGGGCAGCCAGACTAGCCCTGTGCCATTTCCTCGATCGGGTCAGGGGCCGCAATGTACTGATTCTGAGCAACAACATAGCCGCCAAAGCTTACATCAACCATCAGGGCGGCATGCGGTCCCTGGCTCTGATGTCGGAAGCGGAAGCTCTGGGCCGCTGGGTGGAGAGACATCTGGCCTCGATTTGGGCAGACCAGCTGCCAGCTGTCCCGGAGATTCGGCCAGCCAGTGGTTGACCTGTTCACCTCACCGACCAACATGCACCTCCCCCAGTATTTCACCAGGTTCCACTGTCCCAGGCAGAGGGCACAGACGCTCTTCGATCCCGCTGGCCTCCAGGTCGACTGTATGCCTTTCCCCCTCTTCCTCTGATTCCGCAGGTCATTCGAAAGATCCTAGAGGAGGGGGCGGAGGTGTTGCTAGTAACTCCACACTGGCCAAGGAGGACTTGGTTCGTCGGCCTGGTCAGTTTGTTGGTATCCTGGCCGTGGCGCATACCTCAGGAGCAAATCTCCCTCAGCCAGGGGGCCATTCAACACCCGGAGCCCCAGTGGCTGCAGTTGGCCGTCTGGCATTTGAGGGGGACCTCCTGAGGCTTCACTGTTTTTCTGACAGAATCATCGGGACTATTCAAGTGTCTAGGCGACCCTCCACCATCAGAATTTACGATGCGACCTGGTCGCCCTTCTCATGTTGGTGCCTTAACTGTCACATAAGTGCTTCGTCCGCAACCATCTCACAAGTCCTGGACTTTCTGCAGGATGGTTTGAAAAAGGGCCTCATGCCCAACACTCTCCGTTGACAAGTGGCTGCCTTGGGCACCATTCTGTCCACTGACTCTCAGTTACCACTTTCTAGGCATCCCCAGGTTTGGGCTTCCTGAAAGGGGCTTCCAACATCTGTCCGCCCACTGTCCACAGGTACCGAACCTGGGACTTGACTGTTGTACTACAGGCGCTTGCTGCACTCCCCTTTGAGCCATTGCAGATGGTGGGCCTGCGCTACCTGACCCTAAAAATTGCCTTTCTGGTGGCAATCACCTCGGCCCGTGTGGGAAATTATCCCATAATTGGCTGGGTGAAATTAGCTGGGATCAATAGGATAGGATAGAATATCTGGATCAATATCTATCTGGATCAAAAGTATCCCAGTGAACATTTGCCAAAAGCCATATGGAGAAAACAGTCCTGGGAAAGCTTTTAGATAAGGAAGCCGAATTCATTTCGGGTGTCTATACACGGATACACACAGAGATGAGAGGCCTCTATTATCTGAGATATAAACACACAGAATTAGCCTTGCATCCTTTTGCCGCCTCGTGTAACAAATCAAGTCATTTCCATATGCCTAATGTAGCTCTCTGTGATTTACAATTCTAAGACCGTTTGTTCCTCCTTCCTGCTCTCCTTATCAGGATGTGATTTACAATTCCATACCTCCTCATTTCCCCCTATCAAAGAGTACCCTTTGTCCCTCCTCCCTGCCTTTCTGCCAGAATATACAATCAAGAAGTGATTTGTAACATACTGTGAAATCCTTTGTTTGTAATAAACTGCTGACTAGCTTTCTTTGAACTTTCCTAATAAAAAGTGTTCTGGCTTAGCCAGAAGACGCCATTTTCACCCAGTCTGCAGCGTGTGCATGTCTCATTGCCAAAGCAGCCTAGGAATTAGAGATTCGTGAAGTGGACCATCGGATTGTGAGAATGCTTGTATTCCCAATGCAAGCTCACTCTCGCAAGTGGTGACCTCCGACGTGATCCATTTCACAACGCCAGGAATCAGTCGAGGTGCGACGCAGGGAGGCCCGGACAGGTCGAACGGACTCATCGCGTGCCCAACACCCCCATCTCTTACCCAGGCCAATCCGTAAGTATGGGGACAGATTTATCTAAAGAACAGGTGGTTCGCCTTAAGGAAAAAGAGCAGATCGCTCACCTTAAGGAAATTAGACAAATAGTTGGAGCTCACAAAATTATATTAAAGGATAACGGAGACACATTCACGCTTTCCAAAAAGCAGGCAGATGAATTAGCATCTTTAAACCCCACTGCCCCTCCCGAGTATGAGGAAATAACAACAAAGGCTATAGGGGGAGAGAAAAGGGAAAGCAAAGAGGAGATTTTAAAGCAAACTCCTCAAGAAGAAAAATCCAACACCCCAGAAAAATCTGATATCCCTCCTAAATATGAAAAAGTAACAACAGAAATTGCAGAGGAAATTAAGGAAACAGAGATCAAACAACAAGTTCCTCAGGCAGAAAAATCTAATATTTATCCAGTTTTAAAAAGTACTGAGTACTCACTCGGTCCCCTCACTGCAGGAATGCAAAAAGAGAGAAGTGGGGAGGACGTGAAACTGAAGGACCTAAAATTAATGGCTGCTTTTCCTGTTGATTTTACAGGACAAAACCCTGTGTTCACTCCCTTGCCATCTAGTGTTTTAAAAGATTTGTCTCCATATGTGCAAGGTTTATTGCAGAGTTTGTCTGAAAATTATGTTTTATTGCCAAATGAATGGTACTCAGCAGCAAAAATACTTTCCACTTGGCAGATCATCACGGAATGTTTAAAAACTCATGAACAAGCCGTGATGGGGGGAACAGACACCCCCCTGCTATATTTGAAAACCTCTTTGCTAAATTCACACTCTCACTCTGAATCCAAGGCTTTCTTTTCCCTTGTATGCATGCCTTTGTTATCTTTAGCCTTTGAAGTTCCTCAACATTACACTTCGGGAGATTAATTTTGGGGCATTCGGCTAGCCCCACACAAAAGGCTGCTTCTTATTTTCCTTCTTATTTCAATCTCTTGGCAAGTGAATCTGCCTGGCTCTTCCTATTTCTTCCGGTGATTCCGGCTACCTCTAATTCATTTCTTGTCTCAAGGAGTTCTTGTTACTCCCTTTCTTACTTACTCATCTGATTTTTCTTCTGATTACTTTAAGCACACTTTTCTGTCTGAGCACCTGAAACTTTTTCACAGATGTTTCATTTCTCAGAAACCTGCACTCTTTGCAGCTCTAATTACAAAAGCCCGTGTCAGATCTGAATTGGAATGGAGAAAAAATGTTTTTGTGCGTGTATGAATGTGTGCCTAAGTTTTTGTGCACCCTCAAGGTAATTGTAGATAAGATGTTTTCAATCCAAAAGACAGGGATTTTAAAGTGTTCAATTTTGTAACAAATTTGCTGACTTTCTGGCCACCATCAGATGAAAATTGTTACAGCTGTAATAGTTGTCTTTTAAAAGAAAAGTAAGAAATTTAGTAAGTAATGAGGTAAAGCCTGACTGAATGGGAAGACCTAGGTAATTGGACTTGATTACTTTGATGTAATGTCTGTTAAAAACAATTCTTAGGTGTCTATCCCAGGTTCTGTAATTAAGGCACGTATACGACCGATTGTTTTAAAACTGCATGTTAATTTGTGGGGGAGAGATTTGTTGTCTCAGTTTGGGGCAACCCTAACTTTGGAGTAAGGTAAAGAAAGAGTGAAAAAAGAGAGAAAAGAGAAAGTGAATAAGAGGTAAAGAGAAAGAGGAGAATTGAATTGAATTGATGTTTGAAGTTGTAAATGGGCTTTTGGCTTGAAACTGTGAGGGTGAGAAGATTAGTTAGGATTTAAACTGCTCTCTGAAATTCCTTGCTGTTTGAAGAATGCATGACTAAGGATTTTGCATGTGAAGTTAATTTACACAAGCAGTTTGATTGCAGTGTTAATATATGTTAAATGGTAAAAGTTGGTATGCACGTACTTTGATTCCTTTCATATAAAGAAACAGCAAGTTGCAAAGATTGTTTATGTGTGTATGCTTTTGTGATATCATTTCCAAATTTGTTGAGAGAAAGCATGTTTTAAAGAGCAGGATAGCCGTTTGTAGAATTGTTCAGCCCTGGGCTAACTTAAAGTGATTGCGTGCGTGAGTTCCCCCCCCCCTTTCCCCCTGAGTCATTCCTTGGAGGGAAACAGGAGAAGGGGGGGAGAGAGAAGCTTGTTGAGAGAAGGCAGAGTGAGAACAAAGGAGAGTTTGTGAGAGGTTAGCCCAGCCATTCCCCCCCCCTTTTTTTCCCCCTGAGCCTTTCCTTGGAAGGAAACAGGAGAGGGGGGGAGACAGAGAAGCGTGTGTATGTAACTGCTTTCAGACCTAGAGGGAGAGAGACAGTAAGAAAATAGAGCTCATTGGCTTACATATAGCTCTTTGAACTGATGGTAATGAATGTTTTGTATTAAGAATAAATGAAATGGACCCTTTAATGAAACTAACATTAAAAAACAATGACCCGATTTGGATAGAACAGTGGCCTCTCCCCATTATTAAGTTAGAAGCCTTAAAAGAAATTGTACAACAGTTGTTATTAGATAAAAAAATAGAATTGTCAAATAGCCCTTATAATACTCCTGTATTTTTAATTAAGAAAAAATCAGGGAAGTGGAGAATGCTTCAAGATTTAAGAAAGATAAATGAAGTAATTTGTCCCATGGGACCCCTGCAATGCGGTTTACCAAATCCTAATATCATTCCTCAAAATTATGCTTTAACAGTCATTGATTTAAAAGATGCCTTCTTCTCAATACCTTTACATAAAAAGGACAGAGTATTATTTGCATTTACAATTCCTGTACTAAATTATAGTGAGCCAACAGTAAGGTATCAGTGGAAAGTTTTACCCCAGGGAATGCTAAATAGCCCAACGCTTTGTCAATATTACATTAATAAAATTTTAAAACATTTTAGAGCCAAGTATAAAGGTATCCTATTCTACCACTACATGGATGATATCTTGCTAGCAATAGATAAGGATGCACAAAGTGCATATCCACAGATTTTAACAGAGATCATACAAAATTTTAATGATAAAGGATTTAAAATTGCTTCAGAAAAAATTCAAACTATGCCACCATATTTATATTTGGGACATAGAATCATGACTTCTCACGCCTCACCAGTAATTCCAAAACTACCTGAGATGGATAAATGTAGTTTGGTGCAGTTACAACAATATTTGGGTTCAATTAACTGGGCACGTCCCTACATGGGATTAACTACGAGTCATTTACAACCTTTATTTGCATTGCTGGCAGGAGGAAAAGAGCCTGCTGCTATACTAACCATAGGGGACAAAGAAAAAGAGTGTATTCAGGTGATTGAGGCAGCCTTAACAAAAACCTGGGTAGACAGGATGGTTTCACACGTTCCTATCTCAGCTGCTATTTTCAATACCAAAAACTTGCCCACAGGGTGTTTGCTGCAAATACAACAGAACAAAGTGTTAGTGATTGAATGGATACACTTAGCAAACAGCCCGGGGAGAACAGTTTCAACAAAACCTCTATTGTTATCCCAAATAATTATAAAGCTAAGAGAGAGAGCTCGAGCTACACTTGGAACGGATCCAGAAACCATTTATATCCCATATCCGCTACCTTGGTGGGAAAAATATTTTCAAATCTCAGATGCACTTCAATTGGCCTTAAGTGACTATTTGGGGACAATTAAATACCACTATCCCACAGATTATAGGTTTTTGTTACTGAATCTACAACATTTACAATTGACTTCCTTACAAAGTAAACTGCCAATTAAAAATGCAGTTACAGTTTTTGCTGACGGAACTAAAAACGGGTGCATGTGTGTATCAAATCTCAGGACAGTGGATAACTTACCACACGCACCCTCAGAGTTCAGCACAGCGTTCTGAGTTGGCTGCATCCATATTAGCATTTGAGAAATTAAAAGACCAAACATTTAATTTAATTGTGGATTCATTGTATGTTTACCAAGTGATTAATAACTTGTTTGATGCATATCTTTCACCAGCCCTAGATAAGCAATTGTTAGATATGTTTTTACAGTTACAGCAATTAATAATGGATAGAAAATTTCAATATTTTGTGGCTCATATTAGGAGTCACCAGTCACTCCCTGGAATGCTAACAGAGGGGAATGATTATGCAGACAAAGCAGCTAGGGAAAGTTTTGTTGGATTTGCAACTCCATGGGAAAGCCATGAGTATTTTCATCAAAATGCAAAAGCCTTAGTGAAGATGTTTGGAATTTCAAAAACTGAGGCTACAGCGATCATCCAACAGTGCTCAACCTGTAGCAGGCAAGAGCCCCCTGGAGATTAAAACAGATAATGGACCCGCATACAGTAGCGCTGCTTTCGCTACCTTTTGTGATCAATGGAAAATTGTCCATAAATTTGGCATCCCATACAATTCCCAAGGACAAGGAATTGTAGAAAGAGCAAATTTAACACTAAAAATTATGCTTGATAAACAGCAAGGCCCCTTTAAAATAGGGTTGCCTGAAATCCAAAACCGTTTCATGAAGCAAAGCCTTATACACACAGAATTTTTTAAATCTTACAGGCTCACCCATAGCTTCTACAGCCGGGGAAAGACATTTTCAGCGTAGCGTAGTTTCTCCCCGCCCTCTTGTTTATTACAGACAATTACCAGACCCTCAGTGGAAGGGCCCAGTGGAGCTCGTTACTTGGGGACGTGGATACGCTGCTGTGCAACTCCCGGACAGAGTGTTGTGGGTTCCTGGAAGATGCATACGACCGTTTCGTGAGAGACCAGTGAAGACAGATGATACAAAGGATCCAGAAGCAAGCCTATCCCTTTTGTTTCAAGCCACAGACGACTAACATTGCTCCCTGCGAAGCCTGTTGGTGTTTCCATTGCTTCTCCTGTGAGCTGACTGCAAACTCCAGTGCGACATTGTGGTGATTGAACAGCTTTTTGAAGAATATTTTGATTACACAAATCCTTTCTACACTACTACTTGCCTTCGCATTACCCTTACTGTGCAACAGGCCCCTGACAGTCATTGGGTTAACAACTATCACGTAAGATCTCTTGACCCCTCTTTTGATATCTAGTACTCAAGATGAAAATCCGTCCGGAACAGGTCATTGGCCGGTCATATGTTCCCAGAGTACGTCAGCCCCGATGCCCATTTTTCAGAGGACCGTCGCCTGGACAGGAAATGGGATTTTGGGATTTTTGGGCTCTTCCGATGTCTTGTAAGCATTTTCTGTTACACCTTTTGCTAATGATGTTGGGAATGGGAATTGTGCTTTTAATTACATGGGGGGCATGTGAATATGAACGCAAAAATAAGAAGGGAATAGTGGAGGATATTCAAGAAATTCCTTTCACACACAACCGCTCAAAAAGAGCGATCATTCCATACTCCAATGGGGAAAACTGCAATTCTCAAGGGATATGCATCTACCCTCACAATACATACGGAGAAGCCAATACACAAGTTACCTTAACTTGTTATTTGAAAGATCCGGAAGCAGCGTGTTTAATTACATGGCAATTTTTGCCTGCAAAATTCAAAAAGGCAATCCAAAATGTGAGAGGTATTTCACATCCGAAAGAGAACGGCTGTTTATCACACATTAAAGTAAAAATTACAGAGAATTCTATAGGTTGGTATCAATGCACGCAATACCAAAAAGGGTTACCTAATAAAATAATAAAAACAGAAGTAACCTCAAGAGCAAGTATAAAATTTCCCCCGGTTAGTGAGTGGTTCTTAACACTATTGAGTTATCAACAAGAGATAGGAGGAGACAACTCTCACCACCAAACAAAAAGAGAGATAAAAGAGGACATTTGCACAGCCTGTTTACAAAAAACCAAACAAGGCAAAACAATTTCCATGACCTTAATATATTATACTATGAAACCTGAATGCAATGGAACTTTAATACCACCATGCACACATAACAATACACAATACAATCAGTGCTATACACCAAATGGGATACAATGTTAGGACCTATAACAAGTAGCATCTATGTTTATGGCTATAAAGGAGGATCAACTAGTTTAAAACATCAATTTCTTACAGCACAAAGATTATCAGGGTACATAGCCCATAATGTTTCAAAGGGAATGGCACCCATTACTGTTTGTTTTGATACATGTTTAGCAATTGCTATAGGGCAAGGAACAGGATCCGCAGGGGTAACCTGTGGAGGACAGTCGTGGGAACAATCATATATCCAAAACCACAGATATTTATTCACTCGCTCGACACTCTCAGCACATGGAGGCTATACCCAACCGAGTGTATATTGGTATACAAGTGGCTATGGACCTAACAATTTTGATCTTTCTATTACTCCAGTCACTACTGATTGCCAATCCCATCACTGCACACCACTCTGCCTTACTGCACAGGTAGCAGGTACTTTAGGTACCCGATACTATCATTATGGTATTGGTATAGATAAAGCAGGGAAGGATCCTTATGGATACATCATTGTAAAGACTGAAGCAACAAAATTGACAAATCAACCTGTAAAGTTTTTTTGGAGTTATGAGCAGGAGATTGCTAAACTCAACGATCTACCTACACCTCCAAAAGCAAAAAATATGTTTATTAATTTGGCTCAAGAAGTTGCTACAGAACTTATGTTAAAAAATTGTTTTGTATGTGGAGGAACCACTATGGGAGATCGCTGGCCATGGCATGTACAAGAAGCAAATTATACTGAAATAGCTCAATGGAAAGGGAACTTCACCTTTAATAACAACTTCAATGAAACCTGGCAAGTTACCTCTCATATAATAGGTCACATATGTTATACCAGAAATAAAAATAATCAGACTAAAAGAAATAAACCTATGGGATTTTTAAAATGTTCTAAAGAGTGGGAAAATAACACTTGGGTTTCACAAACTAATATGACCAAACCTGAAAACTCATTGCTGGAAGTAACTAAGTTACGAGGACTTTCAGACCCTGAAAATGGTACTATTGTGTGGAATTCACCTGATGGGTTATATTGGATATGTGGTAATTTTGCCTATAATATGTTACCCACGGGTTGGTATGGGTCATGCATCTTAGGGGCGATTCAGCCTTCATTCTTCCTAATGCCTATAGAGAAAAAACAAAAACTGGGAGTCCCTGTATATGATACTCTTGAAAGACGTAAACGTACCATAGATCTTGCTAAAGGGATAAAAATAGGTAACTGGAAGGATGATGAGTGGCCCCCTGAGAGAATTATTGCATACTATGATCCTGCGACGTGGGCACAAGACGGATCGTGGGGATATAGAACGCCGATATATATATGATAAATCGCATTATTAGATTACAAGCTGTATTAGAAATAATTACAAATGAAACTGCATTGGCATTAACTAAGCTTGCAAAAGAAAGTGTATTGTCAAGAACTTATATTATGCAAAATCGTTTAGCCTTAGACTATTTGCTCGCTGCCGAAGGCGGAGTGTGTGGTAAATTTAATCTTAGTAATTGTTGTATACAAATTGATGATTCTGGAATTGTGATAGAAAAAATAACTCGAACTATGATACAAACTGCACATGTTCCTGTACAAACTTGGAAAGGCATATTGGACACTGACGGTTGGCTTGGAGGTATTTTTAACAATTGGAAGCAAGGTTTATTTTTTATTGGGATGATATTTTTGGGATTAACTATGTTGCCATGCATAATACCATTATTGAGATCCACTATGCAGAGTATTGCGGACGCTGCTATCCAGAAGCATCACGCATTATTAATAAGTGTCAATACATCAGAATTAATAATCCCTGGATATCCAATGGAAGGGGGATTTGTGAGAAAGAAACAACCCATGGCAATTGCTTCCATTTAAAAAATAAAAAAGGAGGAGATGTGGGAAATTATCCCATAATTGGCTGGGTGAAATTAGCTGGGATCAATAGGATAGGATAGAATATCTGGATCAATATCTATCTGGATCAAAAGTATCCCAGTGAACATTTGCCAAAAGCCATATGGAGAAAACAGTCCTGGGAAAGCTTTTAGATAAGGAAGCCGAATTCATTTCGGGTGTCTATACACGGATACACACAGAGATGAGAGGCCTCTATTATCTGAGATATAAACACACAGAATTAGCCTTGCATCCTTTTGCCGCCTCGTGTAACAAATCAAGTCATTTCCATATGCCTAATGTAGCTCTCTGTGATTTACAATTCTAAGACCGTTTGTTCCTCCTTCCTGCTCTCCTTATCAGGATGTGATTTACAATTCCATACCTCCTCATTTCCCCCTATCAAAGAGTACCCTTTGTCCCTCCTCCCTGCCTTTCTGCCAGAATATACAATCAAGAAGTGATTTGTAACATACTGTGAAATCCTTTGTTTGTAATAAACTGCTGACTAGCTTTCTTTGAACTTTCCTAATAAAAAGTGTTCTGGCTTAGCCAGAAGACGCCATTTTCACCCAGTCTGCAGCGTGTGCATGTCTCATTGCCAAAGCAGCCTAGGAATTAGAGATTCGTGAAGTGGACCATCGGATTGTGAGAATGCTTGTATTCCCAATGCAAGCTCACTCTCGCAGGCCCGCAGGATATTGGAGTTGGCCACCTTGTCGGTTAGAGGCAACCTATGTATTTTCCACCCCGATAGGGTCATCTTACAATTGGATCCTGCTTTTGTCCCAAAGATCAACATCATTTTCCACAGAGCGCAGGAGGTAATTCTCCCGGACTTCTGTCCGTGCCCCAGGCACCAAAGAGAGGTAACGTGGCACAAGTTGGACTTTCGGCGGGCAGTGCGCATTTATATGAAGCAGACCGCTCCCTTCCGTAAGTCAGAAGCATTATTTGTCTCATTCCTGCTTCCATGGGAAAGAAGGTCACGTCCTCCACCATAGGACGCTGGCTCAGAGCAAGTATCAAAATGGCTTACGAGACTCAGGCCAGACCGGTTCCTCCTCCTATTACCGCACATTCTACGAGGAGCGCAGCAACTTCTGCTTGGGCTACTCAAGCGCCAATTGAGGAAATTTGCTGTGCCACTACGTGGTCTGGTCTGTCTCCATTCATACAAAACTACAAACTTGACATGTTCGCCTCTACTGAGGCGTCGTTTGGGAGGAGAGTTTTGCAGAGAGTCGTGGCGAGCACCGCGGCCCCGGACGGTTCTTCTTCCCTCCTGACTTCGACATAGCTTTGGCATGTCCCGTGCTTGGACACTCCAAGCAGCACCTAGGAGGAAGACCGTTGGCTTACCTGAATGGTCGTTCTCTAGGTGCTGCGGAGTGTCCAAACCCACCCTTGAGGTGGGATCGTGAGGTGTGTTTTTCTCACCTTAGGTCTTGGACTTGGACTGGTTCGAGTTATGGACTATGGAATCTCCTTCGTTTTTCGAAACTGAGCCTCTGAGGCAACCAAGAGGCGGAGCTACAACACTTTTAAAACTCAGTTTCTTGGGCAGCAAGCTGAAGTTAACCCGTGCTTGGACACTCCGCAGTGCCTAGAGAACGACCATTCAGGTAAGCCAATGGTCTATTTCAGTGGAAACTAACTACAACAGCTGCAAGCCATTCAATTATTTGTTTGAATTGGAATTCTGAGATATTAAAATGTTCGAAGCAAAAGGTAAGCTCATTTGTGATAATGAAATTTTCATTATGTTTGTGCTGCAGATTTCATCACCACAAAAATGACTGTCTTGGCTGAAGTTGCCAGTTACCGGTAACTTTTGGTTCCTGAAAATTTGCCTCTATCAAAAAGTATTATAAACTCAATGTAATACAGTTAGTCTTCAAGTTATAACCACATTTGAGCCCAAAATTTATGTTACTAAGTGAAACATTTGTGAAGTGACTTTGCTCCATTTTATGACTTTTCTTACCATGGTTTTTAGGTGAATCATTGCATTTGTTAAATTAGTAACATGGTTATTAAGGGAATCTGACTTCCTCATTGACTTTGATTTGCAAAAGGTTGCAAAAGCTGAACACATAATCCCAGGACACTACAACCTTCATAAATATGAACCAGTTGCCAAACATTTGAATTTCGATCATGTGACTATGGGAAATGTTGCAATAGTCATAAGTGTGAAAAACTGAATCTTCCATTGGAGGTGTTACTTGGAACCTTGACAGATAAGAAGCCTCTTCTTTCTTTGGGGGGTATTACTTGGAACTCTGACACATAAGTCACTTCTTTCAGTGCCATGACTTTGAATGGTCACTAAATGAACTATTGTAAGTAAAGAACTACTTCTATATATGACACCTTTGAGTTTTCAATGCAATGGTTTAGAGTTTTAATTTATTTTCTGTTTGAATAGTCTTGTGCCCCTTTAATTTCAAGAGATAGAGACCACCATCTATCAATTGTATAGTACTTTAATCTTAAAACAGTACCTTGTATTTTAAATATTAAATTGTTCAAGTGAGTAATCTCAAGATGACTTTGCCATTTCTAGATATTTCAATAATATTTTTATTTTTCAGCCTTAAATTTCTTACTGAACAATGGCAAATATTAATTTGTCAATATTATATATGAAATGTCTACATTTATTACATGTATTGGTTTTAGATTTTTATTTTTCTGGGTTTCAAAATAAATTCTCCAGAGAAAAATAACTTATATATCTTTATTTTCTTTAATTAACAGGTATTTTATATTGGATTTTGAGACTGGAATTCTACAGTACTTTGTAAATGAGCAGAGTAAAAACCAGAAGCCTCGAGGAATCTTATCTTTAGCTGGGGCTATAGTTTCTCTCAGTGATGAAGCTCCAAATATGTTGGTGGTATATTCTGCTAATGGAGAAATGTATAAATTGAGAGGTATAGTATTCTTTAGGGTGTAGTTCCTGTAACACAGTATGATCTTCCAACTATATTAATTGTGGTAAACACTTTTGCTTGAAAGTTTTAATTAAAACTTTCAAGGCTGAAAAAGTTATTGAATAGCAGTAGCAAGAGCACTTAGACTTATATATCGCTTCATAGTACTTTTACAGTCCACTCTAAGCAGTTTACAGAGTCAGTATATTGCCCCAACAATCTCCTCATTTTACCCGCCTTGGAAGGATGGAAGGCTGAGTCAACCTTGAGCTGGTGAGATTTGAACTGCAGAACTGCAGCTGCACTACTGCGCCATCTCAGCTCATTGAAAGTTTATTGATTTAATTAAATTGGAAAATGTAAGACGAATATATTATAGAATAGAATTCCCTGAATTGTACATTTCATATTGTGGGGCATGTTTGTTTACAGGAAGATAAACTTCTTAATTTATCAATATGCATTTAAATTGTAAGTAAATATTTTGATATATTGGGATTAATTTATATACCTCAGATTTAAAAGCAAGATAGACAAATTGATTTTCACTCATCAGAATACCTTAATTTTAGCACAGGGCATTTGAGAACATGGGGCATTTTCAAAGCAACAAATAACTTTTAATATGTTTTAAATTATGATACAGATTATTTCATGTATGTTTATTTCTAGCTGGTGATACAAAGGAGAGACAGTACTGGGTGACTCAACTTCGATCTTGTGCCAAGTACCATACTGAAAATAATTTGAAGGTAAAAATTACTGGATGAGAAAGTTGCATGATGTTAGGGCACAAGTAAAAGTTGTAATAATAAAACCCGATTAAAAGGTTAAATCTGCAGGTTAAATAAATAAAATGCAAGCTAGAAGAAAACTGAAAATGCAAGAAAGGAAAAAAAAGAAAGAAAAAGAAATGATACAAAAAAGTACCTTCAGTACAATTAAAATTTATCTCTTACTCTGTGGTTGCAACTTTCTTCATTCTATAATTTATCCTATAAATTATACAAAAAACCATAAATCGTAAGTTCCTTTTTTGCTGTCCCTAAAGATTTCCAGCCAATACTTTGTGTGGATATTTTCTTTCATTAAAGAAATCAATTTGATCTTTTCAGCAAGTTGTATTGTCTTCACCAATCATTCCTCCTTTGTGAATAGTACTACATCTTTCCATCTTTGTACATACAATAATGTTGCTTAAGTACAAAAACAAAGTTGCATGATTTTTTTCCCAGCTGTTTGTCACATACATCAGTGTATGTATTTAAATTCAGAATTTTTTAGCTTTTTTACGCATCCATCAAACATGGTGAAATGTTCCTTTCTTGTTGACATTTCCAACATAAATTTGAGATGCTTTTATATATTCAAGACTACTTGGTGATATTTACCAATAGTACATAATTTTATAAAATTCTCTTTAAGATGATAACATAGTGTAAATTTCAGTTCTTTCCACAACATATTTTCCCATGGTCTCATCTGTATCTAATTGTAATCAAACTTTTACTCCTCTTTATCATATATTCTTTCACTTGTTCTTGTTTCACCTCCATAAAAATTTATGTTTTAGCAATTATATGTTCATCACTTGTATACAATTTTATTTCAAACTTAAACAATGTTCAAAATCATAAATTATTTTTTCTACTTTAAATTTTTCTAATAATTAAAAATAAGAGAACCAATGACCACTGCATTATCTGTCTGTCTGTCTGTCTGTCTGTCTGTCTTCTACCTACCTACCTACTACCTACCTACCTACCTATCATATTTATGTAACTGCCCATTTTATAAAAAGTGACTGTGGGTGATGTACAACAATAAATGAAAACAACAAAAATATAAAAATAATTATAAACATATAAAATTATTACAAATTTAAAATGCTATAAAATTAAAACATACAAACCATACAGTAAAAAGATCAATCTCCGTGGAGCCATCTGGTTCTGTGGAATGGTGGTAAAACCAGGTATCAAGATTTTGCCGGCATATAATCCAGAGTGATAATGGGAATGAAGCTAATATGACTTTGGGAGGGAAATATTCCACAAGGTGCAATAGAGAAGACCTGCCTCCTGAATGTAGGTCTCTGGCAGATGATAACTGCAACATCCTTCTCTAACCTTTCTCTTCTAGATTTAATGGGACAAACTGACGTAATCAGGGAGAGGTAATCTACCAGATAACTTGGTGGCATGCCATCAGAAGTGTCAAATTGATCACATTGCAGGTCAGATTGTGACATATTGCATTGTTATTTGCCTTTGCGGAGCTAGGGTGAGCATAGCCTGCGTGGGCCATATCCAGTCTGTGGGCCACCATTTAACAGGTCTGCATGCCAGGAATATCTTGGTCACCAGTTCATCTCTTAATTTATTTTACATTTTTTTGACAAAAATGATCTGTCTCATGATAAGTTAGATATTTGTGTTTTGCTATTATTTCATGTCTATGTTGAAAGCCACAAAGGTGATTTTTTTTTTATGAGTACATTTCATAGATTGGGTCATTTTGCTGCTGAAATTTGGTATGTAATTCCAGAATCCTGTCCCACTCAACATCTTCACCTTCTTTGAAGCCTTCAAATTCCTGTTCTATAGCACATTTAGATATGTCACCTAGTACAAAATGTTTTCTTTCTGTCAGCCATATCTAGAAGGTCATGCAAATGTGGTGTTCAACATTTAAGTTATTAACCTGTCCATTGGATTATTCCATGCCTACAGGAACTACTGGGGCAGATTATTTAAAGGTTTAGAGCTGTTGCCATTTATATTGCTCTCTACTTTCTCACAGTTGATTCCTTTGGCATGCCTCAGTTCACTTATGGAGTAGATAAGAATAAACAAACAAATCAAATCTTTTTTTTTCTTTTTTTTTCTTTTTTTAAATATATTTTATTCATTTTCACATTCCATTTTACAATCACTTATATACAGGGTATTTGCTATAAGAAAAAAAATAAAAAAAAAATAAAAAAAATAAAAAAGAAAACACAACTCATCATTCACAACCCCACCTGACACTTCCATCCTCCATACACCCCATCTACCCCCTCCAACTTTCCTTTCCTCCCTCTAACGCTCCCCTCCTACTTCCCTTTCCCCTCAAACCTTCCTTCTCCCCTTACTCCCAACACGCCCTCCTTACATTCCCCTTACTCCTTCCTTACTCCTCCCTCCTCTTTCCCTCTACCTCCCTCCTTGGTGTATTCCTTTATTCAAGTGTTGTTTATTATAATCTGATAAAAAGTAAAATAAACCAAGGAAAAAAAAATATAAAGAAAGAAAAGAGAAAAAAAAAGGAAAAAAAAAAGAACAACCGTATATAAGTGCATTCTTGTTCTTATTGAGACTATGTTAACACCCACCCACCCACCCCCCATAAATCCCCATCCCTACTCCTCCCGACTTCCCAGGGCCCACACCTGGCACTGCCTTCTATCTAAAGTATCTTATGTTCGTATGGATTAAAAATAAAAGTAATATATTAAGGGAAAAAAAAACAAAAAAAAAGAAAAGAACAAAGAAAAAAGAAAAAAAAAAGAAACTCTTTGGGTTAAGCTCAGCCCCCCATCTTTATCTATGCTTAAATAGTATAAGTCATTCTATCTATATTTTATTCTCGTCTTTTGCTTCTTTGTTATTTACCCCGACCTCCTGTAGACTCTCCCATTCCTCTTCCTTAACCTTGTATTCAGATAAACATTTATCCAAATTTGTATAGACATCAATATACAATCTAGCTCAAAAATAATCCCTTCTAGTAAAATTTAAGCAGCGTGGATCATTCCACATATTCAAATATTACTTTACAGAAGAATAATCAAACTTTCCCTTCTAATAGGATTTAAACAGCGTAAATAATCTTTCTTAACCTTAATTTCAAACAGTAATTCAAAATAATCTGACCAAACTTTCCCTTCTTAGTAAAATTTAAGCAGCGTGGATCAAGTATTACTTTACACAAAAATCAGTTTGCATTCTATCTTAAAATGATCCCGACCAGCTTTCCCTTCTAATAGGATTTAAACAATGTAAATCATTCCGCATGCATTTTGCCCTCATCCCTTGCTTCTCTGATATTTACCACTATCAAATTTATGCAGACATTAGTTTAAAATTTAGCTCAAAATAATTTCACCAAGCTTTCCCTTCTAATAAAAATTAAATAGCATAGATCATTCCACATATTCAAATAATACTTTCAACAAGAATCAGTTTACCTTCTGTTTTAAAATAATCTCATCCAGCTTTCCCTTCTAACAGAATTTAAACAACATAAATCATTCTGCATTCATTTTACATATATACATTCAGTATCACCCCACCAATATACGTAAATCATTCCGCATGCATTTTACCCTCATCCCTTGCTTCTCTGATATTTGCCACTATCAAATTTATGCAGACATTAGTTTAAAATCTAGCTCAAAATAATTTCACCAAGCTTTCCCTTCTAATAAAAATTAAATAGCATAGATCATTCCACATATTCAAATAATAGTTTCAACAAGAATCAGTTTACCTTCTATTTTAAAATCTCTTCAAACTTTCCCTTCTAACAAGATTTAAACAGCGTAAATCATTCTGCATGCATTTTACATATATACATTCAGTATCACCCCACCAATAAATTCCGCTTTTTCTACCGGAGAGAGGTCGCAAACCCCCATTCAATCCACAACTTTGGCGAATATTTTAGAATGTCTAAATCCTCAAACTCCGCTTTTCTGCTTCTCCGAGGGAGGGGGAGCTACCCCCTCCATCTTGCAGCCATGTGGTCTGTTGCTTGCCTTCTCCTTCGGCTTGTCTCTCCTCTTTTCCAAGTGAATCAGGAAGTCCCGCCTTCAAAGTCTTGTAATAGAAATCTCGAGCCTCCGAAACAGAGTTGAGACGAAGTCTTTGATTCTCAAATGTGACCGTAATGCCGGCTGGGGCCTCCCATTTATATTGAATCTGATGATTTCTAAGCTCTTTAGTTAAAAAGGTATAGTCCCTTCTTGCCTTTAACATCTGGAAAGGTATTTCTTTGAAGACAATCAAGTTCTGGCCATCAACTCTCAAACTATTATTGTAAAATTTTTGCATGATCGCGTTTCTGGATTCTTTTGTGGAGAAATATATAATTATGTCCCTCGGGAGCTGTCGCTGTTCCGCTACCAACAAATTCCGGTGATAGATTTTCCGAATCTGCCAATCAAAGTTAAGTCCCGGGCTTCCCACCGCATGGCTGAGGGCTTCAACAAAGGTCTGTTTCAGATTCTCTCGCTCCTTTTCGCGGAATCCTCTGACTCTTATTGCGAATGCCTTCTTATTAAAGTTTATCATAACAAGCTGTTCTTGAGTGTCTCTAATTTTTTGTTGTAATATTTGAATATTAGTAGTCAAATTAGAATTAGCCTCCTCCAAGCTTTCCAATTTATTCTCTATTTCAGCGGTATAATCTGACAGGGCAGACACGGCTGCAAACGTATTCGCCTTCATTTGGTCAATTTTAGACTTTAAATCACCATATAGCTCCAATACAAATTCCTTAATTTCTTGTTTAAAATCATTAAACATTTGAAAAAAAAATTCCTGTGTTAAGAATTCTCCAGTAGAGGGCGTAGGAGACAAGGGCTGCGATTCCAGTGTAAATTCTTTAAGTTCATTCATAGATTCTTTAGGCACATTTGTAGAGAGACGCTTCGATTTTGACCTGGGTGCCATTATAAATAAACAAATAAACAGCGCTTTTGCTCCCCTCTGTTTCCAAAAAAACAAAAAAAATTATTTTGTTAAGGAGCGGTCTGCAGGAAGGTAATACCGGCTACGTACATCCCCTATCAGTCACCAACGGAGAGAAATCGCCATTTTGAAGTCCGTTTAAACAAAGAAGCCTCTAAAACAAATGGTGCTGGTATTTAAGATAGTAATAAAAGCATAAATCTCACAGGAGTGGGACCCGCCCGTATTAATCCTAGCTTCAAACAACTTTGCTTTGTCCTGGGGGGGGGGGATCGCCTGTCTAGGGCTGCAAAAAAAAAGCAGCTGAGAAGAACTGGCTGGAGATAAAAGCTCCGCTCACGCTGGATCTAATCTCTGTCCACAGCCAAAAAAAAAGAGAAAGGCTGTGAATTACGAATAGACCCTAGCACACAGAGCTACTCCCTGCCCCTTTATAGCCAAAAAGGGGTGATATCTATGATCTTATTTAGATATACAGACCAGATCTCTGAGAGGAGCTCGGTTGAGCCCTCCTCGGCGACAGGCTCCGCCCCCCCGGAAGTCCCAAATCAAATCTTAATAAGATGGAAATACTTTTGAAACATCACCACCACCACCACCACCACCACAAACTGGAATTCAATTTTAGCCTGCTTGAATGGGGTTGCATTCTCCTTGGAAAAGCAGGTTTGCAAACTGAGATATTTGACTGTTTCCAGATCTCAATATAGTGGCAGTGGGAAGGAATGCATATCCACATTTATATTTAGTTAAATATTAGTAGCAAATATTTTAATTATATTAACTTTGATAGCTACATGTGCTCTGTTTATAATAGTTATCTTTTAAGAACCTCAGAAAGCTTCAGTTAATATATACAGTAGCTAGATTACTAAGTGGTAATGATCCAGAATCATATTATTTCCAGATTGAAAAATGTGTACTGGTAGACTCCTCTCCAAGATGGCTGCTGAATGATAGGAAGTTTTCTTTTTCCTGCCAACGATCTACCAATTTTGCTGCCAAAACTGGTTTTTTTGCAGAGATGCTTCATGGATTTGAATGGGAACACTTAGGAATGACCCAAGATAGCTTTTGGATGTCCATGGACCCACCTGGGAAGGGGAGTTTTGAAGATTCCAGTTCCCTCTTTCTTCCCAGCAGTTCATTTTCTTAAGAATGCTTGGGTTTTAACTTCACTTTTTGAAGCTTTTGTTTTATTTTTATTTTTTTATCTTTAAAAGCTGACCAGCTGGTTGAATGCCAATTTATTTTACCCCCTGCTGGACTTTATCTGGTTTTTTTTTTCCTCTTTCCCTTTGAGTTGCCATAATTTTCGGAGTATAAGACGCTCCGAAGTATAAGACACACCTAGATTTTGGGCAGGAAAACAAGGGAAAAATATCTGCCTCTGCCTCCCAGCAATTTGCCTCCTTGCAACAAACAGTACAGACGATATACACTGTAGTGTTATATTTCAGACTATACATGTACAGATGCTGTTAAAATCGATGTACTTTCTGGAAGAATAGTTATTCTCTGCTATTTAAAAGAATAGCACTTTTTAAAACAATAGCACTGGGCCTCTTCAGATCAAGCATTTATTTTAAAAAGCTTCTTCATTTTTGTTAAGTTGTCTAGAATAATAATAAAGCAGTCTTTAAAAAATAAGTCTAATAATTTGAACATTCTATAGGCATTTATAGTTGTTGACTTACCTCTTTGCAGCAAACAGCCTGATTAGCACAAGAAAAAAAAAATCTGCCTCTCAGCAATTTGCCTCCTGGAGCAAACTGCAAGTTTCACTTTCAATTTCTTCCCATCATCAGCTGCAGGGATTGCTATAGCTTATTGAAGCCTCCGCAAGCCCCCCCCCCCTTTTGCTGCAAAGAGGTAAATTGCTGGGAGACAGAGGCCAAAAGGTTAGGGGCCAGAGGGTAGGGCTATATTCAGTGTATAAGGTGCACCCACATTTCCCTCTGTTGGGGGGGAAAAGGTGCATCTTATACTCTGAAAAATACCGTATGTTGTTGTTTTGAATAACCTGCTTTATTATAAAAAAACCATAGCTTGGAATAGTGAAGTATTTTTTATTTGATTTACATCTATATTGGATTTTTATTAATTTGTAAAATGTTTGGAGCTTATCTTTTAATTTTTGATCAAAATATCCAGAAATATTCAGTTTTTAAAGTTATTTTTTTTCATTCTGAGGATTCCTATGTTTTGTTATCTATCGCTGACAAGTTACACAATAACTTGCAATAAAGTATTATGTTACAGACAAGCAAATGTGGCTGACATTTAAAAAAAGATTGTTTGGTAATATGCAATACTTATTTGAAAGTTTTTTTAAAAAAGTTTGTTGAAATGTTAATGGTTGTGGAATGATTCATCTGACCATAGATAAATTCTAGACTCACAAAAGAAATGTGATCCGAAAGCAATAGATTCATTGGAAAGAAATACGAACTCTATAGACTTAGTCCCTTAGTGCTTTTTTAAAATGCACCTGGACTTTCTGGCTTTTCTTTAAAGACATTTTGCTTCTCATCCAAGAAGCTTCTTCAGATCCGCTTTGGGACAACCATTATCTGGATGATTAAGAATTTCCATAGACATCTATATACTTAGAATTCATAGATTTAAAGCTTTTGAGTTGACCTGGTGTGTCTCTCTGAAGTTCAAGCTGAATTAGTTTACAACAGCAAAAACCTGACTATGTGGAGAAGTAACAAATTATCTTTCTCTAAGAAGATCAAGGGAGATTGGAAAATAGATTTATCACATTTAACTGCAAAACAATTTCATCTGGATTTTTCGAGGAAGATAGACCAATTTTGGAGATTGGATTTATCAATTGCTCTCTGATTAAATATAATAAGAGATGGTATTAAGAAATAAACATGGATATTTGATCTAGGACAAATCACTGTTATCTTTTGGGACGATTTGTGATAGATAAGATGCCATGGTATATTTTCAACTTGATAATAGTAACAGTTTGTTGACAGAGAGTTTTGAAACTTCAGTCTTGCCTTTCTTATAATTTTCGTTCTTCCTGTTAACTATTTGCTCGTTAATATAGTATATAGGTATCAGGCTAATAAATAGATAGATTTAGTATTGTAAATATATTTAGTGTTTAAAGATTTTAGGGGGCTGTTTCGCAAAGGCTGAGAAATTAATATTGTTATATATTAATCAGAATTCAACTATGTGAGATAATATGTGTGTGTTAAATTTTTTTAAAGCAGTTTTTTAAAGTCTTGTTTTGTGGATTTTTTATCTTTGAAATAATTTCTTTTGAAGTTTTGTGTTTGAATTTTAACTAATTTTTTGAATAAAATAGAATTAGAAGGAAAAAAAGATGTTTTCAGAATTCAAGTTATTCATTTTAGCATAAACTTTAAACATATTAGGATTTGAGTAGCCGGGAGATCATTTATTCTCATTATGAGCTTGTTTGGCTATTAATACTATGAGAAACCTTCTTGGCATTCTTCCTGTCTCGACTATTGCAACATGCTCTATGTGGGGCTGCCCTTGAAGAACACCCGGAAGCTCCAGTTGGTGCAAAATGTAGCGGTCTGCATGGTTTTGTGCAGACCCAGGTTTGCACATATATCACCTTTTCTGCAGGAGCTGCACTGGTTGCTGATTTGCTTCTGGGTGCAATTCAAGGTCTAGTTATCATCTTTAAAGTCCTTCATAGCTTGGGACTAGGTTATCTGAGGTACCCTCTCTTGCTGCTCACATCTACCCAACCTATCAGAGTGGGGAGGTAGGGAATGTTGCAGGTCCCATCCCCGAGGGAGGTACACCTGGTGGGACTCAGAAGAACGGCCTTCTCTGTGATGGCTTGTGTGATCTGCTGGGGAAGGGGGTGGTTATGGGAGGTGGGAGTGATTTTGTTACTTTGTTTTATTGTACTATATTAATTTATTTGATTATTTTTGTTATTTTATTGTTTTAAATGTGGTTTTATATTCTGTAAGCCACCTTGAGTCACCATGGGCAAATAGGCAGAAATATAAATTCAATAAATAAATAAAGCTATCCTTATTTTCAAAAATGTGCTTGCTGGGCGTATGAAAACGAACTTTTCTCTATTTGGCCATCAATCCATGAAAGACCTGAAGTTCCATTCTTTTCATCAGGAGGTCATAGAAAAGATCGAGAGTCCTCTTTAATAAGATTTTTGGCACTTAATTGACAGTAATTTTAGATAACATTTTATTTTATTGGATTAGATGTCTTGTTTTTTTACTGTTTTGAACGCCATACAGATAAAAATATTACTTTAGAGAAATAATTAATAACGACAATGCTTTCATTTCTTCACAAGTACAAATATTTTTTTTGTTATTTAGGAGAAGTCATCATTTTTCATATAATTTTACTTTAACTTTCTCATTTTTCTAGAGCACTCTGACTTCACGAGCAAAAAGCTTGACTTTGTTGCCCCTTGGAACAGCTAACTCGACATCTCTCAGTTCTCAAAAAATCGTAACTCAGAGTGGGCCTCCAGTTATCACCATTACACATCACAAATCTCCTGTGGTAGCCCGAAAAACCAAACCTCAGTATCCCTGCCAGCTTCATGGCGTCAGAGAAGTAAGAATTATGTGAAATTCTTCTATGGGTGAAAATGTGATATAATCTCTGGAGTACATGGTTACATATTTATTTAGACTTTTTTCTTCTTAGTACTATTGAACACTATAAAATCTAACACTAATAATTTGTCTTAATGGTTGAAATTCTTAAAAGCTAACTACTAGTTTTTACTAAGTTGATTTGGTAGAGGATTTGTGTACAGCAAATGTTTTGAAGTGTTTTGCGCTGTTAAACATAATTGAAGTTTCAAGTGCATCTTAGGGACATTCTCACAAAATCTCTGCCTTAAGAGTGGGCAGTCATAAAACCAAAAAACACGTCTGGCATGCGTGCGTATATGTGTGTGTGTGGTTTTTTCCCCATTCTTTTTGGAAGGAAAAAGTGTCCCATTGCGGCAGCTAGGTTATGTGAAAGATTCAAGCCCTAATTCTGCAGATTTTACATTTTTTAAAAGCTGCATCTTGGCTTTCAGTATTAAACATCTATAATAATAAAGTTCAGTATTTGATGAAGGAAGAAACTAGAATAACTTGGGTTCAATTTAATATTTTGCGTTTGAGACAGAATTACATTACAGAATTACAGAACCCTATTCTGTTTCAAATGTTCTTATGTTTTCAAACTTCAAAAGAAAAAAACCCAATCAAACGGCAATTATTGTTTTCCAATGCAAAGTAATGAACATGTATATAGTAATTATTTTTTAAAAAGGGAAAGCCTCAACAGTGAAAGCTTTTGCTAATGGAACTGTGGCTTCTATACATAAACAGGCAAAACATTGAGGTTATTGATGGTAATTTTTTTATATAATGGGAAAAACTTTAATGAAATTTGATACATTACGTAACAGTTGAATTTCAAACCTACCACATAAATGTACCAAGGATTGGGTAAGGCAATTCTCTTTTATATACATTTTGTGTCTTTGCTATCTTCCATTAGACCAATTTCTTATAAAAAGAATCAAATTATAATTTGTGCTATTATACCTTATAATTGGATTTGAAAATTTAAAGTTGTTAAATTGTCTCTCTTAAAAATCAAAGCTATATATTATGACTACTTAAATTCAGGCTTTATAAGCATATTATCTACTTAGTCATACAGTGTGGGCAGTTGAGGTTAGATTAAATATGTCAGCAACATGTCAAGGCAGTAGCTATTATGTCAGTTGTTATTGTTTTAATGCAGGGTGAAGATGGGTGGCATTATTTGATTCTGTTGGCTGGTAATGATCTTTAGTTTAGAATATACCATGCATGTTTTTATAAGAAGAGTTCTATAACCAAAATAATTGGTAATGTAGAGATAGGCAATAAGAAAGCATCCATTTACCAGATGAGAGACTGTTAAGATGGCTTCCTACTACCTGTCTAGTTCTCAGAATAGTTTCTACTTACCTACCTCAATTTTATCTGTTTTTTCATTTAAGGATGCTTATGGAATCTATGCTGTTCCAGATATGTTTTTGGAAATAAAGATCAAGCCAAAACCTGATTTTTAAAAAAAACAAAGGTTCTTAAACTTTTCTGTCGAACTGCCTTTAGTATGATCTTATATCCATTATGTACTCCCTAAAAACGCAAACACCAAAATGAACACAAATGAACAATAAAAATAGTACAATGACATTTTGGGAAAGGTGGATTTATTGTAACAATATGCAGGTAGAAGGTACTTGATACCACTCTTGGACTCTATATGCATCTAATTATAATCTTTGTATACATTTTGATTCTGACAAATACTTTCTAGGGGTAATGAAGAAACTAATCTTGCTACTTAATAACAGAATTCTCCCAATTGTTAGACTAAGGTGCAATCTGTACACATTCATTAAACTGGTTGCTCAATCCACTCCGTACATAAACTAACCATATCCAGATTTTAACAGTTTTCTACTCTTTAATATTCTTTATTATAATACTATTTTTTCAATCTTCTCAAAGTGTTTAGGTTTATCATTGTATTTGTCATAAAATCTTTGTAATGGTCCTTTTAGCACTTTCTCACTTTATTTCATCCCAAATCATTATTAATATTTTTATTTTTAGTCATTGTAATATGGACATGTTTGACTTTCTCCATATATTTCATAGCACTTTTTATTTCCATCAAAGTTGTCCTTTCTCTCCTTTTAAGTGTTTCTGTTCTTTTTCAGTACATTCTTTGTAACCATCTTTTACTTGTTTTCACATTATATAACTTTCCGTTATCCTCATTTCTGCAACATTCTTTTATATATAATTTTCTTCATTCACACTCTCTTTTATTTCATCATTTCAACAAGAATCCTTTTTCATAGTTGCCATTAAGATAAGTTCTCTGACTTCTATGGTATTCTGTAACATAATTCTTTTTACTCTGTTCTAAATGATTTCTACATTATTTTTCCTTGCACTCATTTTCTGTTTATTCACTTGGGAAATTAATTTCTCTTTTAATACTTTTTCATAAAGGACTCACATTTCCTTATCCACTATATTTGCAGATTATGGCCCAAGTGGAAGGACAACAGAAGAACCTTGTGCAAGGCATTGAATCCCTTCCAGGTTCTGGTCCTCTTTCTGCCTTTGATCAAGACTTTCTGCTTTTAAAAGCTACCTCTGCTGCTGCTCTCAGTTGCTTGGGAGAATGCCTGCATTTGCTTCAACAGAGTATAAGCCAAGTGAGCGCACCCCAGAACAAGACATTGCCTTCAGGTGTGTAAAGTTGGCTGGTTTCTTTCTTTCATTTTTATCTCTTACTGGCCATATGGTAGTTGTAGTTGCCTTATGACTACAGTTTTCCAGCTATGCCGTAGATGGGAATTTCATGTGGTTTTTAGTCAAAATATATTAAAAAGGAATCACAGAATCTCAGTGAAGAACAAATTATGCCAATATTAAAATTTATTTTTATCTTGAGGATAACATTAAAGTCATTTAAACAGTATTTATACATATACCTGGAAGAGAAAATCATAAAGATATTTTTGCCAATAATATATGAATATATAATATACTAAAGCATTATTTTTGACATTAGATTGATTCAAAGACGAAAGAAGAAAGAAATTCAATGAAGATGTATTGTAGTTCTAAATGTACCCTATTGCTTATGTGAAGGGTGCTGAGTTATTTAGCTGTTCTTGCTTTAAAAAAAAATTAAATGATGAGGTAATTGTATCAGTCCACCTGCTATATGTGTCTGTGTGTCTGTCTATCAATCAATCAATCAATTAATCAATCATCCATCTGAGATACTGTCTCCCCAATAGACTACTCTGGGAGGCTTACAGAACATAAAAAGATAAATAGAAAAGCAATTAAGATTTAAAACTATGTAAAAAAAAAACTGGAACCCAGGAGGTGGATGGTTTGGAGAAAAGATTTTTTTTTACCTCATCAACCACTTATAGCAGCAAGTGCTCCTTTGGAGTCCAAAGACAACTGGCAAAATCAAGTTTTAATGCTCTTCTGCAAGGCCAAATGGGTGGGGCAGTTCTCTAGTAGAAAAGTATTGCAAGGGTCAAGGGCACAGTGGAAAATGCTTTTGCCCGCCCCGCCGCTATGTCCGACATAGAGACGGGCCACCTCTATGTCGGACATAGTGGCGGGGTGGGCAAAAAGAAAGAAAGCAGCTTTTGCCCACCCCACCGCAAAAGCCGCTTTCTTTCTTTTACGGCAAAAGAAAGAAAGCGCCAGCCCGCCAGCAGAGGTGGGTAAAAAACCCGCCTCTGCTGGCAGGCTGCCCCGACATAGAGAAAGAAAGCTGGTGGGCTGCCCTCCCTGCCTCTCCTTCCCTCTCTTTTCAAACAAACTCTCTCTCAAATTGAGAGTTTGTTTGAGTGAAGAAACAAACACATGCGCACGCACACACACACACAAATTACTTTCAATTACTTACAAATTACATTCATTTTGAATTCCTCCCCCTCCCTCCGACCCACATACCTTTTCCAGCTGTTTCACAATCATAGAGGATTTCAACTCTGCTCTTGCCTGCCATCATGAAAATGTAAAAATATAAAAGGAAAAAAGCAAGAGCTGCTGAGGTTAGGCTGGGTTAGCTGCTGCCAGAGTCCCCAATGGATGACTCTGCTTAACTGTTTAAAAAAGCCTCTAAAAAAACACCCTCTACAGAAGGAGGCAAGAGAACCACGTGCCTCATCCACATAAGGAATTTTTTGGCTTTTAACCCTTGCTTAACTCTGCTCGAGTGATCATAAAATCAGACTAAATGAGGCACGTGGTTCTCCTGCCTCCTGTAGAGGGCACTTTTTAGAGGCTTTTTTAAACAGTTAAGCACTAAGCAGAGTCATCCACTATGACTCTGGCAGCAACTAGCTCAGCATGACCTTAGCTCTTGCCTTTTTCCTTTTACATTTTTTTTCTTTCCATGATGACAGTGGTGAGGCTTTGCCTCCCCTGCCTCCCCTGTCTGCACGTCACTGCCTGAAACCCAGCTGAAGGCCCTATGGAGTTGCAATGCAATAACTTTTTCCACCACCTTTCCTAAAAAGGGAGAAGTGATAAACTTGATGGGAAATTGTGCAGGTAGCTTGGGCCTAATGATGGTTTCTTGAGAAAGGGGTGGACCAAGACATCCTTAAATGATGCCAGGAATATGCACATACCTCTGCAATGATGAAATTTTAATCACTACCTGGAGCCACCTGCTGGTTCCTCTCTGAAGGCTTTTACCAGACAGAGGGAACAAGGATCTAATAAGGACAGCTGCAAGGAACCTAACCACTGCCTCAAGTCCAACAGAATCAAACTGTTCCTGGATAACTAGGCAAATCTGCTCCCTCTATATCTCTAATGGACCTGCGTGATCTCAAACTAAACAGATCTAAGCAATTTTATCTGTCCCCATGAGAGTTTGTCTGAGCTTTCCTTCCCAAGGAGGGACCAGGGTCGTCAGATGACATTCTGTGGATGCAACAAGACTGGAGAAATAGTGATGTTTCGCTGCTCTTACCATCATGATGTACGACTTAATAGTGGCTGTAACTTGTGTTCAGTTGGATTTGTTCTGAGTTTTCTTCCAGCGGCATTCTGGCAATCTTTTGGGCTTTTTCAGCGCAGGAACCTTCAGCTCCTCTGCAAGCAACAAAGAGTTTTGGGAACAATTGGCCATGAGAGCCATGGGCACAATCATGTCAGAATAACAGAAGGGACGTTGGAGGTCTTCCAGTCCAAATCCTGCTCACTCAAGAAGCCCTATATACCAGTGTTGGTGAACCTTTATGATATCAAGTGTCGAAATGGGAGCGTGCCTACGCCGGCATGCTGGAGACTGAAAGAGCAGCTGTGATCTTCCAGTTTCTAGCACACTATGTGCACCGGCCACCTGATCTTCTGGTTTATGGCGCACTTGCATATGTGAAGACAGCTAGCATACATGCATGTGCCAGAAACCAGAAGAGTGTCAATGAAGTTCCCCCCCCCCAAGCTCTCCACTGAGAACAAGTCAGCATAGCCCCCCTCCCACCATTTCTGCAAGGGAGTGTGACCACTTCCTGGCCGGTGTGCCTCTTACCCCAGAGCTGGACAGACATTTCTCCCTCATGGACTCAGCTCCTGCACAGTCACACCGCCCCAGAAGAGCAGCAGTGGCAGGGCGAGGGGCAGGAGCGACCGGCTGGTCTGTCTGCTATCTTGGA
The DNA here is from genome assembly GCF_009769535.1 of Thamnophis elegans. NCBI lineage: Eukaryota > Metazoa > Chordata > Lepidosauria > Squamata > Natricidae > Thamnophis > Thamnophis elegans. Next base: position 51,772,628 of record NC_045558.1, on the reverse strand, counting down.
TTCAAATTATATTCATTCTTTTTTTTAAAAATCAAAGAAATGCACCACTGCAAAGTAGCATTGAATATTTTTGAATTTGAACCATGTCAATTTGAGACAACATTTGTATTTGAAATGCATGATAAAAAAAATCCAATGTTTCCCATATGAATCTGAAATCCTATTCAAAGAAAACCCTAGTATGTAAGTATTTCTTACTGGTATGGTTTGGCTCAGCATATTAAATTTTGATTCTATTAGTATAAATAATCAGATGTCAAACCTATTTGGTTGAACTACAGTAGAGGTAAGTCATATTCTTAGATTTAGCAGCTGTGTCATTTTAAATGAAACTTTGTTTTCAAGCTGTGTTGATATTTCTTTCCTGCCTATGTAAGCTTTGAACTATTTTGATTTGGAGGGGTTTTTGTACTGTTGACCTGGAACTCTGGAGCCAACTGCATTGATTCTGTAGATCACTTAAAGTAAAGCCACAAAGATCTAGCAGTGATATTTGTTTTGGTTTCAAGCCATTGGAATGTTTTAAGGCACAAAGCAATAGGTAAGCAAAAAAGCACAGCTTCTGGAATTCTTTCCTTGTTTCATCACAAACAGTACTGTGTGAACAAATGGCACTTGCAGAATTCTGGACAATCAAATAGTCTTCTCCTTGCAGTAGAAACTGCTTCAACTTTATTTTTAACTTAAAAGACAGTTTGTTCATCTATGCCTATATTGTTCTATTTGAAGCAGATTCTTGGCTGTGGTTGCTGCTATGAACGCCAAATGACTGAAGAAATCCCAGGTGCCAGCAGATTTTTGTAAAGAAATGTTAAGATAATTTTTAAAGTAAATAAATATATTCAGATTCAATTTTAGATAATTAATAGCACACTGAAATAAAAAAATATCAGAGCATCTGTTTTAGCCTGTTTAAAATACTAAACAGCTAAATACCAGGTATCAGTCAGAAATTGAGTTTTCTCTATTAATTTCAAAAGAACCAATTGTATGAAATATTTTTTTATTAGAAGATTCTCATTTACAACAGATACTCAGAAAAGTAGATAAATACAGAGACATCTTGATAACTGCTGTGACAAAAGAAAAATAAGATGGTTTAGAAATGGCAGGAGAAACTTTTGTCTAGATCCTTGTCCTATTTCCTCTGGGTTCCTGCTTTTGAATAGCCTACCCTTGCTATTTAATGTCCAAAAGCCTGCAGTAGACTATATCTATGAGAGGTATCCAAGAAAGCGGACCCAAAAGCCAATGTGATCATCACAAGCTTTATTGAAGGTAAATACTTACAGGAATAAACATGTAATGTCCCTGTGACAGACAACGCTACCATGGCATGTCCATGGCAAGAGCCTGGTTGTAATACTTTTATAGCCATGCGTAAAATAAGGTTTGTGAAAAAATAACTTACGAGTAAAATGCTCTTCCCATGAACTCCTCAGTTTTTCTGAACTTGGCAGAACCCCACTCTATTTTCAGATATATTCTGTATCATGCTGGATATCATTTATATACTAAAAGCTCTTGGCAGTGATTGAACATGGCATTGGTTTGGTTCAAAGTATATGCATGCATAGGCTCTTATAAAGGGTAGCAGCAGGAACTTTTAAAATTATATTTTCCTTATGTCTCTTAAAACTTTCTGGCCAGTTCTGCTGTTTCACAGAGATGTATCCAGATACAAATATGCTGAAAGAAATATCTCTTATCTAGGCTTCTATTTCGTTGCCCCTGTCCTTACATTGAATAGATGGAATGCATGCTGCAGAAAAGATACTGCAGATTACTTTCTCTTGTTTTAGAAAATATACTAGTATGGCATGGATCAAAGTCAAATTCTACAGAGATACTGAAAAATAGTGCTCTTGGTTCTTTAACAACAGCAAGCGCCAATCTCTCATGGTCAGTCATACCATCTGTGATACAAGATGAAACTATGGTAAGTCTCATATAATTAAAACAACATTTATAGATCATATTTGAAAGCTTTGCACATGTTTTGGAGTGAGATACTGTCATATAGCAATTTGGTTTTGATTCTTGTATGGTAGTTGATATGGTAGTTGATATGGTTTATTCATTTACCAGCAAATTAGAATACCCTGCTGAGGAGAATTGGACTAATCATATCAATGTCCAGTTTGCATCTTGAAAGATTCCAAAATGACATTTTGATACATTTATTTAATTACATAATAGCTTTCTATAATAGCTTCTTTGTTATTCTCTTCTGAAGCCGGCTGGATCCGGCCTGCAAGGTGCTTAGATCTGGCCTCGCGAGGTTGCCCTGGAAACAGTGAAGGACTGGCCCATGGTACTTCTGCCAATGAAAACAACTCGGGCTGTATGCTGCCCTTCCGAGCTCCATTTTCGCTGGCAGAGGGTTGCAGGAGGTCGTCACAGCTGAAAATAGAGTTCTGGAGCCCATTTTCTCTGGCAGAGCACTCGAGCCATCACAGGTGCCCATGACATGAGTGATGTTGAGCTGGCCACACCTACCCCAGCATCGCCCATTCCGGCCCCACAAGGTCAAACACAATCCTGATGTAGCTGTCAATGAAATCGAGTTTGAAACCCTTGATGCAAGCTTTTCCCAAGCTTGCCTGCAATTGCTATAGTTTAATCATATATCATGTAAAGTAACATATTCTACAACTGATCTACAATTGTAATGACCTGCCAATTTCTGATTTTAAAAAAATTATTAGTAAGCTATAATATATCAAGCAAGAATCATTTTTTTAGATTGCAAGTTGCCTGTTAACACTTGAATTAGAATTTATGTACTTGTGTTTGGTAGATTATTTCAGAGAACATCATTTGTTATTTTAGGTCTTATGTTATATAATTGCCACAATATGTCTTCTAGCACATCCTCTTTGGTATTAGTATTGAAATAAATGAAATGAAGAACAATCCAACCATATCTTTTTGTATACTATTTTGTTCTCTTATCACCTCTTCTCCCTCCCAAATATATGTTGTCTATTATAATAGTTTGGATTTAAATGTAATAAAAATTACTGGGGCCATAAAGTTGAGAAGGGTTTTGAAAAAGAGCAGGCATTTAAGATCCAAACAGACAGGCATCTTCTGTATAACTACTTGATATAGCAGTTTTTGTAAAGAATATCTGAGTTCATTTAAAATTGCTATTCTGGGTGATTCTTGGATTGAAGAAAAACAATAGGAAAAATTTCAAAATATTGGGACCTGCAATTGAAAATGCTTATGGAAAATGAAATCAATTATGATTGGAGCCTTCACAGATCTTAAGGACTTCTTCAATATCAAGCAATACTGAACTTATAAGAACACCCTAATTTTACAAAAAAAAAACCCATCCTGCTTGGAACTGCCTATATACTTAGACATACCCTCAATAATACTTAGATCCTTAGTTAGGATTTGAATTATTAAGTTTTTAACAATCTTAGATAGCGAATCTGACTGAAGATTGCGTACACATAGTAATAATAATTCAGTAGAATTACGATTAAAGTTGGGGTTAGTGTCAGGATTCGGATACAAACTCAAGTTCACTGTAATTCCTGAAAGCTCTTTGTGTGGCCTTGGACAAGTCTTTCTCCCTCAAGCTAACATAGGTTTGCTGTTGTTGCAGAGAAAAAATGCAGGATAGATGCTATGTATACCCTAACCTCTGAGAGCAAAGACAAAATATATTTCTTAGTAATTAATACATTATGGTAAATAAATGAAACATTTACATTTTAACATGGTGTTAAAATACACAGTTTATATATTTATTTCTTTAGTTCCCTGAATAGAAATAATTTGTATTATAATGAATGAAATCATTCCTCATTTAGAGACTACCTTGGTTAGCAACTATTTGCAAATATTATGGTAATAAAGAATAGTAAAGAATTCATTGGCAACCAGTGCAGCAGAAGGCTTCTGTGTGAAACTGATAAAGGTCTGGTCAGTTTCAGAGACAAGAATGGCTGAAAGATTATAATGGACTAATTAAGTTCTCAGAGTTGAGCTTGTAAACTTGTGGCTAGCATTTTTTAGGGAAGTACTACCTTGTAGAGAAAATAAATTCAGAAAGAGATTCCTTATTTAAACAATCTCTCTGCTCTTTGAGGTGGGAAAAGTGAGGGAGGAAAATTGTTCAGGTACAGTACATTGTACAAGAGAACTTTATTGGAATGAGAGGACAGCATCCAGGGATCTTCATAGCACATCTCTCTCAATCACATGTTCACTTAGCCACCATTTTGCTTAAAAAATTTGCTTTGAAATTCTTGGAATGGAATGTGGTTGCTAAATGAGGAGAGATTGTAGTGCAAGAAACAGAATGTTAACCGGCAGTTCTCTAATTTTCCATATGCCCAAATATCCATCTGTAGTTCCGCAATATTTGGAAGCTCATCAAAGTTTATGTTCTGTGCTCTAGATCAACAGCCCCCAACCTTCAATAGAAGGTGATTTTTCTGCAGACCGGGGTGTGTGTGGTTTCACATGTTGCCTGGATCCTGTACATGCCCAGATGGGGCTTCGCTCACTTGCAATGCTCTGATCCTTGTAGTTCGCGGAGCACTGCCGTCCACATACTGGAGGTTGGAGACCCCTGCCTAGATAAATGTTAAAGAAATAGGATGATAATATGAGATGAGGGAGTAAATGAGTCCTTCCACCTCTGCCCCCCAGGATTCCATCTTAAGCATACTTAAAATCTTATTACTTGAATATCTAAATCTTAGTGATTGACCCTTGGATTTGCACACATCCATAAATGTAGGGTAATGTTTTGACAATCCTTTACATATATACATTACAGAGAAGCAGATAACAATCGAAAAATATCAAGCTAAGGTCTTTTCTGTTGAATTGTTTTGAATTATGAATTTAGATTGAAATTTTGTGGCGTATTTGAAGTGACTCCTGGGAGACAGTCCAGTTATGCCTGTTATATAAATTGTTGTGCTGCTTGTGGAGATGACACTTGAAGATGGGAGTTATTGCCAAGCCTTCATTTTGAGAAAATAAACCCTTCGGAGATTATGAATGGTATTGGCATCTAGCAGCACTTAAGTTATGGATATTTGACATTTTGTCTCATTGTCACCATGTTAATGGCCTGCAGGAGCTAGTAGCATGTCATATAGCTGGCTCTTTCTAACTCTTGCCAAATAAACCTGGTCACTGTTCTCCAGGCTTCCCCATCATCTTGACTACTTTTAAGAACTCTTTATGTACTTCTATACAGGTAGTCCTCGACTTAAAACCACAATTGAGCCCCACATTTCTGTAACTGAGTGAGACATTTGTTAAGTGAGTTTTGCCCCATTTTATAATCTTTGTTTCCACTAGTATTTCTAGATGTTTTTTAGCGAATCACTATGTTCCTAGATGTTGTTAAGTGAATCATTGCAGTTGTTAACTTAGTAACCCGGTGGTTAAGTGAATCTGGAATCTAGCTTCCCCATTGATTTTGCTTGTCAGAAGGTTGAAAAAGATGATCACATGAATTTGGGGACATTGCAATCATCATAAATATGAGTCAGTTATCAAGCACCTCAATTTTGATCACCTGACCACGGGGATGCTACAACAGTTGTGTGAAAAACCATCATAAGTCACTTTCTTCAGTGCCATTATCACTTCAAATGGTCACTAAATGAACTGTTGTAAGTCGAGGACTACCCATACTTTTATTTCTCTGATTCAGTTACAGAGAGAAACAATGGCTCAGATGGCAGACAAATTTTAGTTGAAAGTTTTATTTAAAAGTTGGATGAGAATGATAATGCTTGTGGAGAATGTGCAGAGACATTTAGTTTTGGATTATTATATACACAAAAGCACTTTAATTTGAACCAAAGAGATATTCTTACAGCTAGAGAACTGAATTGATTCTATACTCTCTTTGAGGCTTAATTTTGCACTTTGTCATAATATTATTAGTAGTCTGACTGAACAGGAAAGTGACAAATTATTTTTCCCTACAAAGACTGAGGGAGATTGGACAATTGGTTTATTACACTTAACTGAAATTACTTCTATCTGGACTTTGGTGGGAAGAAAGTCATTATGGAGACTAAATTTATTATATTTAATTACACCATAATGGATAAGAGATGCTTTTAAGAAGCAAACATGAATATTCAATCCAGGATGAATTCCTTTAATTTTTTGGGATGATTTGGGGTAGGTAAGATGTCATGGTAAATTTTCTATGAGTGATTTACAATAATAGTTTGTTAACAGAGAGTTCTTAACCTTGTCTTTTTAATTATTTTTTATTAATCTTTTTCCTATTAATTATTTTGTTGCTAATATAGTATGTAGAGACAGATCAATGATTTGCAAATAGATTTATGGTTTTAAAAAAGGTATTTTTCACAAGGGATGGGAATTAATATAGTAGTATTAATCAATATTCAGTTGGGGATAATATGTGTTGTTTTTTTAATGCACCTTTTTAATGTCAAATGTTTTGGATTTTGTATTCTTTTCTGTTTCTGTTGGTTTTTTTTGGCTTATGTGGAGTTTTGTATTTTACTTTTGAATAAAATAAAACATTTGGAGGGGGAAAAGAACTATTTATAGGATCTACTACTGCACTTCTAATTGCTTAGCCTTCATGTTCTGTACCATTGTGTTGATTCCTTCTTTCATGACATAGAACCAGGCTATCTGAGAGGGACTGCCTCTCTCCAGTTATTTCAGCTCTTCTGTAAGGTCTTGCCTCTCCAATCTTCCCAAGAAAGCAAGACTCTTGAAATTGCAGTTGTTCCAAAATGAGTTTTGTGATAACAAGAGATCTAGGCGAGAACTGAAGCTTCTCACTTAAAACCAGCTATTTAAAGCAATGCTAATTGAACCCCTCCCACACTACATCATTGCAGGGAAACAAAAACAAAAACTTCATATAAAGATTAACCCAGTAATGAAAGAAAAAAAAAGTGTGTTTGTGTGTGTGTGTGTGTGTGTGCGTGTGTGCGTGCGTGCCCACCTAGCAGTTCAATAGCATACAAATTAATAAGTACTGCTTTGATGGAAAGGTTACAAAGTTCCATACACCTTTGGCATAAAATCATGCTGGCCACATGACCACAGAAAATGTCTTCCAACAATGCTGACTCTCTCAGCCAAGAAAGGGAGAGGAGCACTGTGCCCTAGAGTTGGACACAACTGGAGAGGGAACCCTTTACCTTCACCTATATATGTATAGTGTAGGGTATAAACTGGAACTGAAGCAGTGGTGGGTTCCAGATCCTGTTGCAATCAGTACAGTTGCAATGGGGCCTGGTGTCTTCCACATGAATGTACGTGGCGTGTGCGCACATGCGTGCGGCACACACATCTTACCATCCAACAACGCTTCCACGAGCCTCCATGACGCTCCAGCTGCTTGGCGGAGCATCGCGCAGGTGCTGTATGTGCCATGCTCATGTATGGGAGCACCAAAGGGTTTAAAGACAGGTATGAAGTGCAGGTGGGCGAACGGGCCCTCCGGAACACCATACCGGAATGGTACCCGGTGCTCTGTGCAGGCTCCGGTATGCCCGTACTGGGGCATACCACCTGCAACCCACCACTGAACTGAAGGCTGAATAAAGTTTTCAACACATTTTGTGGTTCCAAACAAAGGTGTTTGCAGGAGAATAAAAAAAAATCATTGTAATGGCCACCCCAATCTTGCAATCACATCTGCTCACCAGCAACACACATAAAATAACAAGGCTTCAATGGTATGCAGTGACTGCCATCTTGCTTCTTTCCAAAAGCAAGATTTGTTTGCTGTCTGCATTGAAGCACATCTTTTAATCAGTAATCACATGAGTTGGAAAGGTTTCTTTATTTTTTGACAGACAACCAAGATACATATTTTACAAGTAAGATTTAAATAAAAATACTTAATTAATAAACTTCTCGGAGAGATTAGCTTATCCAGGTACATATCATGAAGGTAAATGCCCTCTTCTTCCCAGGCAAATATTTATTAGTTTGAATTCCTGATTTTATTTTCTTGTGCATTCAGGAGAAGAACTGTATATGTATTGCTATTGTTGTACTTATTATCTATTGTGAAAGTGGAAAATCCTCTGTTTGAAAAAAGATGGATTGAAACTTTTTAAAATTAAAAAATGTTTACACAGGCCAATGACTTTTTCGGGTAGAATGAAAGATGTTTAGGGATGATTTCTCCATGTATCCATAATAGCTTATGACAAACTGTCAGTTCACATGACCATTTGTGATAATTAATGAGATGTTTCCCACCTTATTCAACCTCCATGCAAATGATGTCAGGAGGCTTCTAAATGGAGCAGTCTTCCCTCTAATTGCTTTAGTTTACTTGAAAGGTCATGGAATTTTCAGACAGGACAATATATGTCTGGTTCCTTATTCACATGGATATTGCAGATCTTTTATATCCTCTCCTGAAACAGATAATTTTATTTATTTGTTTGTCAAATATGTACAAGATAACAAGTACAGGTATGAACATAAACATGAACAAAGGAAGTAAATACAGATAAATAGGGACAGTAAGACAGGGATGGTAGGCACACTGGTGCGCTTATGCACGGCCCCTTTACGGACCTCTTAAGAATGGGATGAGGTCTATGGTAGACAATTTGGGATTGAAGATGTGAGGGTTTGAGGCTTGTACAACAGAGTCGGGTAGAGCATTCCAGATATTGACCACTCTGTTCCTGAAGTCGTATTTTCTGCAATCGAGTTTGAAGCTGTTTATCTTGAGTTTGTATCGATTGTTTGCCCCTGTATTATTGTGGTTAAAGCTGAAGAAGTTGTTGACAGGCAAGTCGTGGTAGCAGACATTGTGTACTATGCCTAGATCTAACTGCAGGCGGCACAGTCCCAGATTGACCAAGCCCAACATTTCAAGCCTGGTGGTTTAGGAAATTCTATTGTGAGTAGAGGAGTGGAATACTCTTCTTGTGAAATACCTCTGAGCCCACTCAATCGTGTTAATGTCTGATATACAGTATGGGTTCCAGGCAGACGAGCTGTGTTCAAGAATTGGTCTGGCAAAGGTTTTGTATGCCCTAGTTGGCAATACAATGTTACCGGAGAAGAAGCTTTGCAAAATTAGGTTAACAGCTCTTAATGCCTTTTTGGCAATGCTGTTACAGTGAGCTCTGGGGCTTAGATTGTTTGAGATGAGTACTCCTGGGGTCCTTGACAGAGTGAGGGTCATCTATGAGATTGTTTCCCCCCAACTTGTATTTGGTGTGGATATTTCATTAATTAGTAACTTTGGCAAGCACTGAATAACTGTAAACTCAAGTACGGTATATGTGCAGTTGAAATGAGACAATGTTTGCAAAAGAAAATGCTTTTAGGATGCTAAATTATGTTTTTTTAAAATATTTTTATTTTCAGACAAACACACAACACATATAACATAAAAGCCTCTTCAACTACATACAGTGTGTTGATTGGTTACAAGGTCTTTCTGTGTCCTTTCCATAGTCATCACTTGAATTTTATCAAAATTCACATATTGACAATCAAGATATCTTTATGTACATTGTTATTATACTTCCTCCTATTCTAAGTCATTCTATTATTTTAGCATTGATAACATTCTCTAATAATTTTCAATTCCATGTTTTTTCCCCATTATTAGTATCATCAATCTGATATACATCTATGCAAATTGTTATAATTATTAAACAAACATCCATTAAGCCTAGCTATTATTACATCGTTTCAACATAAGGCATATTAAATTTGAAGTAAATTTATATTGACATTTTATTACATCATCCTGAAATCATCCAATGATATTACATCTTTATATTCTATTCTATATAAAATTGTTTATCTTTTATAAAAAGGCTTTGCAATATCATCTCCATAATCCTCACTTACAATATAGTATAAAATTTCATATTATCAATCTAGTATACATAAATACTTTATTATCATTATTAATCATTTATTTGAGTATAGCTATTATTACATTGTACATAGCACACAAAATTTAATTACATTTAACTACAATTTATTGTGACATTTCATTTCATTTCATCCTGTATCCTTCCAGAGATAGTGTAGTCCAATATCTTTTGCCATGTGTAAAGTCTGTATTCTAAGTGTTTTCTTGATAAGTCTTATGTGGACTTCTCTTAAGAACTTGTTGTTCATTGCATGTCTATAAGAATTCGAAACCCTCTATCTGTTCTTTTTATCAGCTTAACTTTTATCATTAGTGCTTCTATCGAGATTACTCTCATTATTTCTGCCAAATTTTCTCTCCTTTCTTCTTCTATTTTCTGACATCTGAAATAAAGTTCCGGTTCATCGATTTCTCCTTACCGTATTTCACACTTGTCATTTCCCTCCACTCTCAGTTTGCTGTCAGTGTCAACAATTTTCTTATCACTTTCATATGTCTCTGTTATTTTTTCAGCTCTTTCCTTAAACTTCATCACTGTCCCCTTACTTTCTGTATTTTGATCTATAATTTCATTCTCTTTTCAATTCTCTCTGTAATTATTAAAACCTTTTGGATTTCTAAGAAAATTCTTTGTAAAGTTAGTGCCTTTTCTTCTTCACGTTGTGCCATTTTCCAGGTTATAAACACTGCCAAAACACCAAGACTTTTTAGGTTTCAAACAAATTCAGTGGAGTTTTTCAAATCAAAGCTTTCTCTTTCCTTCATAGGAACACCTGTATAAACAAAACATTTTCCACTGACCATTTTAGTAAACAAAGCTTATAGCTTTATCAGATATTGCCAAGCCTCTAGTCGCTAGATGACAGTGTTACCTCTTTTCCATCTGTTTTTGCCTCTCTGTAAACACCAAGCTTCGAGAGAGGTAAAAAAATGTTTTAAAATTACACTCCATTCAAGTCTTACAAGAGAAGAAGCTTTTAATCCATGAATACAAAAAATGGAAAAAGTATAGAGGAAGAAGGGAAAAAAGAGACTAGTCTAGTTTAAAAGTAAGAGGCATTTGTAAAAAGTCCATCCATAAAAAACAAACAAAGTTAAGGTCAAAAAGATAACGCGATAGTCTTAAACTAGGGTTAATTCGCTGTTTATTTTCTTTTGTCTTCAATTTTATTTTAAATTCCAAGTATGCTTTCATGGTATCCCAGAGATTTTGAATTGAGGTGTCTTCTTTTTTTATTATTCTAAAAATAGTTTTAATTCTTTCTCCAGCATTTGAGTGTATTCTATTTCGTTTACAATATTTGGGTTCGTCATCCATCTTTTTCTTCTTTTTTGGCCTTTCCATTTTAATTTTATTGGGTTATGATCTCCCCATTCATTTATTTCAATTTCAATTTCCTCTAATTGATTACATCGTCCAGATGATATCCAGGCCATGCCAATTCTCGATAAGGATTGGTGGGGTTTCGAATAAAAGGTATATTGCTTTCTTGTTTTATGCCTTTCTCTCCAAATATCATGTAGTTTATGAGCTGGCATTGCCAGCTCAAAAAAGGATTTCGGTAACATATTTTTTTTGTCTTATTATTTCTTTTACTTTCATAGTCCATCTTTTTATCCACTATTGCGATATAATCCACAATTAAGCAAATATTTTCATTTATTTTGTGTAATTTTTTATAGAATTCCTCTTGTTTCTGATTTGGTGTATATATCACTATTAATAATATCATTTTTTCTGTTGTCTCTAATTCAATCATTAGAATCCTTCCTTCATCAGAGTAGACTGCTTTGGAGTTTATATTTTTCTTTATATAGATTGCTATCCCTCTTTTTTTAATCTTCCAATTCTGCATATAGTTTCCTTAATTTTTTGTTTTCTAGTAAATTAATGTTCCCTTTTAATGTGCACTTCCTGTAGGCGGGTTATGTCTGCCTTCAGTTTCCTAAGTTTATTAAACATCTGCCCTCTTTTCTTTCGTGTGTTCAATCCATTCAGGTTTACCAAGATAAATGTTATTTCCTAGTCCATCTTTAGATGGGATGTTTTTTTAAAATTACTTCTGGTTTGTATCTGACTTTTCAAACTCGTGCCTTCCCTTTCTGTTCTCTCTCTTTTTTGCTTCTGTTCTTCTTTCCTGTTTCTTTCCTTGTCTTCTGCTGTTTCTTCTTCTTGACTTCTACTTTCTAGGTCCTCTTTACGTTTGTTCTTATTCCCTTGTGAAGTATTTTTTATAAAATTCTTGCACTTCTTCTGTATTCTCTATTTTATATCTTTTTCCTTGCCAAGAGACCAATAGCCCTTCTGGTACCAACCATCTGTACATTATTCTGTTTTTATTTAACTGGTTAGTTAAAAATTGGTACCATCTACTTTGTTCCCAGACTCTCCATAGTATCTGTTTAAGAGTAATTAACTCTTTTCCCTTTTATGTTATTGTCTCTTCTCTGGTTTTTATGTACACTTCGTCTCTAGTTGTTTTTTTGGCAAATCTTAACATACACTTCTTTCGATAGTCTATGTCTTCTGGCATAATTGGTATGCACATGGTAAGCCTCATCAATGTCTCCTCTCAACCCTTGTTCATTTCTCTATAAAATTTCAGCGAAGATTTCCATCATTTTTCCTTTCAGGTCTTCCTCTTTTTCTTCAACTATGTTTTGGAATCTTAGATAAAAATTAGGCTCTTTCGTTTTCAAGTCAGATTATTGATTCCTCTAACTCTTTATTGATTTGTGCATATTTCAACTCCATTCTTTCCATCTTCTGATCTGTTTGTTCTATTTTTGTTTTGATGTTCTAGATTTTCTGTTTGTTGATTATTAAGGCATTCTATATCTTTTCAATTTTGTCATCCATGTTTTTGATATTTCCTTTCATTTCTCCCATTTCATTTTTAATTTCTTCATGGTTCCTCCTCTCCTCTCTCCATGATTTGTAGCTATCACTTCTTGGGTTTTAGTCATTGTCTCTTGTATCATCTGGAGCATCAATTGCATACTTTGCATTGTTTGTGCTGGTCCCATTGTTCCTGCCATCTCTCCGCCTTTCTCCAGCCCCAATGCACTTTCGATAGATCTTTGGTTTGGGGATGAGGATGTTGCTGAAGCAGGGTTGGATGCTGTTTTTTCCCTGTCTTCACTAAATTAGTACTAGTTACCATCTTTATCCTTTATTTATCCTCGCCCACAATTGCATACAGGTTTTACTTTATTTCTACTTTATCACAAATATCAGTGGTTATATATATCTCAATATTTAACATTAATTAACCTTTCTTAATATCACTTCAATATCTAGACAATCCTATAATTCTATTTTTAAACCTTAACTATTATGTATCACAGAATTATATATCACACTATTATCTTATGCTAATAAATATATCTTAGTTATACAGATACTCAGTTCTAATAATCAGTTTCTCTATGGTTTTCTTTAGTCCACCTTATATCACAGACAATTCTTGCATCAGCCTTCGCAGCTCAAATTTATAATCCACTTGATGTCGCCCTCTCCTCAGTATCACTGTCCATTCCATCAATCACAGTCAGTAATCACAGCAGGCCCAGGGGCAAAGACAGAACAAGGGGAGGGGGATAAAAGAATTCTCCAACCATTCCAAAACAGCTCTTTTTCTACTGTCCCCTATCCAGTTCCAATTTCCGAGTAAATACTGTATGCTTGTAGAATATCCCACACCCGCCAAAAAAAACTTGAGCTCTTCGTTATCTGGATTTATTGTTTACGATTGAAACTCTGTTCAAAGTTCAGCTATTCTTTGGAAAATAAAAAGAGCAAAAAAAGAGCAGAAAGGATAAGAAAAAAACAACAACCAGCCCGACTGTTATACGATCCTTTGTGTGCTTTCCAGGTCTTCTCAACAGCCAATATATCCCGCTCCCATTGTAAATGCTGGCTTTTTGCTTTCTCTTCCCTCTCCTATCGGGTTTCCCTCTGTGGCCACTTCCCTTTTATTATTCACGCTGCCACTTTCAGTTCTCTGCCTCAGCTCTCACTACTTTTCAGCAAGAATCTGGACTGTAAAAACAGTCTTCACCACAGAGCCTTTTTCTTTCCAACTTACCCGCTCTGCCAGTTTTACATTGTCTTCCTTTTTTGGGTTGTCGATGATAACAAATGCCTCAATTTCAAATGCTTTCTCTATTTGCTTCCCTCTTATGCAGTCACCATCACTCCAGTCCTATGCAAGAGACAGGATAGATCCTCGTCCATTTAGTGGGTTTCTCCTACCCAATGAGGGGTTTGTCTTACCCAGTGTCTTCAGAGTTTCCCCTTGAATCTGCAGATCCCTTCAGGTTCCGCAGTGCTCAAAAATGAGCCCAAACGAGGTTTGAGTTATAGGTTATGGGAGCTGTCATTCCTCAACCGCAGCACAATGACTTCACTGCAGGAAGTCCGATAATCAGTTTCATTTATGGCCAAAGCAAAACTGGAAAACCTTTTATCTCCCACTTTAAACAGAGCAGGCAGAGAGAAAAAGAAAAAGCTGCACGCAAAAACTGTTTCTTGAACTTCTTATAGTTTACACAGTTTGCACAGATCATCATACTGTTAGAAACATAATTTCATATTCATTCGTTCATGCAAACCTCATGATTTTCTCAGCGCTCTGAAAACAATGGACCTCAGAAAGAGGAAAAGAATTCATTTTCTGCCATATAGCCCAGAGTTTGTTAAGGGGTGCTATCTAACATTAATTACAACAGGCAGAATTCACATTTTGCATTTCACAAGTTACTTTGCTAGGCTACTTGGCAGCCTGAAGGCTTTATCTATGAGATAAGAGCATTAGGTTACAGTGGAGCTTCTCTCAGCTACAAGAAATATCAAAAGTCGAGTTAGGTACACTCTACAAGCTCTAATCCTTTCAATACTATATTGAAAGAATGAGCTTTGATATTATTGGCCATAATTTAAATCCTAACAACAGATCCAATCCTGAACAAGACTTATGACTTGCATACATCATTGTAGATGATTATGACAGCATAAATGCAACTTATGCTGCCCATAAAGCTATCTTGTTTTTGTTTTTAAACAGACCAGCTCTTCAGTGTGACCATTATGCTGTCTTATCTCTTTTCACATCATAGCTCAACTTTTTGTCTTGCTCTGCTTTTTATTCTAGCAATCATTTATAATTAAGTTTCCCATTATTCTCTCTATAATTTCTCATCCCTTCTTTATTTCATCACTCCTTCTTCTATCACTGCTAAATCATTAGCTTCTTATCAATTCTGTAGCTTTAATTTTTGTGTTAATTATTCTATGTTCTCGTTCTTTACCTGTTTTCTTCTGCTTTGTACAAATGTACTGAAACATTTGTAACTTTCAGTGATAGTATGTTAAGTATTCAATCTCTTAATTTCTTTCTGTTTTAATCTACATGGTCAGATTGCAGCCATTGCTTTCTATTGTTAGAGTGCAACTAATTTTCCAAGAGATCAAAAATAATGTGGGTTAATCCTAGTACATCGGGCCAAAGCATTCTAGTACAGTCTTCTTCCTGATGGTGCTAGAATTTTATATGGCCTCTTGCCATTCAAGTTCTCTTCCAGGGACACCTCCATATTCTGCTCAGGTGAGTAGTATAGCTGTGTTGTTCTTAGGTATGACTACATTGTTCTGCCTTCTTTTTTAAATAAAATTTTTAATTTTAATTTTCAAAAGAAACATTCTTCTTTACATGCTGTAGAAAGTGTATCAATTGGTTATAAAAAGACTTTCGTGCGTCTCTTCCACAGTCAACAAACATAATTCATATTAACTCAAGTATTTTAACTCAGATATTTATACATATTACCATCATTATATCTCTATTTTCATTTGAATATATTTAAATGTCCTTCATCATAAAATATACCAAGATTTAATACATATTCTGGCCACATTCTGGCCTTTCATTTACTATTTCTAAAATCCTCCATTGGCACTAAATCCTTATGTCCTATTCTAGCTAAGCATCCATAATATTTAATAACAAAATTTTCTAACCCTCCTTTCCAAATCACTGTTTACAATTTACATCTTTTCCTTATCTTATACCCATATCTATATGTATGTTGTTATCATTATCTCTCCTTTATTTAATTATATCCTGTATCATAACATTTTCTCTCTAATAATCAAAGCTTTAACTATATCTAACTTAGTTCTTTTTTATTAACCTTTATATATAATCCAAAGGGATTTCTAATCTTCCTTTCATGGGTACCATTCAATATTCATATTCAATTACACAGGTCTGCGACTAAAAAGCTGTTTGATTATTTTCATCTAATTTCCATGTATTTTGGTGTGCTGAAAACAAATAAAATATTGAAAAAACTCCTAGACGTCATGATTTGCCACAACATGCAAAATTGTCTTCAAATTTATCATTTTTTTATTTTTGGTATTTTTTTATATTATGGGTTTTTAACCAAATTTAAAGTCCAAATTACTATTAATTAATTCACATAAGTGCATTTAAGATATAAAAACCTTAAAGGGTTTGTCCGAGTTATGTAAAAAAATATAGCACTGTAAATCTGATGGTCAGCAATATATACATAAGCTAAGGAAGTTTTAAGTCTGTGCTTCTAATGGTAGAAGGGGTTAATCTTTCCTGAAGAATCCAGTGAGAGGGCGACACAGGGCAGATATGGCATCTCCGGTCAGTGCAGGGGGCCTGGCCAGCACTGCGACTTCTCGTGTACAGACACAGAGTTGCTCTCTCCTGCATGCCACACTTGTGCATGAATCATCATCAGGTTCTTGGTTCTAGGTTGTTCACACTTTTTCATCGCAATTCATGTTAGCTGGTCATTCTTCAACCGTTATGTTATGGTTCCGCGAAAGTGTATTAATTCGCCAGACAGTTTCTGTTTCATCTGTGGTGAATATACAGTGTTGAAACAACAGCAGACTTTGTGAAAAAAGTATACTTTGCATACTTTGGACTAAAAATTGGAGATCAAGATAGAGTTTGGGCGCTCATAAAGTGTGCAAACGGTATGTTGAGGACCTCCAAAACTGATTCAAGGGTAAGAAAAAATCTTTCCGTTATGGGATTCCTATGGGATGGCAAGAGCAAAAGAACCATAGTGATGACTGTTACTTTTGTTCATGAGATGTGAAAGGGTTTAATTCCAAATGGAAGCATTCCATTTCATATCCAATCTTCACTCAGCAATTTGTCCCATCCCCCATGGCACAGATATACCAGTACCCTATCCCCCTGCTACCTTGGAAGAGATACCTAGCTCCGATGAAGTCATACCTAAACCAGATGATGAATCAAGTTCTGACTTTGAAGATGATACAAGACCAAAATTGTTTTCTCAGGAGGAGATGAATGATTTGGTAAGAGACTTGAATCACCCCAAAGATGCCGCTGAGTTACTCGGATCAAGGCTGAAAAGCAGGAATTTATTGTTGCCATGAGTGTCATCTTCATTGTTCAGATATCGTGAAAAGGAGTTTGTTCCTTACTTCGCTCAGGAAGACAAGTTGGTTTATTAGATCAATGTCGAAGGTCTGATGGGTCAATTTAAAATCCAATATGATTCAGAGCAAGGGGATCTTTTTATAGATTATTCAAAAGGAAGTCTCAAAGCAGTTTTACTCCACAACGGTTTTTATGCTTCCATACCTATAGATCATTTTGTACACTTGAAGGAAACCTATGAGAACTTGGAATTGGTTTTTCATAAACTTAAATATGAAGACATGGTTGGCAAGTGTGTGGGGACTTGAAGGTCTTGTGCATGCTGCTCGGGCAACAAGCTGGGTATACCAAATACCCTTGTTTTCTGTTTCTATGGGACAGTCGAGACCAACAAAATCACTGGACCAAGAAGAGTTGGCAGCCGAGGGTGCTAACAGTCGGTGAAAAAAATGTCCTCCAAGAAACTTTGGTACCTTCCCATAAAGTTCTTCTACCACCTCTCCACATAAAATTGGGATTGATGAAGCAATTTGTAAAATCACTTCCAAGAGATGGGGAATGCTTCAAATACTTGGTCACCAAGTTTCCACGCCTGTTGGAGGCAAAATTGAAGGAAGGTGTGTTCGTTGGACCAGACATTAGAAGGCTTATAGTTGATCAAGAGTTTGTCAATACCATGACGGATCCTCAAAAAGAAGGGTGGATTGTATTTAAAGAAGTCGTACAGAAATTTTTAGGCAATAACAAAGATTATCACTACAAAAAGATTGCTGGAAGAATGCTGAAAGCATTTCAAGCTTTCGGTTGCCTGATGAGTTTGAAAGTGCATTTCCTCCAGTCCCATTTTGACTATTTTCCTGAAAATTTGGGAGCTGTGAGTGAGGAACAAAGTGAATGATTCCACCAAGACATTAAAGAGATGGAAAGGAGATACCAGGGAAAATGGAGCATTACAATGATGGCAGACTACTATTGGATGCTTCAGAGAGACATTCCAGATGCTACTCACAAGCCTAAATGCATTAAGAGGAGCTTCACAAGGAAGAAAAATCGAGTTTAGTGTGTGTAGGTAAGCTCATTTCAGTTCAAAAAACGATTTTCATGAAAATATTGTAATAAAACTTTAATTTTCTATTTCCATTTATTTTTGAGGTATTGCCATATTTAACATAGTTACTTAAATTGTCAGGAAACGTGATGTCCTATGACAAAATGGAGGTCATTTTCAGCTTCAGCGCGCCAAAAAACATAAAAGATTACATGGAATAACCAAAATAGCTCTCGAAATTTTTTTTTTGTAACCTGTGAATTACTCATCATGACACTACACATTGTATACAATAGTAACATTATCAATTATTTTTTGAGCATATCTATTGTCACTAAATTCACTAAGTTTAATTAGTTTTAAATTATACTCTTCCATCTATCAACCTGTATCTTTCCAGTAGTAAAACAGTCTCATATCTTCTGCCATTTGTGGTGTCAATCCTCTAATCATCTCCTTAATCAACTTTGTATAGACTTCTCTTAGCAACTCCTTGCTTATAAAATCTCTTGTAATCTCGATGCCCTTCTGTTTCCTTAATCAGCTTATCTTTGATTGTCAGTGTGTTATCAATGATATTGCTAATAAAATTTCTCTCTTTAAGTCCATAAATTCTTTTGTTTTTTCTTCTTCTGTATCTTGCCATCTGGGATAAATTTCCCCTCCATTTAGTTCCTCTTTCAGTATTCCACTCTTTCCATTTTCAGAGACAAACCAATCACCATAAATATCAGCAAATTTAATTTCTTTATATTCATTTTCCACTTCAATTTTTTGGGTTTAACCACCATGTTTTCCACTTGATAAACATCCTCGACTTCTTCATCATATTTTGCTGTTAGATGCTCTAAGTCTTCCAGCTTCTTTTCTATCCTCTCATATATGTATTTGATAGTTTTTTATTTCTGAGAATATCTTTTGCAGACTTAAGATTCCTTCTGCTGTTGAAATTGTGCCATTATCTCCCACTAACAAACACAGCTGCTTTGGCTTGGAAGGTTAATAAAATTAAGCATAGATTCACAATAAGGTTTTGTTTTCACTTTTTTTTCATACTTCAAAGGGACATCTGTGCGCGTTTATTCTTATCACTCTCTATAACCAAGCAGTGAGACCTTGTAGTGCCAAGCCAAAATAATCAGTGAGAGAAAAAAGAATGTTTTGTTTCCAATATGCAAACCTTCCAGCCTCCGAGTAGCAGTATTATGTTGCAATTTTCCTTGTTTCTTTTTGTATCTTTTTTGTATTTCAAGTTTTTAAAAAAAGTCTGATTCTTAAATGAGTTAGAACACCCACAGTAATGAAAGAGGAAAATTTTAGTCCATAGATTACAGAGAATAATAAAAGAAAAAAAATAGAAGAAAACTTAATCCATTCATTTTAAAAGCTTGCATAAATCCGATCCATGAAGATAGCATTTAAAAAGTAAGATAACCCCCTGTCCAAAACCATTCCAAATTTAATTCCGCCGCTTCTTTCTTCTGTTCTTCAATTTAAATTAATTTTAAGTTTTTTAATAGGCAGTCTCTTTTTAAAATGGTAAAAGTTCCTCACCAGCTGGAAACACTTTCTCTTTCCGTATCCTTCTGTTTTGGAGCTGCCCCGACTTCGTCGGCCTTGGCTGGATTTTTTGTCGCTGGCTTGAAGAACTTCTCTTGCATTGATCAGGGACTTTGCAATGTCTCTGAGGTCAACAAGACAT
The DNA here is from genome assembly GCF_009769535.1 of Thamnophis elegans. NCBI lineage: Eukaryota > Metazoa > Chordata > Lepidosauria > Squamata > Natricidae > Thamnophis > Thamnophis elegans. The sequence continues at coordinate 51,752,523 of NC_045558.1, read as the reverse complement.
ATTCTTCCTGTTCACTGTCTCTTCGGCATGGTTTAGGTCCAATTGGACCACCCAGCGGCAAAAGTATTGGCTGCGGTCTCGGAGCATCGGGACCGCACATCCGTATCATTGCGACATTGGCTTTCTAATATTTGGACTAAAATAACAAAAAGAGAAAGACTCCTTTAAATATACTCATCATTTATATCTAAAGTAGTCTGGTTTTATTTTGATCTGTCTAATAAAAAAAATACTGTTAAAAACCCTAAAATTAAGTAAATTAAAATGTCAAGGAACTCTCACTGCTACATTTCATGCATTTTTAAGCAGATAATTGTGTGAATCAATATTTTGTTGCGCTTCATAGTTGATATAAAAACAAACATTTTATAGCAAATTAAATAAATAATAAACATATTGAATTACTAGTGTGTATCTGAGAAATTAAATAGCATGGTACATTCATTGTTAACAGAGATATGAAAAGCTTTCTTACTGTGGTTTATGTTTTCTGCTGCTGTTTGAGGGATGAAACCAGTGGTGGGATTCAAATAATTTAACAACTGATTCACTGCTCTACTGACCTACTGGGTAGGTGTAGCAGGATGGGTGTGGCCGTGGCCAGGGGGGCGTGACAACACTCAGCTTCCTGCAGCACTCTGCCAGCCAAAACGGGGTGTGGGGGTTAATTGCAAAATGTGGGCTTTGCTTTGTAACATCCAGGTCCAGTGATCAAGGAGTGTAAACTGCACAGAAAATAGATTTTTATTTGTTTATGAAGAAATATCTCCAAAGCCATATTTACACTAAATGTAGACTGATTTTTAGCTACCATGTTTCCCCAAAAATAAGACAGGATCTTATTGTTTTTGATCCCCTAAATAAGCACTTGGGCTTATTTTTGGGGAGATAATTTTTGAGGTGCAGGAGGCCCCTTAACCTCAGCCTGCAGCTCGCGGATTGGCTCATCCATAGAGAGCCGGAGGTTCTGTTTCTGTTTCTGACACACACTTGCCAGCCCTAGCATCACTGGGCCTGCCGTTCTTTTTGCGGCCTTCACTAAGAGAAGATGGGCAGTAGCTAGAGTTTGCGGGAGCAGCCTCCGTGAGGCCGTTCCGCGTGGATGGCAGGTGCATGTGGGGCATGTTCCTCCCTTTCCCCAGAGACCAGCTGCACATTCGTTTAAATATTTTAGGGGAGGGCTTATTTTAGCGCATGCGCTGAAAAGCCTGATTGGACATTATCCAGGGAGGTCTTATTTTCAGGGAAATAGGGTATACACCTCTTCAGCAAACAGCAAATTTTGAAGCTCCAGATAAAGAGGATTCATTTGGGATGAGTAACTACAGTTTGCATGTTGGAGGTTATTAAAGGAATGCTGGGAAACTCTGTATTTTAAAGAACATTTGAGGGAGGGGTACAGAATAGACCTTCTCTTCCTGAGACAGTAGAGACCTGGCACCAATAAAAACACTTTGTGTGAAGCAACTGATCAACACTGACAGGGTAAGCCACTAGTATATGAAAATAAAAGAAAACTCCACTCCCTTCTAGTACTGATGGTGTTACCTAGTTTGGTAATGAAATACCTGCAGAAAACCTTTAAGCTCAGAGAGCACCAAGGAGCCCACAGTTCATCCCTGAGCTACAAATATTATTTTCTATCGATAAACACTTTTTTGGCTAGAGGACACAGAGTCTGCATTATATAAGATGACTCCAGGTGGATTTCATTCTAAATTTTGATATGATTTCTGTAAATAAGGAATGTAGAATTATAATGAGTATTTGATCCTTCATACATAAAAAAAGATACAAAGCTTAGGGATAAACAAATAAAGAACCGATTTGAAAAAAGAAAAGGCTCAGGAAAGAAAAAGAGTGAAAGTGTAAGAAGAAAGAAAAAGAAAGAAAACAAAAAGAATGATTTCCAACTTTCTTTGGTACAGATATAAATAAAAAAACATATTAAACTCTTACTCTAAGATTAACATTTGCCTACATTATTTCCATAATTCCTTATTTAATCATCAAAGTCCAGATCAACTTTTAATTTCAGTTTCTCACAAAAAGTCCAGTAATGTTTCATATCGCTTTAATCACTATTTCTTAATGAAAACAAATCTGATTTATTTAATTGTACCAAACTCTAAATAAAACAGGAATGGGAAATCTTAATTCTAGTGTAGACAGATGCTTCTTAACTTTGGCAACTTTAAGATGCATGACCTTCAATTCCTAGAATTTCCCAGGCAGCATGAAGCTCACCCATCTTAAACTTGCCAAGACTGAAAAATGCTGAATCTCCATTCCCAAAATGTATGTAATGTTTTTTGTTTGATAAATTAGAGTTGTCTAATTAATGAATTATAATGGGTAGCTTTTTTGTGTATTGAGTTAGATGTTCAAAGATTCATTTTCTGGTACCATGGAAAGCGAAATAGATTATTTGCTTAGGGCAATACTGATATGCAAGAGTATATTGTCCTATTGATACAGAAAAAATGATTTTTTCATAAACATTGCAATTATCTAATATTTAATATAGACGTTTTTGTAATAAATTTTACATTTTTGTAATTACTTTTCAAGTAAGATACTAACATACTGTTCTTAACTTTGGGAGCTTTCAGAAGTGTGGACTTTAACTCCCAGAATCCCATGCTGGCTGGGAATTCTGGGAGTTGATGTCACTGCTTCTGAAAGTTGCCAAGGTTGACACTTTAATAATTTTATTAATTTATTCATTTGGTTGTTTTTTGTTTGTTTACTAAATTTATATTCTTCTCACTTCTTTGTCAAACAACTCATTCATTTTAAATGAATATGTGGAGTTCCTGTAACATTTAGAGTCCTATTATTTTTCAGTGGTAGCTTATTTTTACACAGTAATTTATGGAAGTGACTTGCATGTAATATAATTGCTTCAGATTTATAATAGTGTCTGATTGTCTGGTAAATTGTAGATGGTAAATCTTCAAATTATGTGTTTGTTCAGTTTCAAGAACAGTTGCTACAATGGAACAATTTCATTTTTAACAAACGTAAGAGCATCAAAATATCCCATGTACTAGTTTGATTATAGTATTTTTAGGAATGTCAACCTACCCATTGCAGTCCCATTCCATGCATATAGAAAATATCAGATCTTTTGCATGACTTTTTAGATGTAATCATAGTGTTTTTAAAGAATGCTACAATAAGCTTATTTGAATATATGCCATATTGTTCTATTTATGTCCAGAATACTAACTATATTCTATTTTTAAGCATACAACTCGTGAAGTGATTCTGGTTGAAGATGAGGTGACAGACACTGAAGACTCTGAAGAGGATGATTTAGGAAACTTGGATGATCAGCAAAGTATAATCCTTCATATTATCTCACAACTGAGACTTGGGATGGATCTAACTAGGGTATGTGTTTGTTTCAATCTTTTTTGTGACTTTACTCCATATGTTGTTTTTGTTGTTTACTCCAACAACATGCTATCATGTTGTTTACTTGCTTTTCCAATTTTTGCTTCAATTGTATATATACAAAACCCTAACTTTTTAAACAAGTAATGTATTTTTCAGGGACTGAAAGCTTTTTCATTCAGTCTCATTATAAGGTGAAAGTAACCATTCTTTTTCATAATTCACAGTCTTAGAAACAAAACTGGCTTTTTAAATATTTCTGGCATACTGTATGCATTTCCAGTTGCTCTTGGGAAGTAGCTGGATCCTTGCTATTGAGATATATCCACTTCTAGAGGAAAAAAATAAGAAAAAATGTGAAAATATTTTTTTTTAATTCTGCTTTTTTTAAAAACAAAGTAATTTAACATGTTTGTGGGAAATGAAGAAAACTGTTTTTCTATAGAATAAACTTCTAACCTTGTAGATTTTGATAATTCCCTCATTATTAATCTATACACATACAGTGTAAGTGTTCCATATATACTTTATATCATTTCAGGTTGCTAGGAATGTGAAAATTAAAATTTTATTTTAACCCTTTGGATCACCAATAATGTATAACCAAACATTTAAGTTTATAATCAAGGAAGAATGGTCAAAGCTACGAGAAGGTTAATTAAACCAATAACAGTTTGTTTTATTAGAAAGTCAGATCACTCAAGTTAACCATTTTCACTGATTTAAAACATTGTTTTTACACCTCTATGATTTCTCAAGGAGAGGCTTGAAGACATCCCAAATAGATAGAACAGAAATTTACCTGGGACAAAGTGAACTTGAACCTTTGAAAACAATCTAGATCTGATCTATAGAAGACAAGAACTCAGGGTTAGGAAAATGTGGTCATCCTTCACACAATCAAAATCATTACCTTGCATCAAAATTTCCACACACCCCAATTCTTTGAGCCAGAAACCAAGCTTGTGAAAATGTAGTCTGAGGTAGATTCTTTGAATACTAATCTTCTCTCTTTGTGCCCCAAAAATAGAAACAATGAGATAAATGTAGACTCATTAGAACTTGAATACATTCAAAAAAGAGATTCCTTTTCCTCAACAGTTAGCAAATGCCAGAGGACTTGAGAATGGGATATCTTTCTGTTGTGCTAATGATCACATAGGTATCTTTCCAATCAGTAAGAGCTGCTATAGTGGCAACCAAGTAGAATTGTTAGCTGTGATTAACTATTGACTACTCATGTAATTTTCTTCTACATTAGCTATTTACGGTATGAAAATATTAACATTTATTTTTTCTAGTTTTCATTATTTTTAAAATGTTTTAGGTTTGAGACTTTTGGAAAAATGTTTCATATATTGGAATATAAGGAATAAAGAACAACGAGCCTAGTATTTAATCTGTGCATTAATAAAAGGGTACTGAAAAAAGCTCTAATTACATTTGTCTGTTCCCTTGAATGTGCTTTGGAATATTGAAAACTCAGCAAATAACTTATTTTGATCAATGAAGAAATTGAATACATCAGTGTTGAGACCACTTTCCTGAATAATGCATGAAAAGAAAGAGCTTGTTGGCTTGATCTCATATAATGAATTTAATAGGGAAGGGCTATTTGAAGTAGAGATTAAATGAAGTGTATAATTTTGCTTACACATGCAGGAATAAAATAATATTTAAATATTATTAGCTAATTGAAGACAGGATAGAAAACATATCAGTCATAACGAATAATATGACAGCAATAGAGTGAAAATTAATAATTTTAATTATCTCACTAAATATACCTAGCTAATTAATTATGTACGCTTATTAATATTTTCTTTGATAATTTGCTTTTTTAAAAAAAATCTGAAAGTATAGTAGCTCCAAATTAGCTATATTTCTATTTATTTTAAAAAACTTATATTTTACTTGTTATTGAATTGTCTGAACCAGGGATTTCCAACATCTGGGCCGTGGCCTGTTTGGAACCGGCCCGTTCAAGTTGTGGATGCACTGCCTGCAGCTCCACTTGTGTGAACAGCAGGTGCTTGTACTCGCATGGGAAACTCCATTTGTGCAAGTGGTAGACCCTTGTGCTCAAGTGAGAAGCTCCGTTTATGCGGGTGCATGCACCTGGTGCTTGTGTATATGGAGCTCTGCAAGTGTGCGCATTCGCTGCTTACATGGAACCAAATCCCTCACCCCCAGTAGTCCGCAAAATTGGAAAGGTTGAAAACCCCTGTGACTATTACAATCAACTTAATTTTTCTCAGCAATGAAACACTGCACTTTTTTGCCATTCTCTGATAAACAGATTTCTTGAAAACATCCATCCTGCCAGCCTGCTGGAATTGGCATGTTCTTCTGGAATTTAATTAACTTAAATCATCTGTTACAATCTGTGAACAGTTTTTTGAACTTGGTTGTTTTCTTGCAGATGTTTCATTACCCAAACTAAGGTAACATCATCAGTGGTCAGTGATTATATTATCTAGTTTGGGCAATGAAATATCTGCAAGAAAACAACCAAGCTCAGAAACTACCAAAGACCCCTCATTTAACACTGAGCCATAAATATTCTCCTTTCTCTAAGAAGAATTCATTACAGGTAGTTCTTGAGTTATGACAATTGAGCCCAACATTTATGTAGCTAAGTGAGACTTTAAGTGAATTTGCCCCATTTTAAGGCTTTTCTTTCTTGTTAAGTGAATCATTGCATTTGTTAAATTAATAACATGATTGTTAAATGAATCTGCATTCCTACTGACTTTGCTTGTCAGAAGGCTGCAAAAGGGGATCACATGACCCTAAGACATTGCAACTGTCATAAATATGAACCATTTGCCAAGCATCTGAATTGTGATTATGTGATCATGGAGATGCTGCACCAGTCGTAAGTGTGAAAAATGGTCATAAGTCAATTTTTTCAGAGCCATTATAACTTTGAATGGTAACTAAATGAACTGTTGTAAGTCGAGGACTAGCTGTAGTTGTCTAATTCTTAAGTGTTTAATTCTTAAGCTACTTAAGTGGAAAGTAATGGGGGGGAAATAGGCAGTTTGAATAATATAATTTTGTTACTTGAAGGTCTAGTAAGGATTGAAGAAATAGACTGATTTGTATAATTGACTAGTTATAACACAGGAACTGTTCTTTTGTCTTTATTCTTGAATTCTGAAAAGGGAAGAAAAGATTGATGTTTGCATTCTGCAAAGAATTGCTCCTAGCTTGATCTTTTCCTCATGTAGTTATGATGAAATGGTTACTTTCTTTTTACTGTGTTCAATCTAGGTAGTCCTTCCAGCCTTTATTTTAGAAAAGAGGTCTCTGCTGGAGATGTTTGCAAACTTCTTAGCCCATCCAGACCTATTTTTATCAATTTCGTGTGGAACCAGTCCTGAGGAAAGAATCATCTCCTTTGTGGAGTACTATTTGACAGCCTTTTATGAGGGCCGAAAAGGCATTGTTGCCAAGAAGCCATATAATCCAATAATTGGAGAAACATTTCATTGCTCTTGGAATGTGCCTAAGGACAGAGTAAAATCAATGAGAGCAAACACTGCCTCTTGTGGTCTCAAGGGGCATTCTTCATCAGAATGTTATAGACTGAAATTTGTAGCTGAACAAGTGTCCCATCATCCACCAGTGACCAGTTTTTACTGCGAGTGCAAAGAGAAGAAAGTGTGTGTGAATGTTCATGTATGGACCAAAAGCAAATTCATGGGGATGTCTGTAGGTGTTTCTATGGTAGGTGAAGGTAAGAAATGTCACAAACAGATTTTTATATAGCATGCTTATTTATTAAAAAGAAGTAAAGAAAAACCTGAAGGTATCATTATTCCCCACAATTTACTTGGAATAAAAGCATTAAGCATCTGATGTAATATTCAGCCTCCAAACACAAACATTAGTAGAAATGCTATTTAGATAAGGGTTGAGTGGCAATATATTGAATGTATGGTCAGAAAAGGGGGGAAATGGATAAGTATTGATTTGTGCTTTGTTTTGTTAGTGAATAAGATGTATAGTTTGTGTTATTAATTAATTCTAAAAAAAATGTGTAGATATATGTGAAACATTATAGAGAATGTAGTAACAGAATTGGAATGGACCTTGGAGTCTGGTTCAACACCCTGCTCAAACAGGAGAGCTTATACTAGCGGCCCCCAACCGTTCTGGCTTCACCAACTGGCAGCAGTAGAAGTGGCAGCTACAGCAAGGGATGAGAACGGGATGGTTTTGTGTGTGCAGCCTAGCTCCCTTTCAGGTGCAAATGAAGCTTCATATATTTGCCTATCACTTGTGTAGTCCAGTTTTCAATAGACTGCATACTGGTACTGGCCCATGGGGTAGGAGTCCCCAACCCTATAACATTTCAAACATGGTTGTCCAATCTCACTTAAAAATCTCCATTGATGGAGCATTCACATCTCCATTGATTAATTGTTCTAACTTTCAGGAAAATTCTCCTTATTTCTAGGTTGGATCTCTCCTTGAACTAGTTTCCATCCATTGCTTCTTATCCTTGCCATCTTCTTCCATTAGTGAACTGATTGTTTCCTTGATTTTTTTTCTTGCCTTTCACATCTATTATCATTTCTATTAGTTTTGACAGTGGTTACAAGCCTTAGTTCCTTCTGAGCCTTAGTTTTCCTGACCTCATCTTAGCAGGTGTTGGCTGTATACAGATATTCTGCCTTAGTTAAGTGCCCTTTTACCACTTTTTGTAAATTATTCTTTTTGTCTTTTAGTTTATCAGAAAATCCTTTGTTTAGCCATGCTGATTTCTTTTGAGATCTTTTTTTTCTTCTTCATTGATGTTGTGTTGGACTGAACTTTTATAATCTCACTTTTCAAAATTTCCCACGAGGATTGTTTTCCTCTTGATTTTCACTCATAGAATCAGGTGGTTTTCAGCCAGTTTGGACCGGTTCAGGCGAACTGGTAGTGGAAATTTTGAGTAGTTCAAAAACCAGCAAATACCGCCTGTGGCTGGCCCAGTCCGCCTGCTCTTGCTGCTCGACCTGCACCACCCCACCCAGTGACTTCTCATCTCACCCCCCTGGCATAGCACACTGTGTGGCTCCTTGCTTGCGTTGACCACACAGCCTCTGCAGTTTGCCTGCCTTCGCATGCAGTGCCTGCGGCCCAACTGAGCAGCCCTGATCTGCCTGCATGCATGAGTAAGCCTGTGAATCACAGCCTAGCTAGCTTCCTCACCACCACCCTCCATGCCTATCTTCCCTACTCCCACGTAGCCCACAGCCCCACCATGCTTGCCTGCCTTCTCTGCAGCCTTCCTAGCGACCCCCGTGGCCAGGCCCATTTGCCTGCAATCCCTCCTCCCTTCCACATGGCACTTGCCCCACCATGCTTCCTTTCCTTCCCTGCAGCCTTTCTGGCAGGTCCCGTAGCTAGGCCCACTTGTCTGCCTTCCCTACTCCCTGCAATGTAGCATGTGCCCCACCATGCTTGTCTGCCTTCCCTGCAGCCTTCCTGGTTGTCCCCATTGCCAGGCCCACTTGCTTGCCTTCCCTACTCTCTTCCATGTGGCCCACAATCCCACTATGCTTGACTGCCTCCGGGGCCTCTGCCCACATATTGGCTGCTAGCGCTTAGCCTCGGGTTGGGGGACATGCCAGGTCCTGCCTTTCTAAACAGACACCCCCGCCCACTGCCCCGTTTGCTCCCTCAGGTTTCCACCATGGTCTCACCCTTTGCTGAATCAGCTCACTTGCCTTCAGCAGCCCCTCATTCACTCTCCCTGCTTCTTCCGTATGACAGGCATTTTTGGTTCCATGACCTTACCTTCCTCCTGCAGCTGGTGGAAGAGGGGAAGGTGAGCCAGGACTGACCTGTCAGGCCCCACCAGCCTGAATCTTGCCACCCACCTGGATTCGGCACAGCTGCTGGGCCTTGCCTGTCCAGGGCAGGGAGGGGAGGCAACCAGTGAGCCTGATGCTACGTTGCCTGCATCACCTATCTGCTGCCCCTCCCTCTTCCCCCCATTGGTCCACATGCTTCAGTTGAGCATGGGCTGCTGCTGTGAGTATGGTGTGATCCCCATGGGCTGGAAGGTAATGCTGATGGTGGGGAAGAAAAATCCACTCCGGGCTTGTTGCATTCAGCCAAAGGCTCCTTGGTGGGGGCAGGGGGATACATTGAGGCCTGAGAGAAAATTCCTCCCCTGAGGGTTGCTTGCTCGTCCATCTGCTGGCCGAGATGGCCTGGAAGTGGCATGTCCCCTTGTCATGGGCTGGATGCAGGACCCAAGGCAAAGCGGAAGTCGAGCAGGTAGCAGCCCAGAGCAGGGCCTAAAAGGCAGCCAAGCCTCACCAGAGCGGATCTTCCTTCCCCGCCGTCAGCTTTACCTTCCAATCCATGGGTCTCTCACTCTCTAAGTTTATTGAAATCAGCTCTCTTGAAGTCCAAGACTCTAGTTTGACTTTGTTTTATTGCTTGAGCTTGCATTATGTTGACTTCTGATATTGCATGGTCATTCTCACTTAAGGTTCCTATAACTTCAATGCCTTCTATCATTCCATCTCTGTTAGTGAAAATTAAGTCCAGTGTGACTAACCCTCTATTTCCCTTCTCTATATTTTCAGAGACAAAGTTGTCTGCTAGGTTTGTCAGGAACCTGTTTGATCTTCCATTAGATGTAGAGTTTGTCTCCCAGTTGATGTCAGGGTAGTTATAGTGTCCCATTACTATTGTGGTGTATTTTGTGCACATTGTAGCTAACTGATTAAATAATATTCCATCTATTTCCTCTGTTCGGTTGGGTGGTTTGTACCATGCACCCATGGCATTCTTTTTTCCTTTTATATTAATCCAAACGCATTCAAGGTTTTCACCATTATTGTGTTGCATTTCTATAACGTTGTACTGCAATTATTTCTTATATATAGTGCACCTCCTCTTATATTCCTTTTCTTCCTCTGTGTCTAAATCAAACTTTAAACTGCTAGAATGAAGACATCTTCTTGGCTTTGTCATTGTCCAAAAATAAGTCATTATTAGTACATATTTTTGGTAGTAGCTGACACACCAGATGGGTTAGACTCCCTGTCTCTCCACATTCACATAGCCTTGTTATCTACTAAGAATCTCCACTTGAGCATATTGATTTTACATTTAGGCACTCTACTTTTCAATCTATTCAGGGTCCTCCAAGTAGTCATGCACGATATTACATCCTAATCATAGATATTTATGTGATTATAAAATGTTATATTCAGATCCTGATAGACAAAATTTCAAGGCTGTCCTATTACAATCAGCAAATCCATGTAACCACCATTCATTGTAGTAGTGTGATTGAATGGCTAGCCCAATGGCTAAAGTTGATTCAACAAAAGCTCAATTGCAAAAAATCATTATCATTACCTGCACGAGTCTTTGCAATTTTTCTTCTTGAAAGAAATTACAAGGAAGATTAATATTTCATCTTTCTCGAACTGTTTTGTTTAAGCATATATTTTAACAATGATCATGCATCTCCAAATCTTTGAATGCTAATCTCTTTTTCTCCCTTCATATCCATAGGCATTCTTTATCTCTTGGAACATGGGGAGGAATATATATTCACATTGCCTTCTGCCTATGCGCGTTCAATACTTACTATTCCTTGGGTAGAGCTTGGAGGCAAAGTCAATATTCACTGTGCCAAAAGTGGCTACTCTGCTATGGTCACATTCCACACCAAGCCATTTTATGGAGGAAAACTACACAGGTATCAAAATTAAGTTTTGCTCTCTCCTTGGATTAATCTATGAAAATAGTAAGGTACAAAATACTGATGGGTCTACTGTCTATTGCTTACAATTCTGCAATTGGTTGTGACTTTTTAAATATATAAATAACTTTTTATATATAAATATGCATGGATTTGAAGTAAAGAACCATAATACAGTGAAGTGTGAAATTCATTGTTCTATGTGCTCCATTGCATCAGATCAACAATGTGTGATCAATATTTTGGAATGAAGAATTGGTTTTTTTTTATTTAAGTTAAATCATACTGAACATATCAAGAATGCTGTCTGCTTCAAAAGTATATCTGGCATATATTTTTAAAAAGCAAAATCATAATCTCATTTTTCTGTATGTTGTTATGGTGAAGTGTTTAGGGTGTATTCAAATGCCAGTAATCTTAAACCTTTATTATTTATATTAGGGTTACAGCAGAGGTGAAGCATAATCCAACCAATACCATAGTGTGTAAAGCACAAGGAGAATGGAATGGCATTCTGGAATTCACATATAGCAATGGTGAAACCAAAGTAATTGATACCACCAAATTACCTATAATCCGGAAGAAGATCAGACCAATATCAAAACAAGGCCCCTTTGAATCAAGGTGGAATTATTTTGGTGAAATCTCATCCCTTTTAATTTTATTTAAGACAAGTACTAATCAAAGAGTGGTTTCTTTGTAAACAGCATTTTTCTAAAAGATTTTTTGAAAGATTTTTCTAAGCACAGATAGATACAATTGCAATATGCTGAATGGTATTGAGAATCTTCCATGCTCTAGGTCAAAATTGCTCAGTGTTACTTTCCTGTGGATTTTCTTATGAGTAAGAGCAACTCATAAGGAATTCAAAAATACATAAGAGCATACTGAACTAACTGTAGGTGTATAGAATATTTTTTTATTAATTGCTATGGAATAAATTGAGCCATATAAAAGATGCCAAAAGATTGTATGGCATTTCCAGAGAGAACAGATTTATGACAGTTCTAAACAAGATAGTTGATAAATTTAGCCTTTTCTAGTGATATGTTCTCAATAGCAGTATTCTTCATGGTTTAATAATTTCCTGTAGTTCATTTTAATCACCAGTATACATAATAGTTTGTAAATGCTCAGATTGGAGCAAGCAGATATAAGACATTATTTAGTCTTACATTCATGTCCCATATTTTTATTAGGTGCTCCAGATGGCAAATCTGAGGGTCATACCTTATTTGATCCTCAAAAGGACTTTTGGAAAAGAAATAATTCTGAGAAATGTTGTAAAAGTCTCTTGAGTCAGTATCTACTCTTAAACATTTTTGATTCAAAGAAAAAGAAAAGAAAGTGTTTTAGATAACTAAATGCTTTTGTTTTCCATTGTTAGCTGCCCAGATATATACATGTTCTAAATAAATACATAAAAATTGTAATAAGCAGAAGTCCTATCATATAATACTAGATTTTCAGCTACTGCAGTGTAAAATTAATATTACAAACTTATTACTAATATTTAATTTTATTAACATTAAAAATTAGTACACTTGTTTAAAGCTTGCTTTTCATACAAAGCTTCCCCCCCCTTTTTTTCTGCAAAGTTGTTCGAGTGTTGTGTTTAGTTGTACTTTTCTGAAAAAGTGTTTTCAACCTGTCAGCTATGGCTTGATCCTATATCCTTAAGGGTTTAGTGGACTTCGTCAATGAGTCTTCCATGCAAACCAACAGGCAAGACAATAGTTCTTTTATAACAGGTTTGTTTTCAAATAAAGCCTTCTCATTTTTCTCTATGTAAGGCGTTTATGGCAACATGTCACTGCTGCCCTGAAGGAAGGTGACATTGATGTGGCAACAGAACATAAGCTTTTTCTTGAGGAGAGGCAGCGAAAAGAGGAGAGGCAACGAGCAACTAGCAACACACTTTGGAAACCAAAATATTTTACCAAAGAGGTAATGGGAAAGATATTAGACAACAGAAATCTCATGGCAAATCATTGCATTTGAATACCTTTATGACTTTTGAGTTTTGAAGGTCTTTCTTACAAATGTTTGGAACAGGGGTGTCAAACTCAAGATCTGCGGGCCAAATCCGGCCGATAGGGTATTTAAATCTGGCCCGCAGGGGCAACCTGGAAATATCAAAGGACTGGCCTGTGTTGCCTCTGCTGGCCAAAATAAGCCACCAGGGGGCGGGGGGGCTGTACGACCAAACACGGCTATTTTGGCTGGCAGAATGCTGCAGGAGGCTGTGGAGGCCAAAAACAGGCCACACACGGCCCCTGGTGCCCCAATTTGGTCAGCATGGTGCTGTAGGAGGCATCCGTCCCATCTCCCCTCCTGCTCCCCTCCCCTCACTGGCCCACAGAGGAGAACTACAATGCTGTAACATGTTTAAATATGAGGATTATATAGATGAATATTTGATTAAGCAGAACCAAATACACACATACACACACACTCACATCAGCAGTTAGATGTTACTATATTTTAGCTATTAGCTTTTATGTTAAAATTTTGGGTGCTATATAAATAACAGAAATGGAGAAATATGAGCTGGATAGAACCAGGAATGGGTTTCCACCACAATAGAAGTTTTTTATTATTACTGTATCCCAGGCTGAAATGTGATACCAACACTATTGCTAAGATAAATAAATAATAAACTATCCAATGAGTTCCCAATGAGTAATTTATTCTCATGCTGCTGAATATCTTTCCAGTCAATTCAACTTGTGTTTTTTGGTGGATGGTTAGATTTAGATGTAGATTGTGCAATGGAACTCGTTGCCCTGCAACTTTTTCTCCTAGCAGGCCCTTTGCAAATATTGGAGAGACAAGTTGGGGGCTGAATTGAATGGGATCAGCTATAGTGTAATTGAACCGATTCATGAATGTTTAGCAGAACCATGTTCCAGAGATATCTCGCCTTTTTTAACTATCCAGGCTTATTCTAGGTGTCCTTCTTTTTTTTTTGAGTTGGATATATCTGGTGCTTGTGGACCCTGTATTCTGGCAAAATGTTGACTTGAAGGATTGCTAAATTACAAAACATTGATTTCTCAGGATGCTATTTCTCCAATGCCTGCTGTTATGGGAGGTGCCATCCCTGCTGATTTTATTTTGTTTTTTAGAATGTGGGCATACTCCCACAATGGGATTGCAATATCTAACAGATGTATGCCATTCATTTGAAGCCCAGAGCCATTCTTGGTAATAATTATGTCTGAGCCTGGTGATTTGTTTTGCACCAACCATTTTTCTGTTTTTCATTTTCTTTTAAAAGCAGACATTACTAAACCTGGTGAGTACAAGGAGAATCAATGCTAGCAACTTTGGATTTAAACCATTAGCAAATCTTTCCAATTTGTCTAGCATTTTCAAGAGCCAGGAAGACTGCTGAATAGAGATTTGAAAATCTATTTGTGTTAACCTCTAATCTTACATCTAAATTTGGACTAAACCCAGAATATTAAGGTTTAAATAGGTCTATTAGAGCCAGGCTACACAAATCTCAACAGCCATTAGTTGACAGTAAAGAAATGAATTAATCACCCAGCATTTTATAGCCTACATCTCGCAGCCCTAGTTAAGATGAGACAGTGGAGTAGCTTTAATTTAGAGAAGCAAAAGTGAAATATGAAAAACTAAGATATTGTTCTGTAGTGGATTGTATTCTTGGAGTATACTTCCAGTATAGCAGATTATTTTTTATATCAAGATTTTTCAAAGCAGGCTCTATCATTAGTCATTATTACAATTATACTGAATGTCTAGATTTATACTTTCCTAAAGTTTTCTGTTAAGAAAATTATGCTAAAAGAGAATAAATAAAAAACAAAATTCTGATTTTTTAAAAGACTTAAGTAGTGTGTTCAATTTACATATATGGAAAGTATTGTCAGAAGAATTTCAAAAATATTTTGGATATGTTTGGAATTTTCTTAACTGAGATGTTACTACCATATTTATTATGATATTTTTATTATATTTTGATAAGTTCTTATGTTAATATAGATGCTTACCTGTAATTTCTGTAATTTTTTTCAGGGCGATGGGTGGACGTACTTTAATCCCCTCTGGAAGAGTCATTGCTAAATTCATCTGGATTCAAATGCCCATTTTTTAAAGGCATTAAATAGATGCATTATTTAATCTTCAGATGTGATTGTCTTGTTAATTAAAGCTGCATTTTGTAAATAATGCACCTCAAAATGAAAAACTCAAGTTTATTGAAGAACCATTCTATATGCATATATTAGAAGTGGATATGATTCCATGTGTTGATACCATATGTGTATATTGTATATAATACACATATCACACAGACAATTAAATATCTGATCTCTTGCACTGAAATCAATGTACACCATATTGCTTGCCGGATCAGATTTCACATTATTATCACTTTCTAGTATTGATGAATTTTTGTACTTTTCACACTGCCAAAGTTTTGCACTTAAAGCCACTGAGTAATTTACAGCTGTAACAGAGCCTGCCTAAAGAACATATTTTGACAAGAATATGGTGGTTTGTTTGGATGTAACATGTAAAAGCAGGTTTCTGCCTTTGTAGATCACGCTAAAACCTTGTTTCCTGGTGCCATCTAGGAAAATAGAAATATCTAAGCAATTTTGATAGCCATTAACCTCATCCTTCTCACTACGTGCTTTGTATACCTAATGGATATATTTGTTTTTTTGGGAGAATGTAGATATTTGATAACTTAATTGAACCAGAGATTTCTAAAACACTATTAATTTTTCAAATGCATGAATAGTTTTTTGTCTTTTGTATCCAGTTTTGTTGACTACATCAATTTATTTTATTTTTTATATTTGTAAACCGTCCATCTTCCTCAAAGGGAAATATAAATACAAAACTTACTTATGGGATCATTGAAATAATTTGTTCAAAAAAAGGCTAGCTGTTGAGATGACTGTTTTGGCACAAGTCCAAAAAGTGGAAGGAAAGACTTCTTCCACATCATTTGTTGCTATAACGAGACAACCAAAGCTAGAATCTAAACTGTGTTATTTGTTATGAAGTATTTCCTTACAATAAAATTCTAACTATACCTAAATAATATTATCAACTATTGGGAGAAAAGATTAGGAAAGAAATTTAACTTCCCATAAAATGGTTTGTGCTATTTTGAATGCCCATTCTGTTGTACCATCCAGCTGGTTTCCATATTTATCCCAGCCAACTAGAACGGTACATGAGAAAGTCTAACTTCCTCAAGATGAGGGAGATTGCAAATTGCCCATAACTTCAGAATGGTCCAACTGATTGTTAATCATATATGGAGAAGTCCAGCATACATAAAGAATCCTTACAGAAGATTGCAGGGTCCCATTCATAGTACGCAGTAAGATGGATCAGTGAAAATAAGTGTGCATATTATTTCCCCAATTATAGCTTCAGTATTATTACTCATATTTCTTAATATAGGTTTAAATTAAATTAAAAGTATCAAAGCTATCAAAAGTTCTCTGTTTAGTCTATAAAATCATATTATACCCTCCCCCAATACATTCATTTTGAACTGACCTGGATTATTTTTGTGCCTGAATTTTCTTAATAATGAGTGAAAGGCTAATGAAAGTTTTACTAGCTTTTAAAATATTTTTTTCAATGAAAATATTAAAATGGTAATCAAAAGTATGCATATCTATCTATATAACAAGATTAATATATTAATAATGTGATTTAATTATGTTTATGAAAATGCATTCAATTTATAAAAACTGAATTTATTTAATCATGCTTAAAACTATTTAAAAGGAAACAAAGCTATATCCTGGAGATAATAGTATATAAATTTTTGCTTATAAAAGGAAAGCTCCTTTGGTATCAAATTTTACATATGAATCATCTTTGATAATAGTAGAAACCTAATTTGCATTACTGATATAACAATATATAGGAGGCTGATGTTAGTCTGGTATGCAACAAGCACATTAACAGATGCTCTTACAGATTTCTGAAACTGCAGTTTTGTGTTATGTTTTTTATTCATTCTACAAGTAGCTGGTTTTGTTTTCAGATTTCTTTTATCTGTTCCGTGTTGTTACAAATCTGAGTCCTAGTCATCTTAATATAGGTATTCTTGTTTTTGGAATTTATCTTCATGAATAGATATTTGATATTTCTTTTCTACACAGGATATTTCACACTGCATGATAAATCATGTTACTCCTGTTCTAATAAACACTTTATGTTCATAATACAATTGGCAACTGAATACATGATGAATATTAAAAATTCCAAAATTATGAGAAGTTAGATCTACTATGCACAGCCTTAAATCAGGAAAATACTAATCCACAAGGGTTTAAAAAAAATCCAAGATAACTTTCTTCCTTGAATTTCACAATTGAATCAATAACATGCATTATTTATAGATCATTACATATTATTTTGCATTTAAGATTGAATGTTTCTTTTTCAGTTAGATGCTGTAAACTTTGAATTATAAATTTTGACATATTTCCAGTTATAAGATCTATGCAATTTCTTCTTAAATATAATTATTCATAAACAAAAATATACTTATTGTTAAGATCCAATTCTTTGGCAATCACTTCCAATTAGTTTTGCTTTCATATTTTGGGAACTACAATCATGAACTAAAGACAATAAATTTTATTTGAATTTATTACTCTGTACAGCTTTTCCTGTCTATAATGAATAATTCTTTCTGAAATATTAATACTAATCACAGGTCAACCACCAGTATGCTTTAATATTACAAAACATCAACTTCAGTGGCAGCATTTCAGTGGATCATTGTATGATCATTGACACATACTTCAATCATTTCAACATAACTAATTCAGAAACGGCTACTAAATGAATGTTGTGTCAGTTCAGAGTGTCAAACTACACTTCATCCTCAGATATTTCCATGTATTCTATGAGACAGCTACATAGCTGATAAGTGTGTGATTGGATCAGTTATCTAGTAATCATTTCCATGACTGAGGGAAGACATGAACCTGGGTTTGTCCTCAATGCTTGGACTGCCCCACGCTGGCTTGACTAATGTTGATGCAATACCATGGTATGGTTTAAAGACATTGGAATTACTGTATTCAGACTTCAAACTACCGAGAAGAAGAACATATGCTCTATTTCCAGCTGACTAAATTTAGGATTTTATGCTATTTTAATCCCCACAATAAGTGGCAAACAATTCTATTCTCATCTGATGTTTCTAGAGGAGTTTTACTACAGACCTAACTAGTGAATTTGCTGAGTTGTTGGGCAACATCTAGAATGGAAAAGTGACCAAGTCTCTTTGGGTTGACCCTGAATATTTGCAGCCAAGAAAGAAAGTTAACTTCTATGTTATTATTATGAATTTAGGATGTTGAAATTGCAGGATTGATACTGAGCAATAGGGGGCAGAAAGCACAAGATTTCTGTAAATATACTACAGATATTTCTGTCCCATGCTTCCATCTGCACAATATGTATCAAAAGTAGTTGGCAGGTTGAATATGACAGACACAGAAATCCTATTTTAACCTCTTTTTTAAAAATAAATTTCATATATCAGAATAAGAACTGATTATAGTCAGAACACTATGTTTGATAGGTTGAAATCATTTGATCCATGAACTTTTGTCCTGCATATTAGACTTGTCCTCAAGAGTATTGTTAAAGACCAGCATAGAAAACAAACCATTCATTAAATCTAGATTCATAATCTTTGCTAATATTAGTGCTAATTTTATCATCCACAAGTAAGATATTAGGGTGAGTGATGTTGATTAAGTTTAAAGCAGGTTTGGTGAACAATATATTTCAACAATTTCTAACAAAATCAGTATGATTGAAAAAATTCAAGGGGGGCAAGTAAAGGGAGCTCTCTTCAGCAAAGAGAATTAAACAAAAACAGCATGGAAAAGAACTTAATATAAAACCATGACTGAAGCACATCTAGTATAAATCTTTATTGTGGTCAAAGATCAGCAATACACATTACTTTTTACAATATGTTAAAAAGTACTAACATTAAGATATAATTAAAACATATTGATGTTAAAAATGGAAAATAACATACATGTTCTCAAATTGTTCGGGTCACTCTCTGGTTTACCTGGGTGCAAAGCCGTTAAGTATGGGAGTAAATACAATGGTCCAGAAATTGTTAGAGATATGTCCAAATAATTGGTACAAGATGACAACTATACTTCTGTAACCCAATTTTTTCCTTGTGGACATTACAGCAACACATAAATAAACACATAACTTTGCCATTGCATACATGGTAGACGGGTTTCTGTCGTGGAGGAGAAGGCCTAGATAAAAATTGTCTGCCCTCCCTGGCAATCTCTCTAATAAGGGGAGAATATGTGCAGACCTACAAACTCTGTATAGCTCACAGTGTAATAGAACATGTGAGATATCTTCAACTTCTCCTTTACCACATATACAAACCTGTTCTGCTATGGTGTTCTCTTATACCTATCCTGGAGGAGTGCTGAAGGAAGAATGTTAAATCTGGCTCTGAAGAAAGCTACTCTTTGTTTTGGGAAGATCAGGTCATTTAGATATCTTGCCGATTCCCACACATCCAGTTTGATTCTGTCCCTACTGTGGAGAGGCACCCTATTTAGTTCTTGGAACTCCATGTTCTTCATTCTATTGATTACTACTTGCTTTGCTTGATCAAAGCCTAGAGGCATTAAGAATACCGGTGAGAGCCCATAAGAGCCCAGCTTGTACTCAATTGCCTGTTTCCAGAGGGAGGGGAAGTTGTCAGTCAACATTAGTGGGGATAGTCCCTCCAGAAAGAAATACATTTTAAGCCAATGAATGATCATCATATTCCAGGCTCTTACCTGAATTTGAGGCATGCCTGTCTCAATTCTTAACTGGGCATTTGGAGTTCCTTTGGGTGCAGCTAAGATGGCTTGCAGGAATTTGGTTTGTATGGTTTTTAGCAAGTCTCTCTTTGCAAGGATTCCTGTTTGTGCCCCATATAGAATTTGTGCCAATGTTTTGGCCTCAAAAAGTTTTAAGGCAGCAGGTACTAACTGACCTCCGCCTGTGTAAAAGAAATGTTTAACTGTGTTTGAGGGCTTATTGGCTGCTTGCAATGTGTGATCCAGGTGTTCCTTCCATGACTCTTGCGAGTGGAAAACCACCCCAAGGTATCTACATGTTCTAACCTATTCCAACATATGTCCTTCTATTTTACAGGGATATTGGCTAGGTCTTTTAGCAAAAACTAAAATTTTTGATTTATCGAAGTTAAGGACTTGTTGTGCCTGCAATAGTCGAATGTTGCCCTAATTGCTCTCTTCAGTCCTACAGGGGTTTGTGAAATGATAGCAGCAGCATCAGTATATAAGAGAATTGGCACTTTGCTTTGTGCTAGGTTAGGAGGATGGAAATCAGGGTTCTGTAAGAGATCAATCGGGGGATTAATATAGAAGTTAAAGAGGGAGGGGGACAGGATGCAACTCTGCCGTACCCCTTTTTGTACCCTTACTGAGCCGGTTAAACTCCCTTTGGGATTGCACTTCACTTTCAAGGTGGAATTGGCATACAATTTTTGTATGAGGAAGAGGAGGCGTTTATCGATAGTGGTGCATTTTAATTTCTCCCAGAAGGTAATTCTGGATATTGAATCAAAGGCCTTCTTAAAATCAAGGAAGGCCACAAAGAGAGAGGGTTTTTTTATATGTGTATTTTTGTACTAAATGGTGGAGTACCAAGATATGATCCACCGTAGATCTTCCTTCTTTAAAACTGGCATGTTCATCTTTGATTATCCCCCCTGAAATTAGCCAATCCTGAAGTTTATAGTTTAGGTGTTTGACACACAATTTACTAATAATGCTTAGAAGACTAATGGGCCTATAATTACCTGGGTCATTTCTATTACCTTTTTTATAAATTGGTATGATAATTGCTACTCCCAACCTCTTGGCATATGGCCTGTTTTATCTATAAATATAAACAGAGATGCTAAAATTGGAGCCCACCAACTGGCGTTTTTTTTTTTTTATTATTTCTGGCAAGACATTATCAGTACTGGGTGCCTTATTAGCCTTTAGGGCTCCGATCAACTGGGATATCTCTTCTGGTATAACGGGACCAGTAAGGAGTTTGGTCCAAACTAGCTTGGCTCTCCTTGGTTACATAGTCAGGATCGGTATAAAGCTCCCTAAAATACTCTTCCCAGGCATGAATCGGGACCTGATTTGTTGGGGGGGTAGGGGAAGTTTTCCCAATCCCCTGGTGATGTAACCAAAAAAGGGATGTATTTTTTGACCTGACTGCCGTAATTAGTCTATGCCAAGACTCCTTCAGAGCTGCACTTTTATTTTCTTTTAGAAGGTTCTTATATTGTGCTTTCAGCTGCTTTAAGTAGTATGAGCAGGAGCCTCAAAGCAGGCATTTTTACTTTTCTTGTACTCCATATTATATATTATTTTTTGTTGCACGCAATCTCTATCAAACCATTTTTTATTCTTTGAAACTGGCCTTTTGGAGTGAGCTAGTGATCTGTTACTGAGAACCGAATTCAAATTTAAAATTAAGGTTTCAAACCCCTCTAAGTAACATCCTCCACACTTATTCCTTAGCAAAGCTGTACGTAGCTCTATGGTTTCAGGGGCTAACTTCCATTTGGTAACTTCCTTAGCATTTTTCTCGTTCCATTTAATTTTTACCTGGGTATTTTGACTCTCTAACCTGGGTAGGTAGGCTGTGCCTGTCCTTAGAGATTTCTGGTGCAATGTGAGAGTAAGGAGTATTGTATTATGACCACTTTCCAGTCGTGATTCTACCTCCATCTTTTGTAAGAACTTCAGGAGGTCATATCATATTATCCAGTAATCAACTGTGGATTTTCTTCCTGCTCCCCGATAAGTATATTTTGCTGGATAGTCACCCCACGTGAACCCATTAAGCATATAAAGATCCAAATGTACATATTTGTCTTACACACAAACCAGCCCGATTAGCTTTAGGGTCTATAAATTGTCTGGAATGCAAGGATTATGGCGTTACATTTTCATCATACCGGATCTTGAATTGATTAAATAATGCTTGATCATTTGGTCCCATTCTAGCGTTTAAGTCCCCGCCCCGCTATAATTATTGCAGGGGTATTTGTTTGAACAACCAAGAATAAAATTTATGCTGTCCCAAATCTTGTTAATCACATTATTCTTATTAAGTGGAGGAATATAGATATTAAAAAGCAAAATCTCCACCTGTTTAAATAAGAGTAATGTAGTTACAATCCATGGCTGGAAAGATGGCAGTGGTACACATTTAAATTGCAGGGATGTATTAACTAATGTCACAATACCCCCTTTAGCTCTCCCCCACCTTGCTTGGGACAGCCGGGATTGAGTTAACCCAATAACCATCTAACTGAATCTCTGTAGAGGCCCAGGTTTCCTGCAAGAAGAGGATGTCAAATTGTGATATATAGTCAAAAAAAGAGTTGGTCTTTTGAGGGAACAGACCAACCCGCTATATTCCAGGTTATAAGGGAAAGTGGGTTATCTTTTGCAGCTCATCAGGAAACTTGATTTATACAAAGGGAAGTTGTCTGTTGTTGCAATGGATTGAGGTGTCATCGCACACAAAATTGGGCCTTTTTTAAAAGTAGGGAGGTCCCGTCTAAGTCCTGTGTAGACTCTTGAGGAACTTGTTCAGGGTAAGAGGTTTTAGTACCAGCTAACAGAGCTTGCCATTCTGATGCCTCTTCTCTGGGTGTAGGACAAAGCCTTATTAGGTCGTCTTTCATTCTTTGAGGTGGTGGCTCAGATGTGGGTCGACTCTCAGTTTCTTGGTTTGGTGCTGAAGGTGTCATGGGATACTCATACAGGGATGAAAGCATCTCCATCTCTACTGGGACCTCTAATGCCCACTTTGGGTTTTGACTTCTATTTTCCATGATCTTGTATTCATGCAATCCCTTATTCTCTGGGAGAGAAGTGAGAGCTCAATTATTGGGGAAACCAGATCTATAAATGGCTCTGCTGTGTCCATTGTGACCAATAAAGATTTCTTTAAATTTTCTGACTTGTATAATATATTGTCTTGTTCTTTCTTTGGGAGAGCACCAAAAGCATTAATGAGACCAGCTTCTGTGCTGTTAAGTATCATCTCTTCATCAGACAAGGTTGAATGACTCCCACTGTCTTTCTCTCCCTTTCCCAAGGTTGAAAATGAGGAGGCGGCAGCCACCTTGGGAGCTCACATGTTAGCAATTAACAGAATAACCCTTTCCTCACCAAAGACTCTGATGGGAAAGATTTGAAAGAAGGCTAAATGTGCCTTCATCTTGAATAGCATCTGTGGTATGGTAGGCTGTTTGAAAGACAGGAGAATCCACTTCCAATTTGGTGCCTCAGGGAGCCACACAACAGCACATAGATCAATCAGACCGCTGTGACTGTGAAAAAGCTGGCTTAGGGAATTTAGTTTTGCACTTCTGGAATTCCAACATCCATAATTAAGTCTGTTCATATGGATTCTAAAAGCTATCCATTGGGCTTGTAGTGAGCGATGTGATTATTGTGATTGGAGGGATACTTTCCTGACTTATTTATTAATACCTTTCCTTCTCGTTGCCTTGTCTGGGGAGGGACTGTTTTTCTGAGAGGACTGCCACTTTTTATCCGACTCTGTTTCTCTGGCTCTTTGCTCTTTTTCCTCTTTCTTATCCTGCGTATGGGAGCTAACCAAGTCTTCTGTAAGAACTTTAGTGGGGGTGCCTGGGGCCCGATATTGTACTTGAAGAAAAACAGTTAAGTCTTTTTTCATTTTCCTGATAAATTTTTTATTTTATTTTAAACACATAAGCACATCAACAAAAACAAACATATAACTTAAAAACAACATAGGAACAATAAGTTCTATCGTATATCATACCTCAGTTCCGAATCGGTTTCTTTGCAGTTAGTGTTTTTCCTACTATACATTTCTATCTTTCATTCATAATCTCCTTATTCGTTATCCATTTTTATGTACATTTCTTTATTTATTTAAACTTAGCTACTTAGTCCCCTTCGGGGAAAAGGGCAGCATATAAATGCAATAAATTCAATTCAATTCAATTCATTTATGACCAAATATTATTTACCTATATTATGCTTTATATTTTTACTGTCATTTATTCTCTTACATACAGATTATCGATATACATTCATATAATTATTCTTTTTCTTTGCCATTCTTATATTATTATTATTCCATTTGGAAATTTATAAGGTATAGTTTAAAATGCTTTGTTTACCATCCTTTGCACTTGCTAAGACACCACCCAGTTTTCCCTTTCTTTTCTTTTCTCCCTCCCTTCCTTCTCTACTTCCTTCCTTCCTCATCTCTGTCCCCTTTTTCCTTCCCTTATCTCTTCCCTACTCCTACCCTTTTTCTTCTCCTTCCTCCCTTCTCTCCTTCTCTTTCTTTCTTCCTCCTCTTCTTCTTTTTCTCTCCCTTCTGCCCACCTTCCCTTACCTCTTTCTTCTTCCCTTACCTCTCCTCCACACTTCTTCTTCCTCTCCTACTTTCTCTCCTTCTCTTCCTCTCTCTTCTACCCTCCACTCCTTTCCTTTCCTTCATCCCTCCATTCTCTACTTCCTTCCTCCCCTCCTTTCCTTCCTTCTTCCCTACCTTTCTTTTTCTATTGTTATAGGTGTCTTTCAGATCCCAGTTCATGTTTTCTTGGAGATGGTATTTCCACACACCCAACTTTGTTTCATATCCTTTCCTTTTTTTCTTTAGGATTCTACAGTCTATTTTCCAGTTATCATCCTGATTTGAATTCACAAATCTTGGCCCCCTTGTTTTACTCATAATTATTATTTTTGAGTGTTATTCTATTTTTTCATTTTATTCCTTTGCTCCATCCAACTATACCAATTATCCCATATCCGATAAAATTCTGATTCTTCTTTTCCCTGTATTTCTTTCGTTAATTTATCAATTTCGGCACAGTCCATAATTCATCTTCATTTGGGGTTAGTTTATTTTTCCACTTCTGGGCAAAAGTGACCCTTGCTGCTGTAAGTATATGTAATATTAGATATTGTATTTCTTTTTTGGATTTTGTCGGTATAATTCCTAATAGAAAGAGTTCAGGTTTCCAATCTAACTTAACCTTTGTTATTTCTTCCAACCAATTTTTGATCCTTTTCCAACTAAGTCTTTTTTCAATGTCTCTACATCATGTTGGATGGCAATTAATTGTTCGAATATTGCGTTTGCGTTGTGAGAAGGCATTGCTTTGCCATAAAGCAATGCCTTCGGTAGAATTTTCCCAAGGTAAATTCTCCGTACTCGGAATTATCTGGTTGTTGGTTGCCTTTTTAGCCTTTAACTCAGTCTCCATATAGAAAGTTGTTGGACTAGTTGTTTGTGAGAAAAGCTGGCTTTCAGATTGTTCCCCCCCCTCGCCCGATTGAGAAAGTCTAGTAAATGCTGTTTTGCCACATCTTTTTGCAAGTCCAGTTCTAATCTCTCCAGATTGTTGGGAATGGGTGTGGAGGTTAGTTTGACTTACAGATCTCTTGCCAACAAAGTGCTCCTCAATCCTTGGTTGTTTTGCTGTTTTCACTGGAGGGAGATCCCCGGCTGGTGCTATGGCGGTTCTTTCTTTTTCCTGTGCTTTTTAAATTCTCGGCAGCAGCAAAGGTTTTTGTTTGTATTATGTTCTATGCTGTTATCGCCACCAAAAAATATTAATTAAATAAAAAAGGATCCAATGGGAATACTAAAAATTGATAAAATAAAACTGGGAGACATTACTGCAAATACGCTCCAGCTGCACCGGCTGCAGCTCCGCCCTCCGCACATCTTGCATCCTCAACATTCTTGTTGGTCAGTAAGCATATGATTGGAATTGATTCAATTTAAAATGTGCAGAAATTTAAATTACCATTTAAATTACCATTACCATTAATCCCTTAATGGTATAGGTACAGGTTACCTGACAAACTGCCTTGCCCTACTAGGACAAGCCAATCCTACTTATGCCAGTAGAGAGGCCCTACTTCAGATTTCATCTGTTAAAACACTCCAACTATCAAGATCCAGAAAAAGAGCCTTCTCTGTGGCAGCACTCGCTTTGGAACATTTTAGCCTCTAGGTAAGATCTGTTCACTTCCTATCGTCTCATAAGTGCCTGAAGACCTGGCTCTGCTGTTGGTCTGACCAAATGGGGGATTCCACACTAGAGATGAGGTGGCTGTTAAAATGATGACAGATACCTCCCCACCTTGGCCTCTGCTCTCCATCCACCCATCTTTTTGGTTATAAACATAACCTAACTAAGCCTATGAAGGTAAAAGCTGTGACCCACACAGAAATGATTAACATATTTTTCAGACTCTAAGATGCACCTAGATTTAGAGGACGAAAACTAGAAAAAAAAGTTTTTGGCCTCTGCATGTTGCATTTTCACCCTTCCCAACCCCCAAAAGCACTTTGCAGGCCAAAATCAGGCCATTTTTAGCCTCCCGAATCCTTCGTGCATCCTGTTTTTGCCAAATATGCACTTATTTTTAGCCTGCAGTATGCTGCTGAGGGCAAAAATACGATGCACGGAAGGTTAGGGAGCCCAAAAGCAGGCCAATTTTTGGCAAGAACAGGCCCTGCGGAGCACTGCAAAGTGCTTCTGGGGACCAGCGAAGGCAAAAATGGGATGCACGGAGGTTTCAGGAGGCCAAAAACAGGCCCAATTTCGGCAAAAACAGGCCGTACAGAGCACTGTAGAGTGCTTTTGGGGGCTGGGGAGAGTGAAAATGGGGTTCATGGAGGGTTTGGGAAGCCAAAAACATGCAGAGCACTGCAGAGTGCTTCTGGGGGCCAGGGAGGGTGAAAACACGTGGAAGGTTCGGGAGCCTAAAAATGGACCCAATTTTGGCAAAAACAGGCAGTGCAGAGCACTGCATAGTGCTTCTGGAGGCTAGGGAGGGCAAAATGCGCAGGTTTGGGAGCCCCAAAACAGGCCCATATTCAGTCTATAAGACACATTGAAATTTTCACCCACTTTTAGGGGGGTGGGTGGATAGTGTGTCTTATACTCCAAAAATATGGTAATTTATTTGGCCCTGGGGATTTCAGAGGCCATAGTCCTGGGCCTGGCATGGTGGAAAAATAGATCCCATCTGTCAATTGGGATAGAAACAAATGGCAGATGCAAAGGAAAATAGCCAACTCGTAAGACTTAGGGAAAGTGGTAAGAAGCTGCCATGTGCCTGCAGATATGCGAAAGCGGAATCTGACAATAAACTAGAGGGAAGTGGTATCTTAGAACCGCTGATTCCTAAAGAATATCATAATCTGGCCAAGGTCATTGGCGAGAAGGAATCTAACACTTCCACCTCACCCCATCGATTGTGATTGAGTTTGTGCCTGGGGGTAAACTGTATTTGAAGACAGCTAGGGAGATGAAAGATCTCCACATTCATAGATAAACCTGGGATTTCATTCAACTGGCTAAGTTGTGGTGGCAACCCATTTTTCAAAGAAAATAGGTCCCCTAGGCTGTGTATAAACTATAGTATCCACTCCACTTGTGCCCCGGCTAAGCTCTTGGTATAGCACATTTACCAAGCATTTAGCATGGCATTTTAAAACACAAATTCAGATTGTGTGGTGCAATTCACTTCAAAATTTTGGCACAAATTCCAGAAGTTAGACTCTTCCCAGGTAGAAGCTCTGCCCATCATCTTCAGTCAAATGGTGCTTGAACGTACAAATGCAGTCTTGGAACAGTATCTTCAATGCTATGTGACTTATCACCAAAACAATTGGGCTGAGTTCTTGCCTTTTGTTGAGATGGCCTAAATAACTCCGTGCACAGTAGTATCGTTTTTACTCCCTATAGAGTGGCCACTGGTGCAGAATTTGTACCAAGAGTGTCCTTCATCGTCTTTATTGGCTGAGTACTCTGAAAGCCATCTGGCCGGTAGTGCGCAAAGCATTAGAAGTAGCAAGAGAAGCACAAGAAGCAGGCTCATGAGAACACCTCAGAGAGTGTTTAGGTTATGACGTATACCTGTCCATGAAGTTCTTGCAATTGGGCCAACCCTGTAAGAAGTTGAGCTCCAGGTAAATAGGGCCTTTCGTTATCATCCAGATCATAAATCCAGTGATGGTGGAATTAAAGTTATGCAAAAACTTTAGGCGTATTTACCCAGTGTTTCATTGTAGTTTGCTAAAGCCCTTCCTTAGCTCCCTGCCAAAGCTGGCCATTAAGCTGCTCACAGAGAAAAGCACTTCAAGGTCAAGTTCCTTGACTCTATACTACAAAAGGAAGTTGCAGTATTTAATCTTATGGAAGGGGTTTCCCTTGGCAGAGGCAGAGTGGGTGACAGCGAGGAATGTCTATGCCCCTAGGCTTATTCAGAGGTTCCACACCAGGTACCCAGACCGATCCCAATACTGTATTTGTGTGAAAAGAACATAGTGTAGAAATAATGTGTTTCTTTGTAGGTTTAATCATTTTTCTTGAGTCAGCATGTCATGGTTGATTCATTACACAGCACTGCTGACCACCAGACAACAATAAGGGGAAGGCATTGGAATATAAGGTGTGGGCGGGAAATCTGGAATGCAAGTGTGCCCCCTGGAAGACTGGGGCAGGCCCACATCCCAAGGTCATCAGCTGGGAATGTCAGAGGCAGACAGGTCGCTTCCAAAATAAAGCAAGCGCAACTAATTGGTGAATACTTGACAATGGGAGGTCCGAGGAAGTTTTCCTGTGCTGTTTGTGTATGAAAATGTCAGAGCTGGCTTTTCTATTTCTGTATCCATATTGCTTTTCAGTAAATTTACACCCTTGGAGAAAAATGTCCCAGGAATTTCTTTTGCTGTTTAATGTAGTGAGATGGTTGACAGCACCACAAAGATGACTTTGGGGGAAACTAAGTAGAAATGACAATTATATTAACAAAATCAAGCTTTAAACCCTGGAAACAGCAAGCATGAGAAAGAAGCTCAGACTGACACTATCCATCAGAATTTAAGGAGAGAAATAAAAACTTAGTGATGGATTTAAATTTCTGTTGTGTATACCAGGCCCATTTTGACCCCGAACCATCTGCGTGTCACGTTTTCACACTCCCCGGTCCCCAGAAGCACTCTGCAGTGCTCCACATGTCCCATTTTACCAAAACCAGGCCTGTTTTTTACCTCCTGAACCATCTGCGTGTCACATTTTCACACTTCCAGGCTTCCAGAAGCACTCTGCAGTGCTCCAAACATCCAATTTCTTTGCCAAAAATGGGCCTGTTTTTGGTCTGCAAAGTGCTTCTGGGGGCCAGGGAAGGGAAAATGGGATGCATGGAGGTCAAAAACTTTTTAATTGTTTTCCTCCTCTAAATCTAGGTGCATCATAATCTAAAAAATATGGTAATTGGTATCTATCAATCTCAAATTATTTATAAAATCATCTCTAAAACTCTACAATGCCACTGATTGAAAGTTAGATACAGGTTATTGAAATATGAGATAACGAAGAACCTTTCTAAAGCTGACTTTTCTGTTTAAAAAAATCACTCCAAAACCATAATATAATAAATGAAATAAGGCAGAAAGAATTCCAGAACAAAACACAGAGATCTGCAAGATTCTCTAACCGTACTTAAGTAATGATCCCGCCATCAGAAAAACATTAGGTAAAAATGGAAGTTATAAGAAAGAATGAAATGGAAGCTATTGGTTTCTAAAAGCAACATTGATGCTTGTCTCATGTTTGTCAAAAAGCTAGATTTTTGGAAAAATATATTTAAGAACAGATGAATTGAAAATGGAATATTTCAAACTATATGGTTGCTCTGTCTGGCAGACATTAAACACACTTTGAATTCTAAAATAAGAGTATAGGAATTATTGTCAAGCAAGAAAGTAGCGTGAGATAGTCTAGGAATGCTTTGCAAGTCATTCAAAATCTGAATGACTTGCCATCACTGAAAGAAGAATGAATTCTACTTTATATTAGAGAATTTTAATCCATCCATCAACTAAAACAGGAGCACAAGCAGACTGTGCAGCAAGACAATGATTTCTAATATACAATCAAGTTTAGAAGAAAAAAGTTGGAGAATAAAATCAGTATTTTGGAATAGCTATTATTATCTCATCCCAAAAATATTGTGGCATGCCCTGAAACAAGTTTTGCTAGAAAACCCTTTGCTTTGCTGAAGCAGTTTATTATGGACAAATGGGCCAAAAATCCCATATACAACATGAGGGAGTGGTTAACTACTGCAGGAAGCATTTCTTTATTTAGTTACAGTTACTACAGCTAACACTGACACAGTTACAATAATCTAAGAGTTAATAATTTTTCACATTGGCACACCACATGCCAGATGATTTGGTTCAACAAATCAATGAGACAAGCAAAAAAACTGGAGATTGGTTCAAATTCTTATGTATCAGCAAGGGACCTGTATAAAATTCCAAAGATATTCAGTGGTGAAGATAGAATTCATAAGATCTGGAAGGAAGTAAATACTTTTTGACAACTGAGACTATATGGCATATCCCAGCACATTTTCATGTATAGTGCTGTTGGCACATCTCTTAAAATCAAAATCAAAATGTGCCTTTCTCATCAGAAAAAGATTAGCCCAAACAAAGATTTATGGACTAATTAAGAAAAGTTAGAAATAGAACAAAACTGAACAAGAACAGCTGGAAAAATAGTGGTCCCATTATTTTTCACCTATTATGTTGACTTATTAAAATCCTAACATAAAAGTAGCAGAAAAAAAAGGGAAAAACAAACATGAAAGATTGTAGAATATTTCAGCAACTGTTGAAAAATTTGAGTATTAATTTGTTTTATTCACTTTTTAAATATACTCCGGTACTTCTTTTAATAGATGAGTGAGTAAAATAGTTAAAATCAGTAATTCAGCCTGATATTGCCCAATGAATTCTGAACTCAGATTAAACATCTAAAAAATACCACAAGGGAACTTGAGGCATATTATACTGAGTAGGTAACCAGAACACTTCATTAGAGTTTTTAAATACAATACAAATAAGATAGAAAAAATCTAGTGTATATCAGTGTATCCTTTATAGGATAAAGGATAAAATTCATTAATATTAAAAGCAGATTGTAAATAGTGTAAAACATGTTCCAGTTTGTCTCAAATTATTAAATTTGTATCTAATTATAGTGTAGCATTAGCATCCTAAATTAGCTTATGTTTATGGAAGAAATTATAGCAAGAGAAAATGTGTAAGCAAGTCATAATCCAATTGACAATTCTCAATGTAGAAAGGACAATATTTGCCAGAAATAGTTTTGAATGAATGGTGGTTCAGGTCCTTAACACAGCAACCTTTTGAAGCCACAAGGTAGTAAATAAAAAATAGCAGCCAGCCATTTAACACAAAAAACTTGATTTAACTTTATTTATCCCTATAGTCAACAATGGGTTTGCATTGAGTTGTAAAGCAACAAAATAATATAATCTCAGTGACAAAGGGTCAGAAATCCAGATTTTGTGAAAATGTTACTACTGCATTATTGATTATAACCTCTTTAATCCAAAAGGGAAAAAAAATAAAATAAAAATTATACATTTGTAATGTCAGCAGTAACTTTCTCACTGATCAAATGATATTTTTGGGAAGGTACATACTATTCTGCTTTACACCAACAAAGATGGCATAAGCTTTTTTATTTTATCAAAATTATATCCTGTGGCTGTCAATCAATCCTATCCCATATACATTTTTAATAAAATAACAAATAATGTTCAAGTTTGTATAGTTGGAAATTGAACATGTTCAGTCTCCATTTATGATTTAGTGCACTTGATAAAATCTTTTTCATAAACTATAAAAGATAGCGCATATGCAAAGCAGAAGTTCCATGAACTGAAGCACTAAATAAAAATATGGAGAAAAACAGTTATTTCCAGAAACCCAACCCCACAAAAAAGACAGGTAAGCAGGCAGACTTATAAACCTTTTGCCTGTAAATAGATGCAGGAAACAAGTTTGGATACTTGTCAATTTTTCTCCTATTAGGCCAAAGTATTGTATAATATAAACTTCTGGTTAAACAAGGTGGTTTTGAGAACACCAGATGCTGTGGTGCTCAATAGCATTCATTACTGTCGTGTCAGATATAAGGTTCAAATGTAGCCCTTGTATTTATCTTTTCTATGAAAGATCTACCACATACCCTTGAAGGGAAGCAAGACCACGTCTTCTCAAAATAAACAGCCTCATCCAAGCACATAATCTGTGCCATGATTAGTGAATTTGCAGTTAGATATATAGTCATGAACACAACATACTGCGACAATGACCATTGTCTCATAAAATAAATATCTCAAAGCTGTTCTACTGGCTGAAATGTCAAAATACCCACACTGTTGCAAGCATCACAATTAGGATAGCCAATTCACATTTTATCATTCCAGTTGAGATATTGCTGTTCAACAGAAGATTAAAAAAACTGACAAGTATGCATGTGCCAAGGACCGAATTAAAGGGCTCTTTGGTGCAATCGGTTTAAATTCAATTAATATGAAGGATAATATGTACCCATTATTTAAAAATCTGCTGTTAAGACCTGGACAGTAGTCCTGTCTTGCTCCACAATACAAATCTAAAACAGCTGTTCTCAATAAGCCAAAATTTAAGTCAGACATTGCCTGAAAGTTTTGTACAATAATCTGGACCAAAGATGGTTCTGTACCCTCATGTTGCTGTGAAACATGACTTGAGCTAAAGGCAAAGACTGGTTATCTCAAGGACAACTGCTTCAATATTAGCAATCAGTACATGTTTTTAAACTGTCTTCCTGTTGGGTCTCTTGCCTTTCTTTAAAATTAGTTTATTCTTAATGTAGCCACGCTTCCTTTTGGCAGTCTAAAAAGAAAAACAGAATAGTGTATTAGTTATTTATAATGCTCTAGTGACAATGCTCATGTTTTTGTATTCCTCAAGAATCCTTAATTATTATGTTTTAAGTCAAGGTTAGAAAGGTAAGAAGTAGCATATGCAGTTACTTTGGGATGTGATCTTTCCAGTTCTGACATGTAGCATGTTCCCCAAATCCATCACCATAAATTTGTGTTATTCTATGTGTTGTCCTTTAGTCATTGTTGCTGTTTTCAGTGAAACCCAAGAGTTTAGATTTCAGACTACACTTATTTGCAGCAAATACTATCAATTAATTTGAATGAGTTATTTAGCGTATTTTCCTGTAGCAAGGAAAAATATTTGATGCTCTTTGCTTTCTGCTAATGCCATTGTAATTTTTAGTGTTCAATACAAGAAGTATTATTCCAAAAACTGCAGTAATAAAATTCTGATTTCTTTAAAAGAGTTGTGGTGTATATATATGTATATGTGTCTGTGTATACACACACACACACACAAACTCCGAATTGCTGCTTGAATATTTATAGTAATTACTTTCTTATAAAAAAATCAGGTAAAACTTTTCTGTTTGAAGAGAATTTTATTTTTATTCCTGAAGACTTGATTGTCCAATAGACTAGATGACCACACAATAATGGTGAAAAAATGTATTCAAATGAAATGATTTTAAAACAGGAAAAAAGCCAGACACTTGAGCTGTCAACAAGTTCAGGTTTAATTATTTTACAAAATAAGTCATTCTGAAATGTCTTAAGCATCATTTTTCAGAAAGACATTTTCACATTTATTAAGTGAACCAACAGAATAACTGGAATACTATTAATGTATTTTAGATAAGTCAATTTTATTACACTTCGCTGGGATTTTTGGGGCACAGTCTGCCTATGAGCACAAATGATAAATATAATCCTACATGCTTTATTAATCAAATGTTAACCATTATTATTCTGGCTGTTCTTTTATTGGAAACAAAAGTGTCCATTTATGTGGCTAATAGAAAGACCTAAAAGCATATCTGGTAAAACTAGCATAGTATTAAAAATTTCCTTTGAAAATTTCACTAAGAACCCACCTTTTTTGACAAATACTTCTGTTTTGGTAAAACGTTGGTTAACCTAGGCTTATGGTCCAGTGTTTCTCTGTTGTCTAACTTTTTCACTTTATATATTCTAACAAGCCAGTGCTCTGAAGTAAAGGCTTCTTCCAAATGTTTAAACTTAATGTCCTTGTTGCCAATTTCAGCATTGCGGGTTCGATCAAATCCTGGGGGAGTCCGAAAATCCAACTACAAAATTAATGCAATTCATTAGTTTGCAGGTATATTAAATTCTAGACAAACTATGAAGGTATAGACATTATCTTGAAAACATGGGTAACAGATTTGAAAATGTTATTTATAATTTGAAACAAATCATGATGAAAGAGGCCTTACTTTACTCCACACAGTGTAGAAGTCCAGCATTAAACTATATAAATTAAATGTGAAATAAGCAAGCAGTTTCAGTACAGAAAAGGACAAAATATCAAGAATTTCAACAGAATCCCTCCCCTCTTAGAACGATCTTGATTTTCTATTTCAAATTTGGCCAAAAAACATCATAAACTAATAATCATAATATCATGCATTGCCACTAAGAATGCTTTTGAAATAAAGCATTTTATTTCAAGAAGAATGTTTTTGAAATAAAATTAAATGCTGTCCCTTTAAAAGATTCCAATGAGAGTTAAATGCCATTATGACTACCTTTTAACTAGAATCTATTTGCTATATCTTAGTTGACAAGGAAATATAAAGGCACAGTAGAATTTTGAAACTAATCTAACCTCAAATTTTGAGAGGTAAAAACCAAACTTTGAATTGAGTTCAATAACAAAATGGTAACTAGTACAGTTGGTAAAGGATATTTTGGTAGAGGTAAAGGATATGTTTGGTAAAAAAAAATTGTGTCCCTGCTTGCTTATCCATTATTACAAGAAATAATTTCCTTTCTTTTCCTTTTTAGAATTAAAAAAAACTACCTCACTTTTATCATATTATAAGAAAGGCTTAATAATGATGATTTTATCACAATAACTGTCAAATGTATTGTCAGGGATACACATAGAAATGCAAAGAAGCATTACTACTATTAAGATGCACCAAAACACCTTAGGACTAACCTGCATTTCTCCAAATCTGTAATAAGACATTTTATACATAAGACAGTTCAGTAAGGTTGGAGATCCTGCTTTATCAACTCTAAACTCTCCTTGCGGAGTGAAATAGTCACTTTCCTTTAAGAAAAAGAAGGAAATGAAGAAGTCAGATTAGAAAAACAAGATAAAACAGAATTAAAAATACAATAATCAGTTATTGTAAACAAATAATTCCTAAAAATCCAGAGTAATTCAGAATAGTTCTAATTTTTTTTCATAGAGATTGTATTTTTATTCTAAGAAGCATACAATGGTGAGGAATATAGAAGTAGTTTTTCCATTTAAAACCATAATGGAGCTATCCACCACAGTCCTAAGTCATGGCAATCATAAATTTAATCACTCATGTGACCAACTTGATTTTATGACTTTTTCCCCATTGGTCATTAAATGAATGCAATGGTTGTTAAAAGAACCAATTGTTCGTTATGAACCAAAAACCAGAAGTAAATACCAATTTTTGGTAAAGATATCATAAGACATGATCATATTGCTCCTTGGACACTGCAAAGGACCATAAATGTGGCTGCTTGCTGAGCATCCAACATGTGGTCACATAAATACCCCCAGAGAAGTCTGTTGCAACTTTGAAAATTTGCTAAAATGGATTGACTATATACAAAATAAATACGGGACCAAGAAATTCCAGTTAGCCTATGCTTAAGATCAGGAATGATTTAAATTGTTTAAAGTTAGTTCAGCAAGAAGAAGCTAAGATCAATGTAGAGATGTTATTAATTTCTTTATTTCTTTTTTCTCAATAGATTTTAGACTGTGTTTGTTAAAAATCTATACCGTGTACGGGTTCTGGGAAGTCGGGGGGGGGGGGGGGGGGGGAGAAGGAGGAGGGGGGGGTCAGGGGGGGAGTGGAGGGAGGGAGGGATATATATTAAGCTAGACACGATGTGTTAGATCTCAATGCAATGTGACTTCACATGTATACTGTTTTTCTCTAATTTTTCTTTAAAAATAGGATAAGCCAAATACATTAACATATAGTAGTAATACACTGAGGGGAGGAGGGGTAGAAAAGAAGAAAGATGGGTAGAGAGGGATGGGAGGATGGCGAAAAGGAAGGGGGGGAGCGGATCTGGAGAGAGGAGTGGTAGAGAGCGAGGGGAAGTAGGGTAGAGGGGGATGATGGAGGGAAGATAGAAAGTTGGAGGGTGGTGGAAGAAAGAGGTGTATGGAGAATGGAAGGGCTATATTGGGCTTTTATTTTCTGGGGCCTTGTCGACAAGAGGAATTGATGCCATTATTGTTTAATACTGTATGGTGTATACATGTGAGTGTATGAAAATGAAAATAAAAATAAAAATATAAATAAAAAAAATTGCTAAGTGACAGATTGTCAATCAAGGATGATATGTATAGTGCTTCAAGAATTCTTACAAAAAGATAGTGGGCAATTCAAGTGTAAAATGATTTGATTACTAATTCATTTTTAAATATTCATTTCATAATTCCTTGTTTTCCTTTTTGTCTTATTACTAAGACTAAGTGACAATATGTTTTCATTTCATTGTCACTTTTGGCTATATTGTATCAAAACATCAAATGTGACAAATACACAGTAACTACTACTTAATATGCTAGTTGATTAGGACACTACGTAATTATAGCCAGTGTATATAAGTGTCCATTGAAATATCAAACAAATTTGGGATAATTTCTTTTACAGAAAGATGAAAGCATTACACACAAGATCTTGTCAGATTAAACAAAAAGCTAAGGCAGGAATACTGAATGTGCACATTTTAAAAGCTGTTTCGACTTACCCTAATATCTTTAGGATGTTCTCCTTCTGCTATCCTTACCATCCACAAAAATTTGTTGATGTCATCACCAGAATATCCAATTACACCTCCAAAGATTATTAAGACATAATCCACATCTAGACTTTTCATGATCTCATAGGCTGCTGTCTCATTTGATGACATAGCTTTTCCTACCTAGAATATTTTTTTTAAAAAAAATAAACATATTCTCCTTAAACTTACTTTAACTTTAGGTATTTTGAATTTGGTTAAGTCTGCATGTCTTTTAAATAAACCATTCTAGTATATTCAACTTTAATAGACACAGTTTAAACCTGTGAATTTGAAATTTAACAACTTGAGTTTCAATTCCAAAGTTGCATATAAATATGTACATCAGAAAAAGTACATGTATGGGTAGTTCTGGAGTTTCCACAGCAATTTGAGGCTGGATTGTCATTGCTAAGTGATGCAGTCATATCGTGCAATGTCACATGACTGCATCATTTAGCAATGGCAATCCAGTCATGGTTGTCACTGTAATTTAAGGTGTGAAGTTGAAGCAAGACTGGTGAGTTCTAGGTACGGAGTGCAGGAGTGCCACATAGAGATGGAAAAGAACTAGTTCAGGTGATGCAGAAGTTGAAGGAAATAGTGCTGTGATGTGAGTGCAGGAGGCCAGGGAAGGTGTGGTGCAAATAGCATCAAGGACATGGCTAGCAGTTGCCTAGTATAGATTCAGGCCAAGCATGCCTTGTCAGCAGTGGGAAGAAGATAGTGAAGGTCAGCTAAAAGCAACAAGGTTTATGATGCACAGGAAGGTGCTTACAACTTGAATTTTGCACTGCAGCATTTAGCTAGCTGTACTGTGGAACTCAAAGCTACACTTCTTGACTGAGATTGCCCTGTGGCAGAAGTAGAGGACAGCCCAAATACTGCCACTTAGTGCACTGTGTAGGGTGACAAAACGGAAAGATTGGACGAGGGGGGGAGATATGTGGACCATAGGAATTGATTTGTAGTGTGGTCATAAATGCAGACAGATTGCTAAACAGCCCAATTTTTATCACATGATCACAAGGGAGCTATTCTAGCCATAGTTTTAGGGACCAGGTATAAAAATCATTTGTTGAAGGCTACCATACTTGTGTTGTTGAATAAATGTTGTGACCTAAGGACTACATGTAAATAGAATATATGTAAAAGTGATATGAACAAGAAAATGTTTTATTTACTTCTCTTGAAAAAAAATCTTTATTATCAAAATAATAATATCAAATCACAAGATTAGCCCTGCATAACCAACAGGTTATTGATCTCTTATGAAATAAAGCCAATGCAATTTAGAATCTTGTCTAACTAAAAGATAAATTCATTTAGTAGTCTTCTACGTCACATAACACTTATATCCAAATGCAAACTTTCTAAGAATCAACCCCATTCTTTTCAAAAAATACTATTTTCTATCCAATCCTCTGTTACCTGCCAAGGTGACAATAGTTTGGAAAGAAGAAATTGTCACTACTCTTTAATAGATGCAAAAACTGTGACTTATTTTGCAATTTATTGTTTAAAAACTACCCTTTCATAATATCCATGGCCATATTAATTCCAGAGAAATCTAGAACTGTAAATAGTTCAAAGCCCATACCAGGTCCTGTGCACTCCATGAAACACATTAAAACACAATCCTATATTAAAGTATTTAATATATGGGTAATCCTTGATTTATGACTATTAAAGGGGAAGCTGCCAATGGCAAGTCACTGGGATAAGTCTTCCCCACCTTCTTTTCCAGCTCCTTCTGTGCACATACCATACCAGTCATTGGCATCACTCCCAACATGGGGTGCATTTTCTTGAATTTGTGTCACATCCCTGCATTTCTTCCCACTCATGTTGGGACTCTCATACATCTCTCCTGACCTTCATCTCTCATGCACCCTCCATGACCTGTGCCTCTTGTGCACTCCGTTATTACATTCCCAATCCTTATTGCACTTGTTGTACTCTCCCTTGCTGTATCTCCCTTGTGCCCCTTCCACTGTCCTCTAACCAGTAGCAGGGACTTATCTGTCTGCTGGCCTGGAACTTACATCTTCTTGTCAGATGCAAGATTTATGTCATTGCAGTTATCAGTATAATGTAACTTCAGCATGTTTCTGAACTATTTTTTAAATTAGAGTATTCTTGTTACTAATATAAAAAAAATCTAGCAAAAGTGCAAAAATGTTATAAGATTAAAGTACCATAATAAAGCTGATATTACATTTTGAGCTAGTTCAACTAATACAATATAGCAGGATCAGATCAGGGATTCACTTTTGGTAAGATCATGATGATGATTTTCTTGTTAAAAACAAGAAAAAAAGTTAAGGAAACAATTGATCTATTGCTGGGGGAAGGTGTCAAGGTGGTGACAAGCAACAGGGAGAAAACAGAACTACTTAACTCATTTTTTTTTGCATCTGTCTTTATACAAAAAGATAAAACAGCCCAACCTATCAAAAACAGTACCACAAAAAACAGATTAGGAACACAAAATAGGGAAGAAAATGGTAAGTGAGAACCTATCTAGATGAGTCCAAATCACCAGGACCAGATGGATTACACCCCAAGGTTCTGAAGGAACTGGCAGATGTGATCTCAGAACCACTGAATTGTATCTTTCAAAGATCCTGGAGCACCAGGGAACTGCCAGAGAACTGAAAAATGTAGCTGATCGTTCCCATTTTCAAAAAAGGGGAAAAAATAGATCCAGGAAACTACAAACCCATCAGTCTGACCTCAATACCAGGGAAGATTCTGGAAAAGATAATCAAGCAACGAATCAGCGAACACCTAGAACAAACAAAGTAGTAACCAAAAACAAATATGGGTTTATCAAAAACAGATTGTCAACTTGCTAAGCATATCTAGTCATATCTTGACACAGATCATGCCAGACTAATCTTATTGTATTCTTTGACAAAGTGACAAAACTAATGGACTAGAGGAATGCTATCAATATAATTTACTTGGACTTCAGTAAGGCATTTGGCAAAGTAGACCATAACTTACTACTTATAAAATAGAAAAATGTGGGTTAGACAACATCACCACCAGATGGATTCATAACTGGCTGACCAACCACACTCAACGTGTAGTTCTCAATGGAACTGCAAGTACATGGAGGAAGATATGCAGTGGGGTACCCCAGGGCTCTGTTTTAGACCCAGTACTCTTCAACATATTCATCAATGATTTGAACGAGAGGATAGATGGGGAACTCATCAAATTTGCAGACATCAAGCTAGCAGGAATAGCCAACACTCTAGAAGATAGGCTTAAGATACAAAAGGATCTTGACTGACTTGAACATTGGGCGCTATCTAACAAAATGAAATTGAATGGTGAAAAAAGTAGGGTGCTACATTTAGGCAAGAAAAACAAAATGCACAGGTACAGTATATGTGATACTTTGCTCAATAAGTGACTGTGAGAGGGATCTTGGAATCCTAGTGGACAACCATTTAAATATGAACCAGCACTGCACTGCAGCTGCCCAAAAAAACCAATACAATTCTAGTTTGTGTAAACAGAGGAATAGAATCAAGATCACGTGAAGTATTAATGCCACTTTATATTGCCTTGGTAATGCCACACTTGGAATACTGCATCCAATTTTGGTCACCACTATGTAAAACAGATGTAGAGACTCTATAAAGAGTGAAGAAGAGCAACAAAGATGATTAGGGGACTCGAGGATAAAACATATAAAGAATGGTTGCTGGAAATGGGTACATGTAGTCCAATGAAAAGAAGGACTAGGGTGACATGATACCAGTGTTCTAATATCAGGGGTTGCCACAAAGAAGAGGGAGTCAAGTTATTCTCCAAAGCACCTGAGGGTAGGACAAGAAGCAATGGGTGGAAACTAATCAAGGAGAGAAGCTACTCAGAACTAAGGAGAAATTTAATGACAGTTAGAACAATTAATCAGTGGAACAACTTGCTTCCAGAAGTTGTAAATGCTCCAACACTGGAAGTTTTTAAGAAGAGATTAGATAATCATTTGTCTGAAGTGGTGTAGGGTTTCCTGCCTAAGCAGGGGGTTGGACTAGAAGACCTCCAAGGTCCCTTCCAATTCTGTTATTCTATTTTCTATTTTTTTTAGATGATGATGATTTACAAAATATATATATCTTAAGGGCACCAGCATTTTAACCCTTTCATGTTTAACCTTTGTTGCAGATTTAAAAACAAAAAGATTCTTAGGAGCTGCAAACAACACATATTGAGGACTGCAAGTGCAAATGGCTTACAGGATGTCCTCTTGGTGAATGAACAAGTTATATAAGTCTCATAAACATGAATTTTCTCCATCTCCTATCTAAAATTCAATTTTAATATCGGAGTATGTTATTTTATTGGGAGAAAAATAAACTCAGCTGAGATTTGTGAGGCAAAAACATTACTATTTGGATAAATAACCAGTTCTTATTATATGCTAGCTTCATTTGGGGTGCCTTGTAAAGTTCACATGCAAGAAAACATGCTGTTTAAAATAGCAATAACATTTTTAAAAATTTCAACCTTGGAAAAATAAGACACAGATACTGAAATCAGTCTACATATATAAATATATTTTCTTCATAAAACTTGAAAATTATATTAGCTGTGAACTGAATCCCATAAAAATCCTACTGTAATCTTGGCACATTCCAGTTTTATAATCTTTTTTTTTAGAATTAAGCTTTGATGATCATAACTGAATATAATGTTCAATATATTACAATGTAACCAATACGTACAGTGACAGCTGTGATCAATCACTACATACCAGAGCTATGTGGCTGTTATTCCAAGTGTTATTATCAACTAGAGTCGTTCGATTTGCCATTCCAGCAATTTGATAGCCATAATCCCACCAAGACATTACTCTTGCATGTTCATCTGTATTTTGTCTTAGCCAGTAATATGCTTCCCTAAAGTCATCCAAAATGTTCCTTGTGCTATTAGAAAAACAAAAGTTAAGATTGTGTCAAAATAATTGCTACATATTAGCAATATTTTAATTACAATGTATCATAAATAATGGATACATAAAAATAGTAAATCTTACCCATCATGATTGTAAGAGGCTAAGACAACACTTGGACTGGAATAGGCATTGCTGGTTACCCATGTACAGTGAACAGCAAACATCATCAATAGCATTAGCATTAACATTGTGACAATACTCTTTATATTGGGTCCAAGACCTTCTTCAATTTTCTCTTGCTCAGATATATGTTTCCTCACTTTACCTGCCTGAGCAAAGAAAACAAATCAAACCTTTCCTTTTAATCTATCAGATTTCAGAGTTTAACTATCCCGTTTTAGTAATGAAAATCTCATCATTTCTGATTTTAAAAAGCACTTTACAAATTGAAATATTTCAGGTGAAAAGGGTTTTCAAAATGGAATGTATGAAGGGATACTAATAGTCTAAACCTACCCTCATTTA
This sequence comes from Thamnophis elegans, assembly GCF_009769535.1. NCBI lineage: Eukaryota > Metazoa > Chordata > Lepidosauria > Squamata > Natricidae > Thamnophis > Thamnophis elegans. The sequence continues at coordinate 51,710,069 of NC_045558.1, read as the reverse complement.
ATATATTCAACCATGTTTTGGATATTAAAATGATATAATAATAATAATAATAATAATAATAATAATAATAATAATAATGAAAGGAAAAAATGAAGAGTTTGATGAAGTATGCAGAGATCATAAACAATAGGAGGTCCCCAATCTACTGGGTCATGGCCTGTTTGAAATCATGGTGCTTTATGTGCGAGCGCAAGAGCTCTGCACTCACACATGAGTGCAAGGGCCTGCTGCTCCATTTCCATGAGGAAGGCACATGCATGCCCACGGTTCACACCAATGAAACTGTGTGCGCACGGGTGTCTGCCACTCCACACACACACACCCCAGGCAGCGGGCTGCCAAGGTGAATATGTTGGGGATAGCTGATAAACATTATTTCCACATATGATTTTCACCTACTTTAAATATATCTGTTTAAATTAATTTAGATTGATATCAAACTTTTTTCAAGGCTCACCTTATCATAAAGGTTTCCTGGATTTCTTTTATCATCTTCATCACTACTATCTTCTACTGGAGGATTTTCTCTCTTCATATCATCACCCAAATAATGTTCAAAAACATTTGAGAAAGCAATAGCTGACAACATACAAACCACTGGAGTCAAAGTTAGCATGAGGCGAACCATCACTCCAGCAAAATAAACAGCACTGATTGCATACAAAGCCACTGCAAAGAGAACCAGACATTCAGTTTTAAAATTAGGTTTCTCACGGATGCAATTTTTCAAGTGCACTATAAGTTTGAATTAAAGTTTGAATGTTTATTTCCCGGAAGTTTATATGAATGAAACTCTATCATCATTATCCTTAAAAAGAAGGGGCTATTTAATGATTGCTAATTTCTTGCCTCAGCTCATGCCCATCTAAAAGCCCGAAAGTATGCAAATGCAACTAAATTAATAGGTACTACTTTGGTGGGTGACAATGTTGGCTCCTTCAGCCAAGAAACTGAAACGAGCACTGTGCCTAGAGTCGGACACAACTGACAGGGAAACCTTTACCTTTTTAGTAAGTAGCTTTTGCTCTAGTAGTCAGCTTTTGTCATCATATCAACCTCAAAATTCTCAATATGTTATGTTTTAAACTGGAGTAATTTTTGCTGAATCCAGCATTACATTCAGTGAATTCAGAAAGTATTCAGACCCCTTCACTTTTGACAATTTTGTTATGCTGATCACGTTTCTAGAGTTGTTCAAAAAACTGAAATACAACATTGGCGTAAGTATTCAGACCATTTGCAACAACACTTGAAATTTAGCTCAGGTGCCTTCCATTTCTCTTGACAGCTGCTGACATGTTCCTACACCTTGATTAAGATCTACCTATGGTAAATTATATTGATTGGATGATTTGGAAATGAACACACCTCTCTATAGAAGACCTCACAGCTGACAATGCATAATTTATTTATTTATTTGTCAAACATGTATAAGATAACAAGTATAGGTATGAACATAAACATGAACAAAGGAAGTAAATACAGATAAATGGGGACAATAAGACAGGGACAATAGGAACGTTGGTGTGCTTATGCACGCCCACTGGATAATGTAGCAGAGCAAAAGCCATGAGGTTAAAGGAACTGCCTGCAGAGCTCAGACACAGGATTATTGCAAGCACAGATCTGGGGAAAGCTACAATAAGATTTCTGGTGCACTGAAAGTTCCTAAGAGCACAGTGGTCTCCATAATTCTCAAATGGAAGAAGTTTGGCACAACCAGGACTCGTCTAAGACCTGGATGCCCAGTCAAACTGAGCAACTGGGGGAGAAGGGCTTCAGTAAGAGAAGTGACCAAGAATCTAACGACCACTCTGACTGAGCTCCAGAGATCCTATGTGGAGATGGGACAGAATTCCAGAAGAACAAACATCACTGCAACCCTCCACTGATCTGGGCTTTATGACAGAGTAGCTAGATGGAAGCTCTCCTCAGTGCAAAATACATGAAATCCCACTTGGAGTTTGCAAAAAAGCACCTGAAGGACCCTCAGGCTGTAACAAACAAGATTCTCTGGTCTGATGAAACCAAGATTGAATTGTTTGGCCTCAATTCTAAACATTATATTTGGAGGAAACCAGGCACCACTCATCATTTGCCCAATATCATCCCAACAGTGAAGCATAGGGATTGGCAACATTATGATGTGAGGGTGTTTTCAGCAGCAGGTACTGGGAGACTGGTCAGGGTTGAGGGAAAGCTGAATGGAGCAAAGTTCAGGAATATCCTCAGTGAAAACCTGTTCCACAGCATTCAGGACCCCCGACTGGGCTGAAGGTTAACTTTCCAACATGACAACGATCCTAAGCACACAATCAGGACAACACAGGTATGACTTAGGGACAACTCTCTGAATGTCAAAGAGTGACCTACCCAGAGTCCTGACTTGAACTCTATTGAACATCTCTGGAGGAACCTGAAAATAGCAGTTGGTCTTACCTGAACTGCATGTTTAAGAGAAGGTGTGGGAGAAGTAACACATGGGTATTAACCCAGCCCTCTTGCCCTGGAGTCTGAGGATAATCTTTTGAGGCCACACCTCTGATCCTCCTTCTCTCCCAGATTAACCGATGGTCGTAGCAGAGCCCTGGAAGGAAAGAACAACAGAACAACGCAAGCACATATCCTTCCTATTGGCCCTGACTGACCACTGAGCTAACTAAGGCCCCTGGCGCAGGGCGCCCTAAACAAGGGAGGGAAGTGACTCCTCCCACACCCTCTCTTAAACATGCAGTTCAGGTAAGACCAACTGCCTGTTTCCAGAGTGAGGTGTGGTAGGAGTAACACATGGGACATACCAAAGCTAGATGTCCTAGGGAGGGATCAATGGGCCTGAGCCTCTTGAGAGTCTAGGACTCCCTGCAGAACCCTCCTACCAAAGGCTGCCTCTGCGGAGGCAGAGGCATCTAGACGGTAATGCCTAATGAATGGTGAAGAGACGCCCAGGCGGCGGCCTGGCAGATGTCTTCTATGGGAGTCTGGGTGGCCCAGGCTGCTGAGGCAGCCGCACTTCTGGTGGAGTGCGCTGTGATGCCCTCTGGGACCTGAATTCCCTGTGCCTCGTAGGCCTGTGAGATGGCCGCCCTGATCCACCTGCTAATGGTGGCTGGAGAAACCTTGGCCCCTCTGGTGGACGGTTGATATGAAACGAAGAGGGCTTCTGAACGCCTGAATGGTGCCATTCGTTTCAGGTATATGCGTAAGGCTCTTCTGACATCCAACTTGTGCCACCATCTTTCCCTATCCCTGGAGGGCTGCCGACAGAAGTCCGACAGAACAATCTCTAGAGTCCTGTGGAAGGGGAAGTTGACTTTGGGCATGAACGCGGGGTCCAATTTGAGGATGACCCGGTTCTCTAGAAAGGTGCAGAGGTCCACTCTGCTGGACAGAGTGTTGATCTCGGATACTCTCCTGGCTGAGGTGATGGAACTATACCCTTTGTCTGACATGGAAAATGACCTTAAGGGTTAGGAATTGTAGGGAAACTTCCCTCAAGGGTTCGAATGGTGCCTCCGTCAATGCTTGGAGGACCGTGGGCAGATCCTAGGTAGGGAATCGATGAACCACTGGGGGTTTCAGATTTGTTGCTCCTTTAAGGAAGCACCTGAGGACCGGATTTTGGGACAGAGGTGGTGCGTCCACCCCTACCCCCCAGGATCGTGGAGAGGGCAGAGACCTGTCTCCTAAGGGTGCTGGGGGCCAGACCTTTCTCCAGGCCTTCCTGTAGGAAGTCCAGAACTTGGGGAACAGAAGCCGAGGCTGGAACTATATCCTTTGTCTGACACCAGTCAGCAAAAGCAATCCAGGAGGCATTGTAAATGCGGGTGGTGGACTGCCTCCTGGACGCCTCGACGGTCCTAATGACCTTAGCGGAAAAATGGGCCCCTCTCAGCTGTACCCGCTCAATCGCCAGACAGTCAGATGGAGCCACTCCGGGGCTTCGGGGGGAGGAGCCTGCCGCCGTCGGGAGCTCAACGAAGCTCCTGTCAGGATTCTGGTTCGTATATCTTATAAGATCTATAGATATCTCCCCTTTCTGGCAGAAAGGGGCAGGGAGAAGGTCAGTCGTTAGGATCTCTTTGTAATTCATAGCTTTTTTTTGCTGTGAATGGAGAAGAGGTTCAACATTAGCTGAGCCTTTACTCCGGCCAGTTTTCCGCGCTGCCTTTTTTGCAGCCCCAGGCAGATTGCCCCCCCCCCCAGGACAAAGCTAAGTTATTTAAAAGTCAATCCGGGCGGGGACCATTCCTGAGGAATTTCTTCTATTACTATCTAAAATACCAGCTTCAATTTCGCAAAAGGCTCCCTTTCTTTTTTAGCTGCGTCACAAGATGGCGATCTCGTAGCTTTTGTGTTTGATGTGACGTACTTAGTCAGCCCTACCCTCCTGAAGGCTTCTCCGTACTAATTGCTAAAAGATTAACTGAGGGGAGCAGAGACTTTGATTTTTGGCTCGCTTGATTGCTTGTCTTTTATTTTTACTCTGGAATGGCTCCCAAATCTAAACAGAAGCGCTTCCTTAATAACATATTTCCAAAAACTGCTATGAAGCCGCTACCCTTGCCTCCTACACCCTCCACGGGAGATTTGTTAACACAAGAATTTCTTCTCAAAACGCTTAATGATTTCAGACAGGAAATTAATCAACTGATATCGGATTTATATGATCAATTTGATGCTAAAATTGCTCAGGCAAAGAAGGATATGATCGGAGTAATGACAGTCATGACAGATTATATTGCTGAAACGGAGGACAAATTGGAACTTTTGGAAGAAACTAATCTTAATTTGATATCCAAAATTCAAACGTTACAACAGGAAATTGAAAATGCTCAAAAACAACTTGTCATGATAAATTATAATAAGACTGCCTTTGCAATAAGAGTTAGAGGATTGCGTGAAAACCAACAGGAGAATTTGAAACAGATCTTCTTTGAGGCTTTCAGCCGCTTGGTGGGAAGTCCGGGATTTAACTTTGATTGGCAGATTCAAAGAATTTACCGCCAGAATTCGTGGGTAGCAAAACAGCGACAGCTTCCGAGGGACATAATTATATACTTTACCACAAGGGAATCCAGAAATGAGATAATACAGAGGCTTTACAGCAAGAGGTTGAGAATTGATGGACAGGACTTGATTGTTTTTAAAGAGATACCATCTCAAATATTAAGAACAAGGAGAGAGTACGCTTTCTTAACCGAAGAACTCAGAAATTCTCAGATTCCATACAAATGGGAAGTCCCAGCTGGTATTACAGTTACATTTGGCAACCAAAAACACCGCATTAATTCTGTCTGTGAAGCCCGAGAATTTTACTACGAGACCCTGAAGGCGGGACTTCCTGATTCATCCGGACCTGGAGAGAGACAAGGAGAAGGAGAAGACAAACAGCGAGACACGTGGCTACAAGGCGGAGGGTGTTGCTTTCCTCTTCCGGAAGGGCAGAAGACTAAAGAATAAAGACTTAGCGATGTTCTTAAAGCTTTATGATTTCCGTCTGGGATAAAATGGAAAAGTTGTATATCGATGATGAGACATGGAGACTGAAAGAAGCGTTGCTGATTGTGGACACATATTGTATATAAGATTTGTCTGAACTCTAACTCAAATTGCGCATGAATTATTTTCCTAGGCGAGGAGAGCGGAGATTGCGATCTTTTTGAGTTGTGGTCTGGGACGAACGGAGTTGGGAGGCGCGTGGGAGAGGGAAGGGTAGCGAAAGCTTAATTAGATTACCTGGGGCTAGAATGCAAGCTGATGTTTGTTTGAGTTGCTATTTCAATATAAGGTCAAGAAAGATTGGTCGGAGAGTCTTCAGGAAAGTGGAGTAAATATGGGAGGAGCAATGGATGCGGATAAAATATATATGTGGATATGGATAAAGGCAGGGTGGAAGGTAAAAAAATTTACATGTGGAGGTGGGTAAGGATAGAAAGGGAGGTGTTGGAAATGAAAAATGAAAGAAGTACTTGAGTTTAATGGTTTTATAGAAAGGTTTGGATATTCGGATAAAAAAGAGATAAATTAAAGGTCTGAACAGATAGACAAAGCAATGAGACTTTTAGTTGGGGAATCCTAATTGATCAACTTACCTGGCTCTAATACAGTTTGAAACCCTGCAAGTAGTAAAATAACCGAAATTTGGAATGAGCTACATTGTTTAAGATTTACAGATAATGGGAAGCTGTGTTAACGTAGTGGGTTTATTGACCCTTCTTGTTTCTCCTTTCTTTTTGTGTGTGTGTGTGTTTTTTTTTATTTTGTATTTTTTACTATTCTCTTTTTTTTTCTTTGGCTTTACTTTTATTTTATTTTTTTAATTTTAAAGTTAGCTGGCCTTATTATACTCAAATGCTTGTTAAAGAATTATGCCGGGTATGGGACCTGCGAAGCCGTAAGGGGGTTAGGGAGGGGGGATTATAGGGGGGAGGGTGGAGGGTGGAATTACAGTTTCAATTCTTAGAACAATAAGAATTCACTTGTATACTGCGGCTCGTTTTTCTTTTTTCTTTTTCTCTTTTATTTTTTTTAAAAAAAAAAACAAAAAAAAAAAACTGAAATGTATGGATACACCAAAGCGAGGAGAAGAGGGAAAGAGGAGGGAGAAGTAAAGAGGGAGTGAGAGGGAATGTAAGGAGGGTGAGATGGAGGGAGGGGGAGATGTCTGAGGGGGAAGGGAAGTAGAAGAGGGGAATGCTGGAGGGGTGAAATGAAAGTTGGAGGGGGAGAAGAGAGGGTGTATGGGGGAATGAAGTGTCATGTTGGGTTTTTTTTTTCTCTTTTTTTTTACGCACAGTATATAAGTGATTGTATAAAATGAAAATGAAAATGAAATAAATAAAATGTATTTAAACACAGATGGAGCCACTCCGGATTCGGATGCTCCAGCGATCCCTGGTGAAGGGACACCTCCCCTGGGGGAATCCTCCAGTGAGGAGCCGAGGACAGCTCCACCGAGTCTGCTAACCAGGGGCGGTGTGGCCAGAAGGGAGCCACTAGAATCATCTCTGTTCCCTCTGACACCAGCCTTCTCAGAACCCCGGGAATGAGAAGAAGGGAGGGGGAGGTGTAGAGTAGACCTGGTGGCCATCTGCAGAGAAGGGCGTCCATGTCCATGGCTCCTCTGGACGGGAACCTTGATACGAAGCTCGGCAGCTGGGCGTTCGCTGTGGTTGTGAAGAGATCCACCGTCGGGCGCCCGAACCTCTTGCAGATCCGCAGGAAGACGCTGGGATGGAGCTGCCACTCTCCGTTGTCGAACAATCTCCCTGCTGAGCCAATCCGCTTGCTGGTTCTCCGTCCCGGAGATGTGTTCTGCTCTGATGGACTGGAGATGTCTCTCTGCCCAGTTTCCTAGTCGGAGGGCCTCGTCATGGAGGGCCTTGGAGTGGATGCCCCCCTGTCTGTTCACGTAGGCCTTGGTTGCCACATTGTCCGTCAGGACCAGGACATGATGACGGTCACCGTGGTCTTGAAATGGCATAGGGCCAGGTGGATGGCCCTGAGCTCCAACCAGTTTATGTTGTTGCGCAGATCTGTCGGGGTCCAGCGGCCCTGGGCTATCTGAGTCTCCAGATGTGCTCCCCAGCTCGCGTCTGTCGTGAGTATCTTCCTTGCTGGCTCCTTGAAGAAAGATCCCTTGTCCAATGCTGGGGACAGCCACCAATGGAGCGAGAGCAGCACCTGGGGTGACACTCGAACCTTGAATGTGGCGTCGCTCGTCCCAGCCTTCTGGTATGGAAGCAGGAACCACTGAAGCTCCCTGGTGTGTAGGCGAGCCCAAGGCATGATCCCTATACAAGAAATGAATTTCCCGAGGAGCCTGGAAAGAAGAACTACAGGAACAGAACGTAATTTGCGAACTTCATAAATCAGCTGTATAATATTGTCCTTTCGATCCTGGGGGAGGAAAACCTCCCCCGACACCGAATCTATAATAGATCCAAGATGGTGGAGCCTGGTAGATGGGACCAGGTGACTCTTCTCCAGGTTGATGGAGAACCCCAGGGATCTGAGCGTGTCGATGGTGATCCCCAGGTCCTGCCTGTCCCTGTCTGGGGACCTGGCTAGGACGAGGATGTCATCTAGGTAACAAAAGTCTTACTGGGAAGGAGCGCAGGTGACCTGCGGCCGCAGCCAGCACCTTGGTAAAGGTCCTGGGTGCTGAAGCCAACCCGAAGGGGAGGGCCCTGTATTGGAAGTGGTTGCCTTCGTGGGAAAACCTAAGGAACCTGCGATGTTCCGGGCGATTCTGATGTGAAGGTAGGCCTCCGTGAGGTCAATGGAGGCCAAGAGGTCGCCCTGTCAGATGCCCTCTAAGATGGATTTTAGGGAAGCCATCTTAAACCTACGGTAGACCACCCTGGAATTGAGAAGTTTAAGATCCAGGATGGCTCTCCACCCCCCCTGAACTCTTGGGGACCAAGAACAGGTTAGAGTAGAACCCGGAGCCCTTCTCCCTCTCTGGGACCCTCTCAATGGCCTTGATATCTAACAGGTGTTTGATGGCCTTGGCCTTAAGGACCCGCTTGGTGGGATCCCTGGAGGAGGTGAAGGTACGGAATCTATCAGGGGGTTGCGAGCGAAACTCCAGCTGTAACCTGAGCTTAACAGTCTGGAGGACCCACTCGTTGGAGGTGACGTGTTCCCAAGCATCCGCAAAAAGTGAGAGGTGACTGCCGATGGGGTGATTCGCGAACGAATCACTTGAATCTGCGGAAAGGACGGCCGCTCCCTCCTCGAAAGGGCCACTTGCTCTGCTGCTGACCCCTGAACCTATCACTAGCAATAGCAATAGCAATAGCAGTAGACTTATATACCGCTTCATAGGCCTTTCAGGCCTCTCTAAGCGGTTTACAGAGAGTCAGCATATTGCCCCCAACAATCTGGGTCCTCATTTTACCCACCTCGGAAGGATGGAAGGCTGAGTCAACCCTGAGCCGGTGAGATTTGAACCGCTGACCTGCTGATCTAGCAGTAGCCTGCAGTGCTGCATTTAACCACTGCGCCACCTTGGCTCTGGGAACTGCCTATCCTCTTGTCGATGGAATCTGGGGTTCTGGTACCTCTGGTTCTGGCCATCGGACTCAGTCGGGCAGTAGAATGTTCTCCTGGGGTACGGAGCATGCCGGTGATCTGACCGTCTGGTTGGAGCCGGGAAGATCTTTTGCTTATTCTTGTCCTCCACTAGGATAGGGTCCAGCAAGGCGCCAAAAAGCTTGTCCCCGGAGTAGTCTGCTCCTGCCAGGTGCCACTTAGTTTGGGATTCTGCCTGCCAGTGTCGCAACCACAGCAGGCGCCTGGATGATTCAGAGGATGATAAAGCTCGAGAGGCATACTTAACTGAGTGTAAGGTGGCATCAGCTGAGAACTGTGTGGCTGCCAGCACCTTAGAGATGTCCTGCAGAAGTCGTACCTCCGTGGCCGGAGTCCTGTCTCTCAGCTGTTCTAGCCATACCACTGTAGACCTATGAAAGAAGGAAGCAGAAGCGGCTGCCCTAATGGCCCAGGTTATCGCTTTGAATGTTTTCCGCAGAACGATGTCTGCCTTCTTGTCCTCTGCTTTCAGGCAGTTGGCGATGTCTCCAGTGACCACGGCTGAAGCTGAAGCTAGGGTGGCAACCGGATTGTCCACCTCGGGGACCTGCAGAGCTTGGGCAAATGTATGATTAAGATCATAGAATCTCGGGTCATTGCCCCCCGGGTTGAGAAAGGAGCCTAGCTTAACCCACTGGGATTTAAGCACCTCCATGAACATCTCTGGAGTGGGAATCTCTTCCTTTTCCACTGGTGGCCTATGGAAAGGACCCTTCTTTTTCCTCCCGCTAGTGCTGGGTGTGGTAGTTGCAAGCCTGGGATCTGGCGGGGGATCCAGGTCTGCTGTGGCCCTGGCCTTGTGGAGTAAGGAACTAAATAAGGAGGGGGGGGGGGAAAGGCCAGCAATATTGGGGGCCTCAGTTGACTGGGCATCCTTATCTTCAGAGAGTCCCACCTCCTTCAACTCTCCCTCCTCCAATTCCGAGGCCCCACTGGCAGTGGAGGGGGAGGGAGACCTGGGTCCTCTGGTAGCAGAGGCCCTGGGGGGGATCCTGGTTACCCCTGGGCTGGTCCCGGGGAGGCCTACTCCTGGAACTCTGGGGTTGCTGATTCATTCCAGAGGTCATTATTTGGGCTATGGCCCTGGCTAACATCTCCTGGAAGCTTGCAGAAAGCTCAGGGAAGGTTGGAGTTCTGGAGGCTGTGGTGAGATTGAGGTGCCAATGGGTACCTGCCTGGACTGGGTGCCCTGTGCCCAAAGGAGCCGTTCCTCGCTTCAAATGGGAGTGCAGGCGAGAGAGGGGGCGATAATGAGCTGTGCCCTCCGCCTGAGCCCCTAGGGGACTCTGGGGACGCCCCCTGGGACTCTACCAAGGCTGAGAGCCTGTGGGGGGGAGCGAGATCTGGAAGGGGAAGGGCTGATGGTGGCCCTGAACCTTCTAGCAGAGGCCCTGGTGATCTGAACCTCCTTTCTCGAGGTCCCCTTCCTCTGGGGCCTGGGGGTGCCTCTCTTGGTAGGGGAACTCCCTCTGGTATCTGGGGATTCCTTCCTGGAGGCCCCTCGCCCGGATCCGACTCCACTTGGGCTTTGGGCCTGGCACCCCTGATCCTAGCCGCCACCGCCATTCTGCCGTTTACAGCCTCCCCTTTCTCTGGCCAGCCTTGCTTGAGAAAAATCCCTGCTGCCGATCTGCGGCCCAGCTGCCGGCACACCGCTTGGATTGGGCCCTCCCCAGAGAACCAGCGGAGTTTGGGGCCTTGGAAGCCTCTTCCGGCTTCCGCGGTGCTGTTTTGAGCGCTCCCAGCGCCTGTAGAGGGAACGCTGGTCACGCGCTTGCTCTGGTTGGAGGACCAAGATGGTGGCCGCCGAGCTGCGACCCGAATCCCTGCAGCTGGGGGAGGAATCCAATGGCTCCCCAGTCCTCAAATGGCCTCCTGGGTCCGTGGAGCCTCCAAACGCCCCATGCGGCCTTTCCTCCACTTACGCTACCATCTGGTCGCTAGGAGTCGCACTAGCCGGTGGCGCGGCTGGCTAGCGATGCTGAGCACACTAAGGAGGGGTGAGGTGCTCTTCAGTGCGTATTCTGTGAAGAAAAAGCCTTGAAGCCTGAAGAATCCGAAGGATGGTGGAAAAAGAAGTCTGGAAGAAAAAACCTGCAAAAAGAACCTCGTTTCCAAGGTGAGGGAGAGTAGGAAAAAACACTCCTTCTGGGCTGGAGTCTGAGATTAATCTGGGAGAGAGAAGGAGGATCAGAGGTGTGGCCTCAAAAGATTATCCTCAGACTCCAGGGCAAGAGGGCTGGATTAATACCCATGTGTTACTCCTCCCACACCTCACTCTGGAAACTGGCTGTACACTATTGATTGCCATCCAACCTGACTGAGCTCGAGAGGATTTGCAAGGAAGAATGGCAGAAAATTCCCCAATCCGAGTGTGCAAAGTTTGTCCCGTCATACCCTGAAAGATTTGAAGCTGTAATTGATGCCGAAGGTGCTTCAACGAAGTACTGAGTGAAGGGTCTGAATACTTCTGCCAAAGTTTTTAAATTTTTTTTACAGACATTTCTAAAATTCAGTTTTCACTTTGTTACTGTAGAGTATTGAATATAGATTAATGAGAAAAAAATTAATTTCAACAACTGCAGCATACCAAAATTGACAAAAATGAAGGGGGTCTGAATACTTCCTGAATGCACTATAAATATCATAAGTAAATAAATAAAATATGAATAAATTAAATAAACATATAATTGGGCCTAAATCAATGAAACACTGGAGACAAAAAGGGGTCTATCCTTCTTGTCCTGCATGTTCTCAATATTCTCAAGCCATTTTGAAAACGTTACAATAGGAAGATAAAACTTTGAGGAGGAAGAATAACTGAAAAATATATCAAATTTATCCCCACAATGGATTAGCCTGGATATCAGTCTAATATGCCAAACAAATTTAGGAATTTACAGGAATTATTTCTTGCCCAGCAAAAATGAAACAGGGACTGTGCCTGCTAATAGAAGATACCTGCTATAATTATTTCACTATTTACTGAATAGTATTTTGAGCATCATAAACTTCTAGGTAATGCAATAAAATACAAAAACACATTTTTTCACAACAGTGCAGAATGGAAAGAAATCAAATTAGAGGATATGAGAGGGCAGGATGCCTAAGATTACCTAGCACTTGGGTTGATAATGGTAGGGCTGTCTGTGGGCACCAACAATGAAAGAGTGAGCCCTCTTCCTCCTTAGAGGAGGCTAGGGAAATGAGGATGATTTTTTTCTCATGGTCCATAACTCCCTTGGTTTTCCCTTCTCTCCCCCCCCCCCAACAAAGTGGAAGGCAGTTCTGTGGGTCAGCCAAGGAGAAGGAGGAGGTAGCTTCATTGGGGCTTTCCTGAAGATAGCGAGGAGAGGATAAACAACACAAGCCTATATGACTCAGCAGGTTATGGATTGTCTAATATAAAAATAAAAGTATAAAATGACATTAATCATAAAGAAATTAATGAACCTAATTAAAAATGCATTAAGTATCATTTTTAATTCCTCAGAGATATGTTCTAATAAACATAACAAGAATTCTAGCAATTCAAAGTAGTTTCATTTTTAAAAGTTCTTACCAAAGACTCTTTCATCATTGATATTTTTAATGCAGAACCACAGGCCTGCTGGGAAAGTACAGACGAGAATATGTAGATCAAAAAAGAAGGAAACCCAAGTTGTAGGCTGATGCTCTGATACCGAGGCAATGATCGGGATGTGAATTTTTGCATACCTTTTAAAAAAGAATCAAATTCAACAATATGTCCTACATATTTCAGTTAAATTACAGAAATTGAGAAAAAGTGGTTCTCAAACTTTCTTTGGCTCCTTGAATGATATGATCAAATGTAGCCATTTATTCAAAGAATAAAAAAATGGCATGTCATAAATATCAAAGTATTCTTTTGCATCTTAAAAATCACACTAACAAGGTAAGACATATTCATATTCTATTCAATGAAATAATGTTACCTTCTTCTTTAAAGTGTGTATATATTAATACAATGAATCACAAAAAGACAATATAGAACAGTAAGTATAAATTCAATATTAATCATGAATAAATTATAGAAGATGAATCCAAAGATGAAATATAAGAAACTAAAATAAAAACCATTTTTAAAAAAGTAAAAGTTCTTGTACTATAATATAAAAAAATTCTATTGACACTAATGGAAATTTTAAAGTATTTTAGTGTAGACAATAAAAGCTGTTATGCTTGATATTTTTTCTTGCTGGGAGAGAGATGGAGTGGTGTTTAGTGGCTAACTGTTTTCCATTAACAGGTCAAAGATTACGTAATTTTACCTTATATTCATACCTACCCAGTATCCCATAATGAGTAGAATCTGCCACTCCATGGTGCAATGTAACCTGAAAATATATATTCCGGTAACTTAGCAGCTACTGTGCAAATATATATTAATTTTCAAACCTTCAAAACAAACTGTTCTCTCAGTCTATATTAAAAAATATTTGTCTCCAACTTTACTTTTAAACTAATTTCCATAGTCCCAACTCTAAAGTAAATTGTTGCTTTTTCATGTATTGATACTTATTTTTACTGACTGTCTGTACCATTTTAGTTGTACAACAAACTACAGAGGTCTCTAACAATGAAAGATAGAACTTCCCTTAAGTTGCAGATTCTTTAATGGTCTCAAACAGGGATTAAAAAAAAAGATCAGAATGGAAACTTTAAAGTGTGCATTTCTGTTCTACTTGAACCTATGCAATAAAATGTATGTTTCTTATGAAACACCTACTAACAATTCCAAAGATACTACATTATCTGAAATTTATGAACAGAGGCAGACATAAAATACCGTTTTGACTCCAGGCTAGATATAGTTTGGCAGAAATGAAACATTAACATTTATGTTAATTCTGAACAGAACAAAATCTTGGCAGAGTGAATAGGGCAAGGCTCATTCACACCATCCCTATCTCTCCGCGCATAAATTCCCAGTATAACATATCCACTGGCTGAACTGCTCTTCACATACCCAGAGTCTTTTCCCCCCCAACTTTCACCAACATTTCAGCACAATGTATCATAGATCTGACTGCCCTCACCTTTCCAGCACCTTCATTCCCTCCCCATGGCATAGGCTACTGGCTTGCCCAGAGCCATTTGTCATAAGCTGTTGATATCCTTGCCTTTTCTCCTGCTACCCATAACCAATTTTACTCATCCATGTTATTCCATGCACAGAAAGAAAAAATATCCCAAAACAAATGTATTGTATCTGGGCACAGACTCCCAAGCTAGCTGCGATATGCATGGAAAAATTAATATGAGGAACATTTGCAGATCTCTACCCAATAATTATTTTGAGCTGTCAGAAAGTTTTCTATGACAACAGGAAACATTTATTGGATACCACTTACCTGTATATGTTAAATAGATAACGCTCAGGAATACAATTCCAGCAGCCAAAGATATACCTAAGAAGAATAATGTCTGAAATTCTTGCTTTGTTAGTCTGTCTCTCATATACTGCAGGAAAGCATAGGCTTGCAGAAGAGCAAATACACCTATTAAAATGCAAAGAAACAGTTGTGTTTTGTTTAACAAACAGTCCTCGCTCTAAACAAATGCTAATCTTAAGTAATTTTGCTCACATTATGCATGTTTCTTTTACTGATTTTATGTATTTACATGGATTTCTTTATATGTTACCATATGTATGACCATTGTATTTTAAGATGTTCTTGTTTTGCTAATGTATGTTCATTACCTGTAATATTCTTTTATTTTTTTCTGCAGCTTATTCCCCCCCCCCCCATGTTCATTTTTTTAATTACTCACTGAAATATTTAAAATGTCAATTCATTTTTATTTTTATGCTTAATTTTATTTTTTTCAACTACTTATTTCTATGAAACAAGTTGAACTGAATCTGAAAAAGGAATTAATTAAAATGCTTTGGGACAAAATACAATCCTGAATTACAATAATGATAAAACATCAAATTGACACATTTCTATCATATTAGAACACAGGGGTTAAACTTTCAGTGGCACATTGCAGTCATGTGACATATTGCAATATTTTTCCCTTTGTGGAACTGGGGTGGGCACGGCCTATGCGTGATGCATCCAGCCTGGGGGCCACACCCCTGTATTACAACATATAATCTTTCTTGTAAAAACTGCCTCTAACCTGATTGTTTTGATATTACCCTATTTTTGTATCTTTTCCTACTTTACAGTATCTTATTCAGATGTGATTATCATATCAGTACAGAATATTTCAAATAAAGCCTCATCATAGATTTATATAAATCCAGTGTACATTGACAAAGTTATTTTCAATCTCCTTAATGATCCCAATAGGCAGAAGGTATGCTTATAATAATCCTCAAGTTTACATTTTCATTCAGCTAAAATGTATCAACATTCTTTCCTGATCACTCGTCAGCTGAGAACCCATTAATATATATGTGAAGATTTGGGGGTTTTTTTTTGATCACTGCATATCATTTTATACTTACGCTGAAGTGCATTTTGTCATTTTAAGACCCACTCACCAATTTGTAGATATTCTTGTACATATTCTCCTTCATGGTTGCTTTTTGATCAGGAAATGTAAAAGCTACTTGGAACATCTCTCCTGTGGGAAATTATCCCATAATTGGCTGGGTGAAATTAGCTGGGATCAATAGGATAGGATAGAATATTCTATCTGGATCAATTCTATCTGGATCAAAGGTCCCAGTGAACATTTGCCAAAAGCCATATGGAAAGAACAGTCCTGGGAAAGCTTTTAGATAAGGAAGCCGAATTCATTTCGGGTGTCTATACACGGATACACACAGAGATGAGAGGCCTCTATTATCTGAGATATAAACACACAGAATTAGCCTTGCATCCTTTTGCCGCCTCGTGTAACAAATCAAGTCATTTCCATATGCCTAATGTAGCTCTCTGTGATTTACAATTCTAAGACCGTTTGTTCCTCCTTCCTGCTCTCCTTATCAGGATGTGATTTACAATTCCATACTTCCTAACTTCCTCTTATCAAAGAGTACCTTTTGTCCCTCCTCCCTGCCCTTTCTGCCAGAATGTAATCAAGAAGTGATTTGTAACATACTGTGAGATGCTTTGTTTGTATTAAACTGCTGACTAGTTTTCTTTGAACTTTCCTAATAAAAAGTGTTCTGGTTTAGCCAGAAGACGCCATTTTCACCCAGTCTGCAGTGTGTGCATGTCTCATTGCCAAAGCAGCCTAGGAATCAGAATTCGTGATTTGGACCACCGAATTGTGAGAATGCTTGTATCATCAATGCAAGCCCACTCTCGCAAGTGGTGACCTCCGACGTGATCCATTTCACAACGCCAGGAATCAGTCGAGGTGCGACGCAGGGAGGCCCGGACAGGTCGGACGGACTTTCAGCGTGCCCAATATTCCCATCTCTTACCCAGCGCACCTTACGTAAGTATGGAAAAAGATTTGTCTAAAGGGCGGGCGGCCTGTCTTAAGGAAACAGGACCCCTGTCCAGAGAGCAGAAGGCTCACCTTAAGGAGATTGGACAGATAATTGGAGCTCACAAAATTATATTAAAAGATAATACTGAAATTCCCACAAAAAAAGAGGTTAGAGAATTAATGAGGTACATTTGGCAATACTGTCCGTGTTACCCAACATTTGGATCTCTTAATATAGACACGTGGGAGAAAATAGGCTCCTATTTACACGAGGAGCCTAGAGCACCGACACCTATATTAATCAGCTGTAAAGCTGTTTTAACTGCTCTTTGTCTTCATCACGGAGACACATTCACGCTTTCCAAAAAGCAGGCAGATGAATTAACATCTCTAAAACCCACTGCCCCTCCCAAGTATGAGGAAATAACAACAAAGGCTGTAGGGGAAGAGAAAAGGGAAAGCAAAGAGGAGATTTTAAAGCAAACTCCTCAAGAAGAAAAATCCAACACCCCAGAAAAATCTGATATCCCTCCTAAATATGAAGAAGTAACAACAGAGATTGTAGAAAAAGTAAAAGAGGAAATCACATCAGAAATTGTAGAAAAGATAAAAGAGGAGATCAAACAACAGGCTCCTCAGGAAGAAAAATCTAATATTTATCCAGTTTTAAGAAGTACTGAGTACTCACTCGGTCCCCTCACTGCAGGAATGCAAAAAAAGAGAAGTGGAGACGATGTGAAGTTGGACGACCTGAAAATGTTAGCTGCCTTTCCTGTTGATTTTGCAGGACAAAATCCTGTGTTCACCCCCTTGCCACATAATGTTTTAAAAGATTTAAAATCAGCCATAGTAACCTATGGCTTGTTGTCTCCATATGTTCAAGGTTTAATTGCAAGCTTGGCTGACAATTATGCTTTGTTACCAAGCGAATGGTGTACACTGGCAAAGACTGTCCTTAGTATGACGCAGGCGATGATATGGAAAGCCATATTTAAGGAAAGATGTGAAGTGTTGCGAAGAGCTCATGCTAATTTCACTCTTTACCAGTTAATAGGAAAGGGAAATTTTTCCACATTTGCCCAACAAATGACCCTCCCCGAGGACTGTTTGAAAGTAACCGGGAAAGCTGCAGTATATGCCTTTGCACATCTGGATGATATGAAGTGTGCTGCCACTTCTAGCTTCACTAATATTAGACAAGAAAATGGGGAATCATATAGCAGCTTTGTGGAAAGATTGCAGACTGTAATAAATAGAGAAATTAATAATGATGTAGCTCAAAAAGAACTGATGATAAAGCTAGCTTTTGAAAATGCTAATGAAGATTGTAAAAAAGTCCTGGAACCTCTGAGGGGAGATCCCACGAAGACCTTGGTAGATTATCTGCGTAAGGCTTCAGTGGTAGGGTCCGCTGCGTATCAGGCACAATTAATGGCTGATGCATTCATAGTAAATCAGAACAATCAAAAACCCAGAGGACCAAAGGTGGGAAATTGCTTTAATTGTGGGAAACCAGGACATTTTAAAAATCAATGCAGAGCCCCGGGGGGGGGAGCAGGATCACCCGCTAAGAACGAAGGAGCCCGGCCAAAAACCCCTTGTCCCAGATGTGGAAAGAACGGCCACTGGGCAAGAGAGTGCAGAGGAAGAGGTGATCAGAGGGAAAATGAGAATAGACAACAGTTCTCGGGAAACTAGGCAGCGGGCGAGGTTCCAGCCCGCTAATTAAAGGAGCCACTTTTAACATAAATTGTCCAGATTTCATTTCCAAAAATCATACATCCATACCTTCATTGCCATCTGATCAACCAGAACCCATAGCCATAGTAGCCTCTCCTAGAAAACCGGTTGATTTTGCAGAGAAAGAAACAGTTGTGCAATCAGTGGTAATTCAAGCCTCAGAAACAATTGAAATGTTTACTCCCGGATTGGTGTACTTTTTGCCATTAAATATGTCAGCAACTCATTTTCCACCAGCAACTCCCTTAATTTTGTACCCTCACAGGGATCTTATATCCCGTAAGGTTTTGGCGTCGCCTTTTCTGCTAGAGGACACAAAAATTTCCTCCCTAGCTTTGGCTTGCATTTGCAACAGCCCGCTCACAGTCAGGGCGGGGGAGGATGCTGCTATTGTGATACCTGTTTCTTTAGAAGTCGATCCTTATCAACATAATCCTCTTAGGCATTGTGAAAAAGTACCTTTGGGAGAGTTAATTACTACCCATGAAAATTACTGGACTACAGGAGTAAAAGCTCAAAAGCCATTCTTGACCATAACTCTTAATCGCGTTCCTTTTACTGGAATTTTAGATACAGGCGCAGACGTTTCAGTGATAAGTTCTACACAGTGGCCCTCTTCTTGGCCTTTGCAAACTGCTGCTGCCGTTAAAGGAGTCGGCGGAATCCAATTGGCCCAGACTAGCTCGGAGTGGCTAGAGGTTTCTATCCCGGGTTCTGTAATTAAGGCACGTATCCGACCGGTTATTTTAAAACTGCATGTTAATTTGTGGGGGAGAGATTTGTTGTCTCAGTTTGGGGCAACCCTAACTTTGGAGTAAAGTAGAGAAAGAGTGAAAAAAGAGTGAGAGAGAGGTAGAGAGAAAAAAGGAAGTGAATAGAGGAAAAGAGAAAGAGGAGGATTGAATTGAATTGATGTTTGAAGTTTGTAAATGGGCTTTTGGCTTGAAGCCGTGAGGGTGAGAAGATTAGTTAGGATTTAAACTGCTCTCTGAAATTCCTCGCTGTTTGAAGAATGCATGACTAAGGATTTTGCATGTGAAATTAATTTACACAAGCAGTTTGATTGCAGTGTTAATATATGTTAAATGGTAAAAGTTGGTATGCACGTACTTTGATTTCTTTCATATAAAGAAACAGCAAGTTGCAAAGATTGTTTATGTGTGTATGCTTTTGTGATATCATTTCCAAATTTGTTGAGAGAAAGCATGTTTTAAAGAGCAGGATAGCCGTTTGTAGAATTGTTCAGCCCTGGGCTAACTTAAAGTGATTGCGTGCGTGAGTTCCACCCCCCCCTTCCCCCCTGAGTCATTCCTTGGAGGGAAACAGGAGAAGGGGGGGAGAGAGAAGCTTGTTGAGAGAAAGCAGAGTGAGAACAAAGGAGAGTTTGTGAGAGGTTAGCCCAGCCATTCCCCCCCCTTTTTTTTCCCTGAGCCTTTCCTTGGAAGGAAACAGGAGAAAGGGGGAGACAGAGAAGCGTGTGTGAGTAACTGCTTTCAGACCTAGAGGGAGAGAGACAGCAAGAAAATAGAGCTCATTGGCTTACGTATAGCTTTTTGAACTGATGGTAATGAATGTTTTGTATTAAGAATAAATGAAATGGACCCTTTAATGAAACTAACATTAAAAAACAATGACCCAATTTGGATTGAACAGTGGCCCCTCCCCATTGTCAAGTTAGAAGCCTTAAAAGAAATTGTGCAACAGTTGTTATTAGATAAAAAAATAGAATTGTCAAATAGCCCTTATAATACTCCTGTATTTTTAATTAAGAAAAAATCAGGGAAGTGGAGAATGCTTCAAGATTTAAGAAAGATAAATGAAGTGATTTGTCCCATGGGGCCCCTGCAGTGCGGGTTACCCAACCCTAACATAATTCCTCAAAATTATGCTTTAACAGTTATTGATTTAAAAGATGCCTTCTTCTCAATACCTTTACATAAAAAGGACAGAGTATTATTTGCATTTACAATTCCTGTACTAAATTATAGTGAGCCAACAGTAAGGTATCAGTGGAAAGTTTTACCCCAGGGAATGCTAAATAGCCCAACGCTTTGTCAATATTACATTAATAAAATTTTAAAACATTTTAGAGCCAAGTATAAAGGTATCCTATTCTACCACTACATGGATGATATCTTGCTAGCCATAGAAAAAGATGCACAAAGTGCATATCCACAGATTTTAACAGAGATCATACAAGGATTTAATGATAAAGGATTTAAAATTGCTTCAGAAAAAATTCAAACTATGCCACCATATTTATATTTGGGACATAGAATCATGACTTCTCACGCCTCACCAGTAATTCCAAAACTACCTGAGATGGATAAATGTAATTTGGTGCAGTTACAACAATATTTGGGTTCAATTAACTGGGCACGTCCCTACATGGGATTAACTACGAGTCAGTTACAACCTTTATTTGCATTGCTGGCAGGAGGAAAAGAGCCTGCTGCTATACTAACCATAGGGGACAAAGAAAAAGAGTGTATTCAGGTGATTGAGGCAGCCTTAACAAAAACCTGGGTAGACAGGATGATTTCACACGTTCCTATCTCAGCTGCTATTTTCAATACCAAAAACTTGCCCACAGGGTGTTTGCTGCAAATACAACAGAACAAAGTGTTAGTGATTGAATGGATACACTTAGCAAACAGCCCGGGAAGAACAGTTTCAACAAAACCTCTATTGTTATCCCAGATAATTATAAAGCTAAGAGAGAGAGCTCGAGCTACACTGGGAACGGATCCAGAAACTTTTTACGTTCCTTACCCACTACCTTGGTGGGAAAAATATTTTCAAATATCAGATGCACTTCAATTGGCCTTAAGTGACTATTTAGGGACAATTAAATACCACTATCCCACAGATTATAGGTTTTTGTTACTGAATCTACAACATTTACAATTGACTTCCTTACAAAGTAAACTGCCAATTAAAAATGCAGTTACAGTTTTTGCTGACGGAACTAAGAACAGGGGTGCATGTGTGTATCAAATCTCAGGACAGTGGATAACTTACCACACGCACCCTCAGAGTTCAGCACAGCGTTCTGAGTTGGCTGCATCCATATTAGCATTTGAGAAATTAAAAGATCAAGCATTTAATTTAATTGTGGATTCATTGTATGTTTACCAAGTGATTAATAACTTGTTTGATGCCTATCTTTCACCAGCCCTAGATAAGCAATTGTTAGATATGTTTTTACAGTTACAGCAATTAATTGTTGATAGAAAATTTCAATATTTTGTGGCTCATATTAGGAGTCACCAGTCACTCCCTGGAATGCTAACAGAGGGAAATGATTATGCGGACAAAGCCGCTAGGGAAAGTTTTATTGGATTTGCAACTCCATGGGAAAGCCATGAGTATTTTCATCAAAATGCAAAAGCCTTAGTGAAGATGTTTGGAATTTCAAAAACCGAGGCTGTAGCGATCATCCAACAGTGCTCAACCTGTAGCAGGCAAGGTAACGCAATTCCTATGGGAGTTAACCCCCGAGGAATTAAACGTTGTGAGATATGGCAAATGGATATCACACAATACCCTTCTTTTACACCCTGGAAACATATTCATGTCACAGTGGATACCTTTTCAGGTTTTATTTTTGCAAGTCCACAGCGGGGGGAGACAACCAAACAAGTGATCAACCATTGTATGCGCTCTTTTTCAGTTTTAGGAAGCCCCCTGGAGATTAAAACAGATAATGGACCCGCATACAGTAGCGCTGCATTCGCTACCTTTTGTGATCAATGGAAAATTGTCCATAAATTTGGCATCCCATACAATTCCCAAGGACAAGGAATTGTGGAAAGAGCAAATTTAACACTAAAAATGATGCTTGATAAACAGCAAGGCCCCTTTAAGATAGGGTTGCCTGAAATCCAAAACCGTTTAAGCAAAGCCTTATACACACAGAATTTTTTGAATCTTACAGGCTCACCCATAGCTTCCACAGCTGGGGAAAGACATTTTCAGAATAGCGTAGTTTCTCCCCGCCCTCTTGTTTATTACAGACAATTGCCAGACCCTCAGTGGAAGGGCCCAGTGGAGCTCGTTACTTGGGGACGTGGATACGCTGCTGTGCAACTCCCGGACAGAGTGTTGTGGGTTCCTGGAAGATGCATACGACCGTTTCATGAGAGACCAGTGAAGACAGATGATAACAAGGATCCCGAAGCAAGCCTATCCCTTTTGTTTCAAGCCACAGACGACTAACATTGCTCCCTGCGAAGCCTGTTGGTGTTTCCATTGCTTCTCCTGTGAGCTGACTGCAAACTCCAGTGCGACATTGTGGTGATTGAACAGCTTTTTGAAGAATATTTTGATTACACAAATCCTTTCTACACTACTACTTGCCTTCGCATTACCCTTACTGTGCAACAGGCCCCTGACAGTCATTGGGTTAACAATTATCACCAAGGATCTCTTGACCCCTCTTTTGATACTCAAGATGAAAATCCGTCCGGAACAGGTCGTTGGCCGGTCATATGTTCCCAGAGTACGTCAGCCCCGATGCCCATTTTTCAGAGGACCGTCGCCTGGACAGGAAATGGGATTTTGGGATTTTTGGGCTCTTCCGATGTCTTGTAAGCATTTTCTGTTACACCTTTTGCTAATGATGTTGGGAATGGGAATTGTGCTTTTAATCATATGGGGGGCATGTGAATATGAACGCAAAAATAAGAAGGGAATAGTGGAGGATATTCAAGAAATTCCTTTCACACACAACCACTCAAAAAGAGCGATCATTCCATACTCCAATGGGGAAAACTGCAATTCTCAAGGGATATGCATCTACCCTCACAATACATACGGAGAAGCCAATACACAAGTTACCTTAACTTGTTATTTGGAAAATTCAAAAGCACCATGTTTAATTACATGGCAATTTTTGCCTGCAAAATTCAAAAAGGCAATCCAAAATGTGAGAGGTATTTCACACCCGAAAGAGAACGGCTGTTTATCACACATTAAAGTAAAAATTACAGAGAATTCTATAGGTTGGTATCAATGCACGCAATACCAAAAAGGGTTGCCTAATAAAATAATAAAAACAGAAGTAACTTCAAGAGCAAGTATAAAATTTCCCCCAGTTAGTGAATGGTTCTTAACACTATTGAGTTATCAACAAGAGATAGGAGGAGACAGCTCTCACCACCTAACAAAAAGAGAGATAAAAGAGGACATTTGCACAGCCTGTTTACAAAAAACCAAACAAGGCAAAACAATTTCCATGACCTTAATATATTATACTATGAAACCTGAATGCAATGGAACTTTAATACCACCATGCACACATAATAATACACAATACAATCAGTGCTATACACCAAATGGAATACAGTGTTATGAACCGAAAGCGGTAGGACCTATAACAAGTAGCATCTATGTTTATGGCTATAAAGGAGGATCAACTAGTTTAAAACATCAATTTCTTACAGCACAAAGATTATCAGGGTACATAGCCCATAATGTTTCAAAGGGAATGGCACCCATTACTGTTTGTTTTGATACATGTTTAGCAATTGCCATAGGGCAAGGAACAGGATCCGCAGGGGTAACCTGTGGAGGACAGTCGTGGGAACAATCATACATCCAAAACCATAGATATTTATTTACTCGCTCGACACTCTCAGCACATGGAGGCTATACCCAACCAAGTGTATATTGGTATACAAGTGGCTATGGACCTAACAATTTTGATCTTTCTATTACTCCAGTCACTACTGATTGTCAATCCCATCACTGCACACCACTCTGCCTTACTGCACAGGTAGCAGGTACTTTAGGCACCCGATACTATCATTATGGTATTGGTATAGATAAAGCAGGAAAGGATCCTTATGGATACATCATTGTAAAGACTGAAGCAACAAAATTGACAAATCAACCTGTAAAGTTTTTTTGGAGTTATGAGCAGGAGATTGCTAAACTCAACGATCTACCTACACCTCCAAAAGCAAAAAATATGTTTATTAATTTGGCTCAAGAAGTTGCTACAGAACTCATGTTAAAAAATTGTTTTGTATGTGGAGGAACCACTATGGGAGATCGCTGGCCATGGCATGTACAAGAAGCAAATTATACTGAAATAGCTCAATGGAAAGGGAACTTCACCTTTAATAACAACTTCAATGAAACTTGGCAAGTTACCTCTCATATAATAGGTCACATATGTTATACCAGAAATAAAAATAATCAGACTAAAAGAAATAAACCTATGGGATTTTTAAAATGTTCTAATGAGTGGGAAAATAACACTTGGGTTTCACAAACTAATATGACCAAACCTGAAAACTCATTGCTGGAAGTAACTAAGTTACGAGGACTTTCAGACCCTGAAAATGATACTATTGTGTGGAATTCACCTGATGGGTTATATTGGATATGTGGTAATTTTGCCTATAATATGTTACCCACGGGTTGGTATGGGTCATGCATCTTAGGGGCGATTCAGCCTTCATTCTTCCTAATGCCTATAGAGAAAAAACAAAAACTGGGAGTCCCTGTATATGATACTCTTGAAAGACGTAAACGTACCATAGATCTTGCTAAAGGGAT
Source organism: Thamnophis elegans (assembly GCF_009769535.1). Classification (NCBI taxonomy): domain Eukaryota; kingdom Metazoa; phylum Chordata; class Lepidosauria; order Squamata; family Natricidae; genus Thamnophis; species Thamnophis elegans. The sequence continues at coordinate 51,685,253 of NC_045558.1, read as the reverse complement.
AAAAATAGGTAACTGGAAGGATGATGAGTGGCCCCCTGAGAGAATTATTGCATATTATGATCCTGCGACGTGGGCACAAGACGGATCATGGGGATATAGAACGCCTATATACATGATAAATCGCATTATTAGATTACAAGCTGTATTAGAAATAATTACAAATGAAACTGCATTGGCATTAACTAAGCTTGCAAAAGAAAGTGTATTGTCAAGAACTTATATTATGCAAAATCGTTTAGCCTTAGACTATTTGCTCGCTGCCGAAGGCGGAGTGTGTGGTAAATTTAATCTTAGTAATTGTTGTATACAAATTGATGATTCTGGAATTGTGATAGAAAAAATAACTCGAACTATGATACAAACTGCACATGTTCCTGTACAAACTTGGAAAGGCATATTGGACACTGACGGTTGGTTAGGAGGTATTTTTAACAATTGGAAGCAAGGTTTATTTTTTATTGGGATGATATTTTTGGGATTAACTATGTTGCCATGCATAATACCATTATTGAGATCCACTATGCAAAGTATTGCGGACGCTGCTATCCAGAAGCATCACGCATTATTAATAAGTGTCAATACATCAGAATTAATAATCCCTGGATATCCAATGGAAGGGGGATTTGTGAGAAAGAAACAACCCATGGCAATTGCTTCCATTTAAAAAATAAAAAAGGAGGAGATGTGGGAAATTATCCCATAATTGGCTGGGTGAAATTAGCTGGGATCAATAGGATAGGATAGAATATTCTATCTGGATCAATTCTATCTGGATCAAAGGTCCCAGTGAACATTTGCCAAAAGCCATATGGAAAGAACAGTCCTGGGAAAGCTTTTAGATAAGGAAGCCGAATTCATTTCGGGTGTCTATACACGGATACACACAGAGATGAGAGGCCTCTATTATCTGAGATATAAACACACAGAATTAGCCTTGCATCCTTTTGCCGCCTCGTGTAACAAATCAAGTCATTTCCATATGCCTAATGTAGCTCTCTGTGATTTACAATTCTAAGACCGTTTGTTCCTCCTTCCTGCTCTCCTTATCAGGATGTGATTTACAATTCCATACTTCCTAACTTCCTCTTATCAAAGAGTACCTTTTGTCCCTCCTCCCTGCCCTTTCTGCCAGAATGTAATCAAGAAGTGATTTGTAACATACTGTGAGATGCTTTGTTTGTATTAAACTGCTGACTAGTTTTCTTTGAACTTTCCTAATAAAAAGTGTTCTGGTTTAGCCAGAAGACGCCATTTTCACCCAGTCTGCAGTGTGTGCATGTCTCATTGCCAAAGCAGCCTAGGAATCAGAATTCGTGATTTGGACCACCGAATTGTGAGAATGCTTGTATCATCAATGCAAGCCCACTCTCGCACTCTCCAAACAGAAAATTACTAATTTATTCCTACAACTGCTGTTTGTCCATTACTAATTAATAGAATATCTGCATTGTGGCACAGTAGTTAGAATGCAGTATTGCAGGCTAACTCTGCTCACTGCTAGGAGTTCAATTCCTTCGATCCTGACGAATCCTTCCATCCTTCCAAGGTCAATAAAATGGGAACCCAGATTGTTGGAAGCAATATGGTAACTGCTTAGAAAGGGCTGTAAAACACTATGAGATGGTATATAGGTCTAAGTGCTAATGGTAAACACTTTTATGCTGCTAAATTAGTTAACAAACTTTGAAGGGTGTCTTTGCATATTTTGCCATTCAAAATAACTACTGATAATCTTATATATAATTTTGCTGTCAACAAGGTTAATAAATGATGACACACATCAGCACAGGATTATTACTGGGAAAACTTGTGCAATATTTAAGAGGAATAAGGGTAAAATTAATCTGACTATAAATAAGTCTGACCATTTCTTCAGCAACTATTCAAAGCTTCAGTTGTTCTGAACTAGGGAATTTACAATCAGAATAAATAGTTCTCAACCTATGATGACAATTGAGCCCAAAATTTCTATTGCTAAGTGACAGTGGTTAAATGAGTTTTCCCCATTTTGTGACCTTTCTTGCCACAGTTGTTAAATGAATCACTGCAGTTGTTAAGTTAGTAACATAGTTGTTAAGGGAATCTATTTTTTTCATTGATTTTACTTATGAGGTTGCAAAAAGTGATCACATGACCATCATAAATATGAACCAGTTACCAAGCACTCAAATTTTGATCATGTGACCATGAGGATGTTGTAATGGTCGTAAGTGTGAAAAGTGATCACATCATATTTTCAATGCCATTGTAACTTCGGTCATTAAACAAATGGTTGTAAGTCGAGTATTACCTGTACTGAAGTTCTGGCCCTTGCAGTGCCCCAGCAGTCATATAAATAAAATTTTGGTGTTTCGCAACCAGCTTTAATTGTGACCAATTTCAAGTCCCTGCTGTTATGAGATCACAATTTGCAACATTCCCTACTGGCTTTCTACAAGTAAAATCAATGGAGAAGCTGTCAAGGAAGGTTGTAAGTCAATAGGTGAGTCTTCATCCCATCTTCTCTCCACTTGCATGAACAGCACTGTCTTTCTCCTCTTCTCTCACACACCTTTTGCCCTATGATCTCCCTTATCTTACATCCTCCTTCCATGGGCTGAGGTGGATGCACCCCTTACCCTCTTTCCAAGCCTCCCTGCAATCACACACGTGAATTCTACATCGTCTTCATTGGTCTTCTTAAGCTTGTGCTCTACCACAGCACCCTTCTATTTCAATCTCAGTATGTTCTCCACTAGCCCCCCCTCACCTCAGTGCAGCACCTCCATGCTCTTTATCTGACACTCTCTCCAAATTATTTAACAAGTCTTGGGTTAGGACAATGGCCTGGATTGTAGCTAAGTGAAGCAATCACCTGATGTTGTGCTTTATGACTAAATCATTTAGACATAGCAATCCCTGTCCCAATTACAGTTGTAGCTTGAGGACTACCTGTAATAATTAGGTAAAATTGTGCTATATAAGAACTTCCATTTTACAAGGCTTATTTTATTTTTGTTTATTTGATTTAGATTCTGCCTTTCTTTTAGAGTATTAAGGCAGCATATATACCAACCCAAATAGAAATTTCTGGATATCATGTTAGAAAATTAAAACTTCTAAACTATTTTATTCTAATCATTTTTATGCTATAACAATAGAATAAGAGATAAAATTACACAAGTATTATAACTTACTAACAAGTTATATTTTCTTTCTTCCTTTTCTACACTTTTGGCTTTTTTTCTTTCCTCTTTTCTATATTCTAAATATTCATTTTCATTAGTTTTTTGTTTTTTACAAAAATCTTTATTAAAGAAATTAAAACTTAATTGTGTGTATTTTCAATACATTAAATTCTTTCTTACCTGCAGCTGCCATGTGCTCACTTGTCCTAATTGGCTGAAATCCAACAAAAGGTATCTGCATGGATAATATTAATCCAACAATGTAGAAAGTGCTATATGCTGTGAATAAAAAAGTATCAGATTACTATAAAACAAAAAAGTTAATTTTTAAAATGATATATTTTTAGGATTTGTCACAATATTTGAAAGCCATTTTTGTAATATAAATTTATGTTATCAAATACTAACTGGTACACTGACATTTTGGTTCCTTAATTAATTCCATTATAGAAAAGGGATTTCTAAAAGTTTGAGGCAGCCTGAATATCATTGTAGCAACATATAGAGGTAGAAATGATTGGAGACAGAGAATTGGCAACTCTCAGGGAATGCGTCCTCAAGGTAGGTTGTTTCCGTGATGTGTACCAGTCCCCTAATCTTAACCCAAGAGTCCCAAATAGCAAATCTTCAAGGGACCAAGCTTTTGCCTTCTGGTAGTAAATACAAAGTCTATCTGTAATATGGTCATCTTCAGCCATGAGTTGATCACTGATGAGAGGAATAACTAGGCATGTATATCTGAGTCTTGGGTTGGGATTGGAGTGGCAATGGTGCCTCTCTTGGAGATTTGTCCATTAAGATTCGGATATTTATCAGCCAAGAACCCTAAACTAGGACCAAATGGCAATGGTAGTCAGGACAAGTTAATATATTATCAATTACAACTATTCCTAGATTGGGATGTTTTGTTCATAGTCAATTATGCTTTACTCATAACTGAATGGACTATAGGTAGTCTTGAACTTGATCATTATTACATTGAAGTTGAGCATTATCATATTCAAAAACAAACCTAGCCACTAATATATACAGCAAATTCAAATTCAAAATATTGATTACAGTCAAAGCCAGTACAATTAAAAATACTCTAAGTGTATCTAGTTAAAAGTTTTAGAATAAAATAATGTGAAATAGCAAATAAAATCTGTGTTAAAACATAATTTGCCAGCCTGTCAGTTGAACATAAACAAAAGCATGGCCTACGCTATAATGTAATATTAAATTATAAAAGCCTATAATTATTATGTACTAAAATACAACAGAGCAAAAATATAAAAAGATTGCTGCATTAACTGTATAAACTGGTTATAATGGATTATTCATCAAGTTCTGCTGTGCAGTATTTGTATTTTTCGGAGTATAAGACGCTTCGAAGTAGGTTTAGGTTTATTGGACTTATATGCGGCCCCTTCTCACAAAGGACTCAGAGCGGTGTACAACATAAAACACATATAAGTTAAAAGAAAAAAGATGAAATAAAATATAAAAAAAACACAATAGACAATTTACAATGAGATTTAGAAATTAGATTAAAATTACTAATTAAAATTAATAATTTATTTTACTCAGGCCAGGCCGGCTTGCTGGAAAAGTCAACTTTTTAGGGTGTGCCAGAAGGACCGGAGGTCGGGAATTATGCGACGCTCCGGGGGCAGCTCATTCCAAAGGGAAGGCGCTCCCACAGAGAAGTCTCTCTCCCTGGGGGTCGCCAGCTGACACTGCCTGGCCAACAGCACCCTGAGGAGGCCAACTCTGTGGGATCGTACTGGACGGTGAGAGGCTACCGGTGGCAGTAGGTGGTTTCGCAAGTACCTTTTAAGTTGTAAGCCGCCCTGAGTCCCCCCAGGGAAAAGGGCGGCATATAAATAAACTTAAATACAAAATACAAATACAAATACCTTGGGCCTAAGCTATGGAGCGCTTTAAAGATCATAATTAACACCTTGAATCGCACCCGGAAAACAACCGGCAACCAGTGCAGGCCGCTTAAAAGGGGTGTAACATGGGAGCACCTAGGTACCCCCATGACAACCCGAGTGACCGCATTCTGGACGAGCTGAAGCCTCCGGGTGTTCTTCAAGGGCAGCCCCATGTAGAGAGTGTTAGAGTAGTCCAGGCGAGAAAGGACGATGGCATGAGTAACTGTGCACAAGGCATCCCGATCCAGGAAGGGCACAACTGGCGTACCAGGCGAACCTGGTAAAGGGCCCCCCTGGTCACGGCTGTCAGGTGTTCTTCTAAAGTAAACCGCGTATCCAGGAGGACACTCAGATTGCGAGCCTTCTCTGAGGGGACTAAAATTTCTCCCCCTATCATCAAAGATGGCACAAGATGCATAAATCGGGATGATGGGAACCACAGCCACTCAGTCTTGGAGGGATTGAGCTTGAGCCTGTTCGTCCCCATCCAGATCCGTACAGCCTCCAGGCATCGGAACATCACGTTGAGGGCATCGTTTGGGTGGTTTGGGGTAGAGATGAAAAGTTGGGTATCATCAGCGTAGTGATGATACTGTACCCCAAAACTACAGATGATCTCGCCCAGCGGTTTCATATATATGTTGAACAGGAAAGGTGAGAACCGACCTCTGGGGCACCCCACAAGTGAGGCGCCTTGGGGTTGATCTCTGCCCTCCAGTCAACATGAACTGAGATTGATCCGACAGGTAGGAGAACCACCGCAAAATGGTGCCCCCACTCCCATCCCCACGAGTCGTCGAGTAGGATACCATGGTCGATGGTATCGAAAGCCGCCGAGAGGTCTAATAGGACAGGACAGAGGAATAACCCCTCTCCCGGGCCCGCCAGAGATCATCAATCAATGTGACCAATGCCGCCTCTGTGCTGTACCCGGGCCTGAAACCCGACTGAAACGGATCCAGATAGGCAGCTTCGTTCAGGTACTGGGGAAGCTGACGTGCTACCATACTCTCAACAACCTTCGCTACAAAGCAAAAGATGGAGACCGGACGATAGTTGGAGAAGAGGCTGGGTCCAGGGAAGGCTTCTTAAGAAGGGGCCTCACCACCGCCTCCTTCAAGATGGTGGGAAAGAACCCCTCTCTCAATGAAACGTTGGTAATCGCCTGGAGCCAGCCTCGTGTCACCTCCCAGGAAGCTGAAACTAACCAAGAGGGACACGGGTCCAGCACACAAGTGGCAGCAGTCTCTCCATAATCCTGTCCATGCCCTCGGGAGTCACAGGGTCAAACTCATCCCAGAGAGTTTTCACAAGATTCATCCTCGGCGACTCGCCCAAATCTACCCAGTCAGAGTCCAAGCCTGTCCGAATCTGAGCAATTTTATCCTGCACATACAGAACAAATTCCTCAGCCCTAGCCTGCAAGGGGTCTTTGCCAGTTCCTTGATTAAGTAAGGAGTGGGTCACCCTAAACAGGGTGGCTGGACAGTTTTCTGTGGATACGATAAGAGCAGAAAAATGTTTCCGTTTTGCCAGTTTTATCACCAAGTAGGATTTAATATGAATTCTTACTAGTGTTCGGTCGGATTCAAACCGGCTGGCCCTCCAATCACTCTCTAGGCATCTTTTTTGGCGTTTCATCTTACGGACTCCTCGGTAAACCAGGAAGCTACCCAGGATCGGCACTGGATCAGAGGCCGCAAAGGCACAATGCATTCCAAGGCCCCAGTGGCTGCCCAAGCCCAGGCTTCCACTAGACCTTCAGTCGAACTGTGAACAAGAGATTCAGGAAAAGTCCCAAGCTCCATCAGGAACCTTTCAGGGTCCATCAGGCACCTGAGGCAGACCCATCTAATCAGTTCTGCCTCCATGCAGTGAGGGGTGGCAGTATGGAAGTCAAGTCTAAGGAGGAAATGATCCAACCATTACAAGGGTTGGATAGAAATATCCCCTAAATCTAGATCATTCATCCACTGTCCAGAGACGAAAATCAGGTTGAGCTTGTGTCCCCTGTTATGAGTGGGGTCTTGAATTAACTGAGGTCCATAGCTGTCATGCAAGCCATGAACTCCAGAGCTGACTCGGATGTCTTGCCAATGGAAGGCAGATTGAAATCCCCTCCAGGACCATAAACCTGGGGAAATCAACCGTCAATCCAGCTAACACATTTAGTAGCTCCGGCAGGGCTGATGAAACATAGCAGGGAGACAGGTACGTAACAAAAAGGCCCACCTGGACTCCAAGGCCCCAGTTCACAAAAAGGGACTCACACCTGCCTATCTGAGGGACAGTGACCTCCTGAGGTCCAAGACTTTCCCTAATAACCACGGCCACCTTCCCGCCTCTGCCCTGGGCTCTTGGGCTGGTGAAACACCCGGAAGCCTGGTGGGCATAATTCAATGAGGGGAACACCGCCCTCATGGCCCAACCATGTCTCCGTAATGCACACCAGGTCTACTCTCCCCTCTTGTATGAGGTCGTAAATGAGGGGAGCCTTATGTACCACGGACCTGGCATTAAGCGATACCAGCCGGAGACCCGGGTCCTGTAATCCCGAGCACCATGGGGTGCGAGAGGGGCAATGAGGGTAGAATGCGCGATCACTCTTAAATAGCCAACCTGCGTCCCCTGGACATAATTTGGCCCTAGGCCCTAGTATAAGACGCACCTAGATTTTGGGGAGGAAAATAATGGAAAAATATCTGTCTCTGCCTCCCAGCAATTTGCCTCCTTGCAACAAACAATACAGACAATATACACTGTTTGTGGTGTTATATTTCAGACTATACTTGTAGAGATGCAGTTAAAATTGATGTACTTTCTGGAAGAATATTTATTCTCTGCTATTTGAAAGAATATCACTTTTTAAAACAATAGTACTGGGCCTCTTCAGATCAAGCATTTATTTTAAAAAGCTTCTTTGTTTTGTTAAGTTGTCTAGAATAATAATAAAGCAATCTTTTAAAAATAAGTCTAATAATTTGAACATTCTATAGGCATTTATAGTTGTTGACTTACCTCCTTGCAGCAAACAGCCTGATTAGCACAAGAAGAAAAAATCTGCCTCTGCCTCGCAGCAATTTCCCTAGTAGAGCAAACTGCAAGTTTCACTTTCAATTTCTTCCAACCATCAGCTGTTTGAGGCTGCAGGGGTTGTTATATCTTATTGAAGCCTTCGCAAGCCCCCCTCCCCCCCCCCGCTTGCTACAAAGAGGTAAATTGCTGGGAGGCAGAGGCCAAAGAGTTGGGGCCGGTGGAGTTAATTCAGTGTATAAGACGCACCCACATTTTCACCCTCTTTTTTTTGGGGGGGGGGGGGGAAGAAAGATGCATCTTATAATCTGAAAAATACTGTACCTGCACTGTGAGTATGGCCTGTTCATCTTTAAGCAACCATTGAATGGTATTGGAATGGCCACAATACCTATTAATTATCAGGAAAATGAATTTTGTTTGAATGTTTTTATAAAGAGAGCAGTGAAGAAGAACATGTCCAGAGGTTTCAATCTCTCCAGAATCACAAAAACAGAGTCTTTCAATTAATGTTATCCCTTTATATTTGCCGTCCAGGATGGCTGAGGGTTGCACATGACGTCGTGGAAACAAAAAGGCTTTCTGAAGATTCACTATCTCTAATTGGCTAAGATAACTGGCACAGGTGAGAGTATATCTAATAGAATCTGGAATATATCTATTCTTATACCTACCTATTACCTAATTTTACCTAATTTCCAGTTTGAATAATGAGAATTATTTCATCTTAATTTAAAGTTTGACAATTAATGTAAAGTTTGCAATTAAAAATGCAAGAGAATATAGTAACTGCAACATTGCCATCTTGTGGTGTTTAATAATAAAAGATTTCTATGACTACTTGAGTCCTAGTATGTATTTTAGTAATTAAAAAAAAAACAAAGAATTTGCTATTTGAAAGATTAACCTTTGACTTTTACTCAAATTAGTGTTTCTTCATATTAAAATACTAGTAGATTTCTTGTTTCTCTAAAGGAAGTTGCAACTTATTCCATTTTATTTGTAAATAGTTCAAAATTCCCTTTAGTAATTATTTTTCATATGGTTCATTAAAAACTCCCATCATTTATAAGAAGTGATTACTTACAAAGGACATATCAAAACCTAACTTTAAAATCTGGGAAGTAAAGCAAAACCAGATTGTTTAATCACAGATCCTACTGTTACTTCTGTCCTCTAATTTGCACATACTGAGCTCTTTTTAAAACACCCTTTTCTACTTGACCAAAATTTTGTTTCAGACATGCTAGAGGGAAAAAAAACCACAATATAAAGTGAGGAATCAACCTTTGTGGAGTCTCTGAATTTTTCTATCAAATGATAATTTAGTAATGCTGGGAAAAAATATTTTTTTCAAATATGCTTAGAAGTGTACATGAAAAAAAATCAATTTTCTTAAAATAGTTGCACTTTTTTTGAAATATATGACATAGTTTTCCAAATAAATACTATTGGAAAAGTATATAGGTTATGTATGAATAAAAACAAAAACAAACACAAGATTTTTTTTTAAATTCACATAATGGAAAAAATTAGAATGTTTATCTGAAAAGCATAAATATTCATGCTAAGTTTTGCTCTAAATTGTCATAAATGGGTCTCAAATAATATCAGAAAAATTAAAAACTAAGCAAACAAATATTTCTTTTAAGGCATTTAATTAGATAAATTCTTATTTTGGTAACTCATTTAAGAAAAACATTAAACCTTTTTCATTATGTTGATATATGTAAAAATAATACTATTGTTTAGAATGAACAATGGACCCCAAGGATAGTTGACTAAACTGCAAAATGGGCAGTGAGTCTCTCTCTCAGATTTAATAATTTAAATTTTACAAATTTTTAATAGTGCAAAAAGCATTTTATAAGTTACAAAGTTTAGTTAAAAATGAAAATTCCCCAGTAGAAAGTTTTGCATAATTAGCAGTACAGTCCCAAACCTTGGTTCACCAATTAATGGAGTCTTCACAGACAATACCTATATTTCTCTATGATTTTCTACACTCTATAACATGGGTATTAAACCCACAGCGTCACGTTGCCATCACATGATTTTTTTCCCATTCGCAGAGCTGAAGTGGCATGGCCTGTGTGTGACACTTCTAGCCCGAAGGCTACCAGTTTGACACCCCTGCTCTACAAGAAGGCACAGAACAAACTTCAGCTTAAAATTGTTTTGTCTGCATAACTGGAATCTCTCAATATTGAGAGCATTGAATATTATCAATTTAGTCTTTTCTGGGAGACTAGTTAAAGTGCAGGAAATTATATATTTTTCACCAAGCAGGAAAAACATGAAAAAACTGATTCCCCTAACTACGGACTAGAAGGGAAGCAAGTTTTGATGAATGGTTATAGTGGCGGGTTTAGCTGTATATCAAAAGCTTTAGTTTGTTTACAGTGAACCTGGTCTAAATCTTTCTGTAATGATCTTGATATTGCTGGAGAAAATGATAGACCATGATCTCTTATGTTTTTTTCTGGTGAAAGTTGTTCAAAAGAGTGTGGCAAACCAGGATCTTTTTTAAACAATTGTGGAACTTGATCTATATGCTTTGGAAATAGTAATACCTTCAGTCTTCATTAGCCTCACAATCGGTTTCTGCAGATTTCTTATACATTTCTACAAAAGTGTAATCCACCAAACAGTCTCAGGATATATCCATATCCAGTAAGGAATGAGAGCTACAAGGAAAACAATGTTCTTTTTCTTGAACTTTTGTTGTGTTAATAGGTCACTATATGGTTCAATAATGTTATATATTCTCACACTTCAATATCCAAGGTTTCCCCATTTCTGTGAGTTTTTAAGTATGTAACATGGATGCATAATGAAAATTGAATGTACCAAAATTTTTGCCATATTGACAATGAAAGTATTGGGGCGGGGGGGGGGTATATAAGGGCAAGCTAAAAATTAAGTCATTGAGAGTGTTCTCCTGAACTACACATACATAAAGGAAATAAAACTCATATGATTTTAATTTAACTACAACTTTCAAATTTTTTTAAAAAAGTTAAACTATAAAGAAGTGAAAATTATAATTCCATTACAAAATGTAAGTATTTAATAGTATCTACTATTTCTTGGCAAAACTATTTCATTGTAATTACAGCCTCCTGATTTTATCTCTTCCTCAGCTCTACCTATATCCAAGTTTTAGCCATCTTCTATTTCTTTACAGTGCAGCTATCCCTTCCCTTCATCCTATTTTGAGACCGCCTGCTGCCAATTACCTCCCAAAGACCCGTCAGATCTCACAGGGTCGGCCTCCTCCAGGTTCCGCCCACCAGCCAATGCCATCTGGCTACTACCCGGGGGAGGGCCTTCTCTGTAGCAGCTCCAGCCCTTTGGAATGAACTCCCCGCGGAGATCCGGACCCTCACCACTCTCCAGGCCTTCCGGAAAGCCGTCAAAATCTGGCTGTGCCGGCAGGCCTGGGGTTGATGAGTTCCCCTCCCCTCTCGACTGGTATGGCTGTGTGATTTTCGTGTATTTTAATTATGTGTACTGTTGTTAATGTTCCCTTTCCCCTTTGAGTTGTTCGCCGCCCTGAGTCCCTCCTGGAGAAGGGCGGCATACAAATAAACCAAAACTAAACTAAACTAAACTATTTTGAAGCTGTTTTCTTTTTGGTTGTTTCTTCTATAAGCAGGAGATCATATTTAAAAGTCTTTGCCTCCATGTGCCCATATGTTTGTTGAGAGAGCACATATTCATATATGTACTTAAGGAATTTATAAATTGAATTTTATTGGCAATTAATTTTAATCAGTAGTTACTTTTTAAAATGTTAATGCTCATTTTATTCTAACCTCTCTTTTTATTTTTAGTACGTGACTTATGACAGACACACAAACACATAACAATATTATATATGCAAATTTCTATGGCATGTGTGAGTGGAAAAATTCCAGGATCAGTTTCATCTGAGTTGGCCTTCTTAGATTGACAAAGTATGAAAGCTGGGTATTCTGCAGAAATTTTGTGTTAATTGTTTTCAATGGGTTTTGCAGGTGAATGTTTAACTTTAAATCGCCAATTATATTCCATTAGGCTAATGGAATACATCAACAATTTTTATATAAATACATTGCAAAGATTGTAGAAAAATTAGTTAGTCAGTCACTGATTCCAGCAAAACAAAGGGTACAGCCTCCTGGTTTCAATAACATAATACATATTACTGTATTATGTTACTGAATCCAATATTTAGAGTTAAATCCATGAAAATAATTGTTATATTTGGAAAAAAATAGCTAAGAAGTATAGAATAAAACAATTGTATAATTTTTCCTTTCAGTATGGAAATTTCCATGATTATATAACTAGAAAAGAATATTTCATTACTATCTGATACGACTGAACCTAAAATTATCTCTATGCGTGTAGCCCTGACAGACTATTTGCAGGATGGTATCTGTCGCTTTAAGAATCCATACTTTTTGTTATATATCTCATTTCGCTAAAAATAAGATATCCCAAAAATAAGCCCTACTTAAGAGTCTGCCCATTCTGACTTGTTGCTTGTGGTGTCATAGCTACGAGGCGAGGCAGGGGAACTATGGAGTTACCACACGTGTCCCGCATTGGCTTATCTTAGCAATAGCAGTTAGACTTATATACCGCTTCTTCAGCCCTCTCTAAGCATATTTACAGAGTCAGCATATTGCCCCCACAGTCTGGGTCCTCATTTCACCCACCTCGGAAGGATGGAAGGCTGAGTCAACCTTGAGCCAGTGAGATTTGAACCGCTGAACTGCAGATAACAGTGGCCTGCAGTACTGCACCCTAACCATTGCGCCACCTCGGCTCTAGGGAACCACAGCCAGGCAGACACTTGTCTTATGGTGGCAGCACTAGCAGTCATGTGCAGGAACTCCCATGGCCGCTGACTCACTTCTTCTGCTCGCTCGGGACCAGAATGGAACTGGAGGCCAAGTGGTGTGTTGGTGCTATGTCTGCAAAGTGACGCAGGTGTTGGGGTTTGGACGGCCTGGTTGTGGGGGCCCTGATGTAAGCCGGATGTGGGGCAGCTCCACTCACCGCTTCACAATAGCGGCACTGGCAAGCTGCATAGCCTCCTCCCCTGCTGTGAGCAAGCAGAAGAAGTGGGCCTCTCGTACATGGGAAGAAAAAAGGCACTCCTCAAAAATAAGCCCAAGTGCTTATTTAGGAGCTCAAAAGAAAATAAGACCCGGTCTTATTTTGGGGAAAATATGGGTACCATTAAGAAAACTTGAGCCAAATTGTAGAAATAATTGTTTAGATCTACTAGGACACTATCTGAGGTATTGATGGAATAAATTCATGTGGTATGATAAAACAAACTTAATGTAGATTTAAAAAAATATTATGGTATGTATGCCATATTAAGAATACGGGACAGAAATAAATCCAGACTGTGCCCCCATATATCCTTGTGGGTTCCAGCACATAAGGCACTTTATACGAGTGCCTTATACAAGACCTGGTAGTAACAGAACATTGGGGATTTTAAGATGAAGTTGACTCCAAAGGGAATTAATTTTGAATGGTTTTCATATTCACAATTAAGAGAGAGAGAGTTAAGATGGATAAAAAGGTAACTGGAACAGGTAAATCAAAACTGAATCATGTACAAATGAAGAACGTGTGACTGCTAAAATGTATAAACTCTTGTTGATATTTGAAATGGGAAAGCTAAAGTGAAAAACTGCATGATAAAATGGGCTAAATGTTTTAGTTATAATATATAGGGAGACCAATCAGAGAAAATATGATTAATAGGACTAAAGTTATATTATGCTATAGTTTAGGAAAGAGTTTCTATGGTATAAAATGAACTACCAATAAAATATATTGTTATATCACCAAAGATATCATTTAGGGGGTAAAAAGAAACTTTTAGTTAACTCTAAAAAGCAAAAAATACATATGATGACTTAATGAATTTGAAAAAAATAATAATATTCAGATGAAAGCAGAGATTTCTTTTATTGGGACTTATGAACAGCCAACTAGAAAAGATTTATGGAAGATTAGTTTGATATATGAAATTGTAGTGAGGTTTTATATGTAAAAAAATTGAAATATCCTCAATAGAAGAATGGCTTATAAAAATTGCAAAATTTGCAGCAATGGCAAAATATCTTCTTTTTCTAAATGGTCTTCATATATTTTTATGTTACTCTTTTATTTAATAAACATTTTATTTTAAAATATATTATCTAAAACCAAAACCAAAAGAAATTTCAAAATTGTTGTTCTGTCATTAATATATTCAAATGTGTTTAAATCATAGACATTTGAAACACTAGTAAAGCTGAAATGAAAAAGCCCTTGTCACCCAATATCATATTGAAATACTTACCTATATAGACTCTCCTGCTGTATCTTTGCATTAACAATAACACAAATACATGCAGTGGAATAAGGTTGATGATGAAAACATAACCACCCCATGCAGAAACCTGTGAAAAATATAGTAAGCATTAAGGTTTAGTTTATGTTTACAATGTTAGCTTGATAAACATGAGTCACTGACAATTGAGATTTCAAGCTACATATAATGAAAAGGTATTTTGAACCACAGGAAGAATTTATAAATTGAAGAACTTCCAGCAGAAAACAGATTAAGTAATATATAAAATAGGCTAGTATAAAAGTATTACGTAAAATGATATATTTCAATCTTCTGCCACAGTTTTTATTCTATTCTGTGTGCAGTTTACAGCACTCTATAAATTCAAATAATATTGGTTCATCAAAAAATTCCGGATGTTATCATCTTTTATGTTTATCTTTCGTTTCCAAAATATTCTGGAATAAAATTCTCATTTTTACTACATTGCCAATTTTCTCTAAGATAGCAACAATATTATTACAACAGGATACAAAGAGATGGGATAAGCATGACTAGTTTGACTAAAGACATACCTTTTCAGACTGAGAAGTAACTCTAATTATTTATTCCAGTTACTATAAGAACAAGTTTATACCTACTTGCTTTTATTTTATCTCTATTAGCATTCTTATGCCTTGCTTTTATTTTATCTCTATTAGCATTCTTATGCCTTGTTACATTATATATTTCCTAGCATCTCCCATTATAGAAAAGCAGTGATCTCTTGCAACTGAAATTGCCAGCAAAGCAATTTTAAGAAAAAATAAATGCCAATATTTATTAGCATTTTTATTAAAATTATTTATTACCATAATTTTTATTTGAAATACTTCTGATGTACAATCAGTGAAACAGTTTAACAGCAGCACGTATAACAATTGCTCTGTAAGCTTGCTGTAAATCAGTGGTTCTCAACCAGTGGTCACAGGGGATCCACGAACACTTGAAGAATAGTTATCATTTAAATCTTAAGTTATATTTTAGGGGTCCATGACCATAAAAGGTATTTAAAAGGGATCTGTAGTGAAAAAAATTGATAACCACTTTTTAAAATATTTACAATGTTTCTAAAGTTCACTGAAGCTTTTTTACTATATCTTAATAGTGCAGGTTCAGTATTTCCTGTAATATAGAACAGTATGACTTTAATGAAATAGCTATGAAAAAAGAATTGAAATCTTTTTCTTTTAATAATTCAACAATAATTCAATAATTAACAAGGCAAAGGGGATGAAAGTGGTTAAAAATACTAAATTATTATCAATTCCTTGTTGACCCTTGTTTAATAATTTTCTAAAACTCCTGAAGAAAATCAGCTGTTATGAGTAAGAGCACCTCACTATTTGTTTTACTACTGGTCAACCCCACTACTGAGAGCTGTCACTAATTAATTTGCAGAGACCTTATTAAAACTTATTTCACATTTCTGCTGAGAATGCTAACTCAGATATACAAGAACAGTCACAATAACATAGAAGCATACCAATTTTCTAAACTGAAGTTTTTTAGAATTATGTGTCCATTTATGCTATCATTAGTCTACTTTATACCTTAAATACCTCTGCCCTCTACAAAGTGGAGTGGTGAAGAGGAAAAGAAGAAAATAGTATTGCTTGCTTTTTTATTTTTATCTTGCACAGAACCGTCATGCAGCTTCTAACATATGTTGGAAAGAACAAGGAAAAAAAACCTAATCTCTGCATTATGTAGGCTTTTCTAACTTATCATAAAAAATGTTTAAAGCAGGGATGTCAAACTCAAGGCCTGCGACCCGGATCCCGCCCTCAGAGTGCTTAGATCTGGGCTGTGAGGCCAGTCTGGAAATAGCAAAGGACTGGCCCGTGGTGCCGCTGCTAGCTGCTCCCCTAGTGGCCTGTTTTTTTTTACCTGGATGGCTTCCTGCAGCACTCTGCCAGCCAAAACACACCGCAGGGGCCGCCTGAGATCTCCCCCGGCCCATTGCTGGCCGAAATGGAGTCTCCATAGCCTGGATCGAGCTCTTTGAGGCTCCGTTTGAGCCTCCGGAGGCCTATCCAGGCCTGCTACAGGCTGAAATGGAGCCTCCATGGGCCACATCCAGCCCTCCCCATCCTATTTCCCATGGCTTTACTATATTTACTTTTCAAAGAGCTCCAGAAGAGGCTGTCCCATGTGGCAGAGTAGCTAAAGTCTTTTATTCAGAAGCATGTGAAGCTGTAAGAACTTGAGCTGTAAGGAAAACAGCTTTCCCCATCTGAATAAAAGACCAGCTTCTCTGCCATGAGGGCCTGCAGGTTTAGTTTGGGCCCAGTCTGGCAGGCAACCAGCAGCCTCCTGCTTGCTGCTGACTGGCTAGTTCGAAAGAGCAGCTTCAGGAATTGGGGCGTAGCAACCAATCAACAAGGGGCTTGCATTTCAGCCTGATGAGACAAAGCTCCTTGTTGATTGGATGCTGTTGCTGCCTTAATCCCTGAAGCAGGAGACTTTTTCTACTGCCAGAGGCCTACTGGCCTCAACTCAAAATCTTTTACTCAGAAGCTGGCAAAAAATGTTTTCCTTAAGAGTTCATGTTCTTACAGCTTCACCATTATCTGAATAAAACAGCTTCTCTACCAGTGGATCAGCCTCTTCTGGAGCTTTGGAGATCTTCAAAAAGTAAATAATCCGTGGGAAATGGGGTGGAGAAGAGTAAGTGGAATCTGGGACACTAGCAAAGCAGGCCCAATCTGTGAGGACTTGGAGGGGCAGGATGGGTGGGTGGGTGGAAGCTATTGTGAAGACCCCAGGAGAGCATGAGGTATCTCAGTGGATTGAGGCGGCCTTGGATGGCCTGCTGCAGCATGAGGGCCTATATGCTCTTCCCCACTCTGAGATACCTCATGTGCATTTAATGACCTGTGCATTTGATTAACAAATGCATTAGGGAAAGCAGGGAGTGATCATGTTCATTTAACATGATTCAATCAAATGAATCATTGGGTTACAAATGTAATTGGCAGGCTCTATTATATTCATAAGTGGATTACCTGTATGAGAGTGATGGAAGGTCTCAGGGAAGTCCTGCCTTAGCACTTGGCCATCACAGATGCTCCCCCCCAAGTCTCATGCTATGCCCACATCCCCTGCACATGCCCCACCTCCGGTCCTCTGAGGTCGATTGCAACCCTGATGCGGCCCTCAATTAAATCAAGTTTGACACCCCTGGTTTACAGCATTGTTTCAAATTAAATGAAATCTGAATTTTCAACAAATTAAAATACTTCTGTTAATACTTAATTTATTCATAAAACAGTGTCCTAATTAAAATGTGACCATTATACAAGTGGTACTCTACCACTTACCATGTAGAAGTAGGATAAACAGCAGCAAATGGTCCAGAAAACAGATCCAGTTTTCACTGACTTCACCTAAGAAAGTTGTCCGAGTTTTAATTATAACAGAAAAGACAAATCATGCAAATATAAAATATTCTATTTGAATGTTTTTTAGAATTTACCATTTTTGCTAGATCAGAAAAAGACCTTATAAAATCAACTGATCATGCAACAAAAATATTTGAACTGTATCTTAAAGATATGTATTCATTCATTTTATTTTGAAAGGAAAAGCAATGGAATAGAAAACCTGTTATTAGCTATATTTATTTCTACTGATTATTAGAACAAATTGAAACTATTGTGCATATTCAAATTTTAAGAAGTGTAAGCAGAATGTATATAATAGTACTTACCCACAAATAATATGTGAACTGCAGTGCAAATATAGCTATCCCTTCATTGTCAAAAGATCCTGCAACTGATCGTGATATGTAACCTGGTACAATAGCAATGAAACAGGCAGCTAGAAGCCCTGCACCCTGGTTCCACAATTCTCTGGTAAGCAGGAAAGTAGAAATTGATGTAAGGCCACTAAAAACTGGTGCAAGGAACACACATACATCTCTTATGTGGACAGTTATATTCAGCATATTCAAAATCCAATGTATAAGGCCAGCTGTCACCATCAGTCCTGGGTACACCTATAAAAGGATGAAAAAACATTTAATTACTCTGTTTCTAAAAAATAAGACCTCTCCCAAAATAAACCCTAGCACGATTTTTTATTTGTGCCTAATATAAGTCCCACTCCCAAAATAAGTCCTACTTAAGTGCCTGCACAGCTGGCCACCTTCCACTTCTGTCTGATTGCTGCTGACATGAGGTGAGATGAAGGGGGTGGAGCTGCCCCACACACCCCATACTGGCTTACCTCAGGGTCCTCACATCCAGGCCATCCAAGCCCCAATACCTGCCTTGCAGCGATAGCACCCATGTGCAGTAGGAGCCCACGTGTCCACTGGCCCACTTCTACTTGCTTGTGGCCACAGTGGAGGGGGCTGAGTGGTTGGCTGCGGCCTTGAAGCAAGGCAGGTGTTGGGGTGTGGTTGGCCTGGCTATTGGGGCCCTGAGGTAAGCCAATGTGGGATACGTGGGATAGCTCCACTCCTTCTGTCTTGTGGTAAAGGCACTGGCATGCTGCATGGCCTCCTGCCCCGCCATGAGCAAGCAGAAGTGGGACTGCTGTACATTGGGGGGGGGGGAATAAGACAATCCCAAAAATAAGCCCTAGTGCTTATTTTGCCCCCCCCCAAAATAAGACCGGGTTTTATTTTCAGGGAAACACAGGTACATGCATAGTCACAATTGACAACAGGATTATACACATTATAAAAACATGAAACTCCTTTAAATAATTTTATCAACCCATGTATATAATTGAAATCAAACATATTGTTTAGAACTATAGCAAAATAATGTAAAGAGCATGACTCATTTTTTTTAAAGCTGTATTATTCTCAATATCAAGAACACAAGCCATGCTAACTTTATGTCTAGATTAAAGAAAATTGTCTATTAAGAAAACCTTTCCCCCAGTTTTTTCTATAAATATATTTAGAAATCCAAATGGGCATTAGCTAAATTCTAGATAAAAATATACAGAAAAAACTTAGCTGACTCAGCAGCAAAGAAAAGGTTAAGGATCTATGGAAAGTTAGATATTTCAACTGGCTGATGAAAATATCTCTGAAGTAAGAAGAGATGAGAGGAGCGCCCATTTATGTTCTGGATAGCTGCTCCTCATAAGCAAAGTAGAGTAAATGAGCTTCCTGTGATTGAATGAGACCTGTGGAGCCATGGGAATTATCAATGTCCCCTAACTGTTGCTGTGCGGCCTTTATGGACATATGATGGCAAAAACCTTACTTTCTGAAACACATTTGCATATTTATTTTGCAATTGGAGAAATTCCAAATGACAGAGAAGAACAAAGATTCTCAGTGAGTTGTGTTCTTTTTGAAATTAAAAAAGTCTCTTTAAACAATTTTAATTTAAAAGCAAAAAACAAGATTGTGATTCAAGAAAGTTTTAAATGAACAAGACAGTAATTTTACAAAACAAAATATTTTTTAATGAAAGTGCTTTTCAAAATCATAACATTAATTAGACAAAGAGATCAGGCCTTTATGTGAATGATTGTTTATTATTAAAGAAAGTAAATAATTGGTGGATTTCCCAAAATAAGATGACAAGGATAATAGGAGCCAAGCTGTATGAATAAAACTACAGAGAGATAACTGGGACAAAGTATTAAAAATAGAGAAAAGCAAAACGGACAAAAAGGAAAAGCCTTTCACTTTATTGTAGTAATTGACATATTTTCACTTTCTCATAATGGCAAACATAAGGAAAGTTGCAAGATTAGAAGGAGAAATTACAGGTAAGGGCATTTCACTAGATTTATTGCGGAGAATTTTTGAGGCATTTGGTTAAAAAATGACTGCACCAGTTGCCAAAAGTTTTAAAGCTTTTAAAAAGAAAGAAGGATGTGTCAGGGAAAAAAAGAAAGGATATGAAAGAAGTGAAGACAGAAGAATCGGTAGAAAATTGGCTGAAGATCTAAAGCAAATTATTGACAAAGTACAAGTTTTGGAAAGTAAGTGAGAAGTTATAAATAGATGGAAAACAATTTAGATTACTTGGCATTACTGGAATTGAGAGAAAAAATTATTTAATATTTACAGCAATTCAGAAGTACATAGAGAATATATAAGAGAAAAGATTATTAAACTAATTTCCTAGATTGGAAAAAAACCAAGACAGAAATTGATACAGTTTATAGGATTGATACATGAGTTGCAAATTAAGAAATGTTCCAAGAAATGTTGTTGATCACTCTGTTAGGAAGAAGAGCACAGACCAAGCATTACAGCAGCATTTTAATATTAAATTTATTATTGACAATACAGACATAATTGGACTTAAAGAAATTCCAGTTCTTTGGGAAATTACTAATTTCAAAAATATAGAACAGTAGAGAAAGTAAATTTGCCGAGCTTGCAAAATTACTAAGTTTTGCAAGAAAGACCTACAATTCTCCAGGTCAACTCAAGAACAAGTGACATTTCAAGAGTTAAAACGGCTCTTTATTTCTCAATCCCTCCTCTATCATACTGACCCCCCACAGCTTTGGAATGCAAACAAATGCACCAAATATGGCAATTTAGAGAAAGAGGGAGGAGGCAGTTATGTCCATGTGCATTTTGCTTGAGACATTCGGAATGAAATTATGACATCTATATATTGTATTGTATTGTATTTCTCTCTCTTTCCCTCCCTCCGATATGTATGTATGTATGTATGTATGTATGTATGTATGTATGTATGTATGTATGTATGTATGTATATAAAGTGCCTTTGTTGTGTGTGTGTGTGTATGTTCCAGCATAACTCTGGAGCAATTTCTACCAAACTTGATACACAGATGACTTACTCTCTGGAAAAAAATACTGCGGGGTGTCTGTTCTGTTAAGATACAGCCTGTTGTGACTTAAAATGGCTTCTACTGTACAGCAAGGTGGAATTGCCATGCTAATGGCTTTACAGTACAGGCTCACTCTGGTAAGGGGGAAAATACAACAGTAGAAATTACATTTGGTCCAGACATTTCCCTCCTATAAATAAATACTCAGGCAACGCTGGGTTATCAGCTAGTTATCAATAAAAAGCTTTTGGCAGTAAAATTGCCTTTCAACTATAAGGGCACCTGCCGGAAGCACCACCCCATTCTAGGCAAATATGTATAGACCCATTTTTTCCTTTGCTTTGACTTTTACATCTCATATGTTCCAACCTCCCAAAATAAACTTCCATATGCCCTCTCACATAAACTGGAGAATGAGATTCCTCAGTCACATCTCCCTTCCCATCCCCATGCAACACAACTGCAGCCAAGCAACTTTGAATCCTATAAATCAATATGCCAGGCAGTGTTGGTGAACCTTTTTGGCACCAAGTGCTGAAACGGGAATGTATATGCACATGTGCGTGCAAGAAATCAGAAGAGCCGCCTGGTGTGCATGTGTGCATGGAGACCAGCTGGACAATGTGCATGCACGACCGTAAATCAGAAGAGCAGCCATCCGGTGTGCATGTGTGTGCCGGAAAAACGATCTTCCGGTTTCTGGCATGTGCATGCGTATTGGCCACCTGGTCTTCTGTCTCACACGTGCATGTGAAAACCAGCTGGCTGATGCACATGTGCACACAGAAACTGGAAGATCATCTTCCTGGCACACACATACTCCCCAAGTGGACTTTCAGTTTCTGGCGCTCCCACAAGTGTAAAGAAGCAGGGGAGTACAGGGGAGGTTGTGCATGGGCATGCCCAGACCCATAATGTTACGTGTGCGACCTTGCACGCATGACCAGCACCCTCCCTCCCACTTTTGGCATGCTTTTTTCGCCCTCCCCAGGCTCCAGAGGCTTTCTAGGAGCCTGGGGAGAGCGAAAACATCCCACCCGGAGGTTTAAGGATGTTTCCCTAAAGCCTCCGAAGGGTGAAAAACAGCCCTACGGGCAAACCAGAAGTTTGGGAACAGTGATGTCCAGTTTGCCCATAGTGCCGTTTTTCAACCTCCGGAGCACAAAAAAACGGCCTAATGCGCAAACCAGAAGTCCGTTCCCAAACTTCCAGTTTGTGCGTTGGGTGGTTTTTCGGCCTTCAGAGAAGCTTCCGGAGGGCGAAAAATGGCAAAAAAAAAAAAAAAAAGGCCGAAGTCAGCTGGCCATCGCATGCATACACGGAGCTGACAAGGCAACTCTCCATTCCACTCCTTCCTGAGCCTACATGAAAGGGACTGCAATGACACTGAGCTGCCCACAAAGGATTCGGAACCACAAAAAGAAGCCAGTAACAGGCAGTGTGGAGAAAATGTTAAGGGGGCTTCAGCTGCACAGCTCTGCGGAGAGACTCATGTTTTCTTGGGGTGGAGAACAGGTTGTGCGACTGGGTTGACAGGAAGCTGCCGTGGGTTGCCAATACCTGCCATATGGTAGCAGTAGATTTATTGGCCAAACAAACCAATGCAATCTGTATTAACAGAGGGATACAATCAAGTTTAACTGAGGTACTAATGTCACTCTACAAAGCCTTAGTAAGACCACACCTAGAATACTATATCCAGTTTTGGTCACCACACTATAAAAAAAAAGTTGAGACACTAGAAAGTGCCCGGAAGATTAGCAACAAAAATGATTAGGTGACTGGAGGCTGAAACATATAAAGAATGGTTACAGAAACTGGGAATGGCTAGTCCAGTAAAGAGAAGGACTAGGGGAGACATAATGGCAATGTTCCAATATTTGAGGGGCTGCCACAGAGAGGAGGGGGTCAAGCTATTTTCCAAAGCACGATAAGGCCAGACAAGGAATAATGGATGGAAATTGAACAAGGAGAGATTCCACCTAAAAATAAGGGGAAACTTTCTAACAGTGAAAGTGATCAACCAATGGAACAGCTTGCATTCAGAGATTGTGGGAACTTCATCACTGGAAGCTTTTAAGAAGAGACTGGATTGCCATCTATCAGAAATGGTGTAGGGTCTCCTGCTTGGGTGAGAGGTTGGATTAGATGACTTACAAGGTCCCTTCCAACTCTGTTAATTTGTATTTATCTGGCAAAGCTAACAATTGGTTTCTAGAAGACTCTTTTAAACTACAAAGGAACTTAGTTGTACCATAAACTTGATACCAATCATCTAAAATGCAATCATGTGACTATGGGGGATTGTAGGATGGTATTTTGTGATGGCTGTGGATATTTTATTGATTATCACTGTGAAACTGCAAATTTAGTTGATATATGAAATTCTGCTGCTTCAAAATGTCTTGTTGGCAATTAACATTAGTTCTAGTGTGAATAAAGGCTAAAATTCTAGAAAAAAAGGAAGACAATATAAATGATATGCTATAATATTGAAGAAGCAATTTGACATGAGCGAGTACTGGTATTATACAATTAATTATTCTATAAACTTGCCTCATGAAGGAAAACAGAAAGTTATAAAACTGTGTTGTCATGGCATTCTAAAACCATTGATTTGAGCCTTTGTAAAAATAAATAAATAAATCTGTAAACCTACTATTCAAGAGGCTAAAAAAAATATGACAAAACCAATTACAAACAGCGGATAATTATAAAAATTATATAGGTAGTCCTTGATTTACAACCATTCATTTAGCAACTGGTCAAAGTTATAACACATTGAAAAAAGTAACCATGATTGGTTCTCATACTTACAACTGTTGCAACATCCTCATGATCACATGATCAAAATTTGGGTGTTTGGCAAATGGCATGTTTTTATAAGAGTAGCAGAAGCCCAGGGTCATGTGATTGCCAACTGTGACCTTCCTAGCTGGCTTTTGGCAAGCAAGATCAAAGGAGAAAGCAGGATTTGCTTAATGATCACATGATTCACTTAACTACAGTGATTCATTTAACAACTATAGCAGAAAAATCTGGTTCAACTCACTTAATAACCACTTTGCTTAGCAAGGGAAACTCTGATCCCAACTGAGGTTGTAAGTTGAAGACTATCTATTGCAGTGGCAAGTTTTTTTAAAAAAAGAATAAATTTCACCACATTAATTTTCCAGAAAGAAGATCCAATAATTGATTACTTTGTTCAAGGGCTTTACAGGAACTAGACTATCAAGTGCAGTAATAAACAATATTGGAGGTGAATATAATCCTGATATATTGGTAACCTGTAATTAGACAAATATATCTCCAAGAATCTTGCAAACTATTACTTCCTTGGTTACCAGAAAGCTGTCAAAGGTATGAAATGCAAGTTGACTACAGTTCTTGAAAGTTGCTTATTATAATGAGAGGTAATGGATAAAGTAGATTCTGAAGAAATGTTTCTTGACTGTAATCAAACATCTGCTTTACGATAGATTTTGATATGTTAAACATTAGATTGAAGTAAACAGTTGTGGTAGTTTATTCTACCATAGAAAAAATATGATGCTCTTGTTCAGAAAACATCCACTTATTATAGAAATATCAATAGCAACTAAAATAATTTTAGAAAAGGAATTATATTCCAGTGCCATCATTTCCATCCATGTTATTGTATTTTGGTGGGCACATATTCTGAAAAAGAGATGATAAAAAACCACAACTTGCTTGAATGTATGTATGTATGTATGTATGTATGTATGTATGTGCATATGTAAATGTTTGCAGATATATCCTCTACTTCTACTGTGATTTGTACAAGAATTCTTGAATATAGGGGTTCAATGGCTGTGTTCATAAAAACTTAGAAAATCCAAGTAGTTTCAATGGTTATCCGTTCTAACCTGGACCAATGTTTGTGGTTCTGAAGCACTCTGCCAGCCAAAACAGGCTGCGAAAATTGATGTATCTTTTAATGAGTTTCTATTTAGAAAATAATTTGAAACTTGATATAGACAAGTGATGCCTTTTTGTAAACATGTGCCAAAATTGTGTGCATGAGCATGCTCCACTCAAAATTGTGTGCACGTACATGCTCCACACCCACAATGCAATGTGCCCCATCCACCTGTGCATGTATGCATGACCCCCTCCCACATGCAGGAGGAGAGTTTTTGCCTTCCCCAGACTCTGGAGGCTTGGCTCTGTAGCCCCTCTGGAGGCCAGAAACATGCCTGTTTCTGAACTCCAGAGGCCCTCTGGAGGCCGGAAATACCTGCTGTTTTTTGCACCAGGAGGCGGAGTCCGGAGGAGGCCATTTTCGCTGTCCCAGAGGCTCAAGGAAAGCCTCTGAAGCCTGGGGAAGGCAAAAAATTGGACTTCTGGAAGTTTTGAAATTAGCATGTTTCCGGTTCCCGGAGGGCCAAGGGAGCCCTTTTTCACCGTCCCAGAAGCTCAAGGAAAGCCTCCAGAGCCTGGGGAGGGAGAAAAACAGGACTTCTGGAAGTTCGGAAAAGGGCATGTTTCTGGCCTCTGGAGCCCGAGAGGCCATTTTTGTCTTCCCAGAGGCTCGAGAAAAGCCTCCAGAGCCTGGGGAGGGTGAAAAATGGAACTTCCAGAACTCCCTTTCCAGGCTCCGGAGGCTTTCCTTGAGCCTCTGGGATGGCGAAAATGGCCTCTCCCAGGCTCCAGAGGCCCCCTTTCCTGAATCCTGGGGAGCGCAAAAAAGGCTTCTGGAAGGCCGAAAATCAGGTGGCCTACATGTGCCATCATGGATATAGACATTGTATTGGGTCCTGCTCAGTTTTGACGCAACTGTATTTATGGCATTATGCTGCTGCCAAATGATTTAGACACTATCTTTGGAGAAGAAAAAAAGAACAAATGTTAAATGAATTAAATGTGAAAAATTAGGTCAGCTTCCCGAGGCAGTCTCAAGGATTAGATATAATACTTATTTCAGTAGTTCAAAGCTTAGTATCTGGTTCTCCTTATCTGGATTTAGAAGCTATGCAGAGTTAAGCCTGGTTAATATTTGGGTGGAAATATGGGGAGAGGGGGATAACCCAATCTTGGAGGGTGCCTAGTTCTGGTTGGGAGATGCTTCTAAAGAGAAGGTAAAGAAGGCAAAGTGGGTTGTGGGGCTCCCGAGTGGCCCATTTTCAGCCTCCATGGCTTCCTTCAGCACTCTGACAGCCAGAAATGGGTGGTGGGGGGCTCGCAAGGCCTGTTTTCAGCCAGCAATGCTGTAGACGTCCATGGAGGTCGAAAATAGAACTCACGGAGGCCTCCCAGCGGCCCTTTTTTGGCCGGTAGTGCTCTAGAAGGCTGTGGAGGCTTGCAGAGCGCTTCAGGAGGCCATGGAGACTGAAAATGGACTGCAGGAATGCACATGGCCTATTTTGGCTGGCAGAGGCACTGTGGTCCAATCCTTTGATATTTCAAGCCTGGCCCCATAGGCCAGATCTAAACAGCCTGCGGGCCTTGAGTTTCACACCGTTGACCTACATGATCTATCTACAGGTTGTCCGAGACTTACAACCAGAATTGAGCCCAACATTTCTGCTGAGGTGGAACATGTGTTAAGTGAATTTTCCCCAATCTTACAACTTTCCTTGCCACAGTTGTTAAGTGAATCACTGAAATTGTTAAGTTGGTAACACAACTGTTAAGTGAATCTGGCTTCCCCACTGACTTTGTTTGTCAGATGGTTGCAAAAACTATTTATGTGACTCCAGGACACTGCAACTGTCATAAATATGAGTCAATTTCCAAGCATCTGAATTTTGATCACGTGATCATGGGGATGTTGCAAGTCATAAGGATTTTCAATCTTGTTATAACATTGAACTCTCACTAAATAAACTGTTCTAAATGAAGGACTACCTGTATCCGTCAGATTATATTAAGATATTTATCTGAATTCTCTGCAAAAAAAAATTCATAATATAAAAAAATGAAGAAATTTTTGAATATCATGAAATCCATAAAAGGATTCCTTTTATAGTATTGGAATTTTGTGAAATATGTTAGTGAAGTAGTGATTACTATTAGTATATGTAGTTTTCATTTTATGAATGTTCATAGTGTGGTGATTTCTGTGCATTTCTGACCACATATCTACAGAAAACTGAAATAAGATCATAAGCGCAGTCACAATTTCACTTGGTAACCACTTTGCTTAGAGACTGAGTTGGAAATCCCAACTGTGGTTGCTAAACAAGGATTATTTCTATATTACTATTCACTCTGAAAAATAGTATATTTCTTCCATTTGATATGATTGCTCTTTTCCATAGAGTGTGCAACTTTAACAGAAATGTATACTTAGTGTAAGGGTGGAAGGAACTTTTGCCTAAGTAGCCTGATCAACCAAATTAATCAACTCTGCTGTTTAGTGAGAGATGTTATAGATTTTTATACCAATGTATATATTTGACAGTAAATAAGAAATATCTACTATTCAAGCCTTTAAATGTTTGAAGTAATTTTATTATCCACATTGTAAGAATGTTGTACTATGAACTAATTTGATGTCTTAACAGATCTGATGGATAGTAACAAGAGAACTAGGAGGTGAGAGAATAATCTTTAACATTTTTATAATAAATTTAAAATTCATTTTAAAGGAATACTTGTTATGAAGAAATTTGAATCCATATCTGATTTAATTTTTAAAAAAATCAAAACTGAGTATCATATAAAATTCTTGACTGCAAATTAGAAATTGAAATAGTAATATAAAAAGTTTAAATAGAGTCCAGTTTGAAGAGATTTATGCCAAGAACTTGAATATTTTTTCTGATACTCACAGTTCCACCAACTATTCTTCCTAGTGGATACCATGCTCTTTCATCAAACCAATTTAAGAATTCATAAAATCCATGTGATGCAAGATGATGTGTTGATCTGTAGTTAAACCTAGAAAAAGTAGACCAGATGTTAAAAAACCCTACTAATTAACTGTCACTTCAGGTAAATGTTCAAATCTGTATAGTGCTCTTTGAGGAACTAATGCTTAGAATTTCTAATATTAAAATAAAATATGGCCAGTTGCTTTTTTCCAAGACTAGAAAGCAGGCAATGGCAAACCATTTCCAAAATCTTATCAAGAAAGCTTAGAAATCTTGCTCAGGCAGTTACCAGGATCAATTCAATTCAGACCAGAGTCAAAGGAAAAGAAAAGACAGTATTTATTAATATGAATCTCCCGAAACATACTCGGGCAGGATTTAACTGCCAAATTCCAAAGTGATTTCAACTAGAATTGTTCTAGAAGTTTGAAATACTGATTCTTATAGGACAAATGGACAGAAGATAATGAGCTTACAGAAGTAATTTAATGGCCTGCAACTTTAATGGAACTGCAACTAGTTGTGTAAACAAGAAAGGAACATAGGTTATAACATTAATTGGGACAAAGATTTCTGTCACTAAGCAACACAATTATCATTACTTAGCAATGGCAACCCTGACAGTCCCAGTTTCTGTTCAACCCCAAAGCATATAAGTTATCTGGGAAGAGAAGAAAGTCTAAGGCAATGAGCACGGGGTTGCCATGCAAATAAGATTTGGAGATCTTGGAAGGGCCATTGGAGGCCATATCTAGTTTGGCAGGTGGTGCTGCAAGTAGGTATGTTAGTGAAATCCTGGCCCAACAATAGCATAGTTCTGGCCTAATGACTGCAACTGAGACTACTGCAACCATCATCACTAAGTAATGCAGTCTTGCGAGGGCTCACAATGACCACTTTGCTTAGGAATAGAAATTCCAGTCCCAAGTAGGGTTGTTAAGTGAGGACCATCTATATAGCTTTTAAGAGAGAAGTGAAGACCACCTATATAGCTTTTAAGAGAGAATAAGTTCTACAACCCTGTATAAAACATCTATAACAACTTCAATATTTTTTCTCAAAATTACATCATCCATGATCAAGAGGACAGTTTAATCTGGATATGGTTTTATATTTATTATATCATCAAATTGGTCTTTGCATTCTTTCCCACAGCTGCCAAATTTGATGGGTGATTGGACTTCAGTTGCCAGAATCTGCTTTTGAGTCTTACTATAACACATTTAACTTGTATTTGAAGTTAAACGTCAAATTCCCAAGAAGCAACAAATTATTAATTGTAATGAGGATTCTGAAAAATGGCAATTTCCCGTTGCTGTACAAACTGACATACTCAAATCACAATAGTAAAAATATTAATTGGAGAAACCCACAAAAGGTATTTACCATTATGACCGTTTGCAGAAATGCTAAGTGCATCCTCCAACTATTGCTCCCCCACCCTAATCCGAAAGGCACTAGGTATGCTTTGCTATCCCTCCAGTTCTACCCACTCCTCTCCACCTCCAATTACCTTTTACTCGCTTTCCTTTTGAAGGACCCAGAAAGTAAGTCTTCTCTGTTGCTGGGCCATATGAAACAATTGAGACAAAATCCTGCCAATGTCCCTTTTATTGCTAGTCTTAGCTCTCCCAGTGTTAGTTCCACTAGCTTTATGCTAGCACAGCTAATGCTAGGGGAGCTAAATCTAACGGGGAAAGGAAAACCGTCAGGGTTTCTTCTCTTCAATTGTGCCACATTGCCCAGCAACAAAATGGACAGCTCACCTTATCTATCCTGACCTCTGAGTATCTTCGAAAGGTAAATATGCAGTTGTGACAGTGTGGGTATGAAGGAAGCCCAAAAGGCTCTGGGGACTTCTAGAAGCAGAGCACAGAGTATCTCAGGTAATAGGGAGAGGCCTTGGGAGGCCCAATGCAGTAGGTTTGTGCCTTGATTAGGCATCTCAGATTCTGTCCAAACCAAGGCAACTCATGCTCCACTTAACTTGTGTGTTGGTTCAACAAATGCATTGGAGACAGCAGGAAATAGGTGGGATGGTTAATAAGCTATTCATTTAATGACTATTCTATTACAGTATTGTGCAGGCTCCGTTACTCA
Organism: Thamnophis elegans; assembly: GCF_009769535.1. NCBI lineage: Eukaryota > Metazoa > Chordata > Lepidosauria > Squamata > Natricidae > Thamnophis > Thamnophis elegans. Next base: position 51,655,030 of record NC_045558.1, on the reverse strand, counting down.
AGGACTATCTTGCTCTTTTAACCTAATGTAATAAGCATTTAATATGCATAACTATCTATAGCATAATAATGTTAATGTAAGAGTTACCCTATTGTCTCAGAGAACATTAACTGCCTGTAAGAACAATACATTCTACAGTACATGACCGTTAGAAGTACAGTATTCATAATAATCTCTTCTGAATGAATCCAGGTCAGTTATATTACATATAAAAAGACATTTTTCTATTCTCTATTTACAAAATATTAGTGAAATGTGGATAATGGAGTAATTAAATGTTATATTATGTTAATTCCATTAATTTTACGTTTTAGGCAATAGCTAACTAGAAAATGGTCTATCAAGGAATCAATTTTAAATAGATGCTATCATCATCAGAGCTATTGTCTATCCACTGCAGGTTCAAGTCATTTCCGCATGTTTACAACCAATATGGTCCTGAGCTTTCTTTTGTCAATTGGGCCTGCAATATTTGCTGATGTCATCAATCCATTTTATTTTAGGTGTCTTTCGTGGATGTTTTTTTTTTTAATCAAATGGGATCAGTTCTATCACTGCTTTGGTCAACCTGTAATCATTTCTTCATCTATGTGACCAACCTATTTCCATTTCAATTCTTTTACTCTCTTGGTGAGATTGTATACTTTTGTTTGTTCTTTAATCCATGTGCAAGTCTTTCTATCTTATCTTGTAATGCCAAGCATGTCTCTTTCCAAATGCAACTCTTCCATGTCTTTATAGCTCTTCTGGGCCTTGTGAGAAGAGAACAACATTATCTACAAATAGGTGCCATTGATTTTTATTCCATCTTTTGCCCAGTCTAATTTTCAAAATACTTCTTCAAGGCAGGTTCAGAAAAGGATAGAAGATATTGCATTGCCTTGTCGTCCACCTCATTCTATGTTGATTTCCACTTTAAGATCATTAAGGCAAATTGTTGCCATTGTTTTTTTATATATTGATTGTAGTAAATTTATGTAAGCAGTATCTATGCCTTAGTTGAGCAATGTATTCATTATTGCTTGCTTGCTGGAATACTGAGTCAAACACTAGTTAATGAAGGCTACATACAGAGGTATGATGCACCCGTTGTGTCTTTCAGTGACTTGCTGAACAACAAATTGTACTGTAGCCACTTCTGAACCCTGCCTGCTCCTTTGGCTGTACATCATTTAATGTTCTCAATATTCTTTTTGCTATTATCTTGGTGAAAATCCTGTAGATGACTGAAAGAAGGCTTATTGGGTAATAGTTTTTAAATCATCTTGGGTACCTTTCTTGTATATAAGATTCACTTCACCATGCATTGGGTATTTTTTCTTTTCTGAGATATCTCTGTGGCCACCAACTTTCAGTATTTCAACTGTTGTTTCCTGAACCTTTGCCATTTTTCATTGATTTTATGGCAGGCTACTGCCTTTATTAGGATATTTGACATTTCCTCTTTTGTAAGTATTGTTACATTTAAGTGGTCTTGATCTCTGTATAGCTCTGAATAGTTTTCTAATTATTTCTAATATTTCCTGTCTAGTTCTACACACAAAATCATTCTCATGTTTTAATGCAAAAACCTTATTTCTTGTATTTATAAGTTTGCACTTTCTTCTACCCCTTGGTTTTACTCAATTGCCTTTTTCAAAAGCTTCATGCAAAACTGACGTGTTTCTTCTTGAATACATTTTCTTATCGTCTTGCAAAGTTCAACATACTCCAGTTTATTAGTGAATCTTATGGTATTTTTCACTGTCCATCATTTTTTAATTAAACCAATAATTTCATCAGAGATTTTTGATTGTACGTTTTTCTAGTGGTGGTGTTTTTAACTATTCAAGGATGCAAGGATGTTTTTAACTATTCATTCATTTTGGTCCATAATGTTCATCTTTTCCAAATCTTGCAATAGACTGAAGCGATTGATAGATTAATCTCAAAATTGCTGTTTTCCTCTAACAGCTTATCAGTCTGCATTTTGGTTTTTTGTGATGTCTATCATTTTCATATGTTCTTTTTATTTGTACTTTAGCTTGTACCATTCTATGGTAACTTCCAACGTAAAAACAATTGATGATAGTACAATTGCAGAATATGGTTTTCTCATTTGACATGATGTAATCAATTTCGCTTGCGTACTTACTTACATGGAAATGCAACAATCAATAAAGTTTCCATTACTGCTAAAGGCATGGAGAATTTAAAAAACAACAACAACAACAACAAAAAACAGATAAGACAATGGAACATCTTACTTTTAACAATTAACTGAATAATAGTTTTTACAAAACCAGCTACTTTCAAAATTGAATGAACTACTATTTTTAAACACGGAAGTTCATCTTCATAGGAATATGCTCCAGTTCAGGTTTAGTTTGCTCAATTACCTTAAATATATCCACGTGGCATTTAGAATTTTTTTTAATTCAATTAACCACAGATTACCTTATCTCTGAAACTGAAGTAGTTAACTTAATTTAAAAAGTCAATTTCAAAAACCATGGTTTGAAGTTATTTGCAATTTGCAAACCAGTTTAGTTCAGTTGCTGTTCAGAAAATTTATAAATCGATTAATCAAAATAGAAGATAATTCCTTTTTGTAACTATTATGTGATCATGATTTAGGACACATTCAAATGTAACTATTATGCAATAGCAATACAAAGGAATCAATAGGCATAGACTTCATCTAAAGAGCCGTGATGGTGCAGTGGTTAGAATGCAATACTGCAGGCTACCTCTGCTGACTGCCAGTAGTTTGGCAGTTCGAATCACACTGGCTCAAGGTTGACTCAGCTTTCCATCCTCCACAGGTTGATAAAATGAGGACCCAGATTGTTGGGGGCAATATGCTGACACTATAGACTGCTTAGAGAGGTCTATAAAGCACTGTGAACAGATATATACCGTATTTTTCAGACTATAAGACTCACCAAGATTTTGAAGAAATATATATATTTTTAAAAAATGTTTTTGCACTCTGCAGGCCTTCCAAATCCTCTGCACGCCTCATTTTTTGTGAAAAAAGGGCATGCAGAGAATTTGCGAGGCCTGCAAAATGCTCCTGGTGGCTGGGGCAAAAACTAGCTAAAAATGGCCCCTTTTTCACAAAAATGGACCCTTTCTTTGCAAAAAACAGGACATGCATAGGCTTTGGGAGGCCTATGTAGAGTGCTTCTGGGGGGCCCTGGGTTTTTGCCCTCCTCATCCTCCAGGAGCACTCTACACATTCATTTTTGCAAAAAATAGGATGCCCAGGGGTGGGGTTTTGGGAGGTAAAAAATGCTGTATCCAGTGTATAAGACGTACCCAGATTTTCACCCTCTTTGGGGGGGGGGAAGGGTGCATCTTATACTCTGAAAAATATGGTAGGTCTAAGTGCTATTGTTATAATGCTATTTCTAAATACAAACACTTACTCAAGGATAAATAAAAGATCTAAATTATTCAGAACAACCATCATAGGCACAAAAATATAGCAAATGTAAAGAGTAACTAAGGTCAAAATTCAAAATTAGATGTGTAGATAGAGATCCAGCTTTTTGGGGAGGGGGGGTCAAACAGAGAAGTTTATAGTTGAAAGTTTATTATATTTTCTACAACAAGTCTCAATTATAAAAATATAATTAACTTTTCAACATTTTCACTTTGAAAATAGAAGCTACCTAATACTCTCCTTGTACAAGAGTAGTGTTACTGAAAAAGATTCTATATGTATAAACTGATTTCTACAATGTAAATTACTAAGACAAACTCATCCATTTTCAGTCAAAATAATTAAACATGGAATTACTGTGATATAAATGGTATAACTTCTCATTTTGTATTATCTGGGAGGAGAGATCTATAATGAAACTACAATTCTGTAGAATGCTTTGAATTTTTTAAATAAATTACAATTATTGTTTTCTCCAAATTGCAGCTGTGGGTAAACATATTAGGAGAAACTGAGTTTGGTCAGATTTTTAAAAAAAATCTGTATCTCAGTTGGGGACGCCACTATTTTTATTCTAAATACAAACCATATTATTTAATATCAAAATTGAAACAGATAGAATTAATCCTGAGTAGGTTCCTACTTTGCTTCTTATTGGATACACAGACTTGTTAGGCCAAATGCTGTCATCAAAAATCTTGAAGTTCTAAACAGATTCAGAAGTTTTCAACAAGTTGTCATTTTAATTTAACAATTGGCAAAAATGGTTAAATATAGAAAAAATTAAATATACTAAATCAACGTTATTAAAAATAAATGAAATTAAACTAATTTTGGACATGTTTTGGCCCATCTGTTTTTGGAATGTGGCCCTTAGCAAGTGAGGCAGTCAGTCCTTAACCTGAAAAGAATTGTGAATTGCTAACCTAAATGCTAATTATTTTATTATTGTTCCATTATTTTTCCATTGTGATTGTTTTTCCTACAGTTAATATATAAAACACTTTAAAAGATGTAAGACCAAAATATTTATGAATATGCTATTCTTTAGCTGTTGAAACAATATTGAACAACCTATTGCTTTTTCAGATACGGACAATGGGATGAATAAGAGTTGCTCTTTTAGTACCTCTAGTATATCGGGTTTCCTGTATTAGGAAATTAGATCTTCCCACGGTTTAGTGTTCTCTCTCTACTTAAGATTGAATGGTATACTGAAAAGAAACCATTGACAGATACCTTAACTGTTATGATTAACTATAGTTAAGTGGACACTTAACTCCCTGATGTAAACATCCCCAATACCTATGAAAGTTATGTTTTCCTTAGAAAAATGGTCTACTGACTGCATTATGAGATGACTCCAATTAATGTCTTGAATATAATATCAAAGTTCACACAGGGTAACCAAGAAAGTACCCAATCATATGAATCAAGAGCTTGGCAATATATGGCATACCAACTCTTAAATGACTCACAGAATGTCTTCATTGGCAAGCTGCATGGATTAGTCTTTAATTAAATCTAAAACGATTACAGAGAAAAGTAGTTAAAGAAATATTTTTAAAAATCTTAAAACCTCTGTACATTAAGATTGCAGTACTGGATAACTTACACAAAATTAACGTACAGAAACATTTTGGAATCAATTTTAAATGTTTACATTGCATTTTTCTCGATGTTACAGATCAACTAGTGTGTGAACTCTTAATCTAGCTATCATTCTATATTAGCTATGATTTATAGTTTAAGGTGCTATGTCAATCCATCAATGTCCTTTCAATAAACAATGATTTATCAAACCATTGCTGAAAATAAGAGTGTAGCTTGTTCAAAGTTGCCCATTGAAATTAAAAGTAGCCATCCTAGTTTTAAATACTTTCACATTATATCACACCAAATTTATTGTGGGCATGTCATACCAACTGATTAGCATGCCTCCTAGATTATTATTAGGATTTATTGCATAGTCAGATTGTATTTGGCATTGCATTGCATATATTATGCAGCTTGGTGACCTAATGGCGAAGACTCTCACCTCCCATTCAGAAGATTGAGTGGGTAGCAGCAGATGTTTCTCTCCTAGAGTGAAAGAAAAAAATCTGCTCCAAACGCTATGTAGGGTCAGGATTAAGGGATTACAGGGTTGTAAAAAAGGATATTATAAGAGCAGTGGTTAGAATGCAGTATTGCAGACTAATTCTGCTGATTGCCAGCTGTTCAGCAGTTTGAGTCTCACAGATAGGCTCAAGGTTGACTCAGCCTTCCATCCTTCTGAGGTTGGTAAAATAAGGACCCAGTTTGTTGGGGGCAATATGCTGACTCTGTAAACTGCTTTATAAACTGTTATTTATGATTTCTGAAATACCTTTTTTATTTTATATGATGAACTTACCTAATTATTTGTCTTGTATGTGAAGAATGTTAAGACAAAAAGCAGGCAGCTTCTTTGTAACTGTTTCTGCTTTGAAATATAATTTATTTATCTCTGAACTTACGCTTAGTATCATCTTGTTTCCAACTGTTCTTGCCTATTAAATATGTCAAATATATTTGATTACATAATAATGCAATGTATTAATCTTTTGTTAAAGATCATTTTTTTAAAAAACTCAATTTTTTCACATACAATTTTCATAACTAATTATTTTAGTATGTTGAGAAATAGCCCCCAAACGTTAATGCTACCAACCAAAGCAGTAGGCTGGCAGAAGATAAAAAGGCATCAAAGCATTTAGAAATAAATTAGTGGAATGATTTGTATCTTTTAATTTATCCAGTACTATCTTTCCTACCTGTGATCCTCAGTACTAAGGAAACTATTTGACATGTTTACTTTGACATGGTTACTTGAATATTACAGAGTTATAGAAAGTATTTTCTGAAAACTAATAAAGCAATTATACATCTGTTTAATAGTGAAACTCTGCTTAACTTCATGATGTAAGATAACTGCTTTTCAATTCAAATGCCAAATTAAACAAAGAACAGAATTGTCTACTTTATTATGCTAATAGTATAGTGATAAAATGGAAGTTTAAGTTTGCTGCAACATGATTTGTTTGAACAGAATTTTAATTTATTTAATAAATAAATGATTTCTCATCTGAGCCAACTGTTCTAACACTACACCTATTCTCAGAAATATTTTCTACAGGCCATTTTCCCCACTGATCTAACTGGAATAGTCCCAGGAGCAAAGATACAAGCATTGATTCCCAACTCAGTACAAAGTTCAAGGATTTTTGACAAAAAAAACACAGCAGAATAGAATGGATTTAACTCCTCTATACTAGTTTTTGTAAAATGTAAGTTAAAAGTACATCTTTACATGTATGTACAATAATGCAGCAGTCTTTTCAATACTTCAAATTCAGCCTGCCCTACAATCCATATGGCAGGTAAAAATGTGATATGAAATAGATGATGCAATCTATTATAGGGGGAAGATGGGGAAAATGGGGCAACTATCTCCAATTCGGTAATTAAAGTATAAAATCAGAAACACAGAAACTTATTGATAGAAATAATTCTACAAGCTTGGAGCTCATCACAAGTATTAGATTCTGTTCTGTGTCAAGAAAATGTCTAGGGCAAATAATGCAGAATAATATCTCCATATATAACAATTACTGGAGGAAGTTACATCAAATTGGTGTATTCTATTCTGGCCAAGATCTGATGTATAATGAATCAAACTTTAGTAAAGATTTTTCATTTCTTTGTGCTTCATATAAAAGTCTATAGGGTTTCCAGTTAGCCATAAAAACAGATATTGTCTTTTCTCTTATTATAGAAGTTAATTTAGCTATGTCAGCAAGTTCCATCATTTTTACCTACCATTCTTCGCTTGCAGATAAGATAAAATCTTTCCATCTTTGTGTATCAAAGTAATATTTTCTATAACTGCCATACAGGCATGTAAAAATCATACTTCATAAAATGGAAATTGTAATTTTAAATTCAGTTACAAAGAAAGGACCATTTTTGTGATTATAAAAATAAGTGTCAATAAATTATACATCTACTTAAAATGAAAGTCCTACTCATTTTCTTTTTTTATTCACTGCAATGTTATTACTAATTCACAATATGGGGGTGGATGGGTGGAGGTGAAGCATAAAGTTAAAAGTCCGACTGCTTCTGTAAGAAATTTTACTGACTTCATTACTAAATTGCAGGAGAAATTTGGCTATCAAGGGAATAACTATCTCATATGTGAACCGGGTCTATTTGTACACAGTATGTCCCCCCGCCCGGTTACTCTGCTCATCCCGCAATAGTTCATTGCAAAAGATCCCGCTCCTTCAGCGTCCAATGCTTTTTAACTACTGCTTTCTTGCTCTATTCCGGTCTGCTTCATACAGAAACGCAAACGCACGCTCCTCTATGCCGCAGCGAGGATTACAGCAACGCTGCACAAGTTTTACCCAATGAAGAAATGAAAATGATTTGGGGCCTCTTGATCCAACAGCAGAACGCATTCAAGTCGTAAGCTTAGACAAGACTGTCTCGGGTGTTTTGGCAGAGTCACAAGATAATCTAAAATTAATACCTATCTCAACCTAACAATTGTTGGCTTTTCCACCATCCCACCTGGCACTCTCAAAAACAACTCCGGCTCATATTTTCACATGCCACCTCTCCCTCCCCAGCCCCCCTTCCATTTGTACCACCGCAGAGCACATCCACCTCTCACCAAGCACTCCCATAATTTTTCCTCATTTGTATTTAAAATTCTTATTTTATCTCGGTTTCCCCCATCTTCTCAAGGGCCACCCGCAGCTCTCCCATTAACCTACTTCCCTATTCCTCAGTTTAACTGCGGTCGCTTGGTCGTCCACCGCCGCATGGAGCAGCACCAGTCCGTTTCAGACGTCTCTAATTCTTACCAGGGATCGAACTCGTGTATGATACTCTCGAAACGGATGACTGCGAAGAGCCTGGAACTGAAACCAGCCAGCCAGGCCAGGAAAAGGATCGTGAAGGAAAGCAGCGACTGCCAGCCTGCCGGCTGCGACAGGCCCCCCGACAGGCCACTTCCTCCAGCTGAGGCGCCGGTAACCGCCAGTGAACCACTTCGACTGTTGGCCAGCGCTTGGGAATTTGAAGATGACGACGAGACAGCAGCACCGGACTTGTGCTTCTGGTCGGGGGCTGAGTGTTCCGCCATGTTGGTCCCCGGGCTCCTCGTTTTTTCTCCGCCTAACGCGCAGCGAAGGAGGAGCAGAAGCCACCTCGTTCCCTCAGCACGCTCTGCAAAAGAAGACGGGGGAAGCGGATGAAATCACTGTCTTCTTCCGCGCCCTTTTCACTGGTGGGGGAAGCACTTCCCTGCCACCGCTTCTTCTTGAGCGAACCAGGAACTACTGCCCGTTGCGGCGGCGGCCGCCAACATCCCAATGCGGCGCCAGAGAACGGGCGCGAGACTGAAGCAGCGCGGGCGCGCAAGAAAGAGATCCGGTGGGGGGAGGGAAATAAGGCGTGGGTATGAGAATAAGAGGAGAGACAGACAAAAGTTGCTTCCGCGTGAAAATGAATCGGCTCAAGAACGCATTCGAGAAGGTCGAGAAAAACGAAATGGGAGGAGAAATAAAGCGCGGGACCGTAGGCAGCCGTTGGGCGGCGCGTGAGAAAAGGAGGCGGGGAAGAAACTAAGACGGTTAATTGAGGCTTGAGGCCCGAGCGATCTCTGACGCTTCATTGGGAGGAGCCGGCGAGGAGCTTTCTCCTCCGTTTTCGTCAAGATCTTCCTATTAACCTGTCAGAGAACGACAGGTACTTCAAAAGGACATAGCGATAGCCAATTACGATCGACAACCATAGGGCGCGGCTACAGCAAGGCGGTGACTTTATTATTTTTCACAATTATAAAAAAAAACGGTGCTAAGTGGAATCGTTTCATTGGCTGATACGTTAACCGGTGACGGAGTAAAGTCGCTTTCCCCCCATCACGTGAGAAATTAAGCGCTGACGTTTTGGGCTAGCCGTTGGAGTTGAAGGAGCTGCAGTAGATGCGTTACTGTATTCCTAGCGAGGAAGCCCGAGGCATACTGGTGTTTGTAGTTTCTAGGCATCGTTGCTTTGAATCTGTCAAACGTCTGCTCACCACCTCCTGTTGTCATGGTAAACTTTGAAGATATACCCGTCAAAATCTGTATATTTGTTTTCCGAAGCTATAAAAGAAACTGAAATACGGCACAGAAGGCTATTATGACGCTAAAAGTATTGCCATGCTTAGTGCAAAATGCAACTTTGAAAAAAAAATCACACAGAATCATATCCTTACATTTACCTTACATAGGATACATAGAGCTAGAGGGAGAAATCTTGCGTAACCCTTATACAGATCTTTTCCAATCCCAGGAACTTTTTGGAAGGACTGTTGCTGGGAATTCTGGAAATTGAAGTCCATATTGCACTCCAGAGATGTTAAAATGGGAAATGATGTTCTAAACAGCCAGCTCGGAGGATTAATAAGGACAAAATGAGATGCTTCACACAATAGTTGGTGCTCAGCTTCGTGTAATAATATTTAAACTGAAGTATAGGATCCTTTTCAGTGTATCAAATTCACAGAGCAGGAACTAGTAATATACATAACTATGTTAGTTTCTCATTCACCCAGTTTGTAATTGCTCATTTAATAAAACTATTCAGGTGAAAAACTTAGTATAGTATATAAATTAATTCTAATAAATGGAACATCAAGGAATATTTGAATGTGGCTGCTTGTAGTTGAATAAAAACATAGAATTGCTTCATTGCTAGGAAGGAAGGAAGAAAAGGAAGGAAGGAAGGAAGGAAGGAAGGAAGGAAGGAAAAGTACTGTCAGCATTCCAAATATGTAGAATTAAATCAGAGTCGAAGGCATAACTATGCTTAAAGTTCCAATTTAATAAGGCAGGCATGTTGGCATCATGCTGTGGGATTCCAACTCTGGAAGTTACATCAGAATCCCACCCAGTTAAAAGTTCATGATCTTGTCCCCACACCCACAGTCCATCATCACATGGTCCAATTTTCTTCTTCCATGCTGGCATCTACCCCTAACTGCTTTCGGTCAGGTGTAAAGGTTTGGGAGACAAAAGATGACCTTGAGCTTCTAGGAAGGAATTTTTTATTTTGAAAACAACATATTCTACCCCTTGCTAAATCCCCCCCTTAATAAGAGTGTGGCAGGCCAAAGATTCTTAAAGGAACCGCTGCAGGCCTGACAAGTACTTTGGTGCCAGGCAATTTTCTTGGGAAGATTGAGAAAAGATTCGATAACTGGGTAACACATTAGACAAAGCAATTTCTCTGGAATTTTTCTGAAATTGCCAGATCATATGCTATTTAAGGGCATATTTTTAGACAAAACTAATACTTCAAATTGTGGTTAGAATTACATAAATAGCTAAAGCAGAATGTAAAACTCATGAAACCTTAGTGACATATGCTGCCATTAATATTTTCAAATACTTTTCAATAATAGTTGTGACTATAACTTTGTTGCTTGTATCTCTAAATAACCAAGATTTATTATCTAAATTTTGCGTATTTAGTATCCATGACTTATCACTAAGTGTTATATCTAATGTTTTATGATAAATGTATTTTTACAATGACTATGAAAATTATTTATCACTATTATATGTACACTGAGAGCTTATGCACCGGAGGAAATTCATTGTGTGTCACACTTGGCCAATAAAGAATTATAATTTTAATTCTAAACCAATTATAGTTGTCCCAGTGATTATTGGCATACTGTGACATATCAAAAATTTTGGATAGCATTTAGGAAATCTGCACTTTGACAATTTTTTTATCAATCATATCAACATAGAACAAGCTGCTACAGTATGTATTTAGGATCATTGGCATATTTACCATGGGATCCTTCATTAACTCTGGCAAGTCATTGATATATAAACTAAATAAAAATGGGGCCAGGATACCCCTTTATTTGTGTTAGTGAATCCTGTTAGTCATAGCTCCATTAACCCCATACGGCATCCTAAAACAGGTACTTGTGTAAAGGGCTTTAATCAAAGCCAGTAGCCTAGATTATATTTTAAGAGATGTCAGTTTACTCCATGGTACTTCTCTGTTTACCATATCAAACAATACTGTGAGGTCTACAAAAGCAGCAAACAGGAGTCTCCTCTTATAGACATATTTGGCAATTAGATGGTTCAAGACAAAGCAGTTGTCGATAGTAAATTCGCTGCTTGTTCTTCTGCGAGGATATGGTTTTCCTCTACCCAAATTTCAATTCTATTCAAAAGGAACCTAGCTTATATTTTTGCTACAATGTCAATCAGACTGATAGGCCTGTAATTACTAGGATCCTTTTAATTCCCCTTTTATGGGAACAACTATTTTATTATTGTATTCACAAGTAGGATTATGTAAGCTGTTAAGAAGATTCAGTTCCTATTGCCTATTCCATTAGCAAATCTAAATAAAAAAATCATGGAAAACATCATCAGGGACATACCAGTTGGCAATTACATGGTGAACAGGTTAACTTTGTATATTTAAGCGTAACTTTTTCCAAGACTGGATCTTGGGCTTCCATCATCAACAGAGTACACTTAGAGCAAAAGTTCATTTGAATTTACTGCTTAAATTAAATAATCATAGTTACCCAGGATCCCTAACCCCATTAATTAAAGTACATAAAGCTATGTTTACCCCATGCTCTTGTTTGGAGCAGAGGTTTGGAGTCTATACTCAGTTACAATACTAGAACAAACACAGTCCCAGCACTTGAGATGTATTTTGGATGTAGATCTAAGAACATCTGTTGCAGCAGCTAAATTGGGAATTCATACAATTCACGCACTATCCAAAATTAGAGCATATAACTACTGGCACAAAATCAGTGAAATAGAGATTGATAGACTCCCCAAGTTATGTCTATTAGATAAAATAACAATCACAAGTTTCTTGGATCACCAAGCTAACAAATTTTGTAAGAAACTGTAGCCTTCCTGTCTCTTGTGTAACGGAAGAATGATTTTAAAAAAAGAGCTACCCAAAAAATTAAGGATATAGAAGAACAAAATGATACAGCTATCCTTAGTAAGGTGGGTAACTTGAAATGGTTGAGCAAATAAAAATGTACTTTTCAAATAGACAGCCATTTAAAGTTACAACTGCCAAAACATCTTATGGAGATATTTACGCAAGCGATATTTGAACAGCTTCACACAATGGTCAGATATAGAAGATTCAATTCAAACCTTACAATGGACTTTTATTCATTTGCAGAGTGGCAGAGGTATAAGACCTGGCTCCAATCCTATTTGATTGTTGTCTGTATAAGAGGGTGAGAGACAGGTACCTTGGTTTATACACCCAAACGAATAACCCATTGGGATCCCCATATCAAAACAACTTACCTTATATGCTGTCAGAATCTAAAAATAACATTTAACATAGCAATCTGAAAATAATATTTAACACAGGAAAACTTAAGCAGAATGGTTCAGTTGAGATTGGCATATGTGGGATTGATTGGGGTAAATTGTAGGGGTGACACCAAAATATAATTTTATCATATTTTATTTATATATTAAGTTGTATTTTATTCCAATTCCATTTTAAATTATTTTTATGAAAGAGTCGGATTCACTAATTGGTGTCGCAGCAGGATGGTTATGGGATAATGGAGCTTTGGGAGCACTGCAAAACCCAGCCAATACCTGCTTGCCAAGAGACCCTATGGGGCCAAAGCCACTGTGAAGGGGTAGTGAAGAAAGGAATAATGTTTTGTAGATCGTGAGGAAACAACAATTTCCTTGTTTGATCCAAAGAAAACCCCCCTGACTGGCAGCAGAGACAACGGCCATTTTGGCAAGACCAAATCTATGACAATCACAACAAGAACGTGTGTTGGAGCAATATGTGGGCAGTGAATTGAAAGTAGGTGAGACAACTTTCACCTTCCCACATTACAGACTTAACCCAAATAAAAGAATTCATAAAAAAGATTGTCCAAAATGTTAAGAAAGCGGTGATTTATTATATGGAGAAAGATTACAGACCTAAAAGTGAAACAAACTGTCAAAGGAAGACTATGAAGCTTTAAAATAGAAAAGGATTGGAGTGGAAGAGTAGCATGAAAAACGATTTAATTTAAGGATAATATTGCTTGATTATTGGAAGAATTTGTACAAAGAAAGAGGAACTTTGCTTTTTATTCTATTCCCCCAACCCCACCCTGAGTTTTGCTGTGTTTAAAGCTGGATTTTAAAGCAGGGTGCCATCTACTGGTCAAAGATGATATTATATTAGTGCTTCGGGGGAATAATCTTGGAAACTAAGAACTACCTGATATTATTGGATAATACAAGAATAAGAAGAGGAGAAGAAAGAAAATGGTGGAAGGCAAACAATACTTGGAAGGCATTTTTATTAATATCTACTGGAGTTTTAACTGCTTGGAAGTATTAGTAAACCATTTGAAAACAACTAACAAAGTTGGGAGAGAGATGGGAGAGATAGCAATAATTTCTAACATGGAACAAATAGAATATCTTTTAAGAATTCAATATAGAAAAGAGAATGATCCCCTAAAAATAATGGGGAAACTGCAGATGGGTGCTCTAGAGATTCAACAGCAAGAGATAGATGCTGTGGCAGAAGAAATATTTAGATCAAATAAACATGATAAAAGGAGTTACAAGATACCAGAGGAGAAGCTTGAAACATTCACTAAAAAGGTCAATGAGTTAAAATTAAAAAAGTGCAAGAGATGATGGATAGATATAGAATATTTTTTAACATGGTGGTTATTTCATTAAGTGTTAGAAAAAAGAAGTAGAAAGTAGAAATTGGGAAAATAGTATTATATTTACTGAAACACATTATAATTATTATGTATACACAAATGTTAGAAATGGAAAAACTACAATTATGTATTTTTAAATGGTGATATAATTTTCAGAATTGTATGCAAAGTATATTGACCCAGATAATCCACTGTTCACCAAGGACTTATGGATGTTAAAGAAAAAATCATAAATAAAATTATATATCTATATTATTCTCCTGGCTCAGCTGATAAGGGAGGAGAGCTTGTGGCTTAGAGGTTAATATAATTGCCTAATATGTAGAAACAGCCCAGGTTTGAATCCCGCCAAGAGTATGGCTAGCTGATGAGAGCTAAATATCTTGAAATAGATATATCCTAGTCTCCCTTCTTTTATTTGTCAGCAAAAATGCAACACAAAAATAGTTTTTCTGTCTGGATGGCTCCTGGAGTGGGACTGAAAGGCAAAAGGGAAGCAGTATGCTCCTTCCCATGTTTGGGCATACCAGGCGCTTTGACAAAAGAAAAAAAAAAAACACTTAATACACACACACACATACACACACACACACACAAAGTCCCCTTTGTCCAATTTGCAAAGGACACTAATTTCTACTTTTGGATCAGTGCGCTTAATCTTGCAGAAAGTACTGTCACAATTTATTTTCATTTATTTTTTTTATAAATAACAGCCCTTAACATATAGTGTGGAATGTCTTCCTTCACAAAATAAATAATATAGATTAAAAGACATCTGGTAATACTGTCCATCTATAATTGCTTAAAAATTTCTTGATATCACATTTAAAGAACTCCTTAAACAAAAGCTTTGATTAAGAAATCTAGCAAGTAATTTTCCAGTTGATGCCAAAATTTTATCTTTATTATTGTAATAATAGTTTTACGTTAGGTGTTAAAGATTATTTTAACAGAAAAAGATTTATTAAACATGCCCCTGAAACTCTAGTTTAATTTTTAATTACCCAATCCATTAAGATAGATTTGGAAGGAACTATTTATCTATCTTTCAGAAGCTAGATGCTTCACTTAGTTAAAATAATGTTTAGGTTGTTTGTATAAGCAGAATATTGTTAATTTCATTTCTAGAGTATGAGTTTATTCTGAGCCAGAGATTAAGTGGAAGAAAACAAAGTCATGTCTAAATTTGGGATTATCTTGAAGAGTAAACCCTATTGGTGGGCAAGGATAATTGACGCGCAAAATATAGCCTCTCATTATCAAGACAACCCCTGCCTTCTCGAGGTGCCCACCGTTTTCCAACAGAAGGGGCTCTGTCAACTCTTGGGCCCGGCGAGCTCAAGTAGTACTCAGCCTAGAATCATGGATCCCGTTGATTCGGGATGCATGCGACTCTACAGCGAAGGGATTGGCGATGCCGTACTGACGCTAAAGACTTAAGTCAAGTAAGTCAAGTCAAACCCTATTAAAGGTTTACTGTGTTTCCCTGAAAATAAGACAGGATCTTATTTTCTTTTGACCCCCGAAATAAGTGCTTGACCTTATTTTCAGGAGGTCTTTATTATTTTTGAGGTGCAGGAGGTATCGAGTGTGATCACCTCATGGCTGCTGTTGTGTTGAAATATTTTTAGGGAGGTCTTATTTTTGTGGGAGGTCTTATTTTATTGCATGCGCTCAAAAGCCTGATTGGTCTTATTATCTGGGGAGGTCTTATTTTTGGGGAAACAAGGTAGTATAAATGATAATGTACCTACTTATATGCAGGTATCTCTTATTCACTGATGTTCTGCCCAAATATCTTCCTCCCTATTGCTATTATAATGAAATAGTTTGAACATTTGGCTATGACCTTCCTCATGAGATGCTCAGTTCTTAAAAATGATGTTTCATATTGGTGTTCAATTATAGTAACTTTCTGAGTCAGAATAAAATTGCAAAGAAAAAACTCTAGTCCTTTAAAATAAAAGCAAAGTTTTTAGAGTATACATTTGTACACACAAAGACTACATACAAAGAGCCAAGAAGAAATTTTTATTAGATTAATTTGTTTTATAACCAACATAATAATTATTTTGACATTTTGAGACCTGACAAAATACAGTACTTTATTCTTGTCAATTTTGGGTGGAAATCAACTGTTATCTCTTTTACATTGCTTAGTGATCAGGATTTTGATTCTCTAAGTAATAGAATGATTTTAATTGAATTAAAATTGCATTCCTATCATAATTCTCTTTCACTCTGATCTAAAAACCAAATAACAAGCAACCTGAATTTAGCAGGTTAAGTGTGTCTTTATCAGTAATCAAATAAGGATTACTACCATCTTGGAGAACTTTAAAGGAGGAGACTTTACTGCAGGCCAAAGCTATATATCTCTTAAGAAATGTCTCTCACTAGTTATTGGGGACATAATGTTTAAGGCACCAGATGATATCAAGGGCAAACTTGAGAAGAGGCATTAAGACGTAAGAAATACAAACAAAAGGTAGAGACATATCTGGAAGATAATAACTCAAGACAGGTGTGGCAGGGGCTGCAGCACCTAACCAACTATAAGGGCAATACAAAAAAAAATAGCCAATGCTAATGCCCTGCTAGTGGAGGAGCAAAATAGCTTCTTCACCTGCTTTGAGGTCAAAAGATCAGTCTCTGTGGCTCTAGCCCAAAGGCCCTCTGACCTCCAGCCACTCACCCTGGATGAACATCAAGTGAGAGCTGAACTGAAGGCTATAAATCCCAACAAAGCTGCAGGTCCAGACGAGGTGGTGTGAAAGTGGTAGAAACCTGTGCTGACCAATTAAAGGAGCCTGACAAGGATTTTTAATCTCTCCCTGCAACAGGCTAGAGTCACATCATGCTTGAAAGCAACCACAATTATCCCACTTTCGAAGAAAGCAGCCATAAAAAGCTTGAATGACTATAGACCCATTGCACTGACATCTATAGTGATGAAGTGCTTTGAAAGACTGGTCCTACAACATCTCAGGTCCTGTCTTCCACCAAATTTTGATCAACACCAGTTTGCTTATAGAAGCAACAGGTCGACAGGGGATGCCATCACCACTGCTCTGCATATTGCACTGAGCCACCTTGAGAAATCTGGGAATTATGTCAGAATGCTTTTTATAGACTATAGCTCGGTCTTTAACACCATCTTACCAGGAATTCTCATTGAAAAGTTGACTGACCTGAATTTCCCTCCCCTCACTTGTGAATGGATCAAAAACTTCCCAACAGATAATCCACAAACAATAAAGGTTGGGTCCTTTACATCTTCCACGCTGAACTCAGCACAGGCTCCCCTCAGGGTTATGTGCTCAGCCCATACCTGTACTCGCTGTATACATATGACTGCATATCTCTCTGATCCATCCAACATCATAATAAAGTTTGCAGATGACACAACAGTGCTGGGTCTCATAAATGGAGGGACGAATCAGCATATGGGGAAGAAGTCCAGAAAGTATCCGCATGGTGCTCAAGAAACAACTTACATCTAAATACTAGTAAGACAAAGGAGATGGTGCTAGATTTACGGAAGCACAGAGAGGAACCTGCCCCACTATATATCAAGGGGGGCTGTGTGGAGAGGGTTTCCTCTTTTAAATTCTTGGGAGTGCTTATAGTCAAGATCTCACCTGGAAAAACAACACGTCTCTGGTGATTGGAAAGGCCCAACAGAGACTTCATTTCCTTAGAGTCCTGCAAAAAAATCAGGTGTAACAACGGCTGATGACCTCTTTCTATTGGTCCACCATAAAAAGTGTCCTCACATATTGTATTACAGTCTGGTATGCTGGTTTAATAGCTGTAGACAGGAAGGCACTACAGAAAGTGATCAATTCGGCACAAGGAACCATTGGTTGCCCTCTGACACCACTGGATGACATCGCCAGATCTCGCTGCTTTAGCAGAGTAAGGAAGATATTCAGAGATGATTCACACCCTGATCAGTGTCTCTTTGCACTTCTACCATCAGGCAGAAGACATCAAAGTATAGCCAGCCGAACAAACAGGTTTAAAGATAGTTTCTATGGACTGTGAGACTTTTAAATACAACCACAGTCACTCCATGCACATGCTAGTTTTTTTCTTTTTCTTTCTGTTATAATTTTGCACCAGTGAGGTTAAAACCAATTTCGTTGTATTTAAGTACAATGACAATAAAGATTATACTTATATAATAAAATACTTATGATACAACAGTGATGAATCTGCATAGAGATGGGAAGTTGAACAAGTAGCCTTGTGGAGTGTCCGAAACAATCTTTAATTGAACACACTCAAAACTGTAGAAATGGTAGTAGATTTTAGGAGAAGCCCTCATATTCTACCACCTGTTACAACATTAGACAGCATAGTATCAACAGTAGAGACCTTCACATCTCTAGATTCTATAATATCTCAAGAGTTAAAATTGACACATATCATCAAATACATAATCAAAAAGCACAACAAAGAATGTTCTTCCTGTGCCAACTCAGAAAGCTCAGACTGCTTGGAAGAAAACAGCTGAAGTCCCACTGAATTCTTCTAGCCAGGAGGCTCTCCAGGCCCAAAAGCCACCCTGTAGACGAAGATAGAGCAGATGCTTCGATGGTCAGAAGGAGAGTGCAATTTGACCTGAAAAAAGCCCCTTTAACTGGCAGAAGAGAAGCCGGCCATTATGGCTGAACTGAAGCTGTGACAGCTGAAACTTAGATTCTATTCTATTCTATTCTAGTCTATTCTTTAAGATGTTATTCTTGTCCTCATTGGACAGGACTTAACTGAAAGTTTATCTTTTTAGAAAGAGAATGTTGGCAAAGAAAGGTCTTTGGTTTAGTTCATACAAATCTTCTTTTACATCTTTAATATTTGCTGTAAAACCTGGTGGAATCTGTATGCTGTTCAAATTTTGTTCTGAGATAAATTATATTAGACTTAATAAAACATGCTATGGATCATGTTTTGCATCTATAGGCTGGCATATTTCTTGGGGTGTACAACTGAAAAGTACTGATTGAAACCATCTTTTAGCAAGTGAAATATAAATTTCTGCTGATAGATATGACGACAGGTGAACCTGTTACTGTGTTTTTCAATTGAAAACAAAACTGGATAGGAAACCTGTGGAATTGTGAAATGTTTCTGTCAGACTCTTTTAGATGTTTAAATACTGCAATATATGTTAACAGATATATGTTAAAAATTATAGAAAAAGAACTGGTCTAGTATAGTAGTTAAGGTACTGAACTAGAAGGAGGAAGAAGTAGGTTCAAATCTTCCTTTATGCATGCTGGATGACTTTGGTCCAATCTCTTACTTAGCACTAGACTGGGAAACTAGAACATCTATCAGCCTGTATTGAATCAATCTACTAAATTTGGGTGTATAATCTTCAGAGCCTTTCATTCTGCAGTGCATTGATCTGAATTGGTATTAATAATACATATTTGTGGTGGGAAACTGCCTCTCAATTTTTATCATAATGTGTATCTCAAAGTTTCCGTTTTGTGTTTTTTTATTACTCTCTATTTAAAAATATAATCCTGTAATATTATGGATTTCACAAAGCCTAATCTGTATTTATTTGTTTAACAATTAATTGACTGAAATATAAAATCCATGAAGATAAAAGTAGGAAATATGCAATCACATGCAAATTATGTTCCTAATGTCTGTCTTTACATCCTAGGCAAGTTGACCAGCTCACAATAGCTGGTAGCCCCTAACCAAGCTTGGTCTAGTTTGAAAAAACTTAGCTAGATCAATCAGATATGAATAGGAGACTAAAAGAAAATCCCTGGGATTGTGAAGTATAAATAAACTCTGAAAGAAGACAGCAGCAAATCATTTTTATATTGCTGTTAAGAAAACAAGTATGAATCCATGTATTTATAAGGAGACACTATTTTGTTACATTTTGAATAGCATGGTCTGAAGGGGAATTTTATTTGGTGTATTGAACTCAGATCCTGCCTTTTTGTGATGAACTTAAGGCAGCTTATGCAGGTGTGGTCAGTTAATAGCCATTCAAAATTATGATACGTCTCCCAAAAGCTTTACACAATTCCTGTTTTGAAATTATTCCTTCTATAGTCATTTGGCCTTATGACTGACCACACACATTTGAGTTAATTACTGGTAAACAGTTAATAGTATCCCTTTCTGAATCATCTTTGTCATAAAATATTTAGACTTCAACTCTACCCAAACAAGGCTTGGAAGCTGTAAATTAAGGATCTCTGAACAAAAAACATTTTAGAAATCTGTATGATTAGCCATTAGAACATGTATTCTGCCCATCCAGACAGCCATCCCATCCCATCCCATCCCAATCCATCCATCCATCCATCCATCCATCCATCCATCCATCCAAAATTTAAACAGGGCTCTGTGCAGTGTATAATAAAATATTAAACATAAAACATGTACAATTTAAAAAGAGGCAGGAATAATTAAAAATTAAATGTTAAAAGTTAATTAAAAGGTAGAGGAGAGTTTTCATCAGCCACATGACTGCATGCTGCTCTTTGGGTTCCAAGCAAGACAAAAGAACCATGTTTTTGAATTTTTATAAAATTCCAAGAGTGGAATTTCCCCTCTCACCTTTGGGGGAGAGATGTTTTCAAGAATGGGGCAATGGCAGGGAAAGCTCTCTTCCTGGACTCCACCAGTGGGAATTCTTTAACTGAGAGGGTCTGCAACATGCCTTTGCTGCCTGGGATGAAGAAGGTTTCATAGGTAACATTGCCTCATGCCATGTAGAGCTTTAAATGTCATAACCAACATCTTGAATTGGACCTAGAAGCAAAGTAGCATCCAAAGTAGTTTGCAGAGCAAAGGTATTACATGCACTGTGTTTTGGGCACTCAAGTTTGCTTGTGCAGCCACATCCTGTACCAGCTGAAGCTTCCAGATACTTTTCAAGGCTAGCTCTGTGTAACACATATTGCAGTAGTCCATATATGTTCTGGGATGAGCAACACCTCACCCCATATACTGTACTTTCTCTTGTTAATTTCACTGTATGAACTACCAGTGAATTAATATCTGCTAATGTACTAAACTTGAATCCAACTGATTTCAGTGAATTTAATCTAAGCATGCTTAAATCTGGAACTAAACTGATATACCTCCAGTACCTGAGTCTATTACACTGCATTGATTTTGACCTACACTGCATTGATTTTGACCTAGAATTACCTGCAATGATGTACAATTGAGTTTTCCTGATATTTTGATTTATGAGTTAATTATTCAGACTAGGATTTATGGTAGTTGTAACTAAAAAGTTTGAAATTAGTTCAGATAGAGAACAAATTGTCATGCTAATTCTTAAATGCTCAATCCTATCAAACTTTGGAATAAGACTCAAAAATGTTAGCAGGGCAATGTAGGTGCCCTATATTTCTTTTTCTTGAACAAGTTGACTGGAAAAGGTGGTGCCTTTTCAATGATGGCACATAATGAGGGATTAGAAAAGCCTGGTTAAATCAGGATTCTGATCTACTGAATACACACTTCATAGATTGCTACAGCAATCAGATAACTTCTTAAATATATCTATAACTTGCCAAAATGTAAAACTTTTATTTGGTTGATAAATCTTGGCATGTTAGCTTAGCAAAGTTTACTAGCTCATTGGCAGAATGTCTTTAGAACAGTAAGTAACCCAGAAAGAAAGAAAAAATCAGAATATCATATATAGTTAATGTTAGTAAAAAAAAAATTCTTCATGTCTGAAAAACACATCTTCAAGTTTTCTCCAACTCTGTCCCTAAGAAACTTGTAGGCTAAATGTTTATAGCCTTGAGCAACGGGAATTTATTGTGCCTGATATTACTTTCAAAGCATTATAGTAACTAGCAATTTAGAATAGTATGAAGTATCCTGGGATTTTGTAGCTACCCTTGACATTCCACTAATGAACTTGCTATATTAATGAATGAAAGTTATATGAAATATGACTTGCATATAAATAATTATTAAATAAAATAGAAATCTGAAGTTTAGGTGCCAAAAATATCATTTTAATTTACAATAAATGAAAATTTAAGAATTGTTTAACTATGCAGAAAATTAATTCAGATATGATTCAGCTGAAAGCTAAAACTTGATATAATATGAACTTTGAGATAACTTCTAACTTTTAACCCTAACTAAAACTCTAAAGACCTATGCAGAAAAATTGGATCAAATCAAACACAGAAATGAATAAATCTCTACCAATGATTTCTTATTGCTGAGGAGGTGACTGTTGTAGCTGTTGTAGCTATGTCCAAATATTTTGTAATGCTTATCTTTCACATTGTCCTATCTAGAACATAATATGTTATTCAGAATATGCATCTAACCCTCTAACAAAAAGTAGCAAGAAAACAGCATTAGGATTTAACAGTCACATCAATTCTGGAAGCAGAGATGTTTGTCTGGATGTTATGATTGCAGAGAATTTCTTTTACTTCCAATCAGATTCAGGGAAGAAGTAGGGGGTGTCCTTCATTTTCTCATTCTGTGATATACATAGCTTATACAATCAGATTTTTATTCCTGTCTGGCATTGAGATTCCATTCCACATCCTTCTTCAGAATTGATGAAATCATGAAATAAGAATGTTTCTTTGTAACTAATGTGACCAGAAATTTCTATATTATGTTATTTATTGTATCACATATTGATTCCCTGACTCTTTATTGATACAAACTGTTATTCAATAAACTTACATAATTCTCTGTACTACAAATATGAGGTCCAGCAGTATAAAGCTAGTTGGATTTCCTTGGGAATAAAGAGAATGAGATATTAAAGAAGTCAACATGTATATGACTGAATATTAAAAACAGTATTAGGATTGTCTTGATCCCAATGATGAGATCAAAGATCAAAGCAGTATAAAGGACTGTTGTTAGCATAAAACTTGTTATCCTTTTCTCTGGGACTGAAAGTTCTGGGCAGGAATTTATTTGAAGCTCAAAAAATCAACATAGGTTTGATTATGATGTTGAAGCTTTGTGGGTACTTACCACTTCCATTTTTGGTGCTGTCAAATGAATAATCAATCAAGTGGAAATGAGTCAAGTGTCATAACCCAATGAAACAATAGAAAAAGTGTAGTAAATTCAAAGAATCATATACACTGATCTATTCCTATAGCATGTTCAGAAACAGCTCCAGACTTCTTTTAAAAATGTTATAGAGAATGGCCCTAGCCAGGCAGATTAGGAAATAAATTCTACACTGACTTTCTTCTCAAGGCTGCATACTTGGAAAAGGCTGTGTGTGTGTGAGAGAGAGAATGTGAGTGAGTGTGTGTGTGAGAGAGAGAGTGACAGAGACAGACAGACAGACATAGAGAGAGACAGAGACAGAAAGCTCATCTTGTGAAAGGGTAATAGAATATATGCACATTTTAAAATGTCTTTGTATTTTAAACAATAATGAGCACTCTACTAATTTATTGGCTTTTCTATGGATCAAAATTATCAACTATTGTTTAGAAAAAAGTAGATAACATTTTAATGCAAACCGAAGTTATTCAAAATACTTTAACGGCTGAAACAATATTCTGCTTTTAAAGTAGCATAAATTTAAGGTGACCAGACGTACCGATTTCAGCGTGACAAGCACGCTTTATAACAATTTTTCCCGTATCCCTCCGCCTTTTAAAAAAGTCCCGATTTTCTGGCTTCATGTTGAAAGCCCAGTGGATTTGCTTAAGAAATCCTAACCGGGGCAAGACAAAAGACACCCTGTCTAATCCCTCTCTCTGTCTGTCTCAGTACTTTCATTGAAGATATTAAAACGTTAAAGCAACAAAATGGACCCCCCCCCGCCGCGCCGCGTTTACCTCATTTTATAAGAAAAATATGATCTAGTACCATAGAGCTGCAGGAAATGGCTAGAGAGGTCGCGAGTGTTATTTCCTGGATTTTCCAGAGGGGAGGGGCACGGAGGACTGCTCCAAAATGGTGGCAAAGTTTCTTTGAAAAATATTGACTTGGAGTTTCTGCCTACTGGTAAGTGTGCTGGGTTTTTTTCTTTTATTTTTTAATGCATTTTAAAATAATGTAGGTTTTTAAAAATGTGCAGCTGCTATTTTTTTATTCAAAACAATATGTGTAACACTATGATGTGCCATGGAAAAATCATTAAAAAAAAACCTGAAAGAACAAAAGAGTTTTTTTAGGGTATTTTCCTGATAATTGTTTCTGCATGACACCCTTAATCACAAATAGCCAACTACACTTCATTCTAAATAGTTTTATTTCCTTTATTGTATGTGATTACTCAAGTCCAAAAACTGAGTTAATTGGATAAACTCAGCTCCACAATTTACTAAATATACAGTTACAGGAATTTCATGTATAGTATGCTGTCTCTTAGGGTTTATTGAACATAGGAGAATAATATGAGAGGGATTTGATGTAAAATAAGCTCTTTTAATGTGAACATAATACACACTTTAACAATATTTTTTTTCTTTTAGCCATCAAATACTGCAGCAAGTGTGTCAGTAATAATAGCAAGACAAGCATAGGATTTTCCAGCCAGGTTAATTTTACTTTTTTATGGTTTGATGTTGTATTTAATTTTATCTGTATTAGAAACTTATGAAGGCTGTGCAACATTTTGAGGTGATATAGAGTATGTAAAGGCATGAATACAGTAGAACCTCTGGTCACAACCATAATTCGTTCTATAACATTAGTCGCAAACTGATTTGGTCATGAATCAAACCTAATTTTGGAAATTTGGCGCTTACAAAAAAAATGGTGCAGAAGGGGAAATCAGCAGCGGTGGGGGGGAGAATGTGAATGTTTTGGTCAGAAGCGTTCGTGACCAGAGGTTCTACTGTATAACATCTTCACTTAAGACTTAAGATTCACTTAAGATATAACATCTTCACTTAAGATTCACTTAAGAACTGTGGCAAGAAAGGTGGTATAGTGACCAAAGTTACAATGGCATTAAAAAAAGTGACTGATGACAATTTTTCACACTTAGCGACCATTTTCACACAGCGACCATTGCAGCATCCTCATGGTCACGTGATCAAAATTTGGATGTTTGGCAACAGTTACAATTTATATTTGTAAATTGTAGTTATGTTGAAATAAAAAAAAACATTACAATACTATTTTTGCGTTGTATGAAAATTTTTGTTGCTCCGTATAAAATTTTTAATCACCCCCCCACCCCCAGTCAAAGGTGTCCCTCTTTACCAATCTGAAAATCTGGTCACCTTAATAAATTAGAATTTCCCCTTTTCTAAGCAATCTATTTGCAGTATAGAATGTGAAATAAAACATATTTATTAGTATATAACTTTACAATCCCTGTGTTATCTAGAAAAAGTAAGTATATTTGAGTACTATCAAATCAAAATGTATAAAATATGTGTTGCTTATGTGCTGATTAAATTTATCATATTCAGTTTGGACTACAGTACTACACAAATTAACAATATACATACATACATACATACATACATACATACATACATACATACATACAGTCTTTAATACATATGTAAATAGGAAGGATTCTTTGTTTAAGAATCTTGACAGAGATTTGGATCATGCCATAAATAACTCCTACTGTTTCTATTAAAACAAATTATGGTAGTGTTTATCCGAGATTATGACTGTTGCTAAGGCCTGTGATCTTTTCTTCTGAAAAAAGTTCTCTTCCTCCTAAATTAAGATCCATATGATGCACTTGCTAGATACTGTTTCCAGAGATGCTATTAAATGCTTAATTGAAATTGTTTGTACAAATAATTTTGAGTTTTAGATTGTAGTTTCAATCCATGAACATACAGAAGATCACTAGACCATGATCTCTATCAGAGTCCTCTTTCCACATCCTGAGATATTCATGACAGTATTAGCTGTCATGGCTAGAAGGCTAGAACAAGACCACTCAGATGTTGTTATTATTTTATATATGATAAGTACATTCTAGTCAGTGAAAGATGCACTATTTTTCTTCAGGTTGGTCATTGGCTTGTATCATGGCTTCCTGTTCAAGCTGGAATTGTTCTTAAATGTTGGCAATTTTTACTGGGTTGTTTCCAATTCTGTGGCTTCCAAATGTTAGTTTCTGGAATGTGAGCAGCTAACACAGACTCAGTTTGTCCAAAAGTTATTATTATACAAAGATTCCTTTTATAAAGAAGAGTGTTGCCACCAGTTTTAAAAATGTCATTTCTAACTACTTCGGAGTTACTATCTTGATTTCATTTTGATAAGATGCTACTTAGCTATTTTAAGTTTATTAATATATCTTATCAACATGAATATTTTCTAAAATTCTCAATGGAGGTCTACAAATATCTATAGTTGAGAATAACTGCTGCAGATACCCTGGAAGATTAGGCAGTGAACCTAATCTACTAAGCCTATTGTTTACATCTTCCTCATCATGGACATTAGTATGAATTTTCAGGAACAGTACTGTGGCATCATGTCTGTCCCTTTAATACAAGGATGCAATATCATGATTTTTATATTAAAGGAGCAGAGTTTGCAACACTGCCATAGTTTATTGCTGCCGGGTTGACAATAGTTGCCCATAGATACATACTATTACTCATTGTTGAGCTGTGCTACACTTGACTTCCCAGAAGAGATCATAGGAGATGGCTGTAGCTGACTCTCACCAACCCACATAACAGTCAATGAGTGCCATTTGCTAAGGCTGCAAAAACAATTTATGACAATTTGTTGTAAGAAGCCGATGGTTGAACCCACCATCTTAATTTCCTATTGAGAAACTAAAGGAAACAAAAAGGCAGGACTACATGCCACATGTAAGAAATGTAAAGTTGGCTGATAAGTTACTCCTGAAGCCTTTACATCTGCTTCTTCCCATCAATCACAATGAAAGAAATGAATATAATAATGGTTGACAGAGTAAAGTCATACCTCTTCCTCCACTGGAAAAATGGAAACAGCTATCCTTGGTAAAAGAGGAATGGGATGCTGAGCCAGCTACAACCAGATCTCACGCTCCAAAAATGTTTCTTCTTTGGGTATAGAAAAGGATGAAGAATGAGCTTTTATTCATCTCTAATCAATGATCCCTTATCTCTCTAGAAGCCTATTACAGAAAGCTCAAGCTCATGACATTACTTAAATGGTTCTGCAGACTTCTATAGACTCTGATTTTGAATTTTACACCAGAACTAGACTACAGAAGCATTGTCAGAAAATAAACAGCATGCACACTTGTAAGGAAAAACTCAAACTTTTGAGGGACTTATAAATAGCATTTAGTCTTAAATCATTAAGATTGGTCTTTAAGATAAGTAGAAACTGAACATGTAAATATAAGATTTCTCCCCTGAGAAGTTCTCATTACAGCCCATTTTCATGTGATTCAAACTGATGCTGTGCAAGATTTGTCTCTTGGAAGTGATTACTATTTTACCTTGACCATATTGAATTTACAGTTGGTTATCAAGTCATCACACTAGGACAGGGGTCCTCCTTTTATCACAACCTGCTCAGCATGCAGTTTCACAGTCTATGTCCATTCTACTGCCTTAAAATACCAGTTTTGCATGCAAAATGCCTCAGATTTTATCAGCAGTTTTCATAATTAGGACAAGTTCAAGGAAATATTCAGCTATAAATAACATGAGAAAAATCCCCCCCCCCCCATTTTCTCTTTAATGCCCCTTTCCACGAAGGACCCAATTAGGTGTACAATAAATTGAAAACATTAGCAAAGGATAGAATTGCTTTAACAGCCAAATGCAAGGCATCACTTTTATGAATGTCTACTTATGAAGGATATCATTCAAAGGCAGGATACATATTTTGCACAGTGCATCCTTCCTTTCCCTTTCCCTTCCTTCCCCTTCCTTTTTTTCCTTTCATTAGCAGACAAAGCTGACATGATGAAATTTAGAAGGAGAATTCTGCATAGTTAAAAATGGTTGAAGTAGTGTATCAAGTACAAAATCGTCACTGGAGAAAGTTCTCAGCTATAGATACATTGTGAAATCAGCCAATTCTAGCTAGGCTTAATGGAATTGGAAAGAAAGCAGCTAGCTCTGAGGGATGGATATCAATTTACAACTGTCACAGAGGAATACCATACATACTGAAGAAGTCAGTAAAGATAGAGTGGTATTAATTATTGCAGACGCTATAAAGATACATGGGGAGGAATCAGTACAAGATCCATAAATAGCAGTTATGTAGGAGGCAAGTTTCAGATCTCTCAGATTTTTAACAGAGCATTTCTGGGCAAAAAACTCTTAATAGAGAATCTGATTGTCTGGATCAGGTTCCTGTAATCAGAGTACTAATTACAAAATGCAATGTAACAATTGAAGTTGGAAAAGTAACAACCCCTTCTTCTCATGTAGAAAGAATCATTATGTAAACAAGAGACAAATGGCAGATACTAGTAGTCTAGAAGTCTACTATGTAAAAACACAAAGTCTTGGGACTGACACACATATCACCCATATATATTTCAGGTTTCTTGTGTGCTGTTAGAGACATAACACTGTATGCAAAGATTCATAATTATCTGCAATAAAAGTACTTATCTAATCTTGTATCTGTTTGGGAATGCAGAGCTGAAAGTTTTACAGCTCTATCTGCTATGAATCCTTGACAAGCAGACCAAGTTAGAGACCAACAGAATTTTTTTTGAGAGGTATGCTGAAAACAGTTAAGGATTGAAATGCAGACTTCGACACACCTGACTGCATTTTGAATTGGCATTACACTGGCCTTTTTATCTTGCTTTCTTAAAGAGGAATAGCTGAGGAAATTCTAAGACATGAAGGAAACAAGGAAAAGGTTTAAATAGTAATTATTCAGTAACAAACTAGTAGGTTATTCAATTTTTGTTGATAAAGTTGATTTTAGACAGTTATGTCAGTTTCAGATCTTGATTACTTTTGTATATCCCAATGAAATTGGTACCCATTTCATTATCTAGCCAATGTTCTCTGCTTGAGATTCAATGAAGTAGAAATTATCAAGCCACCCTAATAAAAGCTACTGCTATCAGGTTGCCTGTAATGGGAAAGCATGCTGGGACCTAGCAGATGATAGATGCTAAAACCAGGCACAGAATGAAAGGAAAGGACCATTAAGCCTAGCCATATAGTTGAGGAAGGGTCCCAGCAAGGGATAAACTGGAAATAGAAACAAGAGGAATCTAGGGTCAGCTGCAACTTTCATGTCAGGATTCCAAGAAACACCCCAATGAAATAAAACTCCAAGGCCTGAAGTTCCTTAAAGGTCCAATTTATTAGAGATGCCATGTTGCACACCTGGGAAAACCCAAATCTGAAAGCTTCCAGGTTTTTCCCACCCATTGAAAGTTCACAACCCTGCTGCACACCAAGTTCCTCACATGATCCAATCCATTCTTCAGACTAGACTGAAGACAATTCCCAGTCATTGCCATCCAGATGCAGACAAATGTCTTTGACTCCCAGAGTAAGGAATGTTATTATGGCTAGGTTTCCACCATTCCAACAACAACAATAAAAAACCCCTCCCAATTTCTCAAGCAAAAATATGTGGCAGTCAGGAAGGAAAAAAGGAAAAAATTGCCTCAAAAACTGACGTTTTTGGTTTTGCTGGGGTCTTCGGGAAAAAAAATGAGGTTTTCATTGAAGTAGAATAAAGTTGGCCAGTTGTGTGAGCTGGTGGGAATTTTGTGGACTCCAGAGCACCCATAAAACTGTTATGATCTAAGCTTGAATTTGAATTTAATAAAATTTATATGCCGCCCAATCCCGTAGGACTCCGGGCGACTCCAGTTTCCCCAGCAGCACGAAGCCGAGTCCTCATCCTGATAAACCCCTTTTATTTAATTGACAGTGAATTCCTCTCCACCAAAGTCTTTCCTCTCCCACAATTAGCTCACAATTACCGACCTTGATCAGGCTTGGAGAGTGGCCAGGTCGATGTCTTTCAGATGCCGCAATACTTGGCAAGAATGCAGGAATGAACTAATAGTCTCCTGCAAACTCCACTCCCGTTTTTGCTCCTCTGTTTTTATTTATTTATTTATCTATTATTTATTTATTTATTATTTATCATTTATCATTTATCATTTATCATTTATCATTTATCATTTATCATTTATCATTTATCATTTATCATTTATCATTTATCATTTATCATTTATCATTTATCATTTATCTATTATTTATTATTTATTGATTATTGATTATTGATTTATTATTTATTTTATTATTTATTTATTATTTATTGATTTATTATTTATTTATTATTGATTTATTTATTTGCAAAAATTTATAGGCCGCCCAATCCCGAAGAACTCAGGGCGGCTTACAAAGCAAAGAGAAAAAAGAAATAATAAAAAATAAAGGAAAGACAAATTTAAAAACTTCACTCATGCACTCGATCTGTTCAGGGCTGGACCTCAACAATGGGGTCAACAGCCCCAGGCCTGCCGGAATAGCCAGGTTTTAACAGCTTTTCTGAAGGCCATGAGAGTGGGCAAAGTCATTTTTCACACAAAATGCAGAAACAATATGCAGAAAAAGAGAAGACAAAAGGAAATCCTGAAGAGGTTATGACGAAAGTTCAGAGATTGGGATTTAAGATTTTTTAAAAATAAATGGAAGGGAAAATAATAAATTGGCAGATGAGAGGTGGGGGGGGGGGTGAAAGATGAAGAATGTTTGTAAAACATATGCTATTGTGAACTTTAATTAACTATAACACTGAAATGTAATATGTGTGTATGATATAAAAAGGATTATAAGCAAAAAAGAATTAAAGGTAAATTAACTAAGGTGAATAAAGATAGTATGCCAGCTGATATGTATTAATAATGGAAGGTGAAATGATTATGCTGGGTTACAAATAAGAAAAATATTAATTTGGAAAGTTATCAGAAGAGAGGGAAAAATGAAGGAAAAATGTGGAAATACGCCTAATAATATATAGTTAAAATTGCAAGATGAGACAAAATAGGAGCCTTAATGATGTAAAAGTATGTAACAGCATGATGAAGATAGCAGGAAATTTGAATCTGTCTTGCACTGCATCAAAAAATGAGGTTGTTATGGGGGGAGAGGAAACAAATGGAATTTGTATAAAGATATACCTTTAAAAGAAAAACTAGCAATATGGAAAACATTTTTTCTTCTTCTTTCGTTGGGAATATAATTATCAATTCCACTGATATTAAATGGGGTTTGCTAAAAGGCGGAAATACACCAAGTAAAATAGAGAATGGAAGGGAGATAAGGAGAAGGAAAGAGGGAGAAAGGAGACAGGACAGAGGGAAGTAGAAGGGAGGGAAAGAGAGGAGAGAGAGAAGGTGTGGAAAGAGAGGAGAGGAGAGGGAGAGAGCAAGGGGAAGTAGAGAACAGAGAGAGGGTAGCGGGAAGAAGAAGGTAGGGAGGAGAAGAGAAGGAGAGGAGGAGAGCTGAAGATGAAATAGACTATAATATGGTATATGGAAAGCAGAAGACCAAATAAAAATTGAAGAAGTTTAATGGCAAAAGGAATTGATATATTATCAAATATCAAAAAAATGTTTGTTAAGATGTATAGGTATACTTTAGATTATATTATATGTATGTTAAAAAAAACTTTTGACAAAAGATAAGCAATATGGAAAAAAAGTTGATAACAAGCATTCATGGGATCATGGTTCACAGCTTGCCAAAACAACAGGGCTGGCAGTGATCTGAGCCACTCATATAGTCTGGAGGTTGGTGGGCAGGGAGGAAGCTCAAGTACTATGGGGACCCCAATGGTGGGAAGCATAGCCTGTAATGTTTCATTCCAGGGGAGTGGGGAAGCATTTGGAGACCCAGGCAGGCAGCCATGATCTGCACCAACCTCCAAGGATCTCTCCCCATCCCTGAGGCACCCCATGTTCCGCTTGACATATCACAGATTTGTTTAACGTCTGCATTAGGAAGAGCAGGGGTGAGGGTTGATAAGTGAGGCTCCATTACAGTCATAGATTGAGGACTTCCTATATATGGCTCCATCAT
Source organism: Thamnophis elegans (assembly GCF_009769535.1). Taxonomy (NCBI): domain Eukaryota; kingdom Metazoa; phylum Chordata; class Lepidosauria; order Squamata; family Natricidae; genus Thamnophis; species Thamnophis elegans. Next base: position 51,622,818 of record NC_045558.1, on the reverse strand, counting down.
TCTTTGCAATAAAGCAATTAATGTAATATTGTTACATTAATTACAAGATGCAAGATGCCCTTTTCCTGCATTGTCCATTTAACAAAGTGGAGCAAATGGCCCCCTTTTATTCTCAAAGAACTTCCTGTTCAAAATTGCATGTTTGTGTGTGTGTGTTGTCTCTTTAAACTTTTTCATTTGTTATCAATTATAAATATAAGTATCAGTAAGTTACTGGATTTTTTCCTTTGAAAAATACTTTTACAATATCAAAATAAAAGTTTCAAACTATTGCCCAATGATACTAATAAAGGCTTTATTTATTTATCAGTTCAACCATCTGTCTTAATTTGCTGGGTTCTTGCCATTTGTTTCACATTTTACAGGCTTAACATTTCATGGAAATGCATTGCTAAACATCTTTACTAGTCCAAGTCCATATTTTCCTTATATATACTCATTAATGTACAGGTAGTTCTTGACTTAAAACCATTTAGTAAGGTGACTAATGACCATTTTTCACACTTACGACTATTGCATCATTCACATGGTCACATGATCACAATTTGGATGTTTGGCAACTGGTTCATATTTATGACAGTTGCAGTGTCCCAGGATCATGTGATCCCTTTCTGCAATCTTCTGACAAACAAAGTCAATGGGGAAGCCAGGTTCACTTAACAACCATGTTACTAACTTAACAACTGCCGTGGTTCACTTAACCATTATGGCAAGAAAGATCGTAAAATTTGGCAAAACTCATTTACCAAATATCTCACTTAACATAAATTTTGGCCTCAATTATGCTCGTAAATCTAGGATTAACTGTATTTATTTTTTTTAATTTCTATAATTTTATTATGCAATAGGTGTATATCATGTGTGGTTATAATCCTTTCAGTTAGCCTTGGCTCCTGGTAATTATACAAACAGGTTTGTTCACTTTGAACAGCCTTCTTGGCAAATTTTTCAGAAATGATTTGACAGTTTCAGGATTTATTTAATCTTTCCATTCTATGATTGAGAAAAAAATTCTAGGTCTTACTGGCCTAAGACACCCAAGTTTCTGTGCCCATGGGAAGGTTAATTCTCAGGTTTACTCATTCCTAGCCCATCTTTCAATATTACACTATTCTGGGTCTCTCTATATGTTGTACTGAATAACATCTCTATATGTTATGTCTATATCATATCTTTTGCAGAAGAATAAAAGGATTCTATCGGTTTCTATGCTAATTTTAGTAATCGGTGTTATTGTTTAGGTGATGATTCACTGTTAGTTAATAATTGTAGGGATTTTAGAAGATTTTTAGTGGAATGCCAACACTAACAACCTTCTTACATTTTTCAGTTGCAGTTATCTAGTACAACAGTATGCAACATCACAGGTATCCATGTTGACACATAAAGTTCAGTTGTTTTTATTTCAATGGCTAAAACAAAAAATATTTTTAGCATGTTGTAGCTCCTTCAGACATGATAAAATTCAATATGTTGTATCCTGTGTTTTTGAAATAATCCAACAGCAATAATTCACTTTAATTAAATTCCTTTATGAACCAACAATGCAATGTGTTAATTCATCAAAAGGATGAAATTCTTAACTGAAAAGTCTCACATTCTTGGACTTATAAAATGCATAATTTAAAAGTTTAACATTGTTAAACTTAACAGATTAACATTGTTTTTCTACTTCTTCCCAAATAATGCATCTGATAACATAAATGCTTAACTGTGTAACTCATGTTTTTACTTTGGTCAATAGTATATAACTTGATTAGGAGATGGTTTCATTAAATATTTTCTGCATTTATTTCAATTACTGCATAAAGTATCAGTACAATATTACAGTGTCTAATATATTCTGATTTCAATCTTGAAAATGGGGAATCTGTATGGCAAAGTCCTTGCATGGAATTGTTTTACAGTACTTGAACAAGGATGTCAAGAATGCTTATTTGAAAGGAAATGAAGTCATAATCTACACCTGTATAGAAAGATAATATTACATAAAGGAAAGTAAAAAAAAAATCACTTTTCTACTTTACAAACAGAAAATACATCACAGGATGGCATGACCTTATAAAATGGCAGTAATAATGCATTTTCTTATTGTCATAAGTTTTTGTTTGTTTACAGACTATGCAAGAGTATGTCTATTATAATATCATTCTAGTTTTTCAGTTCAGTCTCCCCAGGGAAGGCTAATTTTCTTAGGAAAAAAAATTAGAACACAATCTATACAAAATGTACTTTCCACATAGGCCTTATACTCATTCCTTGCAGCAAGATGGACATGTCTAATTAATACCCATTTCATAAAGGAGCCAGAAGGATCACCAAACAGACAAACTATGCCAAATTAGCAGCCACACAAATGTGAATTCCTGGATTTTCTTTCCTGATAATTAGAGAAGGCTGGGAATTTTAGATAGAGGAGGAAAGTATACCATGTCTCTGTCTTTCCATCCAAAGAGCATGAAGCATAAGGATTGGCTTCAGCCCGTGGTGTATTAACCATTAAGCAGACTAAGCACATGCTTAAGGCACCAGGCCCAAAGGAGACACCACAAAGTTGAGGGAAAAACCCCCAGTGAAGATTTGTACAGTATGTACAAAGGAGGAGGAGCAAGATTTGTCAGTGTTTAGGGCACCAGTGAGCCTTAATCTGTCACTGGCTTCAGCAACCCTACATTCTCACACATTTAACAAATGCACTTTCTTCTAATGCAAGAGAGGAAAATTATTATTAACCCAGTCACAGATGAGCAGCTATTTCTTTGAGTTATTGCTAGTGGTGATCAAATTCAGTATACTATGACAGCAGAATACTGATGAGAATAGGAGAGAGCTGTGAGTGTCTTTCATGTACACCCTTTTTTATTCTGGTTGAGATAGAAGTACATTACTAAAGATCAGTCAGAATCTCAGGAGTATTATAAATACTTGTTGCCAGTTCAACACAATTACATTGTGGAGTATCAGAGGGAGTCCAAAAAATTGTGAAAGACAAGGTCAAACCTGTGGAGCTTCCAAATATGTACTACAGAAACCCATTAATGTTTGAGGACTAGATTCGCTGCTTCCCCCCTTCGTCTCTAGCTCTTCTTTCCAATTAGTTAGAGGAGACCTAAAGACTATATCTGTTATTGAGTAAAATAATTTCAATATTTCAGTTTCTCAGCTGGCTTACTCTAATTACCATTTGATACGGTACAATAAGTGCTACTCCTTAGCAACTCTTTGCCCTGGATCTCAAAGTCAAGAGCCAACTTCTCAATGGTGCTAAAACAGCAACATCCAGCAAGCTCACATCAGAAAATATTTTTATTGCCTATGTGAGCTTGTAAACCATCACAGGGAATCACATTCTCAGCTTTTGTCCTACCTTGCTGTATTTTAGTAAATTCATCAGACTTATGCTTCATTTCATTGATATACTATTAGTCAAATCACATTTAGATATTGCTTAATTGGAAAAAGAAATTTTGAGGAGGTTTTTCAATATTACACTTAATGAATATTTAAATTGGCCTGAAATGCATCTTATGGTTCTTATATACCAATTAAAAATGTAAAATTTGAATCACCTTCCTCTTTGGATAGTGGATAGATTAAGGTGTAGCCCCTTCCACAAAAGACGACAAAGAATGTTTTAAATTATGAATGTCCTTGAGGGACAAAACAAATAGCTATTACCAAAATAATGGTTAACATTATTTTGGTAATAGTCTCAGTAGTCTTGAGTCTGCAGCAGATATGTAAATCTCTAAGTTGGGGGTGTCAAACTTCTTTCATCATGGCAATGTCATGTGAGGTATCAGACTTCCACCTCCCCCGCTTGCTAAATTGGGTGTGGGTTTGGCCAGTGCATGATGTATGTGGCCTGCAGGCTGGGAGTTTAACAGCCCTGCTCTAAGACAAGATCCTTCCTGTTTTGGGGAAAATATATTCAGGATTCTGTTGCTATAGCTTTAGATTTAGAACAAAACTGACTCGCATGCTATTGAACCCCTAATCTGACTTAACCTTAAGAACTGACAACATACTATCTCTACGAAGGCCAATTGGAATTATTCCTCTGAATAGTTAATAGTTTTTTTTTACTGAAATACTTCTATGGAATGTATAAGGCATTTCACCCCAGATACTAACAGCATCCAAATCCGCTTTCATAACATTTATAAGTATGTGGGAAAAGTGCAATTGTGACTGAAATAAAAGAGTCATATTTTAATATTGCATATATCTTATCTAAATCAAAGGTTTTTCTAATTCCAAAAAGATAAAAAGACTAACGTTGTGCAATTGTTGTTGCAACATCAAGACGTTACTAAATTATTTGAACAAAATTCACATGACGGAACAGGTTATGTGAAGTGGTAGATTGTATTTCTCACTATCATGATCTTAATGAAGTTGCAGTTCTCCATCTGAATGTAGTAAACCACTTTAATTTATGAATTAACACTTGAGAAGCAGATCTAGTGCCAAAAATCTTCAACCACATTTGGAGTATTCTATTTTATTGTAAATGAAGAATGAATGTATTTAATCAACTATGTAATTTCCCAATATGTCTTTTGTATTTTTATTAAGCATTTAGCATTTTCCATATCTGGACAGAAAATAAATTATTTTGATCAAGTTTCTAGTCACTAGAAAAAAATTACTTAAAATTATATATATGCACGTTTCTGAAATACCATTTAGATTAAATTATTTTACATTTAGAATCATTACATTTCCTGTCAAATTATTATATCTAATTACTATTAATTGTAGAAATTGATTGCTTTAGAAATATTATTGAAATGAATGTGCAGTGATTTAACTTTAGATGCAACACACAATGTCACAGAGCAATATAAGTTTGATATTTTGGAAGATCATACAAGAGTTTTGTTTAGAGTTGGAAACCTGTTTACTTTTGGCTGACACATATCAAGCTCTACCAACTTGAAAAAAAAATCAGAAGCCTTGTATGTGCTTTTACAAAAGTGTGAAATGGAGGGTGTACTTTTAAAGTATACACAAAAAATACCTTTTAGATTTGTTGGATTTTTGGGTTTAACAGATAGCTCTTTTGCCTTTTGACCTGGATTTAACCTCTTTTGTTAAATCCAGGTCTTACTGTACTTTTTGTTTTTAAATTTTTTTGATTTGGTATCATATGAATCATCAGAATTAGAAAGGGAAGAATCATTAAATCTTTCAATTTATTTCAACTGCAGAATAGTTCTCATCAATATGTTTTCCTCCTCTTTTATCTGATTTAATTTAAAGTTATTTTTGTAATTGCATTTCTACTATTTGTTATGGGAAATTATTAAATTACACCCCAATTATGTTTTAGTTTATTTCTGTGCTGCTGTAGACAGTTGCATTTTTGTTTGATAAAATTCATTTGACCACTTTATTAAATATTACACCAACCAAAAGCTAGCCAACAACATTTTAGCTTAGATTGGACAGATTCAGCCAGTGTGCTTAATTGACTGAACCCTGACAAGATCAGGACACTTTGGATGCATGAAGCTTCAAGATTTAGGTCTTCATCATCTTTAGTTCTGGGCAGAGTTGCACCACCCCGTTCACAACTTTGGGGTTCTCATGGACTTGCAACTTTTGCTCAAAGATCAGGTGGTGGTTGTGTCTAGGAGAGCCTTTGCAGAGCTTTATTTAGTTAGTGCACCAGTTGCTGCTTTTCCTTGATTAGGACTTCCTGTTGCTCATTCATCCTAGTCAGGTCTCATCTGCAATGCGCTTTGCATGAAATACATTTGGAAGCTTCAACTGGTATAAAGGTGATAGCAGAAGCAGTCTTCGGGGCCCATAGACTGCATTGTTAGCTACACTGGCTGCTTGTTTGCTTCCACGTGCAATTCAAGGTATTGTTTATGACTTTTAAAGCCTTCTGTGATGTAGATTCACAGTAGCTAATGAACCACTTCATCCCATTAAGAGACACACATCCTACGTATGCCAGTAGAAGGGACCTACTTCAAATCACATTGGTCAAGGAACTTTGACTGACAGGATCCAGTAAAAAGAGTCTTTTATATTGTAGTGCATGTCCTCTGGAATAGGGGTCACCAACCTCAGGGACCACTAAATTCATAATTTTAAATCCCATGGATCACTAATATGATCTGCCTAATGACCGGCTTGGTGGGTGTGGCAAGGTGGTCATGTGACTGGGTGGGCATGACCAACTTGATGTCACTCACATCCAGTGACATGCGGTGAGGTTTATGGCTGGTGAGGCAAGCCCTGCCGCTGTGTCCGACATAGAGGTGTCCCGCCTCTATGGCGGACACAGAGCCGGGGCGTCCAAAAGCCCTGCCACTGTGTACGACATAGAGGTGTCCCGCTTCTATGGTGGACACAGCGCCGGGGCATCCAAAAGCCCTGCTGCTGTGTCCGCCATAGAGGCATCCTGCTCTATGTCGGACACAGCACCGGGGCATCCAAAAGCCCTGCTGCTGTGTCCAAAAGCCCTGCCACTGTCTGACATTAAAAAAAGTGCCAGCCTGCAGAGGCGGGTAAAACACACACACACACACACACACACAAATTACTTGCAATAATACAATTACTTACAAATTACATTAATTTTGAATTCCTCCCTCCGACCCACATACCTTTTTCAGCTGTTTCATAGAGGATTTCAATTCTGCTCTTGTTTGCCATGATGAAAATGTAAAAATGTAAAAGGAAAAAGGCAAGAGCTGGTGAGGTCAGGCTGGGTTAGCTGCTGCCAGAGTCCCCAATGGATGACTCTGCTTAACTGTTTAAAAAAGCCTCTTAAAAAAACGCCATCTACAGGAGGAGGCAAGGGAACCAAGTGCCTCATCTACATAAGGAATTTTTCCGCTTTTAACCCTTGCTTAACTCCACTCGAGTGATCATAAAGATAGACTAAATGAGGCACTTGGTTCTCCCGCCTCCTCCTGTAGAGGGAACTTTTTAGAGGCTTTTTTAAACAGTTAAGCACTAAGCAGAGTCATCCACTGTGACTCTTGCAGCAACTACCTCAGCCTTTTTCCTTTTACATTTTTTTATTTTCATGATGACAGTGGTGAGGCCCTGCCTCCCCTGCTTCCCCTGATTGCACGTCACTGCTCACATCAAGGGGAACCTTGCTAGCTCTACTCACCACTCCTCGCCTGCCCGCCCTGGCATCTTAGGGCCCCAACAGGAAGCAGTTGCTGGAGCTAAGGAGCCACCATGAGAAAGAGTTGGACAGACAGCTGGCACAGTTCAAATTGGATCTGAATGAAAAGGAAGCTCAGCAGAAGCACCTCACTGAGGACTACGAGCATAGGCTTTCCAAGCAGAGGGAAGACCTGCAAGAGTGCAAGGCCAGGTACCAGTGACTGGAGGCTCAGCGGGCTGAGATGGTCAGCCAGTTCCAGATCATGATGCAATCTCACTGGAATGAGGCCCTCCAGTTCTTTGCCACCAGCGGCACTTTCCTCCAGCCTTTGCCCAAAGCCCCTCACCAGAAGGCTGAAGAAGACCCTAAGTTGGAATTTCTGCCCCCACTCTGACCTTCACAAAAAGACCCCAAAGGAGGAGACTCTCTGCAGCAACACAAATATTCATTGCATGTATCTGGCCCAGGGGCCATAGTGTCAGCCTCTGCTTTGCTGCTTGCTTTCGGCTGCCATTGAAATGGGGAGGGGGGGCATGGTATTTGGGTGGGAAGTATTCAGTGCAGGACTGACTGTTAAAAGGGAGTTGTTCTCACCATCTACTGTGCATGCTGCAGATAGAAGATTTGCCGCCAAGGCCAACTGTCCGGCATACCAACCTGATGATGCTTTTTGAAAATGTCTCCCACATGACACCTGTGGGGTGTGTGGATTGGACTATGGGATGGGGTTACCAAGGGGAGGGAGTTGGGTCACATATTGATATCTATGATTACGGGCGCTTTTGCCTTAGATCTTGCTTTGCCTAGCTGCTATCTACTCATGACCAGTAAAAGTACTCTTAATTCTGCAAAATGGAGTTGAGTGGTTTCTTTCTTGGTTACTGAGGGAGGCCGCCTTGACACATAGTTTGAGAACTTCTGATTTAGTGCAATATAAAAAATGTAAATAATTTTTCTTCAGACCACCAAAATTTTCTTGCAGATCACCAGTGGTGTATGGATCACCAGTTGGTGATAGCTGCTCTGGAACGTTCTGTGCCCCCTTCCCGGGGTGAGATATGCCCCCTCCCTGCTATTCTTCTGCAAGCCTTGAAGAGTTGGCTTTCCCGGTGGGCCTGAGACCCAAAAGGAGAGTACATCACTGGAGGTGCGTGCTAGACTAACCACCCCCACCTCCCCACTGTACATCTTGCTCTCCCTCTGCTCATTTTTTAATATTTCATGTTATTACACTTCCTCTGTTTATTTTTTATTGTTTTATTTCTTTATTTATTATTGTTTTGTTTATATTGTTATCATTTTTCCTGTTTTATTATTGTAAGCTGCCCAGAGTAGTCCCATGACAAAAGGGTGGCAAATAAATGTAACAAACAAATAAATAAATAATAGAGCAGAACAGAAATACATCCAGAAGTAACATGGGTTGCCTTTTAAGAAAACAAAGCATTTCCTCTTGATTAGCTATATGAGCAGACTCAAGACACCCAGACATGGGCAACATGTATAGAAACACCCTGATTAGCTTTGGAGAGAAAGTATAGAGATAAACGTATATACTACATGTACTTTGTTACACGGTAGAAAATACAGATACGTCCTATGGCCATTGCTAGTAAGGAGGTCAGAAACAATTCCAGAAACTATATACCGAATGATTTGCCTACTTCTTTCTCTCTCCAGGAGCTGTAGGAGATATTATTGTAATATAATGACATCACTAGAGGGAGAAGAGCTAAAATCTTTGGTCCTTTTATTAACTGGCTGGGTGGGGGATTTGATAGACTCCTTTGAGTAAAATAGGTATGCTGCAGTACTAGAGATTTAATGCATTTGTTTTTCTCATTATTAAAAAGCAAAAACCAGAAACTGCACTGTGTCTATTGTTTTTGAATTTTGGTGATGTAAACCTATTGCCTGCAGGAGCACCAATATTAGGTAGAAGCTATGGTTCTCTCTTCTCTAAACAAAGAAAATAGAATATAAAGGTTTTTGAATTGGAGATGGTATAATGGGGGTAATCATCTTAATTTTCCTGCTATGTTTTGTTTACATTTTAAAGATAGTTCTGAAAAGAAGTTGCTCAGTGAAGAGATTAATAACAACAGTTAACTCTCTATGAAAATAGTTTTCTTTTCCAAATATCTCTTGATATTGGGTGAATTTTTAGGGTGCCCTCTTAGTGCATAAGAATAATACTGAAGTACCAAAAAGCTAAAAACACAAAATGGATTACCACAATGGATTACCTTTCATGGAAGCATAGCGCTCCCTTTGGTGCAAGTGCTGAGACATTTGGAAAACTCTGAAACAAAATTACAAAATTGATAGAAAATGTTTGGGTAGTAAATAATAAACACATCATGTTTTTAGTGTCTATCAGTATAGGTGCCTCATTATGAAAGGAACAATTCATAACAGAGTGAAATATGAATGAGAATTCATAACAACCAGAACATAGTAGAACATGCTGAATTCCCTACTGGAAAGCAGGGAATCTGAGTTATTAACTTCTATTGGTTTCAATAGAATAATCATGACTAACTTTAGTTGAACTGAACCTGAAGCTTGGAAGGACCAAACAATGTAATAAAATATTATTTCAGTACTTTGAGAATTAGCAATTGTTGATTTCTTTTCTCTGGGGATTCATAAATGAAAATTACCACAGCAAAGGATTTGGACAAATCAAGTTTAATGGGAAATCTTCTGGCTGTTGGGAAATCAGTCCAATATTCAGTCCATTTAACATGAAAGCAATCAAGACATACCTGTTTCAATTTTTCACATCATGCCCACCACTCTAACACTGGAGAGGCATTTATTCTCAAGATTATCAGCTTTTAACACATTTAGCATCTCTTTAGGGACTTAAGAAACATCAAGAAACCATATTCTGTAAATTAGCAAAATGAAGCTTGATTCCAAGAGTCAAGAAACCAGAAAATAAAGATACTTGTAATGATCTTCCTTCTTCAAGCAGTGTAAAATTTGAAACAGTTACTGTAAAGTGAATTTCTTTTGGAGAACCACCATAAAGGTAAAATGAGAACCGGGTATATTTGCTTGACAGTTCAGTTCTGCTCAGCTTTACTTATGAAGAAATCCTAGAATACTGGAAGAGGGAAAGAATTATCCTGCATTCAGATTTACATCATATACTGCTGCTCTACTAATAGAAAATTGGCAGTATATCTGATTCATGCTTAGCCCAAGAGAAAGGAAAAGGGATGGGAAAAGACAGATTTTCCAACATGACATTATTGGGGAAAAAACACCTCCAGTAGCACCCACACATCAAGGGTACTTTGGATAGAGCCTCGAATGAACATAAATTGATCCATCTGAGTTAAATGTGGATCAACTAAAAACTAATAAAAGGGAAAAAAATCATTCAGTACATAATTGAACTAAGAATTTGCTACAACCTAACGTGGGAATGTACAACAATTCAGAAAAGTTAGGACAAATTCATGAAGGAATTGATTAGTGACTACTAAATATTATAACTATTCATTACCTCCAAAACTTTGGGGGTAGTATATGATAAATACTGTGTGCTAGGAAATAATGGTGGAAGAGAAGTATTGTCATCCTTTTCTTGATAGGTCAATTTTTGGCTGTGACCAAAAATGTTCTTAGACAAGATGATACTATGAACAGATTTATTAAAATGGAAGAATGGATGCCTATTATAATGCTACCACCTTTACTCTATGGAGCAATGGCAGCTCCTAAAGCCAAGAATGCTCAGGTGTATATTGGTAAAATATAATACACATATTCATAGAATAAATAGATCAGATTTTCACTCAGCTTCCCCTGCTCAACAATCATCAGTAAATACATTTATAAAAAAAAGCAAGGGAAATTTAAGATCTGGAAATGAACAATAAAATGAACAAAAAATGCCTACATTATCCCTCATATACCCAACCAAGAATTAACATTTATTTCTCCAGCACAATGGCAAAAGCTGAAGAACAGAAATCAAGAAAATGTCTAACTGAAAACAGGCACAAAGAGAAATCTTAAATGCTGCTTTTGCAATCTCTTTTTTGCAGTTCCCAGAATCTCACATATAATTTCTAAAAACTAATAGCATGTTTAAATCATTTTATGGCAAGGAGCACATAAAATCATGTAGAATTGTTGTAGAAACATAATAGGCATAACATTTAAAAAGGAAAACAGTGACCCAACTCCACCACAACCAGCCTCACTTCCTATTATATCATTGCTTCAATCATTATGGAAAGGAGGCGGAGCTTATGTCGCAATGATATGATGTGAGATCTTGGAGCTCCAGGGGCTTCATCAATATCTCTGCCCCTAGACAGTCCTTTTGGACTTAAACTGTCCTGTAGAGATGGTGATAGAGAAGGGCACATCCTGCTGATCCTGGGGACATCACAAAGTCCCTGGTAGAGCCAGGAGAAGCCCTTTTTTCAGGTGACAAAGAAGCAGTCATTGAAGCTGCTGAAAGTTGGAATAGCTCCAGAAATGGAAGACAAGCAGGAGAGAAAGTGTGCCGAATTGGTGAGATAATTTTTTACTATTAGATGAGAGAACATCCCGAAGATTAAAAGTAAAGTTAAAATTGAAGACATAAGAGGTCAAGCAGCGAGGTCAAACTTAGTGTGTTATTTTTCTTTAATCCTTTTACTGCTGGAATTTCTACAAATGCTTATTTTTTAAACTGGACTGATTTTATTTTTCTCTTTTTTAAAGATTTTCATTCTTATTCTCTTTTCAACGCCCTATAATATTTTCTTGTTAAATTTTTTCTTTCTTTCCTGGAATATAAAGAATATAAAAAGGGAAGTGAAAATAGATGAATAACACTGCCACTTAGAGGCTTGGAAATATTGTTTTTCTTCTCTATGTTTGAGTATTTGATAATCTTGTGCAAAGTAAGAGATGGTGTTACACTTCAAGGACTTTGAGTTTGTTTATTGAAAATGATAGTGGGAAGAGCACGAATGTTTATACAGGTGCTTCTCTGGGTACTATCAGAATGAAAAGCTTGGAGTGGAAAAAAAGATTGTACTGAACTGGGAAAGAGAACAGTTAATTTTGTTTGGAAAGAGTCTTGGATTTTACAGTGGCAGTGTGCACTATTGGAAGGAAAAGATAAATACAGACAATGTTGCAACAGGGAAAAGAGAAGGAAATGACATTGCAGATGATAATACAAGAAATTCAAAAAATACAAGTAAGAACAGAGAGCATTGAAAAGAGATTGGAGATTATTGGACAAAGAACAGAAAAAATAGATGAAAAAAATGAGAATACTCACCAAAAGATGATGAAATATGAGAACATCTCAAAAAACTGAAGAAAAAGATAAACAAAGAGATAAGAAAATTGGAGATATTGACAGCAGAATGAGTGCTGTTGAAAAAGATAAGAGTGGAATATTGGAATGGGAGATTGATAGATTAGAATTTTGCTTCAGATTCCAGAAGAGAGAAGAAGAAAAGGGGGGAAATTTGGCAGAAGTAATGATAGAAATTCTGGCAGAAGCATTGGTGATAACTAAAGGGAAGATGATGGAAGGAACGAATGAGGGGTTTCGAGCCTTCACAAGATACGCAGTGAAATATAAGTTGCCAAGAGATGTCCATACAAGATTTACTAAAAAAGCAATTAGAATACAAATACTACAAATAGCAAGAAATAAAAGATTGCACTACTATTGGATGGATACAGGATGATGTAATGAAATGTTATAATAAAAATTAATTTGAATTCATTTAAAGTTAGAATATTTTGTATAAAATGAAGTAATAATAGTTATAGTCAAATAAATGATTTGACTATAATGATAAAACTGTAATACATATATATTAGATTGATAATATGAGATTTTATATAATTTGTAAGTGAGGACTATGGAGAAGATGCATAAAAGTTTGGTAACCAAAGATAAACAATTTTATAGAACATGGGACTTATCTTATTAATGGTTAGACAAAGAATTTTATAAAGATGAATTATTACTGGATGGAGTTAGGATGATGTAATGAAATGTCATAATATAAATTTACCTAAAACATAGAATATCTCACATAAAATGAAGTAATGATAAGTATAGTCAAATAAATGTATCATAATAATTGTATAATATATATCAGATTGATAATACGAGATTCTATATAAAGTGTAAGTGAAGACTATGATGAGAATGTACAAAAAAGTTTTGTAACCAATTGACACACTGTACAGAATTGCAAGATGTTTTTATGTTTTATGTCTGTCTGTACTTGTTTGTTTAAAAACAAAAAAATGGTTTTTTTAAAATCATTATGGAAAAAAGAAGTCAACATGAAAGGCTTATGGCATTAAATGATTACCCATTCCTGTCTCTGTACAAGGTAGATCCATTTTTGGTATACCATCACAGTATGACATTGAACAGATACAAATAGGAACACTTTGCAGCATCTGATTCCAACTTTCTTTGCTCTCTGTTATCTCTCATCTGCAATCTGCTCAAGAATGACTGACAATTAAAGGTGATGACAAGCTTGTGATACAAGGTTGCTCAGGGATGTTTTTAGTAAAGGGGAGTGTTAATTAATAAGACAATAGTGTTAACCTACCCTGTAATCTCTGGCTAAACTATGTTCTATAGCCATTAAAGATGTATGCACAATGTTGCTCTTAATGATTGGTTTTTAATGCAAGTTTCCACAATTGACTCATGACAATGTATGCTTTTCAAAACTGTATAAAAAAGGGTCCACTCCAAGATGGGGGAGGGATGCCCATTTGGAACTTGCTTCCAGATAATCCTTTTATTTGCAAATAAAAGTTTTCTTTTATTTTCCATCTATCTGGTGTGGTTCATTGGGCCTGCATGTCAAGTATAAGGATCCAAGCTTTCTGTGACGACAATTGTGCAATTCCATTAAGAATATTTTTGAGGGGTGGGGGGTATGCCTGCATCAATAGTATTCATTTAATTCTCTAGAAATAATTTGTTATTATTGTAGGCACACATACTTTTCATCCCTTCCTACTTCAGTAAAGTATTGCTTCTTTGATCAAGAATTGTAATTATAAAATTTTATATGTATTAAATATTCATAACATAAACATAAAAATGTACCACAAATCCTGGTAATTCAAAACATGCAATATCCATCTCTTGAGAGCCCCTCGCCCCCCTCAGCCCCAAAATCCAAAATTCATAGCTGATTTCCCAGGAACAAAGAATAGCAATAGCAATAGCAATAGCAATAGCAGTTAGACTTATATACCGCTTCATAGGGCTTTCAGCCCTCTCTAGGCGGTTTACAGAGTCAGCATATTGCCCCCAACAACAATCCGGGTCCTCATTTTACCCACCTCGGAAGGATGGAAGGCTGAGTCAACCCTGAGCCGGTGAGATTTGAACAGCCGAACTGCAGAACTGCAGTCAGCTGAAGTAGCCTGCAGTGCTGCATTTAACCACTGCACCACCTCGGCTCTTACCGGTAAGAAACGGTACAAAGAAGTCTACTGAACTTTTCATTCAAAAATAGATTATAAAAAGCAGGAATTGTGAACTTCCATCATGAAGTTTAAAGTACTGAATCAATACCAAGATGAATAGTGTGGAATGAATAAATCATCATGAGTCATTAGTTTTAGAATACACAAAGTACTGGAAGCTACTTCTGCTGACTGCTGGCTGCAGTTCAGCAGTTCAATTCGCACCAGCTCAAGGTTGACTCAGCCTTCCAACCTTCTGAGGTGGGTAAAATGAGAACCCAGATTGTTGGGGGCAACACGTTGATACTGTAAACTGCTTAGAAAGAGCTGTAGAACACTAAGTGATATTTCTATTGCTACCTAGCTATTCTAAACATACATGGAAAATGTTTTTTCTTGAAACAAAAAACAAAACCCAACAACCCATAACCATAAGAAATATTTTAATCCCAGCCAATTATATGAGAAAATTAACTGTTATGCCAAAGATCTCTCCTAATGCCAAAGATCTCTCCTAACTAATTTGTCATAATTTTCTTTTTCTGAAAAAGCACTCCAGGTGCTTTCAAAATGAGATCACTAACAGAACATGTGTGGCTCCTAGTTGAATGGAAATATCCATGTACTTGATAGAATTTATATTAGAACTTTTTCTGTGTATGGAACATTGTAGTAGAAGCTTTTACAAAATGTAATAGCTGCTGAGTAGACATATGAAAACAAAACAGGAAAATATCTACATGCATAATCCAGGAAAAGAACATTCCGATCTGCAAGCGTTAGCAAAACCATTACCATGGTCAACAATAGAAGAGACACAATGGAATTGATTGCAAAGTCTTAGTCCAAATGTAAGCTTTAAAATACACAAAGTTCTTTATTAGTAGTGAACATTCAATAGACAGAACAGGTAGCATTGTCAATTCAAGGTTTCTAAATAAGCTTAGCAATATTTTTTTTTAAAAAATTGAGATATTTCATACCTGGGTGATATTGTAGGAGAACTGTGGGTTTATGGTTCCAAAAGGTTTGGTAGCCTCCTTTTCAATTTATTTATTTTGTATTCTTTTAACTTAGATAGATATAGATATATAGATGATGTAAATATTTCTGTATTTTCCTATTCTCTCTCTCTATTTCTCTCTCCCTGCACTTTATCTCATTTTGTCAGTTAAGTGTTTTTTATAGGGCCTAATGTTTAGGTTATATTTAATATATTTAATCTATATATTTGTTGGCTTATTTTGGTATAGGGATTAACTGGTGCTAACTAAACTGGAAAATTATTGGAAAATCACCTCAGTAATTTTACAACATGCTTAATGTAATATATGCAGAGAAATGCAGTTAAATTCATCTCATTTCTGAGTGATTCTTTACTACCAAGAAGCCCATCCCTTGCTCTTCTTTGCCATTCTTTATGTTACCATTCTGGCAGCATGGTGATACAGAAAATCAAGTGTCCATGGTGCAGATTCAGAAGAACTATTTTTCTCCTTGAACTCAATCAAATAAAAGATTTAAGGGAAATTAAGGAACTTCTCAGATACCAAAACATAATACCTGAAGGTATTATAATGGGGGTGTCAAAATACTTAACATGATGTCTGCTGAGATTTGTAGCACTGCATTCCAAGGATCATGAGAATCTCATTTTCTCTTATGATAGTGGTACACACACACACACACACACACACACACAGACACAGACACACATACACAGAGACAGACAGACAGACACACAAACACACAAACACAAACAAACATTCTCCTTTGGGGAAAACAGAGTAAACCCCCCCCACCACTCCACTCTTTCCTTATTGTTCTGTAGTGAACTTCAAAAACTAGTTTTATTAGTGAAGTGACTTGTAAGCCTTTCTTGTCAGTTCCATAATGCCTAAAGAAAACATTAGGTATTTTTTCTTTTAAGATACATCTTTTCTGGGGACTATCCCACAGGACAAGCTGATAGCCTTGAAACACATAATATAGTCAATAATATAAGTACCACGTGTTACAAGAATGAAGTAGCCAGGATACTGATAGAATATAGGACCTCTGTAGATCTGACCACTGTTAAGATTGAGAAAACTAAAAATAAATTGCAATAAACAGAATCCTAGTCTACAGAGGATAGCAAATTGTAATTAAGAAGCATCAACATTAGGAGGCTCCAAATTGTTAATCAATTTTGATCCAATGAAAACAGCAAACCAATCGGCCATCAGGTGTAAATTAGTACCTGTTTAATGACATATCAATAGTTACATTTAAAATAACCATGGAAAATGAAATGATAATTAAAACTTGATAAAGTGTGGACTGTGGAAATAATCAGTGATGCTTCCAAATTTGAATAATATTGAAATTATTAGGAATGTTATTCCTTAATATGGATAACGGGTACCCTAACTACTGCTCCATAAATGATTTTGCCTAATAGTTAGAACTACTCATTGAACTGTGATAATTTAATGGTGAAATCCAACCAAATCAAAATCAATTAGACTTAAATCCTATTTATTTTAGTACTGCTAACTGTAGGAAGTTAGCACCCACCCCTCTCCTAGGAAAATGAAATATTCTAGCAAATATTAAAAAGGCAGAATAGTATACCTCCCTGGATGAGAAATGGAGAAACATGTTTTTTGTAGGCAGGAATCAGACTCACTCTTAATAGCGCCCCCCTTGCTCAATAGCCCACAGCAGATGTCAGCACTTAAGAGATAAAGAGCTAGCTAGGTCTATTCATAAGCAAATACCCTCACCCAAGATCCAACAAATGTAAGATTAGCCTTCACCCACAATAGGAATTGCCCAAAGCCCTTTAATTACATCATCACTCAGCAAGATTCAACCAAACTTTGGACTCAAGACGCTCTAAAGTTACCCTACATGGCCCCATAGGAGTCCAACAACCAATCAGAATACATTTCTTACATAGGAACAGGAAGCTCCAAGGCAGGGCCCAAGAGAGTAAAAATCTCTCTCACACCCATGTGCTTTTTTAAACCATTAAACCATCTTTCCAAACATGTTTCCAACGTCTATCTTCCCACTTGGAACTGAAACCAGATCGACATTTCTTCCAACATAACAAAACATGCTTTGCCTTGTACACTGCCAATGTTATTGTTAAACCAATGAGGATATACAGACTCTCACCATGACTAAAGATATTCAAAGAAGAGTACTTTATGGCTTCTCAAAGATCTACAACACTGTGATTTGCTTGAGCAAAATGATGCATTTGTTCTAAATAGCTAGATGATTTCTATCTAGTAACCAAGCTAATGTTTTCTAGCACCAACTGCATTTCAAGTTTGAGTAGTGAATGGGAAATGCTTTCTTGATTTGAAACACCTGTTGATTGAACACTTTACAATTAATTTAAAAGTCAAGGCTAAACCACCCCTTCAGATAAGGATTGCTGTGCTTTTAAAAAATCTTCTCCTCTAATTTAATGCCCTTGTGCATTCAAACATTTTTCATAAAGGACTGCATAAGCTTGAGGGGATAAAATAAGACTTGTTATTTGGGAAATCAATTTGATTCATTTTATTAAGGTGACTAGGTGCAGTTTCTTTCTAAGGAATAACAATAATCTAATTCAAAACTTTAGCAATGATTAATAAAAATACTTCCATTTTAATTTATTAACAAACAAAAATAAGATCAAGGAATAAAGTACCATGATTTCATTATGTTTGTCATTTTCTTGTTTGCTTAACAACTACCGAACTTAACTATTGTTGAAGAATTTTTGAGCCATGTCTCTTATACAGTGTTTCTCTATTTTGGCAGGTTTAAGATGCTTTGCTGGCTTGGGAATTCTGGGAGTTGAAGTCCACACATTTTAAAGTGCTGAAGCTGAGAAAAGCTGCCACAGAGATAGCATTTTGTTTTCATATGCTGCAGATAAAATACCCACAGAAATGGTAATTGCCACAAATTGAACCATTGCTAACTAAAGGTTATCCTTTACCAGTTCTCATGCAGTCAAACAGCATCATCTGGTTCAAGAGGAAGCTATCACTAGACATCTCTCTCTGTTGTATGCATGTGTGTGTAAACATGTCCTTCATCTCAGGCAAAGGTGCATAGAAACTAAGGGAAATTGAAAAAAGAGGAAAAACTCATAGCCCGACTGATTAAGGGCTGAATATCTTCATGAACATGGAATGTTAATTGTTACTGGAAATTTGGGAAGGGAGCAGAATAGAACAGAGGGTTCAATCCCTTCCAGATGACGATTCTAATACAGGAGACAAGAACTAGCAAACAAGAAATGGAGCAGTCACTAGAGGCAAGGGAGGCGGAGCCTCACCAGTCTCCTCAGGAAAAAGAAAGAAATTTAAATATTTTTTAAAAATAATTAAAGCCAAGATAGTTGCTACCAGATTCCAGGTCACAGTGGCTTGGTATCTGCTTAGTGTTAACCAAAGCAGGAGGCGAGAGAACTCGGGACCTCTTTTCCATAAGGAATTTTTCGCCTTCTAAAAGTTAATAAAGAGTTAAAAGGCAAAGAAGTTCAGATGGAAAAGAGGCACTAATTCTCCCGCCTCCTAATTTGGAAGCAGCCAATCGTGTCTTCTTGAGCACGCTTATGTTGGGCGGGGCGTGCTTCAGAGGAGAGAGGAGTGAGCGAGAAGGAGGAGGCTGCCTCTTTGCTGCAGACCTGGGCGCTTGGCGGCTCCCGCGATGCAAAGTAAGTGCCCCACCATCCCCGCTGCTACCGCCCGCTGCCCCAGCCTGCTTCTCCAGGCTCCGCTGCTGGAAGTCCCGGATCGCTTCTGGGGGAAGGCTGGGTGAGAAGCGGAGCGAAGCTTCTCTGCGGCCTCCCGGCGCTGCCCAGAGGCTCTTGCAGGAGCACATGTCAGCGGCCGGTGGCCTGGAGCGGCCCCGGCTGTGAGACAAGGGAGACTTAAAGCAGCCGCTGCCGCTGTCGCCCCTCCTTCGCCCGGCAGGGTGGTGGTGGCGGCAGCGGCAGTGGCTACTTTAAGTCTCCCTTGTCTCACAGCCGGGGCCGCTCCAGGCTGCCGGCCGCTGACACGTGCTCCTGCAAGAGCCTCTGGGCAGCGCCGGGAGGCCGCAGAGAAGCTTCGCTCCGTTTTTCACTCAGCCTTCCCCCAGAGGCAATCCGGGACTTCCAGCGGCGGAGCTTGGAGAAGCAGCGGACGCAGGCCGGGACAGTGGGGGGGGGGCAGCGGGGCACTTTGTATCGCGGGAGCCACCAAGCGCCTTTGCTGCAGACCCGGGCGCTTGGTGGCTCCCGCGATGCAAATTCCCCCCCCCCGCCGAGGCCGACCACTGCCCTGCTGAACCTCACCAGGTATCAACCTCACCGCACGTCACTGAAATGGAGTGTTGTATTGTAGGTCAGTGGAGTTCTAATTTAGAGACTTGTCAAGATAACTAGATTCAAGAATAGTAGAACAGATAGTATCTCTTCCACCAGAGTTCACAACTGTGAAAGATCTATTCTGGTTTTGCTGTCCATCTATTAATCTTCATACATTAAGCAGGCAAATTCTAGAGCAGACTGAAATCTAGTCCTATTGTAATCAAAATAAAGCAGATTTACTGGAAGACAGATTTCTGCGTATTAGTCAATCTGCCCTTTGTTCCTTAAGAATTCTGCAGGTTGTTCTCTCAATGCTGTGTTGTTATAGAAATATTGAATAATGCCTGTAATCATGAGTCCTCATTTTCTTCATTTTACCTTGATTTTATAAATTGGTGGTGGGTGGGTTAAGAATAGGTCACAGAGGAAACAAATGCATTGTTCTGTTTTCTTCAGTTTTGTTTCACAAAAGCATCTATACTTTTATATATAAGATATTACTTATCACAACTTAACAAAAATGATAAAAACAATTATCATAAAGCTGGCAGGAATTTTCATCAAGTTTTGATAAGCACTTGGATATGGATTGCATCCTTGAAGTCATTACTTGCTCCAACATTGCCCCCGCTCCCTTGCATTTCTTAAGAAAATAGAAGATTATGAGATAAACAAGAGCACTTTCTTAGGTAAGCTGGAGTTATAGAACAGAATAACAGTTGGAAAGGACCTTGAGGTCCAACCTCCTGCTCAGACAGGAAACACAATACTATTTCAGAGACATGGTTGTCCAATCTCTTCTTAAAAGCTTCCAGTGTTGGAACATCCACAACTTCTGGAAGCAAGTCAGTCAGTCCCCTGATTAATTGTTCTGTCAGTTTTCTCCTCAGTTCTAAGTTGTTTCTCACCTTGCTTAGTTTCCATCCATTGCTTCTTGTCTTGCCTTCAGATGCTTTGGAAAATAGGTTGACCTCCTTTGTTTTATGGCAACCCCTTAGTTATTGGAACACTGCTATTCAGGTAACCTCTAATCCTTATTTTCATTAAACTAGACATATCCAATCATTCTTTATATGTTTTAGCCTCCAGTCCCATAAATATATATTTTGTTTTTCTAGATAAATGTTTCCAAAAGAAGTTCCATTATTCCACATTTAGTATCAGCAGCAGGTGTATGTATACTATTTGGCTAATGTATTGTGTTTGCATTTGCCCAAATGGTTGGACAAAACAAAATGATTTAAATTTTGACCATATGAAATCAGTAAATCCGTAAAGATGTGGGATAAAGCTTTGGGAAAGTTGTTTGGAAAAGAGGCTTGGGATTGCAAAATGCAAAGGGAAATATGTATCTACAAACACCCATTAACAAGGAAAGCAAAATACATAATTGAGGCATATTTGTTAGAGTTGTCTTGGGAAAAATGCCTAATATTTTTTGGTTGTTTCTTCCTGCAATTTTTTTGTTCTTTCTCTACAATTTAACACTATCCAGAATTCTTTTTAAAATTTTTTTTAGTAATGATAATAATTGAATAGTAATAAAAAAGAATAATAAATGCAAAAGAAAAGAAAAAACGTAGAGAAAGGAAAAATAATTGAGAATTGGGAATATAGGTAATTCCATTCAGTTACCTTATCCATGAGAGGGAAGCATATTAATTTAAATTTATTAAATACATAAATTGGAGAAAAGGAAAATAAATATATAAGGAACGGATTTCCAAGCTTCATCACAATTATAAATGGTTTAAAAAACTTTTTATCTCTTAATTTATAATCAATCTTTTCTTCATTTTATATCCCAACTCTTTATCTACAGCCATGATGACCCAATGGTTAGAATTGAGGATTGTAGACTAATTCTGCTAACTGCTGCATGATGTTATAGATGGCATGGACTGATATAAAAAGATATTTGTATTTCTTCCACATAATTGGATAGAAAAATGTTTGATAGTATTTGGCATGAAGGCAAATATCTCCTGCCCCACCCCATCCTCCACTCCCCGAAAAAGGAAGAAGACATAAAAATGGAAAATAGCTTGGTGGTAAATGGTTAAGAAATCTGAAATGTAAGCATCATGAGATTTAAATAAAGAATACTCATTGATTCAATTGCTTTTTAACTATATCACTGATGTACTTCACACGTTTTGAATAAAGTGGATATGATCTATTGAAACAAAGTGGTAAAATATACTCCTTGTTATACATGAGTGTTTTTGAAAATCAGAAACTGAAACTGAATCCTTACTTGATATTGTAAAGATATATAATGATGACTAAAATGGAATTTAGATTTGACAGATTTATATACCTCAGGATAAAGAAAGGAAAAATGGAACACAATAAAAATGTTTATGTCATAAAATATTTTCCATAGAGGAACGCTACAAATATTTAGGAACATTTGAATCAGAAAACATCTTTCATTATGAAGTTAAAACTAAACCATTTTAAAATAGTTAAAATTATTGTGAAAAATTCTCAATTCAAGGTTAAATATTTGGAAATACAATTAAAACCATTTTTGAATGATTCTTGAAATGGGCAATTTAGATAAAAAATAATTGCAAACAGTGAACAGTGCATCACACATGGCATCTACAAAATGAGGCTGCTTGTATCTACATCAGAGGTAGGTTGCCAATTTTTCTACTACCAGTTTGCACATGCTTGCATGTGTCATGCGTGGAAGTGTCAGTGTGGGTGGGTGGAGCCTCCTTCCACCACTACTACTGGTTCGTCTGATGCGGGCCGAACCGGAAGCAACCCACCTCTGATTATCTATCTATCTATCTATCTATCTATCTATCTATCTATCTATCTATCTATCTATCTATCTATCTATCTATCTATCTATCATCTATCTATCTATCTGACTGTGTGTGTGTGTGTGTGTGTGTGTGCAGCATAATTGGACATGTTTGTTTGGAAATGTTTATTCCATTTGTATGCCAGCCTATTCCCGAGGGACTCAGGGCGGCTAACAAACAAGGTGGGGGGGGGGAATACAAACAACAGACAAAAGACAAAACAAGTTAAAAACAAAGCAAGAGTCGCAACAATTCAAGTGGGGCTGGGAATTCATCAGCCCCAGGCCTGCCGGAACAGCCAGGTCTTAATGGCTTTGCGGAAAGGCTGAAGGGTGGTGAGGGTCTGGATCTCCACGGGGAGATTGTTCCAGACGATTCTCTGGAACGCCTCAAGCAATTTCAACCAAACTTGGTACACAGATGACTTACTCTCTGGAAAAAAACACTGTGGGGGTAAGACATCCCTAACAACCTTCAGGGTGTGTGTTATGTTAATATAAAGCCTGTTGTGCCTTAAAATGGCTTTTACTGTACTGCCATAAATGGCTTTTACTGTACTGCCATAAAATGGCTTCTACTGTACAGCACAGTGAAGTTGCCCTGGTAGTGGCTTCACAATATTCCACAATGGGGCTCCCTCTGGTAAGGAGGAAAATCCAACATAAGAAATTACGTTTGGTCTGGACATTTCCCCCTTTAAATAAATACCTGTGCAATGCCGGGTTATCAGCTAGTTTAGTATAAAAATTGGAAGCTGTGGTTAACTACAGTTAAAATAGGCAGCCAAAGAACTAAAACATCAAGGTAAGTAAAAGAGAAATCATTCATGCAGTTTGCAAGAAAGCATCCTGAAAGCAGGAACAAAAATGACTATAAAAGTGAACTGTTTAGAAAATTGAAGATGCAAACTATTACATGGCCAGTTGTTTGTTCTGTGACCATGTTATTCTTTAAAATAAAAATGATGCATTCATGCTCCTTATATAACCAGCATAAAACAGACTGGCATTTGCTATATTTAAATTAAATTTACACATGCTAAATCATAGGTTGCACTACTATGAATTGCTGAATAGGCTACAGTTGATATCATTGTACACTAAGGAATATTAAAAGAAGTCACACTACATTATTATATGTGTTCATATTGCTATACCAATAAATTGTAGACAGTGTTTTATTTTTGTATAGGAAGTAATTTGTACATGTGTGAACTCACAGAAATTTAAAGTGGGAATTGAATGAAATGTTTAAAATCACAAGCAGTTGTATATAAAATTATACATTTATCAAGAACATGTATGTTAAAATAATGCTAGTTCTTAAAAACTGAACAGTTCTAAACTTATGGACAATATTTTTGCAATAAAAAAATAAATATATTTTCTGAATAAACTAAGTTGATGCAATATATTAAAACTAACAGGAATTAGGATCAAACTGATCTATGTTGGACAGGACTATAACATAATTTCATTCAGAAATTTCAACAGATTCTCATTAGTAAATGTAATAAAATATTAATAATTATTTATGCTAGTGTAATTAGAAAAGGATTTAGAGGAATGAATTGGTAAATAAAATATGAGCAGGTCTTTCTGGACCTATAAGTATTCTGAAGTGGTACAGTATGATAGTATTCAAATCCTTCAGGAGAAATATAGTAAATTAGCTCTGCATCTTGGTACCCCTTTACTGTTTATATAAACTCAAATGACTAAAACAATATAAACATAATCAAGAGTATTGCTCATTGTAAAATCCAGAAGATGTGATATTGTTAATAACTGCAACTCCAAAGGGTCTATCTATCCAAAGAATGATGGAAGAATTAAATAATCCCATAAAGCAGTATATCTCAACCTTAGCAATTTTCCTAATTTACAAAAAGAAGATTAAAGAGTAAGGAAATCCTTTGCATAATTTCCTTATATTTTGTCATTTTCTGGCTCAGCCAGCATAAGTGTTGTTGAAAGACCCTTAAATAGAGCCTCTAGAGCAGTGTTTCTCAAACAGCAGCTTAAAGATACCCAGGAATCCAGAGAGTTGCAGCTGACTCGTCTTGAAGTCCTGAGATTGAGAAACTGCCATAAAGAATATTTTGTTTTCATAAACTTCAGATAAAATGACCACAAAAAGGCTTATTGTCACAAATTGATGATCTATAAATCTACTAATGGTTATCTGTGTACCAATTCTCATGTAGCCAAATGGCACCATCTGGTTCAAGGAGGAGGAATCATTATACATCTTACTGTGTGTGCACATGTGCATGTAAACATGCTGTTTGTTTCAGACAGAGGTGCATATAAAATAAGAGAAATTGAAAAAAAAGAGGAAAAACTCAGACGCCAACTGATTAAGAGCTGTATATTTCCATAAGCATGGGGTGCTAATTGCTGCTGGAAAATTGAGGAGGGGGCAGAATAGATAGAATGCAGAATCCTGAATAAGAGTATTGTTACTTGATTGGAAACTTGATTAGGGGCCTTCTGCACTGACATTTTTAGTTGCAAGTTGCATAGCAGTGCTTTTATACCAACTAAAATTTATAAAAGTTCTCAGATGAGTCCTTTTCCTTCTAGATAATGTTCCTAATATAGAAGATAAGAACTAGAAAACAAGAAATAGAGTGTTGTACTATAGGCTAGAGGGATTCTAACATGAGGTAAAGCATAGAGACTAAGGGTAGTTGGAATCAAGAATAATGCACAGATAGTAACTTTTCCACCAGGATCCAGATCATTGAATGATCTATTCCAGTTCTGCAGTTCTGTCTAGCTGTCCTCATACATAAAGTGGGAAATTTTCAGACTAGACTCAAGTCTAGTCCTATTAGAAAGGGAATAAAACAAATTTACTGGGGGGGACGACAAATGTGTAGATACTAGTTAATCTGCCCCAAAGTCACTTTGTCCTGTACCTCAGGAATTGCAATATCTTCAATTAATTCTGTTCAAATTTCTAGCAATAACCTTGGAAATTTTGATTGAGTGCAAGTGAATGGAAAAACTAAAAAAAAAAAAAAAATCTTGAAGAAAAGAAATGTCAGCAAGCATCCTCTTCAGAGCTGCGATGTTCATTAGGCTGACTGAAGGCATCATTTCATTAAATTTAGCACTGCAACAATGCTCAACATAGTGAATTTAATGAATGCTGTGGGCAATGAAGCCAAAACTATTTTGAAGTAATTTGGAAGTGAACTATTTTCTTCAGCATGAGATCCAGCTCTCCTGTAAGGCTTAAAAATAAAGAACTTTCTCACTCACATTCGTATATGCTGTTTTTCTTTTATGAATGGTTGGAATTGCCAATTCAAACACAGTTGCCTCATGATGTCATGGCCTCAGAATTTGCATTTGCTTTGCTGTAAGAAAGAGCAATCAATCCTTAAGAAGTTTATAAATTTTCCAGAAACATGGCTAAAAAGCTCATAAAAATCGTATTTCGGTTATGTCTATAATTGCAAAAAAAAAAAAGTTCAGTTCTAAAATAGGATGAAGTAGGTTTTCAAAGAATTAGCAATACAAAAGCAAGGAGAACTGAAGTGCAAGCAGCAAAGAAGATTTTCTGTTTTAAAATAGAGAAGTTAATAGTAACAACAAAACAACAGACAATAAGCTTCTCATGAAATATTTGCAGCTTTGTGGAATTGTTCAATTTATCTAGGATATAATTTAGTTTTTAACTTTCAAGACTTTTTGTCCAGATTTTTCTGGATTCTAAATACTATTTTTTTTATCTATTGTTAGATTTAATCGGTTAGGTAGAACTTTGGTGATCAGAGTATCTGACATCAATAATTATGTTACCATATTATACTTGAGTATTAGTCCACCACTGGATACACTGACCTTCAAAATGTTTGTATGTTTTGGCTTACCTGTGCAAAAATCCATGGTATTTTGGTTAAAAAATCAAAAGTCAGCTTATGGCTGGATGGGCCTATGAGGAAATATATATGGGATTTACAAAAAATGATCATACTGATGAATAAGCCTAACCTATTTTGGGGGTGCGTGTGGGGGTATTTTGGCACCTAAAATCTCATTTGTAAAACGCTTATTTGTAAGCAGATATGATAAATGCATTCCAAGAAAAATTTCCTCAAGGATAAAATTCTGCAAGTTGTGCCTTTTATATTTATAGGAGGATTTCTTCAACTTGTAGCTAATCATAGCAATCCATCTCAGGAGCCAGACCAGTGAGTAGTAATATCCCAGAATTTTGATGTGGAACAATTTAAGAAAAACAGTAGGTAAATTTCCTACCCTTGCTTCTCCTTGTGATTTGGAGGAAAAATAATCACTACCATCTCTCTTTAAGGAATGTGCCTGGTTGGATGAAAGTAGGACAGTATTAGGAATGAAGGTTTAGCCACATGCCCATGGGATGAGTCACAGTATAGAATTGCTCTATGCTATCAATCAAGCTATTTTTTAAAATAGTATAATAATAAACCTACTTCCAAATTTAGCTCAACTGAAAAGTTGCAGATGTGGTAAAGGGAGGGGCCTCAAAGAGGATGGAGTTGACCAGGTGCACAAGGAGAGTTGTCGCTGTTCACCCTATCCCCCACCTCTTCTCTATGCATACAATGTGCAATCTTTTCATTAGTATGAACTGATATGGGTGGCAGCAATCAGTAAATGCTGCAAGTGAATGGCACTGTTGGCAGTGACTAGCAGCATGGGGAAATAACCCACGCAGTATGCAAAATTGCACAGGAGTAGGCACACTAGTACTCTGCAAAGTAATAGAAATAGAACATGCAGACACATGAAACCCCTTCTCAGCAGAAAAAAACAGAAAATGTTTATGCAATCACCAATGACAGGATCTGATGCCTGTTTTGATTGTACTAGATTACAGGTTCAGTTTTATTTTTTTACAGAACACTCTAATGCTCTTTTAAAATATTATAAAAATTTAAAAATACACTGCTTGTCCAGTGCTAGATCTATGAGAGTAAATTCTCTAAAAAGGGTTAGCAAAGCATCTTGGTGTCGCGGTTAATAGGATGTAACCATAATCCTGGAAAAAATACTGAATGTCAATTAACTCAGATGAAAATTTAATGAATTTTAAATATTTTGTGCTTAAGACTGAAATATTTAATCATTAAGGCTTTTTGTTCAGAATAACAAATTTAAGTTCCAATTGGATTCTGATTTGCATTTTTTTATATATATTTTGCCTCCTTTTAGTTCTTGCCTGGATAAGGATGGCAACTAGAAGGAAAAGTCCAGCAATCATTTAGCATCTTTTGGACGTATTAAGTTAATGTGTATTTGCAGATTTATGGGAAAATCTTTAAATGTTGAAGATGTTAATGTAATTTTGAATTACATACCAAAGCATTGGAATTTCTCAGGAATTAGGGTTGCATTAAGCATGGGGTATTGGCAAAAGAATTACCCTATTTTTCACTTCATAAGATGCAGTCCCCACCCCCCAGGGGGTGGAAATGTCTGTGCAACCTATGGAGCAAATATTGCAGCTGGGCCGTGATGGCGGGGTCCTTTTACAGTGCTGAACCCTGCTGAAGTGCAGGAGTCAATAGGCAGAGCTGGCACATGAGAGGAAACCTATCTGTGGTCCTCTCCGGCTCTGCCTCCTGCCTTCACTACACTGCTGTTCCATATTTGGTACTCCATATTCACCAGGGACGTGCAGTCACTAGAGGCAGGGGAGACGTGGCATCACCAGTCATGAGGAAAAGGAAAGAATTTTAAAGAATTTTTAAAAAATAATTAAAAAGGCCAAGGTAGTTGCTTCCAGACTCCAAGTCACAGTGACTTGGAGTCTGCTTAGTGTTAACTGTAGGGGGGGGGGGAGGCAAGAGAACTATGGGCCTCCTTTGCATAAGGAATTTTTCGCCTTTTAAGAGTTAAGCAAGGGTTAAAAAGTAAAAAATTCCGTATGCAAAGGAGGCATGTGATTCTCCCACCTCCTGATCTGGGAGCAGCGAATCATGCCTTGCAGTTGAACGACTGCGCAATCTAGCAGCAGGAGCCTTGCTTGTAAAACGTGCCTGTGTTGGAAAAGTTCATGTTCCGAGCAAGTTCAACTCTCCAGTGCGCACGTAAAGTTTCTTTGGTTTTTCCAACCTTTTACCATTATGTCTACGGAGAGGTTCTCAATCATTCAGATCTGCGCTTTTTCCAAAGGCGAGTGGACTTTCTGGGGTCCCCCCGCCTTTTCAGATGTTTCTCTTCTCATGCAAGAGGATAGAAGAACCGAAAGCTTCATGGATGAGAAGTGAAACTTTTTCAAAGGGGGGGAAAATACCCCAAGAAAGTCAACTCATCTTTTGGAAAAAAAAGCACCTTTGGGACTTTTTCTTGGGTTAATGTGCCTGGCATTTGGGGACTTTAAAAGGATGCATGTTTCTCTCTTGCATTCTTTATATTTTGCTACGTCCTTTGTTCAGTGTGTTGGTATTTCCATTGTCTGATAACTACCAGGACGCTTGTAATGTTTTGTTACAGCCGCCCAGTCCAAAACGCGATATTTCACATATTTTAAAGGAATAGTCATGGCAAAGCGAGAGGTTAATCCACTTTAAGCTCCAAGGTGGGGTTTCGCTGTTTTTGAAATGCTTTGCTGTAATCCGGTGGGGCGCATCGTATTTCCCTCCCTGCCTGGTTTTGTCGGTGTCAGCTGACAGGGTGCATTGTAAATGGTGATCGACTGCAAATGGATGAACCGTTAGGCCGGCAATTGCTTTTCCCGTTGGGCTTGCTCAAAAACACATGGTGGTTTTTTTGGTTTTTTGGCTTGGCTTGGAATAGCAAGGTGTACTTGGAAGGATGGCTGCTTCTATGCCAGAGGGAATCAGTTTGGGGGAGACTCGAGTTCACATTAAAAAGAATTAGTAATATATTGTTGCTAAGACTGGCCGCCCGCAAAGGACCTCCCCAGTCTTGTTTTGATGAGTGCGGGGCAACTGATGGTAGTTTGCGCCGGCCGTGCCCACTCAAACTGCCTCAAACTAGCCTCAGTCACCCCATGTTCAGCAAAGCAAGCCCGGGGAGGTCCTTTGTGGGCAGCCAGTCTTAGCCGCTTGTGCCCGGCTCTGCGGCTGAAGTGAAGCCCCAAAGCCCCCGCTGCCACTGGAATATCTGCTGCCACCTCCTCCTCCTCCAACAGCACTGCTGGATTTGCCGACCGACACCGCGGCTGAGGTGAAGCCAGCAAAAGTCTCACCGGTGCCCCCGCCTGTGGCAGCGGCATCTCCCCCTTTGCTCGGAGCACCTGAGCTGAGCTCTGCATTACC
The DNA here is from genome assembly GCF_009769535.1 of Thamnophis elegans. Taxonomy (NCBI): domain Eukaryota; kingdom Metazoa; phylum Chordata; class Lepidosauria; order Squamata; family Natricidae; genus Thamnophis; species Thamnophis elegans. The sequence goes on along the minus strand of NC_045558.1, from coordinate 51,592,762 downwards.
CCTGCCCCCTCATCCTCCACGGTGCTTTTGAGGAGCCATGAGTCCATGGGAGGGAGCGGGAGGAGGAAAAAAGGCTGCAGCGCCGGGCAGCAAATGTGGTGGTGCTGTTGGAGGAGGAGGAGGAGGAGGCAGCAGCAGTTATTCTGGTGGCGGCGGGGGCTCGTCGGCATCTTCAGCGGCAGCCCTCCCCCCCCATGAATAAAGCGAAGTGGAGCAGATCCATGCAGATGATGTCATTGCAACATGACTGGAGGTGGAATTCTGGGAGTTGAAGTCCACAAATCTTAAAGCTGTGCCGGGGCTTCAGTGGGGCTTTCGTGCTTGCCTGACCGGCCATGAAGCTCCCCACACGTCACTGATATTCACAGTGAGACAGTGCTCCATATTCAATTTTTTTCTTGTTTTCTTCCTCTAAACCCAGGTGTATCTTATGGTCCAGTGCGTCTTATGGAGCAAAAAATATGGTATATTAAGAAATTGGAATAGTGATATTATTCTAGATGTCAATGAATTGTTTATTTATCTGTTTTGAAAGACAGTATTTGCTAATGATTAAAGGATGCAGCAATATGTATTACTATAGTACAAATTCTATTATATGCAATACCTGGCATTGTTCATATTATAGCAATGAATTAATTAGTAAACTAGTGACTATTGCTTTTCCTTTTTTCTCTTTTTAGTTTGCAGCTTTAGTTTGTAATTTTATTTTATTTTTTCTTTAAGATTAAAGATTACTTTGTTTAAAAGAGGTTACAGCAGAAAAAATCCACCTAGTTTATAAGTACTTCCATGCGAGGGGTGGAAATTCAGCCCTGTGCTTAATGGAGGATGAACTGTAGTTTTTACCTTGAAGTATACTTTACAATTAAGAAAAATAAACCCGAGATATATTCTAAGAAAACACATTTTAAATAACAAATAACAAACAAGCTTACTAGCTAATGATTACATTTTGGCAGAGTTCCTAGCCTACCTCCTCAGCAAGCAAAAAAACAAAACAGAAAGTGAAGAGAAAAAACATGCATAGTGAGTTTACAGATAAGAGTCATGTTTCAGAGTTTAAGCACAGCTGGCAAAATAAAGAACATCGTGACACCCCTTCTTTTTGCCAGTTGAGCGGACATCAGGTACATCATCAAATAAGGCACATCTTCTTACGCAGATGCTCGTGTTGAGCTGCTGGAAGCAGTTTGTTGAGCATGTCAGCAATTTGATCATGTGTAGATACATATTGCAATTTAACAAAACCTTGTTTAACTAATTGTTTTATGTTTTGATAACGGATGTCACCTAGAATCTGTGAAACGTGACTCAGAAATATAAACCACAGATTCATTGTCTTCCATTACGGTGATCGGTCGAATCGGACGAGATATCTGTGACTAAAGCATCAAACCATGTGAGAGAATTACATGCATCTGAAACACAAGCATATTCAGCTTCAGTAGATGAACAAGAAACAAACTTCTGTTTCCTCACTTGCCAGTAAACAGGACATACATTTAGGAACATCATATAACCTGAAGTACTTTTAAGTGATTTCTTATCACTCGCCCAATCAGAATCTGCATAACAACATAATTCTGCATAATCAGTATGTGTTGGTTCTAACAATAACTTCATGTTTAGTATGTTTTAGGTATTTTAATAACTTCTTAATACATGTCCAATGAAACTGTTTTGCCTTACCTACGTTTCGAGACAAAAGATTAACACTAAGTGCAATGTCGGGTCTGGTCAACTACTAATATACAACAGTGACCCAATGACTGAACGATAAAGTGTTTGATCCTGGAATTCAGGAATTGATTCATGTGTCAAGTTGTAAAAATCTGTTTGCATAGGTGTCTTTGTTGTGTTAGCATCCTTCATATTGCATTGATGCAAAATGTGTTCAATTTTATCCTCTTGTGAAAGACTAAACCCCTTCTGTGTTTTGTCAATCTGAATAGCTAAGTAAGTGTTAATATGACCTAAAGATTTCAATGTGAAGTATCTCTGCAAAGCTTTAGCAAAAATCTCACTCATTTTCTTATTTGGACCAATATAAACAATATCATCAACATAAACAAGAATTATCTCATATATATTGTTAGATCTTTTTGTGAACACGGACTCATCAGTTTCGGACAATAAAACCCATTAAATTTAATTTGTCAGTAAGGCATAAATACCACATTAAACCAGATTGTTTCAGATGATAAAGACTTTTGTTTAGAAACCAGGTATCCCCTTCTGCTGTCGGAATCCTGGAGGACCTCTCATGAAGATTTCTTCATCTAGGTCAGCCGTGTCAACTTCGAACTGGAAAACTTCTAAACCAAGGATAGTTGCAGTGGCTAAAGCAATTTTTACACTCTCAGTTCTGACTGTAGGTGAGTAGGTGTTTGTGTAATCCTCAGGATAACGTTCAGCGAAACCCTGAGCTACAAGTCTGGCCTTGTACAATGATTCACCATTTGGCTTCTTTTTGATTCTGTAGATCCATCGACTGCCAATGACTTTTGTTTGCTGGAGGTTTTGCAGGTGTAAATACTTTAAGTTTCTTTAGACTGTCCATTTCATTCTGCATTGTCTTCTACCACTTCTCTTGCTCTGAATCAGGAAGATGCTTGATTTGTGTGAACGTATCAGGAGGAAGTGTAACATTGCAAATCAAAGGCAAGGGTGTTTTTGACAATTGCCACAAATATCGCTGTGGAGAGATTCCCTTTGTGACCCTCTTGAAACATCTCGGAACAACAGTCCATTCTTCTTCTGCTTCGTCCTCATCCTCACATTCGTCGTTAGAATCAGCATCCGCTGCTCGCGAAGACGGAACATCAGGTTGAGAAGAACTAGTGGATGGAATATCTGCCTGTGAATCTTGGTCATCAGGCTGCGTGGCATCTACACCATCATTTCTAGGAAAATAAACTCCAGAATCATTGGAATGAATCCTGGACCAGTCAACATCTTCCTCAAAATTAGCAGATTGGGAAATCACAATTACATGTTTAGAGTCAATAAATTTGCTCCATTTTGAATTATCATCAATACTCATAAATCTCAGTCTCTTTGCTGCTGGACCTCCTTTTTTTCTTTGAGCTAAGGGAATGTTCACAATAGTGTATGAACCAAAAATATGGAGGTTCTTAAGATCGGGCTTGTAGCCATACATCATGAAGAAAGGAGTCTGATTTATTGCACTGCTCCAAATATGGTTGACAATGTAATTTGCATATTTGATAGCTTCACCCCAGTATGGGTTACTGAGGTTGGCATCTTCTAGGAGACAATGCATCATGTTTTGTAGGACTCCTTGTCTTCGTTCTGTGACTCTGTTATGAGCCGGTGTGTACGGGGCCGATGTCTGGTGAAGAATTCCATTCTTACGCATTCAGTCCTGGAAACACTGAGACATGAATTCGGCACCACGGTCACTTTGGGTTTTGGTGATGTGAACTTGGTGTTGGATAGAAACAAGGACTATAAAGTCTTTAAAGATCTGAAAAGTCTCAGATTTCTCTTTCATAGGATATACATATCCATATCTAGAGTAATTATCAACAATTGTTAGAAAATATTTTTTACCACCAAGTATTGGTGGAAAAGGACCCACAATGTCAGTGTGTACCAAATCAAAAATGCTTATTGACAGGCGTGTAGTGCATTTGGGAATGGCTGCTGCTTTGGATTTGGCCTTCTTGCAGACAGCACAATCCAAAAACACCTTACACCCCTTTAGATCTAAACATTTTGCGAACTCCGGCATTTTCTTAAAAACACGGAAATTGGCATGCCCCAAACTTCTATGTCACTTGTGGATATACCTGGAATGCAAAGGTTTACCAGTTAGTGAATTTGCAACATTAACAGTTCTCTGAGCAACCTGTTTTCTTATTTTCTTTTTGTCAGCTTTAGGAGCCTTTGGAGTAGCTACAGGATCTCTCACTGGAACATCTCTCTCTGAGCTGTGCTCTCCTCTTTTGGAGTTTGTATACTTGCCTGTGTTTGCGGTTTAGACTTTGGTCTTATGTAAAAAACACCACCAATTAGCATGGTTTCAGCAACAATATCTCCATTATTAACTATGTAACTTGCTTTTTCGAGGTGGTGAACCTGGAACTTTAACACTCTAGACATGACTCTGACTACGCAAATTACTACTTGCTGTAGGTATGTAATAAACATCAGGGATGAATGCATCAAGCTCCTCAACATAAACAGTTCCTTTCCCCATAACCTTACAAGAATGATTGGAGAAAGAATAATGTTCATGTAGTTCAGGTTCAGACTCATGCATCTCTGTGAACAATTCCTTTCTGTAGATAACATGCAATGCTGCCCCACTGTCTAAAGTCCACAAAAGCTGCCTGTCATACTCTGGATATGGTTGTGGTTCGTTGGTTAAGGCCAATGTGGCAAGTGGAGCTTGTAGATCACGCCTTCGACCACGATGACCTTGTCTTCTGCCTCTGCCTCTGAAATCTGTTCCTCTGGGCTGGTATGTGGCGGGAGCTGGAACTCGTTGGAGACAATCCCGGGTGGCATGTCCCATACATTTACAGACGTAGCATCTTGGCATCCTTGGAACGTAGGCTCTTCCTTGGAAAGTACGCCTCGCTGGAACTCTTGATGTGGGTGATCTTCACAAATGTGGCATGGCTAACATGAGTGCTTCTTCTTCAATTAAAAATCTGCAAACATTGTCCACTGTGTGTTGAGCAATAGGCACTTGGTTAATCTTTGCAATGGCATCTTTCCATTCGTAATTCAATGAGTTAATGATAATGCTTATCATTTGCATATCATCAATACAATGACCTCTTTCTCTTAATTCTTTTCTCATTCCTTTCAGTTTCGTTAAATGTCCTCCAATTTGTTCACCAGGTCTCAATCTCGAACCATGGAACTCAGACATGAGCAAACATGAAGATTCGATTGAGACTGGCCTATAGCAATTTTCCAATTGAACCCAAATTTGTTGGGCTGTTGCATCAGAGGGAAAATAACCTGCAATTCAGTATCCATGGACATCAATAATGTTGTGCAAACCTTAGTCTCTAAGTCTCTTATTGCAGGAGTCCATGGCTGGGCAGGAGGATTAAACACCATACAATGGGCACCTTCTCTGCGAAGCAAAAGTGCAACCTCACTGACCCAGGCCTTATAATTCTGTCCTGACATTTTTAATTTTGATTCACCAGTCAATGGAGCAACAGAAGATGCCTGATGAGGAATGTGCATTTGGAATGCTGGCTGTGTAGGTAAAAATACTTGTTGTTGGACCTGGGGTTGTTGTATTACAGCTGCGGCCGGTGTTTGAACTGCAATATTAATATGGCCTGCTGAAGACACAGCCATTTGCCTTTGCTGCATTAAGTATTGTTGTGCTCCATCTAAGAAAATACCAGCACCACCAGGGGATACTGGAGATTGGGCCTGTGGAGACACTTGTTGCTTTGCAGCTTGAATAGCTGAGTGAGTTAAGGACATGCTTGATAATGTTTGGTGCTATATCTTTAATTGTTCTTGGAATTTACAATGCATGTCAGCTTTCTGTAGTAAATTACTTTTGCCAGGAGATGGCACTGCAGTTTCAGTTTTAGGCTTCTCAGTTAAACTTTCTCCCTGCGTGGCATGTATAAATTGAGAGGAAAAAACGTCATGTGACAATTGTGACTTGTACAGAGCTCTCTGTTCTGATTTGCCTGACACAATATCCACCAGGGGGAGTGTCTTAGGCTCTGGAGAAAAAGCCAAGATGGCATTTTCAGAAAATTGAACAACAGGAGAGTAGTATCATGTTTCTGAGCTCTCTTGTAGTGAAGTATATAACGATGTCTCGAGGAAGCTGTTTCTGCTTTGCCACCCAGGAGTTAATGCGATAAACTTTGTCGATCTGCCAGTCGAGCTTAGTTCCTGGTCTTCCCACCAGACGGTCAAAGGCTTCTGATAGAATCTGTTTCAGGTTCTCCTGTTTCTCCTCACACAGCCCCCTTACTCTTAATGCCAGCTCCATTTGTCTATACTGTATCATAATAATTTCTTTTTCAGCATTTTCAACTTTTTGTTGCACCACCTCTGTTTTCGATGTCAAGTTGGTATTAGCCTCATTAAGATCCTCTAGACTATCTTCAATTCTGGAAACATGTTCTGTCAATACAGTTACAAGTCCCAGTATTTCATCTTTAATTTTAACAACCCTGGCATCAATTTTATCATACAACTCCTGTTTAAGTTCTTTTATTTCCCCTTTTATTTCTTTTATTTCTTCTTTTCCCTCCTGTTTTATCTCCTCTTTAAGATCTCTAAGTTTATCTTCCATTTTAATTGTCTGAGCGTTGAGAGCCACATTTAATTCACTCAAAAAGAATTCTTTCGTTAACAAGTCTCCAGCAGGGGGTGTAGGGAGCGGAGGCTGCGACCTTGTGCCAGGCACTGGGGATGTACCCCTGGGAATAGAGGGTGACGGTTTTAAATTAGGATTTGGTTTTGAGGCCATTCCAAATTTTATCTTCAAGCAGTTAATAAAACTCTACTGGCCGACTGTGCAGCTATAGGAAGAGATGCTGAATTTCTCCATTTGTTTTGAAATTTGAGGCTTGGCAAGGCTTTACCAAGGATTTCAGAAAATAAGCATTGTAACAAGACAGTTCAGCAGATTCATCACCATTTGAATTCCAGATAAGCAAAATTAATGAGAGAAAGGAAGTCTTGTAAAAATGAAACTAATTAAAAAGTTTCTGCTGGCCGATTGTGAGGCAGGGTGATAAATCACTCCTGTCTCCTTTGAAGTTTTAAAGTTCTGTAGCGTTTAACAAGGAGATTAAGAAAATAATCATTGTTACAGGAGAATCCAGCCGGCTTGGCGCCATTTTAAAAGCCTCTAAGTAAATAGATTTTCAGAAGAAGATCTTGTAAAAAAAAAAAAAAGAAGCTAGGATCTTGGTAAACAATTAATGTCCTTGTAAACGGATTCAGCTCGCATTAAAATCAAATAAATCAAAACTGCGAACTGAGTGGGAGAGATCTTACTTTGTACTGCGCAAGGCAGTTTGAAGTTTCCAGCACGGACGCCGTTCTGCCTTGGGCTGGCCCCCCTCTCTCTGCAGACACAAAAGCTGCAAAAATAGAAGGGCATTTGCCAGCAAAACTATATCTTCTTCCCTTCTTGCCTGAAGGATAAGAAACCTGTTAGACGTCAGGTAGATGATCATCTAAACAGATATGTGACCAGGAATTTGGGGGCAGCTATTTTAAGTTGCCACCATCAGTAAGCTCCGCCCAGGAAGTCGAGGGCATGCATAATTATAAGGGGGCATCGCCGACCTCGGTCAAAGCATTTTGCCCTCAAGAGCAGCCTTTTTGCAGTCTTCTCTTTCTTGGAACGTTTGTAAAATACTATTTACTTCTTCATCAGAGACATTTATATCTGTTGCAGAATGCTTTCTTGTTTCTTTTGGCATTCTTAGAAGTGATTTACATCAGCATTCTGAAGTTGCTAAAATAAGCATCTATCTAATTAACCTAAACGTTTATCATTAAAGTAACAAGCAAGGAAAAAATCATAAATCTTTAAACCACCCTCTGCTACCATGTGTGGGGTGGAAATTCAGCCCTGTGCTTAATGGAGGATGAACCATGGTTTTTACCTTGAAGTATACTTTACAATTATGAAAAATAAACCCGAGATATATTCTAAGAAAACACATTTTATTGTAAAATAAATAACAAACAAACTTACTAGCTAATGATTACATTTTGGCAGAGTTCCTAGCCTGCCTCCTCAGCAAGCAAAAAAAACAAAACAGAAATTGAAGAGAAAAAACATGCGTAGTGAGTTTACAGATAAGAGTCAGTCTACCGTATGTCTCAGAGTTTAAGCGCAGCTGGCAAAACAAAAGAACATTGTGACATTACAAACCTTCAGATATGTGGCAAAAAAGGCATACCTGAGAGACCACCTCCTGCCAATTACCTCCCAAAGACTGATTAGATCGCACAGACTAGGCCTTCTCCGGATTCCATCTGCCAGCCAATGTCAGCTGGCGACACCCCGGGGGAGGTCCTTCTCTGTTGCAGCTCTGGCCCTCTGGAATGAGCTCCCCATTGAGATCCAGACCCTCACTACCCTTCCGGCCTTCCACAAAGCGACTAAGACCTGGCTGTTCCGGCAGGCCTGGGGCTGTTGAGTTGTCCAGCCCCACTTCAGATTTGTGATTGTTGTGTAATTATAAACTGTTCTTTATTTTATTTTATTTTATATCAGCACAAATATAACCCAAATATAACAAAGGCAACCGTAAAAATATTGGGTTTCTGTCTGGATGGTCTCTTATGGCTATTGTGAGTGTGGACCTGGTCTCATTCTTCATGTTTGGGATTCGTTTGTTAATGAGGGCGGGTTTCCAAAGGGCTGGCAGGCGGGAGGTGTCGTCTCGCCTGTTCATGCTATGTGGGTGTTTTTCTATTTCGATTGCTTCCCTGATTATACGGTTGTTGAAGTGTTCGGCCTTGGCGATGGTTCTTGTCTTAGTGAATATAGCAGTAGACTTATATACCGCTTCATAGGCCTTTCAGGTCTCTCTAAGCGGTTTACAGAGAGTCAGCATATTGCCCCCAACAATCTGGGTCCTCATTTTACCCACCTCGGAAGGATGGAAGGCTGAGTCAACCCTGAGCCGGTGAGATTTGAACCGCTGACCTGCTGATCTAGCAGTAGCCTGCAGTGCTGAATTTAACCACTGCGCCACCTTGGCTCTTGAGAAGTCAATTTTATGTCCTGTGGCTTTGAGGTGTTGGACCAGGGAAGATCCTGGATCCTGGATCTAACCAACCACTGCCTATCTAACACATACTTTATTCACAATGGACAAAGATACAAACAGATGGAAGGAGCACCCATGGGATCACCCCTCTCACCTGTCATTGCCAACCTCTACATGGAAAACTTTGAAACCCAAGCTCTAGAAAAATCTGACTTCAATAAGACAAGAACCATCGCCAAGGCCGAACACTTCAACAACCGTATAATCAGGGAAGCAATCGAAATAGAAAAACACCCACATAGCATGAACAGGCGAGACGACACCTCCCGCCTGCCAGCCCTTTGGAAACCCGCCCTCATTAACAAACGAATCCCAAACATGAAGAATGAGACCAGGCCCACACTCACAATAGCCACACAGAATACTACCAAAAAACATCCACAAAGAAAACAACCAAAAACACAAACTGATGAGGAGGCACGACCCAGAACCAGAAGCCAGACTGCTAAAGCACAATCAGCCTCTTCAAAAACCCCTCCTACCCTCACAGGAAACACAACCCCCCAAACAATCAGAACAGAACACCCCTCCACCAAATAATGACACACTTCCACCTAATCAAGACACACCCAAGCCCCCATTCAATCAGTTTTAATCCCCTACTGGCAGTTAAAACTTAATCCCCTACTGGCAGTTAAAATTTAATCCCCTACCAGCAGTTATAAGGAACAAACAGCCAAGATCCCACACTACTCCTGGAAACACCAAACCTGAAGTAGTCAGCAGCAGCCTGAAGATGACGAATGTGACTTCGTCGAAACGTCGCCAAGACATCTCCAATTCTACGCGGGAGAAAACCCGAACAACTAGAGACATATATATATATATATATACATACATACATACATACATACATACATACATACATACATACATACATACATATATATATAAATAAAATATTTATGCTTATAATGCTTATATATTTATATTTATCAGCATAAATATAACAAATGTAACAAAAAGGCAACAGTAAAAAATATTGGGTTTCTGTCTGCATGGACTCTTGTGACGAGCCGAAGAATAGCTACAATCAATTAATTATTTGTAGCTTACAGGATAGGAAGCCTGATGGTTTAACAAAATTTGTTAGGGTTGCATTTAGAATAGTTGTTGATTTATTATTGTATTTTGACACTAAAAAGAACCAATAGTGCAAGCAAAAAACTTTAATCTTTAAGAAATGTTAGATTGGTTGTTGTAGGTGATCTTCCTTGTATTTAGCAACTGCTTGGGTTGCAGGTTAATACAATTTCTCCTTTTAAGCAGAAGCTCTTACATTATTATTCTCCACACTGCAGTATATCTATTACTCTCCATGGGAATGCTATAATGTTGTGGCAATACCATTCCACAGTTGTCTTTTAGCAGGTGTTTCATGTCAGAAGTATTACAAGGATGATGAAACTTAATATAGAATTACTAGATAAATTAAACAGGAAGATTTTCAAAAAGAAAATGCTTTCATTCTCTTCTGTAGGTTGTCATTTAAGAAGTATAGCAGTGTTAGAGAAACAAGTTACAGAAGAGGCCATGCTTTTCCTTACTATAAAAGAGAGTTGATAATCTGGGTTGTAATTGCTATTGCTTTCTACAGTATCTATAAGAGAAATGTTGCATACAGAATGCTTCTAGATCAGGGGTGTCAAACTCACATCATCATGACCGGGTCATGTGACATTATCAGGACTTTTTTTCCCTTTGTAAAACCAGGTATGGGAATGGCCAGGACGTGACACATCTGGCCCATGGCAAGGAGTTGGACAGCTCTGCTCTAGATGTAACCTTTAACCACAATTATATTTCCTCATTCAAAGAATTTTACAAAGGTACAGGGGATGCTATCAGCCTATCTTTTTCTTTGTACATTACTCTGTTAAGGAGGAAAAGATAGCACAATGTTTTTGGATCAGCAACACCAGAAAATGTTTATACTTTGTATGGTTGTGGGACCAGAGAGAGGTGATGAGGAAACTGGCTGGATCAGGTCCCAAAAGCAGTTTCAGTCTTTGAATTTTCCCCCAATAGAGATTTGTTTAGATTCATTCTTTTAGGCTTCATGGAAACTCTGAAGACGTACCTCTCAGCCCTACTGTAACACCAGTTAAAGGAAAAAGAGGTACAAAAAGCAGAAAAACATTTACAGATGCGATTAGGAAAACACAGGTAATGGAAGCTGCACAAAAGTATTGTCAAACTCACCCCCAAGTCAATAGAAAGGCTGTAAAAAAGCCTAATAACCCCTACATTAATCAGTCACAAATGGGATCAATGACTTGGACTAATAGTATTTATCTGGTTTTAAATATGAACCTCAGATTGATTACTCCAGGGACAAGATTGTTAATCTTGGACCCTGGTTATCCTGTGCCTGGTGCCATGCTCTAAAGTGGCAGGATGAGAGTCCCGGGGTGTGCTGCAATGGTGGTAAAATCCACTTCCCTCCCCTTCAGCCCTACCCTGAATACTTACACAGCCTTCTCACCCACCAGCATCCAATGGCAAAGCACTTTCTTTCTGCTATCCTGAAGTACAATGCTTCCAAATGACATCTTTTGGAGCCAGAGAGGTGAAGGAGGGAAATTTTATGCCAATATTCAAAGTGCAGGGGCAGGTCTACCAGAGGATAGGGAGTAACATAGTGCGGCCTCAGTAGCAGCCTTCATTTCTCCAGATATACTTTGTTGGTGATGATGACAATGAGAGGGACATCTGTTGTGGAATCTACCCAGGCATTAATCTACAACTGGTTAGCCAACAACAGAAGTTGCTGCGTGAACACAAGTATATTCTGAAAATTAAGGCTGCTATTGATTCTGCTCATGGAGAAGATGGCTATTACATCAATATATCTCAACGCGACCCAAACACCAAGGTTCCTCTCAAAAAAAACTGTGTTTGCTACTGCCTTTTACAGCTCCAGGACAACGGAGCATGGTGGAGAAGTATGCTACCTACTGCTGTCCCAGTTCCGTAGTGAAGAACAGGTTTGCAAACGACTAGTTGATTCACATGCTCCTTTTAAAAAAATTTTTTTTTTTTTATTTTCAAAACAAACATACAATTCCTCCTTCTTTACATATTATAGAAAGTGTACCAGCTGGTTACAAAAGGCTTTTGTGCATCTCTTCCACCGTCATCAAATATAATTCATATTAATTCAAATATCTTAACTCAAATATTTATTATATTACCATCATCATACCTCCACTTTTATTTGACTATAGTTATTTAAACATCCTTCATCCTTAAATATACCAAGATTCAATACATAACCACATGCTGGCATTTCATTTACTTATTTGTAAAATCGTCCATTAACATTAAGTCCTCATATCCTGTTTTAGCTAAACATTCATAATATTTAATACCAAAATTTTCTAATCCTCCATGTATATAATTTATTATCATTATCCTTTCTTTATTTAACTATATCCTATATCATAATATTTCCCCCCTATTAGTTAAAACAACTGTATCTAGTTTTGTTTTTTATTATAATTTTTATTGTTATTAATAATCTTTATATATAGTCCAAAAATATTTCTAACCTTCCCTTCTCATATCCAATTATTACTTATCATAACAGCTCAACATTGTATACATTACTATCATTATCAATTTTTATTTAACTATACCTATTACCACTGGATTTAACTAAGTTTCGCTAATTTTGAATTATACTCTTCCATCTATCAACCTGTATCTCTCCAATAACAAAACAATCTTATATCTACTGCCATTTGTGGATCCAATTCTCCAGACCACTGTTCCCTCTAAGGTGCGCGGCTGCGCGGCCGCGCACGTGGCAAGAAACCCCCGCGCAGAGGTTTCTAACTGCCGCGCAGAGATTTCTATCAAAGCAAACGTGGGGAAGTCCTTTGCAGGCGGCTAGAACTGGCTGCCCGCAAAGGACTTCCCCAGACTGGGAGAGATATTAAAAAAAACAGCGGTCCTTCTAGCTCGCTTTGTTGCTTGGTTTGCTGCAGCCCTGGGGAGCCATGGAGAGGGCGAGTCAGAGGCAGCCCAGCACCTGGCGTCCCCCCCCGCCTCAGCGGCACCGAGATGGCTCTCCTGGACACCTGACCTGCCGGTATCTCCCCCCCCCGCTTTCCGCCTTCCGGAAGCCCATCGCTTCGGGCGCTTCAGGCTCTTTCCTTTCCTCCCATCCCTTGCCCTGCTTTTTGCTCGAACGGAATATCTGCTGCTGCCTCTTCCTTCCCCAACAGCACTGCCGGATTTGCCGGCCAATGCTGCGGCTGAGGTGAAGCCGCCAAAGCTCCCACCAGCACCCCTGCTTAGGTGAGGTGTTCCGAGCGGAGGGGGAGGCAGGCACCGCTGCCGCTGCCATGGGCGGGGGCGCCTGCGGGAGCTTTGGCGGCTTCACCTCGGCTGCAGCGCTGGGCAGCAAATGTGGTGGTCCTCTTGGAGGAGGAGGGGGAGGCGGCAGGAGTTATTCTGGTGGGGGGGAGGCTCGTCGGCATCTTCAGCGGCAGCCCTTCCCCCTGTGAAAAAACCCGTAGATGGAGCAGATCCACGCAGATGACGTCGCCGCCACATGACTGGAGGAGGAATTCTGGGAGTTGAAGTCCACAGTCTTAAGCTGTCAGGTTTGAAGATCCCTGTGTTTTTTTTCCCTAAAGGGTTATGGGTGCAAGGATCTTGTAACTTGACAGCTTTAAGACTTGCATGCTTCACTGCCAGAGTTTCTGAGCCAACATGACTGGAGGAGGAATTCTGGGAGTTGAAGTCCACAAGTCTTAAAGCTGTCAGGTTTGAAGACCCCAGAGGTTTTTTTTCTAAAGGGTTAGGGGTGCGAGGGTGTTGTAACAATAGCTTTAAGATTTGCGTGCTTCAAAAGCTAGACTTTCTGAGCCAACATTTTGGTTGCTAAGCAGGACCGTTGTTAAGTGATACTGATATTATATAACACTTTTAATTAAGCGGGTACCTTGAATAAACATAACTTTGAGTTTCAAATAATACTGATTTTGTTGTTGTCTTAGGTGACATCTGTTAAAAAAATTCAGGTGCTCAGGCATGAAAATGTACCGCTCAAACACTATACTTTTCCGCTCACACTGAAAAAAAAATAGAGGGAACATTGGTCTCTTTCCTGAAATAGGAAATGGTTGAGCAGGAGATTGGACTACAATACCTCTAAGGTTCTTTCCAGCTCTATTCTATTCCACCATTTTAAGATGTCTTTTTTCATTTAGAAAAATAAAACAAAAGCTATGAAAGTACATTATTCTTATAATTATGTTATTTCATCTATAACTCTCTTGTATATAGTTTCATAGAATTTTCTTCCCATCTACCTGAAAATGATCAGAATTATGACATTGGATTGAGTACTGCATTATGCTTGGCATAGGATGCCTTAGAAAAATACCCCTTTCCAACTCTATTCTAATAACTAATTTGCTTTCTTCTCTTTTTTGATCTTTGCTGGTCTCTTTTTTGAAATTCATTTTATAACATCTTTGATTTCATTCTACAGTCATCTGATTCTCTCTTATTGAAGTTCAGGATTTTACAATTGTTCCTGATATTTTCCTTGAAAATGGTGTTATATGCTCAAGATAAACTGGTTGCTTTATTTTTCTAATTTAGTTTGACATGGAACTAGGACTTCACTACTTTGAAATCCTTTCCATAATCAGCCTCTGACCATATCTTTGCTATTAGAACTGAATTCTTCCATCTCTTTGAACCAATAGTATAGGAAATTTGATTTCTGTGTATTATATCCACATATGAGAATTAATCAAAGACTATGTTAGCAATGAAGAAATCACTGGACATACAGATACAGTCGTTCTGCTTTATTTCTAGGTTGTACAATATAACCTTGCTTTCCTTATACATACATACGTACGCATGTATGCACGTATGCATGTATATTGAATTATACCCAAGTCTTCACTACATTCTTCTTAGCTATGAAAACAATACCATTCTTTTATTTTTCATGTCCTGAGTAAATAGTATTCTTACTGAAAGTATTCAATTGCATTTCATTTCAATCTGCTGATACTCAAGATCTCAATGTTTAGTTAATTAATTTAATGTTTTAATGTGCTGAATCCTAACCCCCTTTTTATGGTCCATGTTCCCATTCTATTTCTTTCTTTGCAAGTTCAGATTGTATTTTTCTGCATTGTAACATCAACAGCTGGTTGCGTGGAAGGTTCAATCTAATTAGGTCATAAACACCATTAGTCTTGTGAAAGATCCTTAGTTCTTCTTCAGGAGTTGGATGAGTGCCGTCCGACCTGAGAGAACCATCATCTGGAATTTTATTTTATCTATCCATGATATTTTCTTAATAAAATGCAGAAGTGGTTATCTGCTCTAAAACCTTGATTTTCATTGCTGCCGGATGTGGATGACTGTTTGCTTAGCTAGATGGTTGGGATGACCTTTTCAGCTTGATGATTCTACTGGGATGTTTTTGACATATACTCTTTATGCTGCTAATCCCACCCAGGAACACCTACCACTATGGTGAGGCAGTATAACAGAACTGGCGGATTATTTAATTTAGTACTTATTTTTAACTATAGTTTAAAGGGTTATAGGGAGCCATGATGACTTATGTGGTAAGACACTGGGCCTGCGTACCCCTGAGGTTGGCAGCTGGATTCCCGTGAACAAATAAACAGCGTAGGGACAAGAAAACATATCACACAGACAATTGTTATTTTGACAGATTGAGAAGTGAACTTTCTCGGAAGCGTAAAACATTTTTATTTAATATTTTCAAATGCCTTTCCAAACTTACATGTCCAAGATTTCTTTCTCTCTTTTTAGAGATCTTATTTGGTTGATTGCCACTGGGTTACTCCAATACAGTACAATAATACAATAGCAGAGTTGGAGCTCTTCTAGTCCAACCCCTTGCCTAGGCAGAAAACTATACCGTTTCAGACAAATGGTGATCCAACATCTTCTTAAACACTTCCAGTGTTGGAGAATTCACAACTTCTGGAGGCAAGCTGTTCCACTGATTAATTGTTCTAACTGTCAGGAAATCTCTCCTCAGTTCTAAGTTGCTTCTCTCCTTAATTAGTTTCCACCCATTGCTTCTTATTCTACCCTCAGGTGCCTTGGAGAATAGTTTGACTCCCTCTTCTTTGTGGCAACCCCTGAGATATTGGAACACTGCTATCATGTCTCCCCTAGTCCTTCTTTCTATTAAACTAGACATACCCAGTTCCTGCAACCGTTCTTCATATGTTATAGCCTCCACTCCCCTAATCATCTTTGTTGCTCTTCTCTGCACTCTTTCTAGGGTCTCCACCACTTTTATACATCGTGGCAACCAAAACTAAATGCAGTATTCCAAGTGTGGCCTTATCAAGGCATTATAAAGTGGTATTAACACTTCATGTGATCTTGATTCTATCCCTCTGTTTATGCATCCTAGAACTGTGTTGGCTTTTTTGGCAGCTGCTGCATACTGCTGGCTCATATTTAAATGCTTGTCCACTAGGATTCCAAGATCCCCCTCAGAGTTACTACTGTTGAGCTAGGTATTACCTATACTGTACCTGTGCATTTTGTTTTTGTTGCCAAAATGTGGAACAGTACTCTTTTCACCATTGAATTTCATTTTATTAGATAGTGCCCAATGTTCAAGTTTGTCAAGATCCTTCTGTATCTTAAGCCTATCTTCTGGAGTGTTGGCTGTTCCTGCCAGCTTAGTGTCATCTGCAAATTTGATGAGTTCCCAAATAATTGACGATGTTGAAGAGTACTGGGCCTAAAACACTCCAGCTAGCATTTCTCCAATTTCTTGGAATGCACAAGTATTTTTTTTAAAATGGTACTTCAAAGCAGACAGTAGTAAAAACTTTGAAAGCACCAAAGAAAATGTTTGATCACTGTTTAGGCAAAGAACTGCATAAGGTTTTTTTTATCTCCCATTCCCCCAAACCACTTTGTATTGGAATGAACAACTAGGTCCTTTACAAACTACATGTACAACAATAATCAACAGTTCAATGGAAACTTTGCAACTCATGCCTTTATCAATAAAATATTTCTACTGGTCAAATAAGCTGATGATTGATCATAAGCAAATTCATTAACCTTATGTGACCCTAATAAAAAATCAAATCATGCATAGCATAATACAAAGATATATTTAGATCTGAGAGCACAGTGTAAAATTTGATCATGTTTTCATTTCAACTAGTTATTATTGTAGCTAATGAATGATGGATAATTTAATGGATGATGGATGGATAAGTAGGATGAGGAAATTCTGTTTGCAAAACTTAACTATTTGGAGGAAATATTGAATTACAAAGATTGGGTTTGGTGTGGCAGGGATTAATACCAATATCTAAAGGATGAAGAAATCCTATCTCACCCGTAGCTTTCCCACTTCAATTGGGCATTAGGAATATAATGTATTGTTATTAGCAATAGCCAGTTAAAATAAAAGGCAGGATAAAGAAGAGAGAATATTTCAAATAATTCACTTTTACATTCATCAGAAGGAAGAGGACCTGAGAAAACATTGGAAGGTGGCTAGAAAAGGATGGGCAAAGAGGAAAAATAATTCAGTCCACATTTCAATTTCTGAAAGAAACTCTAAATACAGCTGAAATATCTATTTTGGTAATTCTCTTGTTCTACATTTTCTTGAAATTTTCAAAAACAATTAATTTTTTAATCATACTAACATTTAGATATAATTTCTAGTAATGTGAATGAGAGAAATGAGGTATTTCCTGGAGGAAGGAATTACTTGTTTTACCAGGCTCTTCTGGTTTTTTTTTTCCTCTTATGATACGGAAATTCTTAATCAATGGTTACTGATGAATGAAAGAAGAGATTCACAACATTCAAGCAGACTTTACTTTAACAAACTCACTAATAAATGATGGCTGGAAGTTGCTTTTACAGTTTCTAGTATTTCATACTTTATCCATAATTCTTGCATTAAAGAATTTGTATGGTTATGGAATTTCTGTGATTCTTCTTTTCTGGTTCATACTTTGCAATACAGATCTTAATACTGACTATAATAATTGAACAAAACCATTGTTGCTTAGAGCATAGGCCTGTGGCCTTTGCGGGCTAATGCATATATCTGGAATCTTGAGAGTATGTTAAGGGAATTCTTACAAGGTGGTTGCCATGGTAGATGTGGCCATTTACAAAATACCCATTACTAACATACAAACAAATACAAGTATATGATTATCTGCTTTATTTTTTTATGTTGAGAATCATTCCAGCCATGGTATGCCATTTGACATTGATATGGAAGTGAAAGTTTAACTTTGAAGAAGCAGGATAGAACTGCATTGACTTTTTTGAATTTTGGTGTTGGAAGTCTCCTGGCAAGAAAAGAAACAAATGAATCACTAAATAAATTAACTTGGGTTCTCATTCAAGCACAAATGACCAGGCACAAATTATCTAATTCAGACACTTTATGTGAAGACCTAACTCTTTGGGGATGCTATAATACTTAGAAGCGTGGAAGGAAAGAGAAAAAGAGGATGAACAGCAGCAAGGTGGATTGTGACAATTAGTGCACCATTGAAAGACCTGAAAGTCCATGATAGGGACAGATTTCATAGAGAAAATCTATCTAAGTTAATTTTAGTGGGATATAGGCACTGCTGGATATAAAGGATATGATTGAAACTAATGCTTTGCACTACAATATGTTAGCTTCCTAATTATTTCTTTTAGGGAATTTGGCTGGGACAAACGAATATGTAAACAGGCATATTTCACCTTAGATGGGATATGTGAGACTCAGAGTCTAGAACTCTAGATAGACAAGAATGCTAGTGATGGGAACCTCTTGCCTGCATGTCATAAAAGGTAGATCACTAGGCAACAAGATCCTAAGTCATGCCATGAGTCATAAAGGAATACCAATGATTATTGTGTCAATGTTGACAGCAATGTCTGGAAAAATGATTTCCTAGCGGCTTCTCATGAATATGATAAAAAAAATGCTAGTGAAGAGAAAGAACTTGACTGAGCTATTTTCATATTAATTTCTTTATTTTTAAATCAAAATTTAATAGTTGATGTAGTGAGAAGACTAAGTGTCTTCTCAGGAAGCCAGTGTTATATCAACCAATTAGTGCAGTTAAAAAAACCCAAAACTAATTGGCAATATTAAATTAAATTATGATACCCAAGCCACTGAAATTTCCTCTTCAAATAGGAACTTTAATATAGAATGTGAAAACATCCATCTATTGTACTTTGAGAGTGCAGACATGGTCCCCTCAATTGTAAATCAAGTAAAAGGAACATATTGAAGAATGAATCTGAAATATAGCATGCACCTGCTAACAGGGCTACTATTTTTAAAAAATTTACATTTCAGCTAAATTCAAGAAAAATAAAGTAAGTGGTTTGGTTCTAGTATATAGAGGGTTTTTTTATTTTTACTTTATAATTGTGAGCTATTCTTGCATGGGCTTCTTGTTCCCTTTCTTGCTTCCCATTTCCCTCCCACAGTGAAATTTGTGTCTCTATGAATTTATCTGCCATGGGTAAAAACTTTTAGATTTTTAGCAATGATGATAGGCAAAGAAGGAACAAGAGCCATTGCATGGATTGATCTATCAATCTTCATGGATTATAAGTGATTTAAATGTGTTTACTGGAATAAAATGAACACATGGTTATAATAACATCATGGCAGAATGTTTTATATTATGAAACTATGTTTTTGAAGAAAGTCCATAGATGGGTTTTGCTAGAAGTTGCTTTCTGTATAATAGAAATTTACAAAAATAAAAAGATAATTGAATGGTAATATCTCTATACACTTAGAGACATACACATATAAACTGTTTTTGTTTTTTTAAGGAACATTTATATATTATATACCTCAAAATTCTTTTTCCTTTCCCTGAATTCATATTTGAAGCTTGCATTTTTTAAAACCACCTTATTTACAGGAAATTATTAAAAGCACTTCCAACTATACTATCTAACTGAAATAGAAAAAAAGAATAACATAATACACAGGCCTACCTTTATGGTACCTGTTCTGACCCCCCCCCTCCATCCAGTAATGAATGCCGAGACAAGCTTAGCTGGAATTCCACAACACTTTATTAGCAGGAAACATAAATCTTGGTGGCTGAGAGCCCAAACACAACAAACAGATAAAGAATCTTGGCAGCAACCCAGACTCCGACAGATACAGATAACAGCTTCTCCAGCGTTGATAATTAAGTTGAATCCTGCAACCAGACTCCTCCCAAAGTCTCTCCTTAAATGCTATCTTGAGAGAAGCCTAATTACAACCACCTGGGTCCAATTATCTTCTGTACATGTGTAGTTGTTCTCTACGTCGATATGCCCGCCACTGCCGGGCGTCCTGGACCAACTCCCTTGTCTCCTCCCCACTGCTCTAAGGCCTGATGTCAGGAGCACACTTCCTTTGGCTTTCACCGCTGCTCCATGTGTCAGGCACCTCCTGGTGGCCAACCAGCCTCTCTGATCCCTGCTCGGAGTCGGAACCCTATCCAGGGTCCTCCACATCTTCCAGAGCTGACTCATAAGGCCCCTTGCTGTCGGAGTCTGTTTGCAGCTCCAACGGCTCCTGCTGGGCCACAACAGATACCATTATTCATTGTGGCAAAGGAAGATTATTTCATTTTTGATGAGTAAGTCAGTCAATCAATTAATCAATCAAATTATTTTATCAGCATGTGTTAAAATGAAATAAAAGGAGCCTTAATAGGAGACTTCTCCTAAGCAGAGAAAGGTGGCAAAGAAAAAGCATAGTTTTCCAGCCTATCACTCCAGTATCACTCCATAATTCTTCCTTTTAATTTATTAGGTGGTTTTTTTTTATGCCAACGTTATTTCCCCCCCCCCCTATAAATAACTCAAGGTGACAAATAAACCTAATAATAGTTCCTTCTTCTATTTTCTTCATAACAACAACCCTGCTGAGAGAGAGAGAGAGAAATTGCCTAATAAAATTACCCAGTCAGGTTCCATATCTAAGGTAAGACTAAAAATCTCCTGGTTTATAGCATGGTGCCTTAACTAATAGACTAATAAACCAAACTGGCTCTCTTTTGTCTTCTTTCCTTATTTTTGTTGTTGGAGAAAATAAAAGAATCAACTGCACATTTTCTAATATTTATTTACTACTAAAGAGATATGCTTTATCATGCAAACTGGTTGAAGAGAAAATGGTTGAAATATATTTTAAGTCCAGAGCAATGAGATAATAAACTTATGCCTTCATAATTCACTGAAATATAACAAACAAACAAACAAAAAACACCCCAGAAGGAGAATGTAGTGCAAGCAGGCTTAGATGATTCTTTTATTATAGTCCATCTCAAAAAAGTAGTTTAGTCTTCTTATGGAGTTTTCTTGGTCTGGTTTAACTAGTGGACTGACATCCAACCCATGAAATCTCTTTCCCATATCAAAGGGCCCCATCCAAACCTAAGCTAACAATTAGCTATCTCTCCCACTTGGCCAACTGGTTTCTATAGATTGCTTCTGGTCTAGCATTCAGAGATCTTAAGTTTAATTGGCTAACTTCTTTCTCATCACATCTACCACACCATGCTTCCATTTATACACTTATTCTTCCCAGGATTAACAGGAGGCCAAAAAAGTTTTATAATTCTCACTGCTGGTCAGGGCAACTAAGATCTAAGGAAGGTGATTGCAGTTCACCCTCTGGCTCTTATCCCCAAAAAAACATAGGCAAACTCCGATTCAGTTGTCTTTAGTCCATTAACACCACAAAACTCCATCAATTCCAAAATCAGATTTCAAGTTCTTTCCCTGTGAATTAGCATGTTTTTTGGATGACCAGGGCACGTGAAAAACAACCTTTTGGAATGTCAGAATATCATGGTAAGAACAGATGTTTAATAAGGAAATTAAAGTAACAGCAAAAAGATGTCTAAAAACTATACAAGATTTAGATAAAACAGCATTCAAGCTATCTCCTAAACTGAAATAAAAGGAAATGGAGACTGTTTCTGCATGTGTGTGAAATAAGAAGCACAAAGCAGCTGTATTATTACTCTCTAAATTCCTCATCTGGCAGTTCTAGTAGATGGAAGAAAGTCCTGCATTTTTGTTGTACAAGTGTGGTAGTTTTACCATCTTCTATAAATGCTAGGCAAAGCTTAGAAGCGATATTGATGAGAATTGGCTCTCCTTGTGGAACAAAGTATTTTATTGAATTTGAGCTTTGCTTGCTTGCATAGACCTAGTGCTTTGAGGTTTTTATAGTTTAGGATTATGTTGGGTTTAATTTAATTTAGCCTGAAAGACAAAAATAAATAGGAAACTCCTATATTACTACCAAAAAGTGACATGGACATGGCCTTGAAGTCACCAGACAAGTGTGACTTGTCCTAGTGATTTGATTACAGAGGGATTATTTTTTAAACAATGCACAGTGAAGAATATAATAAACAGTAAATAAATAAATCACTAGTTCTATAACTGTTCAGAATTTTTAACAAGTAGTTAAAAATTACCCTTCATTCATTTTGCCCTGGCAGTAAAACAATCTTAAGCATCAGCCAATAAAAGCAACTTGTTTCATCATGCTGCATAACTTGGGAAGAACTGTTTCTCAGTTAACATATGCTGCAAAAAGCAACAATTCCGACATCATACATATGCATAGAAACTATAGCAGAAGTCAAAGGTGACAAGTGATGTTGTTATTTAGCTAATTAAAAGTTTTAATTAGATAAAATCATGCAGTTCATGATGTTTCCCAACAACCTGTCTGTATTAACTCTGATGGTTTATCTTATTCTACTTATTCTCCAACACTGGAGACTTTTAAGAAGGGACTGGACAACCATTTGTCAAAAATGCTATAGGGTTTCCTGCTTGAGCAGGGGATTCAACTAGTAGACCTCTAAGGTCCCTTCCAGTTCTATTATTCTGTTACACTTGAAGATAGCATGCAGTGAACTTTCTAATGTTTGAATTTGTTTCTCTTGCCATGGCTTTGTTGAATCAAAATTGATTTTTTGAATCAAAAGATTCAAATTTGTTGAATCTTTGAATCAAAAGAATCTCTGCAAAATGACATTAAATCTTATTTACCAATACATAGAATCTCACACATTGATTAATGTATTAAGATTCCATTGCAACCAACAGCTGCTGACAGACTTGAAAACAGAGAAAAATATTACCTTGTAACTTTTTCTACAAGACAGTGCTGCTCTATTTAGACTGTTAACTTGATTCACATTTATACTAGGTTATGAATTTTATGAAGTGGAGGGTGAAAAATGCAGACTGTTTCCCAGCAAGTAGCTTTTGTTTTTCTCCTGCACTCACTTATTTCCATAGTTTAAAGAGAAAAAAAAAAGAGGCGGCTTCTTATTATGTTAAAACTTCAGGTTCCTTCCTATCCCCACTTTAAGTGCTATTTTGCTTTCTATATCCAATGTTCATTTATTCTGCTGTCACCTCTCCTTTCCTGATTTAAGAGCTAAGATGAAAAATATTACATTTGACTTGATTTAATTAATATTAATTAAATTGATTACCCTCCTTATATATTTAAACCTTCACCATTCAATTAGATTAAAAATTTGGGACTTCTGGGGGGGCGGAGCCTGTCGCCGAGGAGGGCTCAACCGAGCTCCTCTCAGAGATCTGGTCTGTATATCTAAATAAGATCATAGATATCACCCCTTTTTGGCTATAAAGGGGCAGGGAGTAGCTCTGTGTGCTAGGGTCTATTCGTAATTCACAGCCTTTCTCTTTTTTTTGGCTGTGGACAGAGATTAGATCCAGCGTGAGCGGAGCTTTTATCTCCAGCCAGTTCTTCTCAGCTGCCTTTTTTTTGCAGCCCCAGACAGGCGATCCCCCCCCCAGGACAAAGCAAAGTTGTTTGAAGCTAGGATTAATACGGGCGGGTCCCACTCCTGTGAGATTTATGCTTTTATTACTATCTTAAATACCAGCACCATTTGTCTTAGAGGCTTCTTTGTTTAAACGGACTTCAAAATGACGATTTCTCTCCGTTGGTGACTGATAGGGGATGTACGTAGCCGGTTTTACCTTCCTGCAGACCGCTCCTTAACAAGATAATTTTTTTTTGTTTTTTTGGAAACAGAGGGGAGCGAAAGCGCTGTTTATTTGTTTATTTATAATGGCACCCAGGTCAAAATCGAAGCGTCTCTCTACAAATGTGCCTAAAGAATCTATGAATGAACTTAAAGAATTTACACTGGAATCGCAGCCCTTGTCTCCTACGCCCTCTACTGGAGAATTCTTAACACAGGAATTTTTTTTTCAAATGTTTAATGATTTTAAACAAGAAATTAAGGAATTTGTATTGGAGCTATATGGTGATTTAAAGTCTAAAATTGACCAAATGAAGGCGAATACGTTTGCAGCCGTGTCAGCCCTGTCAGATTATACCGCTGAAATAGAGAATAAATTGGAAAGCTTGGAGGAGGCTAATTCTAATTTGACTACTAATATTCAAATATTGCAACAAAAAATTAGAGACACTCAAGAACAGCTCGTTATGATAAACTTTAATAAGAAGGCATTCGCAATAAGAGTCAGAGGATTCCGCGAAAAGGAGCGAGAGAATCTGAAACAGACCTTTGTTGAAGCCCTCAGCCATGCGATGGGAAGCCCGGGACTTAACTTTGATTGGCAGATTCGGAAAATCTATCGCCAGAATTCGTTGGTAGTGGAACAGCGACAGCTCCCGAGGGACATAATTATATATTTCTCCACAAAAGAATCCAGAAACGCGATCATGCAAAAATTTTACAATAATAGTTTGAGAGTTGATGGCCAGGACTTGATTGTCTTCAAAGAAATACCTTTCCAGATGTTAAAAGCAAGAAGAGACTATACCTTCTTAACTAAAGAGCTTAGAAATCATCAGATTCAATATAAATGGGAGGCCCCAGCCGGCATTACGGTCACATTTGAGAATCAAAGACTTCGTCTCAATTCTGTTTCGGAGGCTCGAGATTTCTATTACAAGACTTTGAAGCCGGGACTTCCTGATTCACTTGGAAAAGAGGAGAGACAAGCCGAAGGAGAAGGCAAGCAACAGACCACATGGCTGCAAGATGGAGGGGGTAGCTCCCCCTCCCTCGGAGAAGCAGAAAAGCGGAGTTTGAGGATTTAGACATTCTAAAATATTCGCCAAAGTTGTGGATTGAATGGGGGTTTGCGACCTCTCTCCGGTAGAAAAAGCGGAATTTATTGGTGGGGTGATACTGAATGTATATATGTAAAATGCATGCAGAATGATTTACGCTGTTTAAATCTTGTTAGAAGGGAAAGTTTGAAGATATTATTTTAAAATAGAAGGTAAACTGATTCTTGTTGAAACTATTATTTGAATATGTGGAATGATCTATGCTATTTAATTTTTATTAGAAGGGAAAGCTTGGTGAAATTATTTTGAGCTAGATTTTAAACTAATGTCTGCATAAATTTGATAGTGGCAAATATCAGAGAAGCAAGGGATGAGGGTAAAATGCATGTGGAATGATTTACGTATATTGGTGGGGTGATACTGAATGTATATATGTAAAATGAATGCAGAATGATTTATGTTGTTTAAATTCTGTTAGAAGGGAAAGCTGGATGAGATTACTTTAAAACAGAAGGTAAACTGATTCTTGTTGAAAGTATTATTTGAATATGTGGAATGATCTATGCTATTTAATTTTTATTAGAAGGGAAAGCTTGGTGAAATTATTTTGAGCTAAATTTTAAACTAATGTCTGCATAAATTTGATAGTGGTAAATATCAGAGAAGCAAGGGATGAGGGCAAAATGCATGCGGAATGATTTACGTTGTTTAAATCCTATTAGAAGGGAAAGTTTGATTATTCTTCTGTAAAGTAATATTTGAATATGTGGAATGATCCACGCTGCTTAAATTTTACTAGAAGGGATTATTTTTGAGCTAGATTGTATATTGATGTCTATACAAATTTGGATAAATGTTTATCTGAATACAAGGTTAAGGAAGAGGAATGGGAGAGTCTACAGGAGGCCGGGGTAAATAACAAAGAAGCAAGAGACGAGAATAAAATATAGATAGAATGACTTATATTATTTAAGCATAGATAAAGATGGGGGGCTGAGCTTAACACAAAGAGTTTCTTTTTTTTCTTTTTTCTTTGTTCTTTTCTTCTTTTTTTTTGTTTTTTTTCCCCCTTAATATATTACTTTTATTTTTAATCCATACGAACATAAGATACTTTAGATAGAAGGCAGTGCCAGGTGTGGGCCCTGGGAAGTCGGGAGGAGTAGGGATGGGGATTTATGGGGGGTGGGTGGGTGGGTGTTAACATAGTCTCAATAAGAACAAGAATGCACTTATATACGGTTGTTCTTTTTTTTTTTCCTTTTTTTTTCTCTTTTCTTTCTTTATATTTTTTTTTCCTTGGTTTATTTTACTTTTTATCAGATTATAATAAACAACACTTGAATAAAGGAATACACCAAGGAGGGAGGTAGAGGGAAAGAGGAGGGAGGAGTAAGGAAGGAGTAAGGGGAATGTAAGGAGGGTGTGTTGGGAGTAAGGGGAGAAGGAAGGTTTGAGGGGAAAGGGAAGTAGGAGGGGAGCGTTAGAGGGAGGAAAGGAAAGTTGGAGGGGGTAGATGGGGTGTATGGAGGATGGAAGTGTCAGGTGGGGTTGTGAATGATGAGTTGTGTTTTCTTTTTTAATTTTTTTAATTTTTTTTAATTTTTATTTTTTTTTCTTATAGCAAATACCCTGTATATAAGTGATTGTAAAATGGAATGTGAAAATGAATAAAATATATTTAAAAAAAAAAAATTTGGCAGTAACTTCGGAGCTGCAGATGTGAGGTTAGACATGGTCCACTTGCCAAAATATATCTGTAATATCTCAGCAACTGTAGCACTGATGGTTCACGCTGTAATTCAGGACATCAGTGATTCTGTTAAAACAACTCAGTGGTACCAAATGCATTTGCTTAATTTTTATGAATTACAAAGGAATTACATCCAGAATATTAGTATGAATGTCTTGACCTATCTTAAGTAAACAAACGAACAAACAAATATCCACTTCTAAATTAAAAGAAATACCACAAAGACCATATAAATACAAGGTCAACTCAGGCATTACTAAAATTAGTAATACAAAGTAATTGTAGTTTTGTGGAAAGGGAGGGGACATATATTTGTGTCATTTTTAGCTTCAGAGAACAATATTGTGTTGCACACTATGCACTCTGATTTGACAGCTGGGGAAAAGAAATCATTTCTGCAATTCTCTCTGAGTGAAAAATACATATTAAGTTTTCTGAACCTCCCCATCCTTATATTCAATTTTTCTCCATATGCTATATGGTATACACTGTATATGTGGATGTGGTATGCATTATGTATTTAGGATCACGATACGAAGGAAAAAGATATAGCAATAGAGAAAACACAGTTGTTTGTTAATATTTAAATTGCCATATATAATTTCTAAATTAGCAGCCAAAAGTTTTGCTTAACTGAATTAACAGATTAACAGAGTTCGAAGGTACTTTGTAGGTTATCTAGTCCAAGCAGGAGACCCTATACCTGTGATGGCAAACCTATGGCATGCGTGCTCAGTGGCATGCGGAGCCATGTCGCCTGGTACATGCGGCGTCGCCTGTTTCTCTTCTGAGTTTCTGATGTGCATGCGCATGGGATGATCAGCTGGACTTCATGCGTGCAGCAGTGATGGAAACTGGAAGAGCTGTTCTTCTGTTTTTCGGCGTGAGAATGCATGCTGGCCAGCTGATCATCATGTGCGCCTGCACACCAGTAACTAGAAGTCTAGCTGGCCGGCGCTCATACAACCGCCAGAAACTGAAAGTGCATTTTCCAGCGTGCATATGCCCCCTGGGCAGCTCTTCTTCCGCATCGCGTCCCAGATCAGTAGCATGCTCTATATTCGGCACTTGGTGCCAAAAAGGTTGACCATCACTGCCCATCTTCCAGTCCCTTCTTGAAAGCCTCCAGTGATGAAGCTTTCACAACTTCTTCTTCTTCTTTTTTTTTTTTTCTATTTTATTCATTTTCACATTCCATTTTACAATCACTTATATACAGGGTATTTGCTATAAAAGAAAAAAATATATAAAAAAAATAAAAAAAATAAAAAAGAAAACACAACTCATCATTCACAACCCCACCTGACACTTCCATCCTCCATACACCCCATCTACCCCCTCCAACTTTCCTTTCCTCCCTCTAACGCTCCCCTCCTACTTCCCTTTCCCCTCAAACCTTCCTTCTCCCCTTACTCCCAACATGCCCTCCTTGCATTCCCCTTACTCCTTCCTTACTCCTCCCTCCTCTTTCCCTCTACCTCCCTCCTTGGTGTATTCCTTTATTCAAGTGTTGTTTATTATAATCTGATAAAAAGTAAAATAAACCAAGGGGAAAAAAATATAAAGAAAGAAAAGAGAAAAAAAGGAAAAAAAAAAAGAACAACCGTATATAAGTGCATTCTTGTTCTTATTGCGACTATGTTAACACCCACCCACCCACCCCCCATAAATCCCCATCCCTACTCCTCCCGACTTCCCAGGGCCCACAACTGGCACTGCCTTCTATCTAAAGTATCTTATGTTCGTATGGATTAAAAATAAAAGTAATATATTAAAGGAAAAAAAACCAAAAAGAAAAAAGAAAAAAAAGAAAAGAACAAAGAAAAAAGAAAAAGAAAAAAAAAGAAACTCTTTGTGTTAAGCTCAGCCCCCCATCTTTATCTATGCTTAAATAGTATAAGTCATTCTATCTATATTTTATTCTCGTCTCTTGCTTCTTTGTTATTTACCCCGACCTCCTGTAGACTCTCCCATTCCTCTTCCTTAACCTTGTATTCAGATAAACATTATCCAAATTTGTATAGACATCAATATACAATCTAACTCAAACATAATCCCTTCTAGTAAAATTTAAGCAGCGTGGATCATTCCACATATTCAAATATTACTTTACAGAAGAATAATCAAACTTTCCCTTTCTTAACCTTAATTTCAAACAATAATTCAAAATAATCTGACCAAACTTTCCCTTCTTAGTAAAATTTAAGCAGCGTGGATCAAGTATTACTTTACACAAAAATCAGTTTGCATTCTATCTTGAAATGATCCCGACCAGCTTTCCCTTCTAATAGGATTTAAACAACGTAAATCATTCAGTATATACATTCAGTATCACCCCACCAATATACGTAAATCATTCCGCATGCATTTTACCCTCATCCCTTGCTTCTCAAATATTTGCCACTATCAAATTTATGCAAACATTAGTTTAAAATCTAGCTCAAAATAATTTCACCAAGCTTTCCCTTCTAATAAAAATTAAATAGCATAGATCATTCCACATATTCAAATAATAGTTTCAGCAAGAATCAGTTTACCTTCTATTTTAAAATAATCTCTTCAAACTTTCCCTTCTAACAAGATTTAAACAGCGTAAATCATTCTGCATGCATTTTACATATATACATTCAATATCACCCCACCAATAAATTCCGCTTTTTCTGCCGGAGAGAGGTCGCAAACCCCCATTCAATCCACAACTTTAGTGAATATTTTAGAATGTCTAAATCCTCAAACTCCGCTTTTCTGCTTCTCCGAGGGAGGGGGAGCTACCCCCTCCATCTTGCAGCCATGTGGTCTGTTGCTTGCCTTCTCCTTCGGCTTGTCTCTCCTCTTTTCCAAGTGAATCAGGAAGTCCCGGCTTCAAAGTCTTGTAATAGAAATCTCGAGCCTCCGAAACAGAATTGAGACAAAGTCTTTGATTCTCAAATGTGACCGTAATGCCGGCTGGGGCCTCCCATTTATATTGAATCTGATGATTTCTAAGCTCTTTAGTTAAAAAGGTATAGTCCCTTCTTGCCTTTAACATCTGGAAAGGTATTTCTTTGAAGACAATCAAGTTCTGGCCATCAACTCTCAAACTATTATTGTAAAATTTTTGCATGATCGCGTTTCTGGATTCTTTTGTGGAGAAATATATAATTATGTCCCTCGGGAGCTGTCGCTGTTCCGCTACCAACGAATTCTGGCGATAAATTTTCCGAATTTGCCAATCAAAGTTAAGTCCCGGGCTTCCCGAAGCTTTCACAACTTCTGAAGGCAAGCTGTTCCATTGATTCGTTGTTCTCACTGTCAGAAAATTCCTCTGGGATTGGGCGGCCTAGAAATTTAATAAATAACAAACAAACAAACAAATAAATAAATAACAAACAAATAAATAAATAAATAAATAAATAATTTCTAGGTTGAATTTCTCCTTGATCAGTTTCCATCTATTATTCCTTGTCTGGCCTACGAGTAAAAATAGCTTGATCCCCTCCTCTCTATGATAGCCCCTCAAATATTGGAACAATGCTATGTCCCCCCTGATCCTTTTCTTCACTAGACTAGCCATGCCAATTTCTGTAATTGTTCTTCATAGGTTTTAGCCTCCAGACCCCTAATCATCTTTGTTGCTCTTCTCTGTGCTCTTTCTACAGTCTCCACATCTTTTTTATAACATGGTAATCAAAACTGGATGCAGTGTTCTAGATGTGATCTTACTAAGGCTTTATAGAGTGGCATTAGTATGTCACTTGATCTTGATTGAATTCCTCTGTTAATACAATTTAGGATTGCATTGGCTTTTTTGACTACCACCACATACTGCTCATATTTAATTGGTTGTCCACTATGATTCCAAGATCCCGCTCATAGTTACTGCTATGAAGCCTGGTATCACCCAGTCTATATGTGTACTTTCATTTTTTTCTTGCCTAAGTGTAAGATTTTACTTTTCTCTTCATTGAATTTCATTTTGTTATATAGGGTTCAGTGTTCAAGTCTGTCAAGATCCATCTGGATCTTAAGCCTATCATCTAGGGAGTTGGCTATTCCTGCCAGCTAAATATTATCCACAAATTTTATAAATTCTCCATCTATTCCCTCATCTAAGATGTCTATGTTGTTGGTAAATGAAACAAAGAGATGCTGCCTAGGTAACAGTCAGATAAGAAACAGCAAAGCCTACAACTGCATAGTGGGTAGAACAAGAGGCCCAGACGGGACTCTCCTTAAGTTCTTTGGCTGAGGTGACATCTGTGCACACCAAAGTCTGTACAAAACCATGAGCATACTGCATTTTGAACCAACTGGAGCATCAGGATACTTTTCAAGGGCAGCCCCATGTAGACCATGTATGTAATTGGTTGGTATATTTAACAGATTAGTTAAACCATTTAATGTGGGATTTACACAAAATTAACAGTCACTATAAAAATGCAGAGCATATTGTTTTATATGAGCTAAATAGCTTGAAATAGATCTATACTAGTCTCCCTTTATTTATTTATCAGCATAAATATAACAAAATGTAACAAAAAGGCAACAGTAAAAAATATTGGGTTTCTGTCTGGATGGTCTCTTGTGACGAGCCTAATGACAGAGAGTGGAAGGGTGACCTTCCTCCCATACTTGGGCATACCAGGGGTTGTGACTTTAAGTATATACCTCCCACCCTGGCTGGCTGATAAGGAGTCGTTCTCTGTAGCTCAAATGGTTAACTCCCTGCCTGGGAGGCAATGGAGCACAGGTTCGATTCCCAAACTTGGGTATGGCTAGCTGATGAGAGCTAAATAGCTTGAAATAGATCTATACTAGTCTCCCTTTATTTATTTATCAGCATAAATATAACAATATATACATACATATATATATATATATATATATATATATATATATATATATATATATACACACACACACACACACACACACACATGTATATATATATACACACATGTATATATATATGTATACATATATATATGTATATATATATGTATACATATATATATGTATGTATGTATATGTATACATATATATATGTATGTATGTATGTATATGTATATATATATACGTATGCACTATAATTTATATATTATAAATATGTAATTATAAATTATATAAATTATATAAATTATAATTACATATTTATAAAAACTATAAATCATATAAATTAATAGCAATAGCAATAGCAGTTAGACTTACATACCGCTTCATAGGGCTTTCAGCCCTCTCTAAGTGGTTTACAGAGTCAGCATATCGCCCCCACAGTCTGGGTCCTCATTTCACCCACCTCGGAAGGATGGAAGGCTGAGTCAACCTTGAGCCGGTGAGATTAGAACCGCTGAACTGCAGATAACAGTCAGCTGAAGTGGCCTGCAGTACTGCACCCTAACCACTGTGCCACCTCGGTTCTCTATATATAAATATAGCATAAATTATATTTATAATATATTAACATTATAAATATAATATAAAATTACATTCTAATTTACAACAGTACACATGATGTGTATGTATCTTGCAGTGAACCTATGAGTTCACAACCTACTGGATTTTAGTTCTATGTGCTATATGGACATTAAATTTAAGGGCATATAAAGTCCTACTAATGGTAACTGCTCTTATGCAGTTTACCTGATAATTTGTTTTTCTCAAGAAAAATATTAAAATTGGTCCTAGAACAATTCAACAACCATAGCTCAAGGTAGGTAAGTAGGTAGGTAAATGAATGAATAAATGTTATAGAAAATATGGATTGAATCGAATCGAAAAGAATAGAATAACAGAGTTGGAAGAGACCTTGGAGGTCTTCTAGCCTAACCCTGTGCTTAGTTAGGAAACCCTATACCTGTGATGGTGAACCTATGGCATGTGTGCTGGAAGTGACATGCAGAGCCATCTCTCTGAGCATGCCAGCCATTGCCTGTCTCTCTTCTGAGTTTTGGTGTGCATGCTGAGCTTCTGGATTGCAGTGCTGGAAGACCAGGCCTGCTTGCCGCCCACCTCGGCCAGGTTGGAGAATACGCCATTCCCTGGCTCCAGCCTTGCCCCTGGCCTCCATCTGCATGCCAGATCCCCCTCTGACCTCAAACTACCGGACGGTTCTTCTTACCTAAAGCGCTGCAACTGAGATCTTGCAGCCATCCCTTGCTGAGGCTCAGTCACTCACGGAGATGCTCCATGTGGTCCATGTGGTCTCCGGGTCAGCAGCTGCTTCTTTCCACTGCTGCTCTTGCTGGGAGACAGAGCATCTCTTGTGCAATGTAGCAACTGTAAGCCACCACTTTCCTCTAAGTGTCATCCGGAAAGCAAGCAGCACAGAGAAGCAGCAGCTACATTGAATTCTGCTTCTCTGTGCTGCACACTTTCTGGATGGGACTTAGAGGAAAGTGATGGCTCACAGCTGCTAAATTGCACAGGAGATGCTCTCTTTCGCAGCAAGAGCAGCAGCTGCTGCTCCAGAGAACAGAGATGAAGTGGAGCAGGTCAACCCTTGTTGTGTAGTGGAAGCCGCGCATGCACGTGCACTCACATTTTTGGCAAACTGGTTGTTAAATGGGTTGAATCTCACCACTGTATGGTACTCACTTTTTATAGCTCACTAATATTAAAATGTTCAAACATTTTATCAGAATTCTCATCAGACATAATAATAACTTTTAGTTCTTTAAACTCTTCATTTAGAAATTGGTTTACTCAGCAGATGGCTTACTATCTACTATAGATAGTAATAAAGCCAAATATACCTACTTCCTATTATAGGGCACCAGAATCAAAGTTATTGTATGAATTTGTGTTCAGGGTTTAAATTTCAACTTTTTCCTTCTATCTTTCTGGGTCAGTGATATCTACCTCTTCTTTTTAAGAGTCATGGAATTGCCCTGATTTTTGTTGACTAATTATTCTGTTTAAGCTAGGAAGCTTTGGCTTCTGCCTCATCAACAGAATTGCTATAAAAATTGCTGAAAATGAATGCAGCAACCATTAAGCAAAGACCATAGTTGTCCCATGTTTGCTACAGGGTGGATTTTTTTTTGCCAGAAACCAAAACTAAATGTAGGTTTCTGACAAATATGTCATAAATTGTGGTCTGCAGGGTGACTGCAAATGGCTGTAAATGTGGGTTGGTTATCAAGTGCCCAAAATGTGGTCATATGACTGTGTGGACATGCCCATTAGAACTTTGAATTGGGGTCTTAGGTAGATTTGGGGGGGTCTGTTTCAACTTTGAATAGTTGCCAAATCATTGGTCACAAATTGAGTACTATCTATACAGCTAAGCAGGAAAAAACAGGACAGCATAGGATATGGTGGGATTTTCACATAGAAACTGTGGGAAATTTTCTGATAGAACCTATTAATTTCGGGGCCAGAGTAGCAACTCACAATTTAGTACCTTTTAGATATGATGGGATTGTAACCTCCTAGCCACTGCCATTGAGCAAAAGGGGAAGTATTTTTCCTTTCCCTTTTTCCCTTTCCTTGTGCTGCCCTACTCCCTCTCACACACGTATGGCAAGAGTTATATCAGTGTTTATTCAAACCCCAGAAAAAGGTCCCCAGAAAGCACCACATTGCAAAGGTTCATATTCCAAGCTCAGTATACCAAGAGTCACTGGGTAACCAAGTCCAACAGGCACACACAAAGTTCATGAAAGCATTCCAGGGGTCAAAAAGCCAGGATACATGGCACAAGCACACAAGGAACAGAACTGGGCATGTTGCTCAAGCAATCCTGAAGTCTTCAGTATTGTTAAATAGGCAATGCCAGTGCAGCCCTTCATGAGAGGTAAGGTTGTCTCCTCATGAGTATTCTAGCTGACGGCATTGTCCCACCTCCTCCACATTGATAAGGGGCAGCAGCTGTTCCCCGCCTTCCTCCTCCTGGCCAACTTGCTGCAGCTGTGGCTTGCCTCCTTCAGCCTGAGCCTATTACTTGATCTGATCGACACAGCTGAGGTTGCTCCATCAGGCTAGCATTCTCTGAGCCCCAATCCTGACAAATATTGGCTCCATACTTTCCTTTCTAGACTTACTCACCCTGAACTCTCATCTGGAGAGGGCTCCAGGGTTGGATCCATGATATCCCTTATCCCTCCCCCCTTCCCTTCCCAAAAAGATTCATCTCCAGAACTTTTCTAGAAGAGCTATGAGACAGAATCACTACATGTGAATCAGACTAAGTTGGATAGCCATTTGTTTGAAACGGTATAGGGTTTCCTGCCTAGGCAGGGGATTGGACTAGAAGACCTCCAAGGTTCCTTCCAACTCTGCTATTGTATTTGGATTTGCAAATGGTATGAATTAGGAAAGACAAAACAGATGCTGGAAATAGTATAATGTGGATAGGTTTTCTGCAGCATCAAAGTATATTCAAAGGTAACCTTTAACCTTTAAGCTCTGTATTTCTCTGAATTTTCTTTATTGCTCAGAAAGAAGCAATTTGTCTCTCTGAAGGTTTGTCATAGATGACAATTGGATACAAAATAAAACTGCCCTCAACAAAATGTGCTAATAACATCAGCATAAAATTCCCCATGTTTTGTAAATATTGCTGTTTGTTTTTTTTAAATGATGTACTGGAACTGGAATAAAATACAGGCTTTTAAATACAGGCTTTTATGAAAAAGCAGGAGAGTTTTTCATCCTGAAAATTTATAATAGGTTGATTATGTCAAAGTAGGCACAATTTGGATTTAAAGTAGGCACAATTTGGATTTAATCTTCACCCAACATTTCTTTGTATCAACATCAATATTTACTAGGATTACCTAGAAATGCAATTGTTAGTAAGCAATGGTTTTGTCTGTATTATCCATCACTGCAGCACAGAATGTTCTAAACATTTTCCTGCTCTATTGGTACAAAAGCAAGATTTTTTGTGTTTGTACATTCTCTGATTCAGTTATTTGTATTCCTTTCTATTATATTTTCTCTTCCGCTATTATTTGAGCATTGCCTTATAGCCTCATTTGTTTGCAAAGAAGCAGAACCTCAGTTTTAATTTATGCTATATATTATCTATGTTAATATTACTCAGCTGGAATATTGGTTCTGCCAAATTTTAAAATATGATGACTGGTTGTCCACTAGATTAAAGTTTTTAAAATATATTTGAAAAAGTGAGGTAATTATTTTGTGTGCATAAGCTTATTTTGACATTTATAATTATGTGTGTGTGGGGGTCTCTGATACCTACATTCATATTTTAAGCCCTTCTCAGCAATTATGAGAATTGGATATTGCTTTTCTAAGACATTTCATGAACCAAAAAGTCACATATTGTACCTCTTGCCTCCCAATCCATTTTTAATAAAAATGTAATATTGTCGTAGCTTGTTACACCATGCATAACTCTTAGATTACAAACATGACACTATATGACATACCGTATATACTCGAGTATAGGCCGACCCGAATATAAGCCGAGGCACCTAATTTTACCACAAAAAACTGGAAAAGTTATTGACTCGAGTATAAGCCTAGGGTGGGAAATGCAGCAGCTACCGGTAAATTTCAAAAATAAAAATAGATACCAATAATGTTTTTGAATATTTATTTCAAAGAAAAACAGTAAACTAGCGGTGTATTCAATGAAATACTTCACTCACCTCATGATGCTGATGTCCCGCTGTGATGATGATGTCCCGAGCAGCCGCAGGAGCGATGTCCCGCCTCCTATGACACACGGCACAGTGATTCCTATCATTGGATCACTGTACCAGAGGAGGTGGGACATCGCTATGTGGCTGCTTGCCATAACAAGGAGGAGGTGGGACATCGTTGCAGAGCGGCAGGAGGGGGAGGAAGGGGAATCGTAAGACAGCCCTGCATTACATTAGAACGTGAGGAGGGGGGATGGTGCGGTGCGCGCTGCGCGGCAAACTGACACAGAGGGAGGGGAAACTCACAGGGGCACTGGGCCATTCACGAGTGTCACCCAGCGGCATGGCCCCACACCTTTTTCTCCTCCATTTCGGGCAAATTTTTCACTGACTCGAGTATAAGCCGAGGCGGCTTTTTTCAGCCCAAAAAGTGGGCTGAAAAACTAGGCTTATACTCGAGTATATACAGTAACATAATATGACACATGACATAACAACCTATAGTGTTGCTTATGTGCTTATCTAGCTTGATAATTTATATTGCATAGAATTTAGATTTAAGGCTGCTATATCTCTCCAAGATTAATACAAAGCATTAATGCCCATTTACAAGCCTGCTACCTGCCTTGTTTAAATTTCTAGGGATATATATATGTATGTATGTATGTATGTATGTATGCATGCATGCATGCATGCATACATACATACACACATTCATACATACATACACACACATATACATACATACACACACATACATATATACATATACATATACATATACATATACATATACATATACATATACACATACATACATACTTCGAAACTTCCTCCCAGAAGGGAGCAAAAGAAACATATTGAAGGCTGAGCTGATAGAAGAGACGTGGAACGGCTGAGGTAAGTAGAACAGCTTTTATTTAACAGAACCAGCTAACAGGTAAACTATATACAGAGTTCAGCACCTCACCCTGCTTGACAGTTATTTATACACGAGCTGTCAAGCAGGGCGACCAATAGGAACGGTGGAAACAGCCCGCGCACAGCCAGCCACACCTTAGCCAATCAGGCATGGCTCAGCAGGAGCCGGCTGTCAGTTGTAAGTCAAGGACTTGTGCCGGTCATAAGTCAAGGGATTAGAACCGGACGTGAGTCGAGGACTTACACTAGTACTTAACACTCCTTCCCTCAGCGGGTATGCATGTGTGGTAATTGCACAGGCATACTCGCTTAGGTAGGCGGGGTGGCCTCTGTCAAGGACTTACATTAGTACTTAACAAAACAGACTGTGAACTGGGTTTGTGGGTTCTCTAACAATGCTTTGAGTTCTAAGCACATTGCGCTTATAAGCAATATCCTGAATAACGGGAAGCAAATTTCCTATAATCTTCTCAGCTGTCCTTACCACTCAATATGGACTTTCTATCTGAAGCACTGTTGCCACCAAACCAGTGAAATGGATAGAGTCAGTTACCTTAGAGATGAATGCACCTGAAGGTTAGATCATTACAAAAAAAATCTACCTATATGTTTACTAACAGTAACAATGACTTGATAGCAGATGATCAAGCAAGCAAGCAAACCTTTAGAAAATGATACTAGGGTATGGCTTGTTATGGCATCACCCTTCTGCTGGAGCAAAATGGGACCATCTTGCAAAACAGAGACTATAAAGTTTATCTTCCTAGTTCAGAAAATCTGATTTAACCAATGAAGTAAGTCATCAGGGATGTAATGTGATGATTTCAGAGGTGGGTTGCTGCCGATTCAGTCTGGATCAGGCGAAGCAGTAGTAGCAGTGGCGGGAGGCTCTGCCCAACCACCCGGACGCTTCTGTGCATGTGCAGAAGCATTGTGCATACATCCATGAGCAAACCAGTAGTAAAAATACTGCATTTTCAGAGTATATGATGCACCTTTTTTCCTCAAAAAAGAGGGTGAAAATCTGGATGCGTCTTATACATAAAATACAGCATACAACCCCGCCCCTTTGCCAAAATGGCCGTGTATAGCCATATGGAGGCTTTCAGAGAGTTCCTGGGGGCTGAGGAGGGCAAAAATGAGCAGAAAATGGCCTGTTTTTGACCCTCCAGCCCCCAGGAGCACTCTGCAAGCCGCCCCAAGGCTATTCATGCCTTTTTTGGAAAGAAAATGGGCCCATTTTCGTGAAATATGGGCTGTTTTGGGGAGGTTTGCAGAGTGCAAAAACTTTTTTCTTTTCTGAAAGCTCTTTTAACTGATTGATGAGAATTACATTGATCAAGTCCTGTGCCATCAGAAACCCTATCTACTGTATTTCTCTCTAGCTCTATTTCTCTCTCTATCCCTCTATCTTCCTACCTATCTACACATATACTCTCTCCCTACCTACTGTATTTCTCTCTCTCTCTATCCCTTTATTTACCTACCTTCCTACTCTCTCTCTCCTTACCTCTCTCTCTCTCTATTTCTCTCTCTCTATCCCTCTACCTACCTACCTTCCTTTATGTTGTTCTTTTTTATTATAAATGTTTTGTTGGTGTATTGCTCATTCTTTATATGCTTAAAAAACAGAAATCTAAATAGTACTGAAAAATACATGCTCATAGATGCTCCAAGGACACTTTTTCAATTTTATTATTTAAAAGAAAGTTTAAGATTATTCTGAGGAGTATGATTTCTATGAGAGGGTAAGGCAAATTACTTTCCTGAGTTGCCCACACACAGGATAACTCATTTTCTATTTTAGTTACTGATGTCCTGCTCTTATTTCAGTTGTGCCCCTGGTAGTCCATTTTCATTCTCTGTCAAATTGTGTTACTTTTTCCTTTCTTGCTGCTTCCTCTCTTACCATTAACACCTGCCATGATCCAGCAGTTGGTCTGGAGACTAAATCATCCAGTGGTGGGCTTCTATTACCATATTTTTCAGAGTATAAGACACACCAAGGTTTTGAAGAGGCATTTTTTAAATAAAAAAACAGGTAGGTAGATAGAGGGATAGAGAAGGAGAGAAAGAGAGAGAAATACAGTAGGTAGGTAGGTAGGTAGGGAGAGTGTAGGTAGGTAGGTAGGTATGTAGGTAGGTAGGTAGAGGGATAGAGAGAAAGAGAGTGAGAGAGAGGGGGAGGGAGAGGGAGGGTAGGTAGGTAGATAAAAGAATAGAGAGATAGAGAAATAGAGATAAGAGAAATATAGTATGGAGGGAGGGAGAGAGTATGTGTGTGTAGGTAGGTAGGAAGGTAGAGGCATAGAGAGAGAGAAATATATATAGAGAGAAATACAGTAGTTTCTGATGGCACAGCACTTGATCAATGTAATTCTCATCAATCAGTTAAAGAGTTCTCGGAAAGGAAAAAAAGTTTTTGCACTCTGCAAACCTCCCCAAAACAGCCCATTTTTCATGAAAACAGGCCCATTTTTTTAAAAAAAGGCATGAATAGCCTTGGGTGGTCTTGCAGAATGCTCCTGGGCCATGGGGGGGGGGGGGCAGAAATGAGCAAAAGCAGCCCATTTTTCACAAAAACAGGCCCATTTTTTGTCCCAAAAAATTGCATGCATAGCCTTAAGGAGGCTTATAGAGTGCTGTTGGGGGCTGGGGGGCAAAAAATGGGCTGTTCTTTGCTCATTTCTGCCTTCCCCAGCCCCCTGGAACTCTCTGAAAGCCTCCATAAGGGTAGGCATGGCCATTTTGGTGAAGGGGCGGGGCTATGGGAGGCAAAATTGCTGTATTCGATGTATAAGACGCACCCAGATTTTCAGCCTTTTTTCTGAGGAAAAAAAGGTGTGTCTTATACTCTGAAAAATATGGTAATTACAAATCAAACAAGAAGAAATATATATATACATGCTATGGTATTGGCAAAAGTAACCTGGATATAAATCTGAAGCAGTGAGTTCAAAGTGAGGAGAGAAGTCTATAAAAACCTTATAAAGGAGATAAAAAGAAGACTGACACTACAATTGGCAAGAGAGATAAGACTGTTTTGTTACTAGAAAGATATAGGTTGACAAGGAAAGTTGATAATAAAAAATCAATTAATTTTTGGTGAATAATAAGTAGGAATTTTGTAACTCTTGGATTGTTTTATATTGTTATCAAATGTTTATTCGCTAACAATTAATTAACTATAATAACAATAAGGAAACGATAATGGATACAGCTTAATTATATATACATGTATGGTAATCTAGCAAAAGAAATTTGGATATAAATTGCAAATTGTGACTTGGGAAAAAGACCTATAAAATTTTATTAACAAATTTTTATTTAGATCTTGTTATAAAGGTATAAAGTTTTTCTTTGGGGTGGGGTCTGACGAGAGGAGATGGGACATAAATAATAAATGATTTTTAGCCAATTATAATAATAACAAGGAAATGTTAATTTAAATGTTAAATATTAATGTCATTGTTTAACAACATATACATATATTGCAACCCTACCTGGACCGGGAGGCCCTTCTGATAGTCACTCACGCCCTTGTGACCTCAAGACTGGACTACTGTAACACGCTTTACATGGGGCTGCCTTGAAGAGTGTTCGAAGACTTCAACTTGTCCAGAATGCAGCCGAGCGAGCGATTGTGGGTGCACCTTGGTACACCCATGTCACACCTATCCTCCGCGAGCTGCACTGCTGCCCATTGGTCTCCGGACACGCTTCAAGGTGCTAGTCATTACTTTTAAAGCCCTACATGGTATCGGACCTGGGTACTTGAGAGACCACCTCCTGCCAATTACCTCCCAGAGACCTATTAGATCCCACAGACTAGGCCTCCTCCGAGTTCCATCTGCCAGCCAATGTCGGCTGGCAACTCCCCGGGGGAGAGCCTTCTCTGTGGCTGCTCCGGCCCTCTGGAACGATCTCCCCATGGAGATCCAGACCCTTACCACCCTCCCAGCTTTCCGCAAAGCAATTAAGAACTGGCTGTTCCGGCAGGCCTGGGGCTGTTGAATCTTCCAGCCCCATCTGAGATTACTGTATTTTTGCTGTATTTTTTAAATTGTTTGTCTTTTTATTGTGTACCCCCTTCCCCTCCAGATTGTTAGCCACCCTGAGTCTCTCGGGAATAGGGCGGCATACAAACTAAATAAACCTTTAAACCTTTACATGCTATGGCATTGGCAAAAGTAATTTGGATATAAATTTTAATCAGTGAGTTAGAAAAAATGGGGAGGGGAAGGTTTAGAAACCTTCCCTCTCTTCACTCTCAAACAAACTCTCTCTCAAATTGAGAGTTTGTTTGAGTGAAGAAACAAACACACATGCACACAAACACACACACACACACACACAAATTATTTACAATTACTTACAAATTACATTAATTTTGAATTCCTCCCCCTCCCTCCGACCCACATACCTTTTCCAGCTGTTTCACAATCACAGAGGATTTCAACTCTGCTCTTGCCTGCCATCATGAAAATGTAAAAATGTAAAAGGAAAAAAGCAAGAGCTGCTGAGGTCAGGCTGAGCTAGCTGCTGCCAGAGTCCCCAATGGATGACTCTGCTTAACTGTTTAAAAAAGCCTCTAAAATAATGCCTTCTACAGGAGGAGGCAAGAAAACCATGTGCCTCATCTACGTAAGGAATTTTTCAGCTTTTAACCCTTGCTTAACTCCTCTTGAGTGATCATAAAGTCAGACTAAATGAGGCACATGGTTCTCCCACCTCCTCCTGTAGAGGGCACTTTTTTAGAGGCTTTTTTAAACAGTTAAGCACTAAGCAGAGTCATCCACTGTGACTCTGGCAGCAACTACCTCAGCCTTTTTCCTTGTACATTTTTTTTTCTTTTCATGATGACAGTGGTGAGGCTCTGCCTCCCTTGACTCCCCTGACTGCACCTCACTGATTGATAGGAAAATATACAAAGATTTTTCATTTAAAGTATATAATCTAATATGAACTATAAGTAATGACTGTGCAAG
The DNA here is from genome assembly GCF_009769535.1 of Thamnophis elegans. Classification (NCBI taxonomy): domain Eukaryota; kingdom Metazoa; phylum Chordata; class Lepidosauria; order Squamata; family Natricidae; genus Thamnophis; species Thamnophis elegans. The sequence goes on along the minus strand of NC_045558.1, from coordinate 51,550,559 downwards.
AAATGCACGAAAGTTATCTGTAACCAATCGACACACTTTCTTTTTTGTGCTTTTGTTCAATTAAAATAAAATAAAAATTCAAAAAAATAGTAATGAAATATATTTAGGAGAAATCTACTTACAAATATTTAACCATAGTAGACTTATAAAAGACATGTAGATGCTTATTAATGTAGGAGATATAAATTCATGGTTAAGCCTAGTAGCTTAACCTCAAATTATTAAAGAGATAGCAAGCTAAAAAACTGAAACTGGTAGATGGTAGAACTCATTTTTGTATAGTCCTTGATGCATAATTAAGTAGACACAATCATAGATTTTCTTTTGAAGATTTTCAAATGGGTTTGCACATCACAATTAGACAGTTTACCTGGAGATGTTTACTTGGAAATGTCAAGTGTTTATTTTAAAGCAGAATCGAATGAAGCGTTAAGGAAGATGAATGCTCCTTAGACAAGGCCATTGCAATGTGCCTGATCAAGGATACATAGTGCCCCAAAAAGCATATTATTTTCCCTTCGATTCAATATAGTAGCTCTAGGGTTAGGAGGTTAATTATCTTGCCAAGCTTTTCCAGTATCTATTGCTTTAGGTTTAAGATAAGATGGTTTCTTTTTATGGAGGTCAAGCTGATGAATTAACTTGGCCTGCTCATAGATTCAATGTTATTATCAGCTGATGGCAGTTTTTCAAATGTGTGTACAGTAAACTACTTTTCTCACAATTTTCATTCACCGGTATTTCTATAATTCAGTGGGGCTTTTCTGAAAATACTTTTGAAATTGCTAGAGGATCTGTTAACATATGTAGCATAAATTAAGCAGGCAATCAGTTGATCTGCCCCTTAGGTTATTTACACATTTTATTTACACATTTTGTTAGCATTTATATGATCAAGTCATAAAGAAAATATTTACCTGTGCTTAATTATCAATAAATGCAATGATCTTTTGATAGTCCAAATATACTAAACTGAAATGACTTAACCCTATATAATAAGGCATTCAATAAATTAAAGATTTAAACTTTAAAAGCTATAAACACTTACTTTTATTAATATATAATATATTTTATTAATATGCTATCAATAAATGTATTAACACATAAACAAATTATTGGCCAATATAAAAAGAGCTAACCCTTAAAGCTATGTAATTCTAAACAAATTTTCTCAGAAATAAATAGCTCTGAATTGACTTCTTATGAATACTTCTAGATAAGTGTTTCTCAACAGTGACTAATTGAAGATGTGTGGACCTCAACTCCCAGACTTCCACAAATCCATACATTAGATGGGATCAAAAAGTAGGTAGCATCTTATCAGTTTAATACAATAATTTCTTCTCAGGTATCTAATTATGCCAAAGTGGGAAAAGGCTAAAGAAGGCAAAGCTAAGCCTCAAGGGAAGAAAATGATGCATTCTAGGAAAGGAAAATGGATGTTTTTACAGCTAGACCCATCAAAGGCGGTGTGGATCTAAAATCAATTTATCTGGATGGTAGAGCAATTGTATCAATGTTTAGGACTAAATATTTATAGCTCTTATTGTGAGCTGTGAAGGACAGATCACATTACTGAATGGAAAGCAAATACATTTGCAAGGTATGAGAGAAACTTAATGAAATGCAGTATCAATGATGAAGAGACAATTACTTTGTATGTTAAAGATGCATTGTATTCTTGAGATTGGAACTTCAATTTACTAAGTGTTAATTATATTATAAAAAAGACCTAGCATTGAATTTGTTGATCTTTCTGTTTTTGGAACAAACTTGTTTGAATGTGGACTTTTTAGAGTGGACTTTCCAGAGAGCTATGACTTCTCTGATAAGAGAAAACCAGCTTGGCTTGTAACCCTAGCAAATACAAAAGAAAAAAATGCACTAAATCTTGGGAAATGGCATGGAAAACAAGAAAATCAAAGCACAAAGCAAATAAAGATAAAAAGGGAAGAATTGCCCATAATTGCAATTTCCTTGAGTCAAATGAATGAAACAGCATTTTTCAATGTTCTTGGGTGAAGTGTCTCAATTTTGCTGCTTATCTTTGATATGATATTAGGATGAAGTGTTCAACAAATTCAGACAGTTTATGGTTATGTGGAAAATAAATTTGAAAGAAAACCACAGGTTTTATATTCTGATAATGAAGCAGTATTTGTGAATGGACAGATGTTCATTTAAAGGAAAATTGGATTATTGAGGGATCTGTTCGCTTTACACAGAACAAAATAGATCTGCAGAAAGAAAGAATTGTTCCATGATAGACATGTCCAAAGTTACAATCATTTACTCAACTCTGGATCAAGGTTGATGGGAGAAACTAATACAATAGCTCACTATTTTCAAAACAGGCAACTAAAATCATTGAAAGAATGCTTTGTGAATCGCAGTTTAATAGAAAACCTAACTTAAATCAAGCTTTTATATTCCCATAGTGAAAGAAACCGGTCTGTACAATTGACCATCATTGAATATTCATTTGGCATAAAGGCATATAGGAATGGACTGAAAAAAATTAAAATAATTTTTAAGCTAAGAGACACGAAGTGGATCTGATAATAAAGAATCAAGATCTGAACCCAGCAAACCACTAATAGCAAAATAGCATTATAGGCACTATCCAAGGTAATGCAGTCAAATCATGTTCTTTCTTAGGTATTAATACTATGTTAACCTATTTATACCACTCTAACATGTTTTCCTTCTTTAAAAGAGTCATGGTGGTGCAGTGGTTAGAATATAGCATTGCAAGCTGACTCTGCTCACTGCCAGGAGTTCAATCTTTTTTTTCCCCTCAAATGTATTTGATAGTTTCTGTATTGCAAACATTATCTCTTACAAGCTGACAGTTTCTCTCTGTTGTTGGAAATGAGCCATTGTTTCCAGTTGTTAAAACACTGCTGCTCTGACTTGGAAGATTTTTACAAGGTTACATCTAGGTTCATCATGAGATCTCTGGTTAAGAATATACTTCAAAGGAACATTTGTATAAGCAAATGGTGCTTTACTTCTTATCACTTTCTATAAACAAACTGTGAGACTTTAAAGTTCCAGACCAGGATAATCAGTAGTGAAAGTAAAAGTATTTTGTTTTCAATACTCAAGTTTCCAGTCTTCAAGTAGCAGTGTTATTTCTCCCTTTGTTGTTACAATTGTTGCAATTCTCTTTGTTCTTTTTGTATCTTTTAATATTCCAAGTTTAAAAAACTCAAATTCTTACATGAAATAGAGAAGAAAGAGTAAAAGACATATGTAGTGATGAATAAGGAGAAGTTTAGTCCATAAGTTGTAAAAATAATAGTAAAAATTATAGAAGAAAACTTGATCCATTCATTTCAAACGGTTTGCATAAATTCCATCCATGAAAATAATGTTTAAAAATGAAGATAACACACTGACTAAAACCATCCAAAGCTTAATTCCGCCACTTATTTCTTTTATTCTTAGATTTAAATTAGCTTTAAGTTTTTTATAGGCAGGCTCTTTTAAAATGGATAAAAATTCCTCACCAGCTGTAAACACTTTCTCTTCCATTTCCTTCCATTTTGGAGCCGTCCCTACTTCATCAGCCTGGGGGCTGAGCTTTTAACGCCAGCTGAGAGACCTTCTCCTGCATCAATCAGGGACTTTGCGATGTCCCTGTGATCAGCAGAACGTAGTCTTCCTGTTCACCGTCTCTACGGGATGGTTTAGGTCCAATTGGACCACCCAGCGATAAAAGTATTGGTGGCGATCTCGGAGCATCGAGATCGGGCGACCATTTCATAGCGACATAGGCTCCTCCTCCAAGCCAGGAGTTCGATCTTGATCAGCTCAAGGTTGATTCAGCTTTTCATCCTTCTGAGATTGGTAAAATAGCAATAGCAACAGCAATAGCCATAGTGCTTAGATTTATATACTGCTTCATATTGCTTTACAGATGTATTCCCAATCCTTGGATCATCAGCTTGCGGCTCACCAGGTCATACTAAAGCTAGCAAAGGCCCATTCACAGATGCGCAGGATGCTGGCAGTGCATAAAACCATGTCCCCTCAGTCCATGGAAAAACTACCCTCCATAGAACCAGTCCTGGATGCCCAAAAGGAGGGGGCCACTGCTTTACAGCCTTCTCCAAGCAGTTTACAGAATCAGCACATTGTCCCCAACAATCTGGGTCCTTATTTTATCGACCTTGGAAGGATGCACCCAGATTGTTGAAGGCAATGTGCTGGCTATATAAACTACTTAGAGAGTGCTGTAAAGCACAATTAAGTGGTACATAATTCTAAGTGATATTGTTATATTAAAATAGAATTCATTATATTTTGTAACTTCTCAATTTTAATTATTGTATGTTATCTTTTTATTGTTTGTAAGTCCCCCAGTGTTATCTTACTGATAGAATGGGTGGCATATCAATTAAACAAACAAACAAATAAATTTGTAATTCAGTTGCTCCTAAAATACATAGTAAAGAGGTTCCAAAGCTAACAAAGGGATTCCTCATCTCAGTCTCTAAGATATGGGAAAAGATGGATTGCTATGGTGTGTTTACTTTTCTTCATAGAATTCCCACTGCTGAGCTGAGGGAATTCTGTTAATCTTCTTGGAGCAGGTAGGCCCGCTAGTTGCCAGTTCTTGTTGTTCATTTTGTTACGATCTTTTCTCTTGTTCCTGCATTCTCAGCTTCATGAGTAGGCAGCTTTTGGATTTCTCTCCATGTTTCTGGTAGGTGTTTGAACAGCATTCTGTCTCTCTCCCAACACTCCAAAATGGAGACATGTTATATAGCATAATACGTGTTGTGTAATTAGAACCATTGTTTATGGATATGTACTTTAAGCTAGGATTCCCAATTTAAAGTGACTTTCAACAATGGGAAATGATTGTACACAAAAAAAAAATCGAAGCACAGATTTAAGATTAGCAAGGACCATAATCAACAACTGCACATTTTCTCCATATACAGATTTGAGATTATGATAACTTCAAAGCTTTCTTGACACTAGAATAGTAGCTTGTTTTGTAATAATAAATTTTATTTTATGTACAATATTTTAGTGTTTCCTTAAAATGATCTCTTTTAGAGAAAGCATGCTCTCAGTGCTTTCTTCAAAAAGTAAAAAAGTTAATGTGCAATTTGTTCTTTTGTATCTGTTTCTCATTTTAATTAACATTCAGAATACTATTTGATATAAATCATATCATGGCTTTCTGGCATTATTTCAGGCTTTGCTATGAATGAGTTTGAATGAGATTCAGAGATAAAAATGGCAATAATTATTATGGCCTTGTATCATATGCATTGTGTTACTGTATGTCCTAAGCTATAAAATAAATAAAATTGTGCAAATGCCATTTTTTCTTCCTAATTGATTCAGTTAATAAAAAACATTGGCCCAAAGCATCCAATTTTTTTCTGTTCTACCAGGAATAAATTGACTGTATAGTATCTATTGGTAACTGTCATTTTTGTGTAAAAATGATAAAATAGAGACCAGAGATTTTTACGTCTTCAGATGTTGATAAAATACAACTTTCAGCAAGTCTCATCACTGGCCATGTTGGTGAGGGCTGGAGTACTATAGTTTTGCCACATAGAGGTGGCCAGAGGCAGCAACAACTGTAGGGGCATTGTAAAAAAAAAGAAAGAGTAGGGCGCCGTTTATATATTCATAAATATAACAAATGCATGCTAGCTGCTAGGCACCTGAATCTTGCTCACATGACATTGTTGCAGCAGTCATAAGTGTAAGGACCAGTTTTTTGTTGTTAACTTTGAATGGTCATTAAATGAATGGTCATACCTGTATCCTTCTTTATGAAGCCTCTCTGTTTTGAAGGTTGCTGCACCTCTATTAATATTCTATCAAATTACATTTAAAAATAAATAACCAGAGGAAAGGAGACCAATAGCCTGAAATTGTATCAACAGTTAGAAACTAATCAATAAAACCAATAAAACATTATAAAAACATTTGTTAAAAAATAAAACTGTCAAATCTTTGGAAGAACAGTGAAGTGCATTATTACAATAAATCTTTCTAAGCTAGATCTATACCTAAACATGATCAGAATGTTCAATTTTAAATAAATTGCTAGAACTTTAAAACTTTAAATAGGGCGGGGCTGATATCCTGATGATACAACATGCAATCTTGTAGCTCCAAGATTGCTGTTGATATCTCTGCTGCTGGACGATTATTTTGAACCTAAACCGGCCCGAAGAGATGGTGATAGAAAGGGGCATATCCTGTTGAACTCAGGGATATCACAAAGTCCCTGTTTGACCCAGGAGGGGCTGTTTCTTGCCAGCAACAGCGAGGCAGCCATATAGCTGCTGAAATCAGGACAGCTCCCGGAAGGAAGAGGAACAGAAGAGAAGCGTGTTGTTTTGGTGAGATTTTTTTCTTCTTCATTAACATCTGAGAGAACACCCTAAAAGACTAAAAATAAAGTTAAAGTTGAAGACAGAAAGTGGATAAGCGGTGAGATTTGGCCAGAAAGTCAAATGGATTGTTTTTATTTTCTTCCTTTTTAAAGTGAGAATTTTTGTTGACTTTTACAACACCCATTATTTTTAAAACTGGATTGGGGTTTTTTCCCCCCTCTTCTTCTTTTTCTTTTAAATGCTGGCATAAACATTTTGTTATTGACTAAGACCTCTTTCTCTGTCCTTTTCTCTTTCTAACATTTTATTGTTTTTCCTTTTCTTTGTGGATTTTTTAGTCTTCCTTTGAATTGGGGAAAGGAAGCATCTAGTTCTAAAAAATAAGTAACACTGCCACCTAGAGGCTTTGAAGCATTGTTTTCTTTTCTCTGCATGTGTGTTTTGAGAAAAGGTCCTTGAGCCAACTGATAATGGGGAAAGCAGTGAAGATTGTTTATTCAGGTGCTTTCCTGGGATATTATCAGTGAATGGAGGCTGGAGCTTGGCAGTTTAAAGCTATAAGTTTGTTGTGACCTTGGAAAAAGAGAACTGACAACCCTGCTGGAACTTAGCATGAGAACCTCAGTAGTGGCTGTGATTTTTTTTCTATTTACCTTTATTTTTATTTTTCCCACTTCATTGCTTCCCCCTCAAACTTAGTTATTTTTAGCCGATTAGAGGCTTTTGGTAGCAGAAGCCTAGCGTCTTTTTGCTTTTTGCTTTTTTTCTCTTCTCTCTCTTAGCTCAATCCTTTTATTTTTCTTAAAGCAACTGTATTTCTCCTCCTTTCCTTTTTCCTTTTTGATAGATATAACTTTTTTCCTCCCCTTTTCTTTTCTCTTTCTTCTCCTTTTTTCCTTTTGGATTTTTGATTCTGTTGTCATACGATACTGAATTGGATTAAGTTAAAGAAAAACCTGAAGATCATAACTGCCCTTTTTTCCTCATACTCTTCCTATTTTTATTGTGACTGATCTGCTAAAATCTTTTGCCTTTCCCCCTTTTTTCATTTTTCTTTTTGCGAACATCTGGAACCAATTGGATTAGGGCTTATAAGAGCCTGAAGCCCCCCCTTTTCCTATTTCTGTTTTTCTCTCCATTTTTTGGTTTTGTTTTTATTTTAGGATCATTTTGGATTACAAATACCCTCCACATAAATGGATTAAGGAATAGAAGAACCAAAGATTTTGTACTTCCCAGCCAATAAAGCTCATTAACTTGGTGGAAATGAGTAAAAAGATAATGACTTCAACACCAACTTCCTCTTTGTCACCATCCAGAGAGCAAACATCAATCAAGATGATGTTGCAGCAGGAAAAAGGCAAAGAAGGGACACTACAGATGATTTTGCAAGGGATCCAAAAGATAGAATTAAGAACCAAAAATATTGAAAAGCGAACAGAAAAAACAGATGAGAAAGTTGAGAACATCCACCAAATGATGATGAAATTTGAAGATAGATTCCAGAAAATTGAAGAAAAAGATGAACAAAGAGACAAGAAAATCAGAGATATTGATAATTGATTAAGCGTGGTTGAAAAAGAGAAAAGTAGAATATTAGAATGGGAGATTGACAGATCAGAATTCTACCTCAGATTCCAAAACATAGAAGAGAAATTAGCAGAGATAATGATAGAAATTCTCGCAGGCGCCTTGAAGATAACCAAAGAGAAGATGATGGATGGCATAGATGAGGTGTATCGAGTCTTTACAAGATATGCAATGAAAAACAAGCTCCCAAGAGAAGTCCACATAAGATTTACTAAGAAAACAATTAGAAGACAAATACTACAGATGGCAAGAGACAAAACATTTAAATACAAAGACAAAGAGATTGTGATTCTGAAACAGGTACCAAGAAGACTGAGAGAGATAAGAAGAGAATATCAATTTTTGACTAAACTTCTACAGAAAAAAAGAGTTAATTATACTTGGCTGATCTCAGAAGGTTTGATGTTTCTATAGCAAAGACAAAGACATAGAATAGATTCAATTGATAAAGCAGAACTATTCTATGCAGAATACTTTAGAGGGAAAGATGGAGAGACAGGAAAAGAAGAATCATTAATTGAACTACAAGATAATGGCCAGGCTGTGACTGGAAAAGAAGAAGGCGCAGTAGGCAGCACTGTGGATGCTAAAGAACATCAAGAACTGAGATATACTAGAGCAGTAAACCCTACCTATAAAACATAAACATGGAGGTGAAACAATTAATTTCAATAAATATAAATGGACTTAATTCAGCTATTAAAAGAAGGAAAACATTTCATAAATTAGAGAAATTAAAAGTGGACATAATTTGCCTTCAAGAAGTGCACATTAAAAAACAACAGGAACAATTATTGATACAACTTAAACTAGGGATTGCCACGATGCAAGAAAAGTGGAGTGGTTCTGTATATTAAGGACACAATTTCAGCAGAGCAAATCTACACAGATGACGATGGAAGAAACTTAATGGTGCAAATTATGGACAATAATAAGAATATACTTTTAACAGCAATTTATGCTCCTAACGATAGCCAAGAGGAATTTTATAAAATTTACATATGAAAATAATTGAACTGGACTATGTTAATATTTGTATGATGGGAGAATTTAATGAAATTGTGGATCAGAATATGGACTATAAAACACAAAAAACAACAAAACTAAATAGATTCTTCCTAAATCCTTTTTTAAAATGACTTGTGAAATAGACTTAAAAGATATATAGAGAGAAAGAAACCCCACAAATAGACAATATACCTTCTACTCAAATAGACATTTATCGTAGTCCAGATTAGATATGATATGGATCTCAACGGAATTGATTTGTGATATACAGGAAATTGACATAGAAACAAGTACCTGGGCAGATCACAATCCAATGACAAATGAGGAAAGGACAAATGAGAAGATCTGGATGGACTTTAAATAATACTATATTAAAATAAAAGGATTTTGTACAGAAAATGGAGAAAGAATTGGTATTTTCTTCAAAGAAAATAAAAAAGAGGACACATCAATGCAGAATATCTGGGACACAATGAAGGCCTATGCCAGAGGCTTGATGGACTATACAAGATAAAAAAATATTAAGAAAAGACAAGCTTTTAAAATACTGGATGATGACTACAAGAGACTTGAAAAAGAGATACAGAAGGCCCCACAGAAAAAGGATATTAAAGTAAAAATGGACACAACTAAACATAAAATGGGGTTAATGGAAAAGGAGGAATTAGCAAAAAAAATTAGAAGTGCTAACTAGAATTATTTTGAAAAGGCAAATAAACCAGGGAGATGGCTAGCATTTAAATTGAAAAAAGAGAGAGAATCAAGAAAAATAATGCAACTAATAGATCACCAAGGGCAAATTTGTTATGGAAATAGAGAAGAAAAAAATTATACAAGAATACTATGGGAAATTATACGAACAAGAGAAGATAGAGGAGGAAAGAGTTAAACAATATATGCCAAAAGCAAATTTACTCCAGATAACTAAAGAAACTGAAATGATGCTAGAAGGTAATATAATGATGATAGAATTAGTTGAAGTCCTTAAATAACAAAACAATGGAGAAGCTCCAGTTCCAAATGGACTACCAGTGGAATTTTATGAGACTTTACAGGAATTGTTCTATCTCCCATTGTTAGAAGTTATGAACGAAGTCATGTTAAAGATGAAGATACCCAAATCTTGGTCAGAAGGTTATATAACACTGGTGCCAAAGGAGGATACCAACCCACAGCAAATTAAGAATTATAGACCAATTTCCTTGCTAAATTCAGATTATAAAATATTTGCCTCAATGCAGGTATCAAAAGATACTTAAATAACTTTATTCAAAAGTCCATCAAAATGGATTTCTGCCAAAGAGACAAATTAAAGATAATATGAGAATAATCCTGCACACTTTGGAATATTATGAGGCACATCCTGAAAAACAAATGGCGTTGATATTCTTAGATGCTCAGCAGGCCTTTGATAATGTGAATTGGCAATTTATGTTGCTACAGTTGGGCAAGAGATTTATTCAAACCATAGAAACCATATACCACAAACAAACAGCAAAGATAATGATAAATGGAGAATTGACAGATTCCATTGATATTGGGAAAGGGACAAGACAAGGTTGCCCACTATCACCCCTGTTGTTTGTGTTAATGTTAGAAGTCTTAAATAGAAACATTAGAGAAGATAAAGACATAAAAGGAATGGAAATTAAAAAAGAAGAATATAAATTGCAAGTATTCGCAGATGACCTAGTCTTCATTTTAGAGGATCCATTGGAAACCACACCTAAATTGATAGAAAAAATAAAGGAATATGGAAAAGTAGCGGGTTTGAAAATAAATAAAGACAAAATGAAGATTTTGACAAAGAACATGCTAGCAAGACAAAAGGAAGTATTGGGTGAAGCTTTGAAGATTCATATTACAAACAAGGTTAAATATTTGGGGATATATTTGACAGCAAGACGTAGTATACTTAAAGAGAACAATTATTATAAACTTAAACAACAAATTACGACAGACCTGTCTAAATGGGAAAACTTACAACTATCGCTAATAGGGAGAATATCAACAATCAAGATGAATATACTACCCAGGATTTTATATTTGTTCAGACAATTCCAATTAGATTAGGGAAAGATTTCTTTGAAGACCTTAACAAAATAGTATTGAAGTACATTTGGCAGGGAAAGAAAGTGAGAATAAAACTTAAACTGTTACAAAATGCTAGAATAAGAGGAGGATTTGGCCTACCTAACTGGGAGTTATATTACCAGGCAACAAGCTTGATTTCGGTTAAGGAATGGATAATGTTAAGAAACTCTAGACTATTGACCTTAGAAGGTCATGATTTGTTGTTGGGTTGGCACGTTTTCTTATGGTATAAGGGAACTAAAACACAGGGGTATTTCAGAAGGCATTACATAGGGGAGGCCTTGTTATTAAACTGGGAGAAGATTAAAAGGCAACATTATTTAAAAATTCCAGTCTGGTTATCAACTATTGAAGTATTTTCATATTCAATAATATACAAAAAGGAACAGTTAGATATGGTGAAATATTGAATGCTAAGGGTGAACTTAAATCTATGCAAGAATTAGAAGAACAAGGCATAAGAATGAACTGGTTTTCATACATGCAAATACATTCTAGATATGATAAAGATTTTAAAATAGAAGGTTTTTATGATAAAATGACTGACTTGAATAAAATTCTGACAGGTACTGATGAAAAGGTGATTAAAAATTATATGGATACTCATTAGAGGTTAAACTAGAAGAAGAACAAGTTAAAGAATCAATGATTGCTTGGGGGGGGAATTTTGGTCATGGAATTCATTTAAAGAAATGGCAAAAATTATGGTTACAAAATTATAAAATGACAATGTCAACAGCATATAAAGAAAACTTGTATAAGATGTTTTACAGGTGGCACTTACGTCTGTCAAGAATAGCAAGAATGTTTAAGGACAAATCAGAAAAATGTTGGAAATGTTGGATACCGGGTTCATATTACCATATGAAGTGGACATGCATAGAAGCTAAAAGATATTGGACTAAAATCTTGGTTGGAAAAAATGACTCAGAAACATATAGATTTTAAACCTAAGATTTTTTCATTGGGAATATTACCGAAAATATACAATAGAGACTTGAAATATTTGATTGTAAATGTGTTAATGGCAGCTAGAATTGTATTTGCAAAAAATTGGAAAAATGAGAAAATACCAATGCAGGAGGAAGTTATTTAGAAAATAATGGAAGGCGCTGAAATGAATAAATTGACATTTGAAATTAGAGAACAAGAAGATAAACAATTTTATAAGGTATGGGATTTATTTTACCAGTGGTTAGATAAAAAAACATGGAAATGAAAAACATTAGAGAATTTTTATAATATAAAAATAATAGAATAATACAGAAAACAATATAAAGATATATGATCATTGAATAGATTTAGGACGATGTAATGAATTGTTATAATATAAGTGAATCCAATACCTAGAATATTTAGTTCAAAATGAAGGAATAATAATTATAGTCAAATAAATGATGTACAATGATAATAATGTATGCATATATACTAGATTGATAATTTGTGATTTTATATAAAATTGAAAGTGAGGACTATAGAAATGATGCACAAAAATTCTGCAACCAAACAACATGCTGTATGTGATTGAAAAAGGTTATGTGTTGTCTATCTTTGTCCAAAAAAGAAAAATATTTTTTTAAAAAAAAAGAGAGAGAGAGAAGGAAAAGGAACAATAAATGATATTCAACGATTTTTGGGTTTGTGGAAATACCACCCCAAGAAAATATAAATCAAGAGCTGGAAGAGACACCAGCAACAATAGAAAAAGAAAGGAAGAGAGGAGAGGAAATGAGAGGAAAAGGAGGGAAGGAAGAGAGAGATGAGGAAAGGAAGATGGAAGGGAGAAGGAGAGAAGGAGAGAGGGTAGGAAGGGGTAGAGAGAAGTAGGGGAGAGGTAAGGGAAGAAGGAAGGGAAAGGAGATGAGGAAAGAAGAAAGTAGAGGAAGGAGGGAGGGAGAGAAAGGAAGAGAAGAGAGGAGATGAGAGGAAGAGAAGGGAAGGAAGATAGAGAGGAGGAGGGGAAGATGGAAGGGAGAAGGAGAAAAAGAGAGAAGGAGAGGGAAGGAAGGGGAAGAGGAAGAGAGGAGGAGGGGAGAGGTAAGGGAAGAAGGAAGGGAAAGGAGGAAGGAAGGAAGTAGAAAAGGGAGGGAGGGAGAAAAGAAAGGGAGAAGAAGGTGGTGTCAAAACAGGCGAGGGATGGTAAACAAAGCAACTCAAATGGAATATTATAATTCTATAAATGGCAAATGTATAAGAACCATAAATGTAAAAAAAGAATAATAACTATGTGAATGTATACCTATAATTGTATATAGAGAACAAAAAATAAAAAAAATTATTTAAAAAAAGTGGGGGGGGGGGGAATCCAGATTCTGGAAACTACAGTCCAATTAGCTAACATCAATACCCAGGAAGATACTAGAAAAGTTAAAAAAAATAGATCTGTGAACATCTAGAAATGAGTAAAATAATAACTAGAAATCAGCATGGGTTTATAAGAAAGGAATTTAGAATTTATAAGAAAAGCTATTGCACCCAACACTTGCAGAAATGGCAGCTGCAAATGCATTTTAATTTTGTCCACTGGATATTAAAGATTATAAGAAAATAATTGGACATACCAACATACCCAAAATGGACATGAACAATTGAATTAGAGAATAAATGAGAGAAAACATATTCTTTATTAAAAGTGATGCCAAAGGTCTTATTGAAAGTGACTCCTCCTTTGCCGGTCAGACAAGCAACCTTTTTACTGTGCATAGAATCTCTTTCAAGCAAATCTTCAAACTCTGCTTCTTATTTCATGTTTTTGTTAAAGGCAAAAAATTATATTAAAAGAAAAAGAATATTTCACTGTAACCCATTTAGAATATATGTACATTTGCTCATAAATATTAAGCTGTGATCTGCAAATGATACGCTGCTATCTCATTTAAAAATAGGATAGAGGAGATGTCATTATAATAAGATATAAATAAGTGTATATAAGCATATACATTATGAGGAAAAAAAACAATTTGGCTAATAATATGTTGTAATGATTAAATGTTGTCTTTTTGTTGAAGAAGTTTCATTAAAATATATTTTAAGGAGCACCAGCAATTGTCTTTAGTAACAAAGCAATTTTGCATGATCTTCCTTTTGCTTTGTGAGGATACTATTACAAACTATTAGATTGTAAGATATATATTTTAAATTTACTTTCTTTTATTTCTGATTTTAATTGATAACTTCTAAGTGAGGCAGCCACTAGACAATCATTTTAATTCCAAGTTAATTTAAGCTGATGCCAACATTGTATATCAAGGCTTTCTGTAATGTTCTCTTGCTCTTTCGGTGTCTCTGACATTATAACCACTAGTCTGTTTAAAATGGGTCCCCAGGGATATTTCACATTGTAAATAGCCCCACTTTCTTATTATTTCCTCAGTGTTGCTAAATATAAAATCTATAAAATGAATTGTCACATAATACATGATTAAATAAAAATGTAAAATTGAATCCCATTTTTTTACAGTATTGGGAGATGATTTTTAAGGGTTTGTGTGCCCAAGTGTAAAAATTCAGAGATTACAGAATTATCATCCTGAAAGAAAACTTAACTTAAATGTAAACCAGCCGTCTGCAACCTTTCTGGCTCTGCAGACTAGAGGTGGCAAATATGTGTGTGCAAATATCACATGAATGCAGCTTCTCACACTTGCCCATCGCTTGCGCAGCTATTTTCTTTTAAAAGAAAATATTTACATAGGCATAACACAGATATATTTCTGCTCTTCTATCTAGCCCTAAACTGAACAATCCATCATTATGAATGGGACTCAAAGTATCCACAATAAACAGAAGTGCCACTGATTTTAGCTTTGATAAAATCTTGATTTAACCCAAGATATTCAATGATGCTTTCTTCCAAGGAAGTATATTCAATGATGCTTTCTTCCAAGGAAGTATATGGCATTTTTATGTATTCATTTATTTTAAAATTAAATGCATATATTTCACATATATCATTTTAAGTTAAAAGTTAACTTAATTAAAATATTCCAATAGCTGAGATTTAAACAACAACAACAACAACTCCGCCGTTGCCGGTCCCAAGACCAGATGAGAAAGGAGGAGGGTTGGGATCAGTTTGGCAACCTGACCCCATAAAAAAACCCTGTCAACCCATATAACATGGTGAAAGAAACGAATAAAAATTCTATACTGCATCGGTCATTGCGTGGGTTAACAAGAGCTGCAGCAGATGTTGAGGTCCCTGGGCATCCGTCAACAAGTGGGCTACAAGTGGACCAGCCAACAAAACGACAAAAATATAGTGCAGATGAAAATCGTGACATAATGGCCTGTTATTACAACTCAGAGCCAGAAAAAAAAGGCTATTTAAAGCGAATGTATGGATTATGGAAACAACAATATCCAGATTCAAATGTTAGTGAACAACGACTAGCAGTTCAAAGGCTATTTATTATATGGAATAAAGTGTTTAGTGAAGTTGAACTTGAGGAAATTCAGGTAATTTGCAAAAATAAAAAACAACATCACAAGCGGAAATAACCAATACTCAAGACACAATTTAAGACATTGTAGTAGAACTCCCAGAAGAAAATGTCGGGGAGGAAATAACAACACTACCACCAGAACCAGATATCATTGAACCAACTGATGAACTAACTCAAAAACAAAAAGAATTGAAGGACATGATCATGGAGCATTTTCTGTCTTATGAGGAAAGGCAACGTTTACCATCATTAAAAACTGTGCCTAAGAAAATTTTGGCTCCTATTATGAAAATGATTAATGCAGTGCTTTCAACAATCAAACCGGGATCCATCTTGGAAACCAGTTAATGTATAGTGCAGCTGTAATAGTCACTAAAGAACTAGGCATTAAAATCAAAGCACCTAGTCACACAATGGAAAAAGCATCAAAGCCAAAGTGGAAAATCCGATTAGAACAAAAAGTCAAAAAATTAAGGGCAGATGCTAGCAACTTAAAGAACATGCATGACCCACGGCATAAAAACAGTAAAATCATAGATCAGCTAATCAGAAGATATAGATTGGATACAAGAAACATCAATGAAGCTGTAGAGATTGTAAAACAGCAGATAACAGCAACAGCTAGAAAAATTGAAAGATATGAGGCACAAATATATACAAAATCCAATATAAACAAAATCAGCAATTTCGATCAGACCAATGGCGTTTTTATCAAAGTCTTAATGTGAATGGTGACACCAAAAGTGAAAAACCAGAGAAGCAGGCCACGGTTGAATTCTGGAAAGAACTGTGGGAAAACGCAAAGGACTACAATAAGGAAGCAAAGTGGATACATGACTTTGAGAAAAGCATTGGCAACAAGCAAATGCAAGTGTTAGAAATAACAACTGAGATGGTAAAAAATCGAGTAAAAAAAGTAAAGAATTGGACATCACCTGGAAATGACCAATTGCATGGTTTCTGGCTCAAATATCTGACCAGTTTACATGCAATATTGGCCAGGCAACTGAATGAAATTTTACAAAATGGTCAAATTGATGACAACTGGAAAAACATACTTGATTCAGAAGGAACAATACCTGAAAACTACAGACCAAAAACATGCTTGCCAACAACCTTTACATTACTCACAGGCATTATTGCAGATAACATGATGGATTATTTGGAAACAAATAACATCTTCCCAGTATAGCAAAAAGGCAACAAAAGAAGGAGCAGGGGCACAAAAGATCAGCTCCTAATTGATAAAATTAGAAAATTGTAAGAACAGAAAAACGAACTTGAATATGGTCTATATTGATTACAAAAAGGCATTCGAGTCATTGCTACATAGTTGGATCATAAAATGCTTAGAAACAACTGGCATTAGGAAAAATATTACATCCTTTACTGAAAAGGTGATGAAACAGTGGAGAACTGAGTTGGCAATAGGGAATGAGAACTACGTAATGGTTAATATCAAGCGAGGAATTTTCCAGGGTGATTCACTTTTACCTCTTCTCTTCATCATCGCGATGATTCCACTATCAGTAATCTTTAAAAAAATGAAATTAGGCTACCAAACAGCCAAAGAAGCTGAAAAGATTTCGCATTTATTATATATGGATGATTTGAAATTCTATGGAAAGTCAGAAATAGAAATCCAATCATTGACAAACACAGTCCGAGTATTCAGCACCGATATTTCAATGCAGTTTGGCATGGAAAAATGCGCCACTGTATCCATAAAAAGTGGCAAAATCACTACATGTGAGGGAATTGAAATGCCCCATGGCCAACTAATTAAATGCAATGAAAATGAAGCCTTATTTAGGCATTCTGAAGTTGGATAACATCAAGCATGGAGAAGTAAAAACTATTGTCAGGCGAGAGTACACCAACAGAGTTAGGAAAATTTTGAAATCTAAATTGAATGGTGGAAATACAATCAAGGCCATAAATACCTGGGCAATACCAGTTATAAGATACATAGCTGGTATAGTTAACTGGACACAAGCTGATTTGGACATTTTGGACTGAAAAACCAGGAAACTAATGACAATGCACTACAGTTTACATCCACGTGGTGATACCGATAGACTGTACCTGCCCTGAAAATCAGGTGGCAGAGGATTATTACAAGTGAAGCAAACAGTTGAAGAAGAAAAACATGCACTGGCTGATTATTTAAAAGAAAGTCAAGAATATCTATTAATCGAAATAAAGAACAAAAATCTACTGAAGGCCCAACAGACGAAACAAGAATACAGAAAAGATGTGATAAAATCAAGAATGGAGAGTTGACAGAACAAAGCACTGCATGGCCAATTTCTGGAAAAAATAAAAGATAAAGTGGACAGTGAACAAACTTGGTCTATTCAGTAGACAAACTTGTGAATTAAGTGAATAGGAGAATCTCATTTTAAAATCTACTGAATACCTTGTATCTTTAACTTACATTTATAAAGTCTGCATTCAGTTTGCCCTGTTTAGAAATGGTTTGCACTTAAAAATAATTTTGTTATAGTGCAGCTACAGTGGATGAATCTGCTCCATTAGAGTAACCAAAATTTAACACCTTCACTTCATGCCTAAGGGAAAATAAACACTCAACTGACATTTGTAACAATCAATCCCTACATCAATCACTACATCAATCACTAATTTTGATGGTGGAAATTATGGATAATACCAAAAAATACTCTTAATTGCAATTTATGCACCCAATGAAAAATAAGATGAATTTTACAAAAAACTCCACAAAAAAAATTCTGGCTTGGACTATGTTGATATTTGTATGATGGAAGATTTCAATGGCATTGTAAACCAGAACATGGACTACAAAGCAAACAATAAAGTTAAATAGAAAATTGCTTCCGAAATCCTTTTTCAGGATGACAGATGAAACAAATCTGAAAGATATTTGGAGAGAAAGAAACCCTACAAAAGAACAGTATACTTTTTATTCAAATAGACATTCTTCATTTTCCAGAATTGATATGATATGGGCCTCAACAGATCTGATTTGTAACGTACAAGAAATCAAGATTGAAACAAGGACCTGGGCAGATCATAATCCAATCACAATCAAATGGAAAGGCCAAAGGACAAGATCTAGATGGACACTAAACAATTCTATACTGAAAGAAAAAGACTTTGTACAGAAAATAGAAAAAGAACTGGCTTTTTTTTTTAAAGAAAATAGAAAAGAAGATACATCAATGCAGAATCTTTGGGATACAATGAAGGCC
The DNA here is from genome assembly GCF_009769535.1 of Thamnophis elegans. NCBI lineage: Eukaryota > Metazoa > Chordata > Lepidosauria > Squamata > Natricidae > Thamnophis > Thamnophis elegans. Next base: position 51,531,818 of record NC_045558.1, on the reverse strand, counting down.
ATTACTAGAGATCTGATAATAGACTACACAAGGAAGAGAAATCTAAAGAAAAGACAAACACATAAAGGTTTAGAGAATGACTATAAAATACTTGAAAAACAGCTACAGAGATCTCCACAAAAAAGATGTTAAAATAAAAATGGACACAATTAAGCACAAAATGAATCTACTGGAAAAGGAAGAATTGGCACAAAATTAGAGTTGCTAAACAGAACTGCTTTGAAAATGCAAACAAGCCAGGCTGATAGTTGACATATAAATTGAAAAAAGAGAGAGAAGCAAAGAAAATATTGCAGCTAAGAGATGAGCAAGGACAAATTCAGTATGAAAATGCTGAGAAGAAGAAAATTATACAAGACTATTATGCTAAGCTTTATGAACAAGAGAAAATAGAAGAGGAGGAGTTAAAAATATTTATAGGATGCTAATCTTCCCCAGATACCAGACAAACTAGAACCATGTTGGAAGGCAGTGACGTGCGGTGAGGTTTATGGCTGGTGAGGCAAAAAGAAAGAAAGTGGCTTTTGCCCGCGGCAACTTGGAAGCCCTTCATGGAACTGCAAACCCAATGCCAGGGCTTGGCTGTCCATTCTCTCTATCACATCCTCCTGCTCGCTACCTAAATCGAAGGTGGTTTCCTCCGAGGGCTTGTTAGGGCAGGCCGTGTTTTGCAAACTTCTGGCCCGGGAAGAATTTCCCCTGCTAAGTTCCTTCTCTTTTATAGCCTTGGATGTGACCACCACAAGGGCAATCAGGACAAGTGAGCTTAGCTCGGCTCCAGAGTAAAGGGTGGGGTGTGGGGGGACTTTCCACAAGCTGCAGGATGCTCCCGAGTGTCCCAGGGTTCATGTGAATGCAGGGAAGGCGGCGAAGGGAATCTTCCCTAATATCCCAAGTGCCCCATGGGGAAAGTGGAGTGCCACCGGGCTCTCTGGGAGCAGCCAGCAGAGGCTCCCCCATGTGCCTGTACCTTGCTGAATACTTCCAGGTCCTCCCCAGCAGCTCCGGGGAGGAGGGAGGCAGCAACGGCTGCGCTGAGTCCACGAGGGGCGCTGTGGCTCGGCGTAGGCGGCCCTTGCCTTGCTGCCAGGGGGAGGGGAGGAGAACGGCCGTGGCGACTGCAATCCACCCCATTCGTCCTCCATCCTTTCCCAGCTTGTGTTTGTATGTATGTGCGAGGCACCGTGCTCGGGAGGCAGAAGATCCCGGGTTTGCGCTCCTCCTCTCGGCTCGGTAATTGGTCGGCGGAGCCCTTTGTAGTGGAGCGTCCAAAAGCCCTGCTGCTATGTCCGACATAGAGGCGTCCTGCCTCTATGGTGGATATAGTGCTGGGGCATCCAAAAGCCCTGCTGCTATGTCCGACATAGAGGAGTCCCGCCTCTATGGTGGACATAGCGCCAGGGCGTCCAAAAGCCCAGCCGCTATGTCCGACATAGAGGAGTCCCGCCTCTATGGCAGACATAGTGCTGGGGAGTCCAAAAGCCCTGCCGCTATGTCCGACATAGAGGAGTCCCGCCTCTATGGCGGGCATAGCACCAGGGCATCCAAAAGCCCTGCCGCTATGTCCGACATAGAGGACTCCCGCCTCTATGGTGGACATAGTACCGGGGCATCCAAAAGCCCTGCCGCTATGTCCAACATAGAGGTGTTCCGCCTTTATGGCAGACATAGCGCCGGGGCGTCAAAAAAGCCCTGCCATTATGTCCGACATAGAGGAGTCCCGCCTCTATGGTGGACATAGCGCCAGGGCATCCAAAAGTCCTGCCGCTATGTCCGACATAGAGGCGTCCCACCTCTATGGCAGACATAGCTCTGGGGTGTCCAAAAGCCCTGCCGTTATGTCCAAAAGCCCTGCCGCTATGTCCAAAAGCCCTGCCGCTATGCGATCCCTTTGCTTGGCAGAGAGAGGGAAGCAGCGTGGAGTTGGACTGCCTGAGCCAAAAGAGTCCATGGGGTCTTGAGACTTGATTTTTGAACAGTAGCAATCCATTCCACTCTTTCCTTTTCCTTTCTGTCCTTCTATCTTCTTTTCCTTTTCCTTCCCTTTCTCTTTTCCTTTCTCCTTTCTTTTCTCCTTTCCTTTTTCCTTTCCTTCTTTTCTATTTCCTTTCCTTTCTCTTTTCCTTTCCTTATTTCCTTTTCCTTTCTTTTTTTCTTTTCCCTTCCCCTTCCTTCCCTTCTTCATCCTTTCCTTCTTTCCCATTTCCTTTCCTTTTTCCTTTCCTTCTTTTCCATTTCCTTTCCCTTTTCCTTTCCTTTCTTCTTTTCCATTTTCTTTCCTTTTTCCTTTCCTATTTCCTTTCCTTTTTCCTTTCCTTCCTTTCCTTTTCCTTTCCTTTCTCTTTTCCTTTCCTTTTCTTCTTTCCCATTTCCTTTCCTTTCCCTCCCCCTTCCTTCCTTCCCTTCCCTTCCTTCCTTCCTTCCTGGGGATCTGAGGGAGAGGGAGGGGACCCTTTTCCTCCTTTCCTCCCTCCCCAACATCTGCCCTGATGGCACTTATGGCTAAAAAATAATTCAGGTGCTCAGGCATGAAAATGTGCAGCTCAAACACTAGTATTTTCTGCACACACTGAAAAAAAATTAGAGGGAACATTGATTGTAAGTAGTGATGTATATTATAAAGATATCTTGTTGTTAAACAGTTTAATAAGGAAGTAATGAAAGATTGGTACATGTATGAAGGGAATATTTAGAATACTCTGTTTAAAAACGAAGGAATAACATTTGTGCTTGAAGGTATGATGCGCAAGGACAACAATGAAAATAAGCATACTTGATGGATGGTTGGTGAGATAATTGAAAGTAGTGATGTATAAACATAAACAGTTGGAAAATTCTTTCACACTGTAAAAATAACTAGAACGAGATAGGTGATTATATAAAGGTATATGGTTATTAAATAGATAATTAAGGATGCAAGGGAATTAGGTTTGCTGAAAAGGAAGGAATATTAATTGTAACTGAATACATGATCTACAATGAATGTGAGGTACTTAGTTTGATTTGATGGAAATTTTGTGATCGTATATGTAATTGAAAATACGGATGCACAAAAGCTTGTAACCAAATGACATGCTGTATGTAATGGATGAGAATTTTATATGTTATGTGTTGTTGGTCTTTTATGTTTAAAAATAAAAATGAAAAAAAGAACAATCACTACAGTAGTTCACATTTGAAGAGAAGATGAAAGCTGATAAATTCTTCCAATTTCACCCATGCTTATGATCCCATTCATGGACTTGATACAATAAGTGAAGCTGGGGAGCCTAGAAAGTGGGTAAAATTGAAACTTCTCACCAAAGGAGAAATATATGACCCCAAACCTTTCCAGAGTTTCACAATTTGAAAATCTTTTTTTCTTTTCCCTCTTCCTGTCTTTGCAATTGGGATTCTGCAGATGAGTTAGAAATATGAAATTGTAGCAATCAAACTCAGCTGACATGTAATCACCCAATTCAAAGGTGGGTTGTATTGCCACCTTTGGCACTTCTTTGTGGGAAGTACCCTTCTTTGGCAGCAGTGTTTTTTCCCCAGTGATAAGACATAACATTGACGTACATCATTCATTAACTGCTGCATGTGAAATTAACTTTAATTGCATCTGAAATTAACTTTAATTGCAGGATTACATTTGGCTCCAGAGGCTTCTAGTAAGTTCCTGTTTTAAACCAGCCATTGTATACTATTCTTTAAAGAAATATATGAGCCTTTAGAGAAAGATGTAAAATACCAATATATTAATACTGACTATATGTCTATTTATTTTATTGGATATGTAATGTGAAACCAAAAATAGTGGCTGACTCTTAGACTCTTAGAAAAATGATTTTAAAAAAGAATTGACAGAAGACAGGACAGCTTGGTATTATATCTGTTGACTTAAACATGTCTCAGAGATCTTAGAGAAACATCTACAGAACTGGTACAATCTTAGCAAAATGGTGTCTAAATGTTCAAAGGGTTGCAAGTTAGGACACCCAGCTTGAAACCAGGAAATCATGGCTTCTAGTCCTGCTTTAGGCATGAAAATTGGCTGATTGATCTTGGGCTAGTCATTCTCTCTCAGTCCAAATAAGTTCATAGGGTTATTGAGGTGGGGAAGAAGGAGGAAGGAATGTTGTATGTATTCGTGTCATGAATTATTTATAAAAATAATATATCATCATTTTAGCCATTGTCTATCCACTGCAAGATTAATGCCTCTTTTGCATGTTTCCAGCCAATACAGTCTTGAGATTTCTTTTGCCAATTGGGTCTGCAATACTTGCTGATGTCCATCTTGCTTCAGGTCTCTTTCATGGATGCTTTTTATCAAGTGGGCTCTATTCTATGACTGCCATTCTCCACCTGCCACCAGTTCTTCTTGCTATATCACCAGCCCATTTCCATTTCAATTCTCTTGATGATATCATATACTTTCATTTATTCGCTAATCCATGTGCGGGTCTTTCTATCTTGTCTTGTAATGATACAAGCATGTATTGTTCCATGGTTCTTTGCACCACTCTTAGCTTTTGTATCGATTGTGAGATTAGTGTCCATGTTTCACTGGCATATGTTAGAGCAGGTAGCACACACTGTTTGAAAACCTTTTAGGCATAGTGGAAGGCTGTTCTTGAAAATTATGCTTACCTTTGTGAATGCCTGCAACCACATTTAAAATGCCGTTCAATTTCCTTTATTGTATCATCTTCCATTGAGATCCATTGGCCAAGATATATGTAGTGGGCTACTACATCTAGTTCCTCTCTAGGTATAATTTTTTTTCTTTCTTTGGTGAATTTATTAAACATAACCTAGGTCTTTTCAGTTTTATTTTAAGCCAAATGGTTCTCCTGTTTTATGAAGCTTTTGTATGCATCTTTGTCGCTCTTTTGGGTCTTGTAAGAAGAGAATATCATCATTTGCAAATCTTAAGTGATTTAAATAGGAATCATTGCTTTTTCTTCCATCTTTTGCCCAGTCTAATTTGTGAAATTCTTTTTCAAGGCAGGCTGAGAAAAGGATAGGTGATATTGTATTGCCTTGTCATATACCTTGTTCTATGTTGATTTCCACTTTAAGATCATTAAGGCAATTTCTTACCATTTTTTACAGTCCTCAATTGCTTGCACTAGTTTTAACATTTTACAGATAGTCCTCGAGTTACAACTGCAATGGAGCTTTACCATGAAGTTGTATCTCATGATAGTCATATTTTACCACCTTTTTTGACAGCAGTCATTAAGCAAATATGGTGGTTATTAAGCAAACATGGCAGTTGCTAAATAAACACCATGCTCACTATGTCAAACAATGTTTTTTAAGGGCACAGTTTTACCAAAAACTGGAAGTAAATGTGTTTTAATCAAACTGTCATAAAGTGTAGGGACATGATCATTCACATTGCAAATGCCTGTAAATCCAGCCCAGTTGTTGAATGATTCAAGTGTGATCTCATGACTATGGAGACAGAACTTCCTCTGACTTTTGTGTCTTTTAGTAGAGTAGGAAATTTCCCCTATGCAGAACAAAGTACACAGTGTTGAGGTGGGCTAACTTATTTTGGTCCTGAAGGGATATAAATAAAAAATAGGTATCCTGTTTTATTCACTAGGATAGAAATTATATGTCTGTCTTTAATGGGAAAGGTGGGGCTACAATTTTTAGTTTGAAATTTATAAGATACATTTCATATAAAGCATGAATCTGGGGGAAATTATATTATTTTGCAAAAGAAAAATTTGCAAGGAGACTTCAGGTTGTCTTAAATCTACCAAAAGATTCATTACACTGAACTACTGGAATGTAATCAAACACCCATATCCAGTAGTGTACAAGAAAATCAGCATAACATTATTGTATGATGAAGATATACAAGTTTAAATTGTTCTAAAATAAATTCAGTGTGTGGTTGAGGATTTGCATTTTATTACAGCCCATTATTTTGTTGGTTCAGATTGCCAAAAAGCCATTTGTTCTAATGGCAAACAGGAATAAAATTATTTATTTTTAAAAGCTTATTTGGAAAAGGTTGTTAAAACTCTGTAAAATATTTTTAAAAAATGTAATTCTCAGTAAGAAAGGCTCTCTGTGCTACATTATTTTAAATTTCTGAAGTCTGGTCATAATTGAGTGATCTGCTGCTCTGATCTTCATATAACATTGCCCCACCTTCTTCTTGAGATGCTCATTTTCTGTGTGTGGGTGTTCTTTTGATTTTTATGTAGAAGAGAGCATCCTATCATACAAACCTCACTGCAATCTGAATTAATAACAACAATAAATAACAATAATGGAAAAACAGGGAACAAGGCATAGATTACAATAAGATCAAAAAAGTCAGCTCTCTCCCCCCTCCTTCCCTCCCCACTCCTCCCTCTCTGTGTCAGTCCACTTTATTTCTGGGTCCCACAGTAGGAAAAAGAGGAATGAACCACGTAGGCAAGTTTACAGGAAATCTAACAATTACAGATAGGTAAGATTTATTGAACATAGTAGGATGATCTAGTCAAAGAATTTCAGCAACTGTTATGATTCATGAACAAATTATACATAGGAAAACAATGTTCTAATTCTATTGTATTTTAGTTTTCTTCCCACCCTTCGTAACAGACAACTTGGCCACTTCTTTTAGATAGGCTGGCATGTCTCCTCCATTTGCTAGGAGGAAAATTTACTCAAATATTCTGTTCTCTTATTGAAAATGTTACGAATATGCGTTCAATTTGGATAAAATCTAAATGATAGGCTGAGGTATTTTCAAAAACTTTGCACAGTTGCACAAAGTAAAAAATAACTTTTTTTTAAAGCAAATCAGACTGCTCCATGGAAACTGTTTCCTCCCCACCTTTTAATTACAATCTTTAGGGGAAGGATGTAAAAGGAATTTAATAGAAGATAATTTCATATTTTCACAGTAGACTATCTTTTTATGGTGGGTATGTTCTTAGGACTCCTGGAATATTTTGAAAGATGACAGTAATCACGAGATTCGACATTTCAAAAGGACTGGGAGAGCTTTGAATATTTGAATAACCCTTTTGGCCCAAACTGAAGTAGATCAGACATCAAATTCTTCTGCAAAAGGTCCTAAAGACTAAGTATTGATTTCTGGCCAAGCCTTTCTATTATTTTGTTAAAGATTCACTTTATTGGACTTTGTATTTTATTCAGCAGAATAATAATATGGTAGAATGTTATAATATATTGTAGCTGCTAAATAATCAGCTCTGCTAATATAAAGCTGTATGCTGTCTTCATTGTTTTGGGGTTGAATTATCCATGAGGCCCATTTTAATTCTGATTTTAGTGCTGCTAGTAAATGCTAATGAAATCAGAGTTGAAGCACAGTGGGGGTTCTTTTCCTAAAATTGCCAGCAACAAACTCACATGTAGAGCAGCTTCTTTCTTTCTACCAGAATTTTGAAACTAGTTTTTGTCATTCTTATCCCAACTAGTAGAAATAACTGTCCTCCTCCTCCTCCACTACCCCCCCCCCCACATTTACAAGTGAAAGATCTGGAAAGCTAAATGCTGAAAATAAATTATTGATCCTAACAGAGTAGTTTACTAATAAGATAAAAATATGGATATTAATAGTTAAACATTCAGTGATTTTACAACATGATACTCTCTGCATGCATGTAAAATAACTGCAAGCAGGGAGCACTCACCCCCTACCCACAGAAACATATGTGTCAATCATATTAAGCTCTGGAATAGGTTCATAAAACAGGAAGCCCATAATATCTCATTATCCTCATGAAAAGTATAATACACATCAGGAAGCTTCCGATACTGATATAATAGGGTGAAATAGATTGGCAAAAGAGTGAGACACATGTAAATATTTTATCCTTAGGTGAGAGGTGGTATCTACAGAGAGGGAGTTGGGGTAATGAACCACAATGAAGGGGCATTTCCCAAGGAGGAGGGAGCACATTCTAGAAAGACGGTGTGGGGAGGGGGCAAGAGGCAGCATATCCCATAGCTGGATAGAAGGCAGAAGAAGAGAATTAAAATAGTCACTTCCTAGAATCTCCCAAAGGAATGCAGTGGCTCAGTGGCTAAGACACTGCGCTTGTCGATCAGAAAGGTTGGCAGTTCAGTGGTTCAAATCCCTAGTGCCGTGTAACATGGTGAGCTTCCATTACTCGTCCCAGCTTCTGCCAACCTAGCAGTTTGAAAGCACGTAAAAATGCAAGAGAGAAATAGGGGCCACTTTGGTGGGAAGGAAACAGTGTTTCGTGAGCCTTCGGTGCTTAGTCATGCCGGCCACATGATTATAGAGAAGTCTTCAAACAGTGCTGGCTCTTCAGCTTTGAAATGGAGATGAGCACTGCTCCCTAGAGTCAGGAACGACTAGAACATATGTGCGAGGGGAACCTTTACCTAGCATCTCCCAGGATATATTATTAGGGCAGGCCTGTGAAATTGGTGGCCCTCAGGCAGGATGTATCACATGCAGGCCATGCCCATTCTGGCTCCGCAAAGGCAAAAAAAATGTCACAATACATTATGATACATCACTTGACACGATCAAGTTTGACACCCGGGTTTGCATTAGGGTGAGAATAATAAGGGTTTACTCTGTCAAGATTATATCTATTGTCTGTAAGCAAATGAAGAACTGAACTCTGGCTGGAATTATCTGTGTTTTTCTCGGGCTTAGCAAAATGTTTATATATATATATATATATATATATATATATATATATATATATATATATATATATATATATATATGGACAGATGATAGAAGCAGTTAGCTTCCTCCCATAATTGGGGCTTACCAGGGGTTGTAAAAATCTTATATATATATATATAAGATTTTTACAACCCCTGGTAAGCCCCAATTATGGGAGGAAGCTAACTGCTTCTATCATCTGTCCATATATATATATATATATATATATATATATGTATGTATGTATGTATGTATGTATGTATGTATGTATATGTGTATACGTATACGTATACGTGTATGTATGTGTGTGTGTGTGTATATATATACATACATACATACATACATACATACATACATACATACATACATACATACACATATATATATATATATATATATATATATATATATATATATATGATTTTTACAACCCCTGGTAAGCCCCAATTATGGGAGGAAGCTAACTGCTTCTATCATCTGTCCTTCGGCTCGTCACAAGAGTCCATCACGACAGAAACCCAATATTTTTACTAATTTCTGTCGTGATGGACTCTTGTGACGAGCCGAAGGACAGATGATGGAAGCAGTTAGCTTCCTCCCATAATTGGGGCTTACCAGGGGTTGTAAAAATCTAATAGATACCTTTCACCCTGGCTTCGCTGATAAACGGATAAGAGCCTGTGGCCTAATGGCTAAGATCTCTGCCTAGAGTGCCTAGTATGCCATATAGCCCAGGTTCAAATCCCAGTAAGGGTATGGCTAGCTGATGAGAGCTAAATAGCTTGAAATAGATCTATACTAGTCTCCCTTTATTTATTTATCAGCACAAATAAAAAAAACACAAATATAACAAAGGCAACAGTAAAAATATTGGGTTTCTGTCGTGATGGACTCTTGTGACGAGCCGATAGACAGATGATGGAAGCAGTTGGCTTCCTCCCATAATTGGGGCTTACCAGGGGTTGTAAAAAAAATCTTATATATATATATATATATATATATATATATATATATATATATATATATATATATATATATATATATATATATATAAATAAATATAAATATAAATATAAATATATATAAAAATAAAATTCCATGGCCAAAGAAAATAAAGTTGTCTGCCACCTTCACTTCTTTGCCATCAGTTGATGAAAGAAACTCGTTGATATTTCTATTAACATGTAACATTAACTCGGAGTTTTCAGTTTCCATGTTTATTTTTATAATGATTCTTCTAAAGAATCATTAGTTGCATTTTCAACTAGTGTCTTTGCGTATCTCCTTTAATAGCTCATTTATAACACTATTGCCTTTGATGTAGTATTGAATCATGGTGCAGTGAATGAGAGAATATATGACTGACAGCATGAAATCAAAGATGCTTTCATTCACAATGAAATTATAAAATGATGTTTTGTTATATGAAATATCTGACAATAATAATAATCAGCACTAAATTGATCTAGGACAAAGAGTTTTTGACAAAAATAAGCCACTACCTTTTTTGTTCTTAAAAATGTTATTTGTAATCTATTTGTCTACTTCGATAGTTCTGGAGAATTACATATAAGTGGGTAATATATTGTTCAATCAAAGAACAAAGAAATAAATATTGCTTATATTTATTGTATAATGGCCACATTACAATACAATAGCAGAGTTGGAAAGGAACTTGGAGGTCTTCTAGTCCAACCCCTGCCTAGGGAGGAAACCCTATACCAATTCAGACAAATGGCTATCCAACATCTTCTTAAAGACTTGGGGCATTCAAAACTTCTGGAGGCAAGCTCTTCCATTGATTAATTGTTCTAATTGTCAGGAAATTTCTCCTCAGTTTTAAGTTGCTTCTCTCCTTGATTAGTTTGCACCCATTGCTTCTTGTTCTATACTCAGGTGCTTTGGAGAATTAGTTTGACTCCCTCTTCCTTTGACTCCCTCTTCTTTGACTCCCTCTTCTTTGTGGCAACCCCTGAGTGGCAACCCCTGAGATATTGGAACACTGCTATCATGTCTCCCTTAGTCCTTCCTTTCATTAAACTAGACATACCCAGTTCCTACAACCGTTCCTCATATGTTTTAGCTTACTGTCCCCTAATCATCTTTGTTGCTTTTCTCTGCACTCTTTCTAGAGTCTCCACACCTTTTTTACATCGTAGCGACCAAAACTGAATGCAGTATTCCAAGTGTGGCCTTACCAAGGCATTATAAAGTGGTATTAATACTTCATGTGATCTTGATTCTATCTCTCTCTTTATGCATCCTAGAACTGTGTTTGCTTTTTTGGCAACTGCTGCACACTGCTGGCTCATATTTAAATGGTTGTCCACTAGGATTCCAAGATCCCTCTCACAGTTACTACTGTTGAGCAGGTACCGCCTATCCTGTACCTGTGCATTTTGTTTTTCTTGCCTAAATGTAGAACCTTACTTTTTTCACCATTGAATTTCATTTTGTTAGATAGTGCCCAATGTTCACATTTGTCATGATCCTTCTGTATCTTAAGTCTACCTTCTGGAGTGTTGGCTATTCCTGCCATCTTGGTGTCATCTGCAAATTTGATGAGTTCCCCATTGATCCCCTTATCCAGACCATTGATGAGGATGTTGAAGAGTACTGGACCTAAAACAGAGCCTTGGGGTACTCCACTACATACCTCCCTCCATGTAGATGTAGTTCCATTGAGGACTATACGTTGAGTGCGGTTGGTCAGCCAGTTACGAAGCCACTCTATTTGACAGTTTAAATACTTAAAACAGCCAGTCCAATCTTCATTTAATTTCTCCAGTGTTAATTTGAAAGTAACTTTAAAATACTCTAAATCAGAATGTGTAGAAATGCAACCTGACCTTAAAAACCCACTGGGGCTTAAGCATTCATCAGTCAAGAAAATTGATTTTTGTAGGGAGCAAATTATGAGTCAAAATGTCTTACAAGTCTATGAGTAGCAGAAATCACAATCAATGAACGTAGTGAACAATCTGAAATAAGCTAATTATAAGGTGATAGCTTCAGAGACACTAACGTAATGTACATGATGTGTGCACTGGTGTCGCAGAGCTATTTTAGAATGGAATGGAGCAGAAACAAACAACTAATCTAATAATTACATTCCTAAATCACTTATGACCAGTGACATTAAATATCTGTTTCTGAAATGCTCATTTATTTGGGACAGCAGTTCAATACATTTGAATTACAATTTTTTGATAGATCAATTTTAATCTCAAATTTGCTGACACCCATTTAATGTTCTTAAGAACTTACATCCAATAATGTGGCATTATTGAATATTCCTGTTCTTGGATCCTTATTTCATACATTTCAATGCATCCACTTAATTTTTAAAAACTTTTGATAAACATAATTTGTAGGTTTAAATTTAGTCATTGATTCCATCAGAAAAGAAAATACCTTAATTATCTTTGAAATGGCCAAAGGATATAACTCAAAGTGAGCTGTGGAAAGCATGTTTCAGTTGAAGATACTATTACTTCTGTGAATTGGAAGAATAAATTCAATTTAAGGACCTCCTGACTGCTTTTTGAAATTACCTATTAATTGGTTTTGTGCATCATTTTCAATAAAATATTTTACTCCCTATATTTCAAAAAGAAATCTTCAAAAGAGATAAAAGCTCACGAGTCTCAAGATCAAAATTCAATTTAGGCCCTAATGGAGGCAAAAGATTTCTCATGGCACACATTCCTGGAAATAAAACACCTTTTCTACTATATGTTGATTCAAGAACTTGTCATGACCTCAGTGGAGTTACAAAATAATTGTCCAGCATGGCTCATGGAGAATGATGCTATAACACATTTTCATTCCACATACATTCCACATAATTTATTTGAGAGAATGGACATTTGCTTTTCTTTTCTGGTTATGTAAACATTTTTGAGAGTTCACTGACCTGTATGATCTGATATTGTGAATTATTTGCATCTTTATAAATAATGCTTTAATGTAGTAAATAGATTTATGGAGAAATACTAAAGATGTTAATCTTATGTTGAATTACTGTACATACTAAATTCTGACCATCTTTGGCAGTTGCCAAAATAATTATCTGAGAAATTGAAAAAGTAAAAAGTATATAATTTATATGTATTTGAAATGGCAACTTTTTTCTACTAAGCAGAAAATTTATATTTCTTCATTTATATTTTATGATATTTCATAACAATAGAATAATCTTATCAGGTTATTTTTTTCTGCATATGATAATGATTCAGTATTAAATCAGTGATTTCTACACAAATGTAGAAGATTGCGTAAAATATCGTGTTTTAAAATGGAATACAATAGGAATACATATATATATGTATATGTATATGTATGTGTGTATGTGTGTATGTGTGTATGTGTGTATGTATATATGTATGTGTATGTATGTATATGACCTGTCCTGAAACGAAGGCCTTGCCACATTTTTCGGGGGGGGGGGAATATAATGCCCCCTCTGAAAATAAGCCCCCTGGACAACACCTCCCTCCAGCCAGGCAGAGCACCGCTCACTGACCTAGTGGTATGACAAAGGCACCAAGTCGCGGGAGCCAGGGGGAAAAGCGCTCACATTGCTTGGCGCCTTCGGGATACATTCTGCCTGGATGGAGGGGGGATTTGCCAGGTGGCTGCTCCCTTGTGAGTGGCTCCCGAAGAGCCGGGCACAGCCTCAGGGGTGAAGCAGCCATGGGGTGACCACACTCATTATCAGCCACTTGGCAAATCTCCTCTCCAGCTGGACAGAGCGCCATTCACTGACCTAGGGAGTATCCCTAAGGCGCCAAACCACGTGGCGCTCTGCCCGCCCCCCAGCTCCCGCGGCTTGGTGCATTCAGGATACCCCCTAGGTCAGTGCATGGAGCTCTGCCCAGCTAGAGAGGATGGTTGCCCTATGCAGCCAGCCCACAACCATAGAGCGCACTCCTAGAGCGGCCGCTGCTGGAAGAGCTCTATGTAGTGACCTAGGGGGTATCTTGAATGTGCCAAGCCACAGAGCTAGAGGGTGGGCAGAGCGCCACGTGGTTTGGTGCCTTAGGGTCAGTGAATGGTGCTCTGCCCAGCTGGAGAGGGGGGTTTGCCGGGTGGCTGTTCATGAGCATGGTCACCTCATGGCTGCTTCACCCCTGAGGATGTGCCCGGCTCTTTGGGAGCCTGCTTGCAAGGGAGCAGCCACCCTGCAACTCCAAAACAATAAGCCCTCCCCTAATAATAAGGCCCAAGCCATATTTTGTGGGTCAAAAGAAAATGCGGTGAGGGAAACCTCCTGGACTACTACAATGGATGGCCATCCCTAGTCGACCATGGGAAGAGATTGCAATGGACTTCATCGTCGAGCTCCCAGACAGCAGCGGGAATAAAGTAATCTGGGCAGTTATTGATTTGTTTTCCAAGCAGGCGCACTTCATTGCTTGCTCAGGATTACCATCCACAAAGAAGTTAGTGAAAAGGTTTGTCAAACATATTTACTGCCTGTATGGAGTAGGAGGAAATGGCCCAGGAGGACCATTTCCGACCGTGGAGTTCAATTCACCACCAAGTTCTGGAGGGAGTTCCTGAGATCCACACAAGGACTGAGCTCAGCATTTCATCTGGGCATGAACAGAGCAGCAGAAAGGGCCAGTGCGATGGTGGAACAATACATCTGGTGTTATGTGGACTATCAACAAGACAAATAGTCGAACTTGCTACCATTCGCCAAAGTGGCATACAACAACGCGGTCCATAGCAGCACTGGATTAGCTCCTTTCCAAATTACCAGGGGCATGGAATTTGTTCCCATGCCTCAGCTGCCTAGGGAACCTCCCTCTTCTATGTCTCTGACTGAATGGATGGACACTCTAAAGAAATGGTGGGAAAATATGAAAAAAGCTCTAGCATAAGCGGCAGAAGCATACAAGAAGCAAACTGATAAACACCGTGCTCTCCAACCCCCCTTTCGTGTGTTGGACAAAGTTTTCTTATCTACCAAATATATAAGATTAAGAATCCTTAGCAAAAAATTTGGCCCAAAATTTCTAGGTCCATTCCCAATAGCAAAAATAATTAATCCAGTTACAGTTCAACTCAGTCTACCCAGAATTTTAGGGAAAATTTACCCGGTATTTCATTGTAGTTTATTGAAGCCAGTAATTGTGTCCAGCATATGACCGTCTACCCAGCCTCCCCTGCCTCCTGTAGTGATAGAAGAGGAAAAACCTTATGAGGTGAAAAAAAATCTTAGACTCCAGGCTGTATAGGGGTCACTTACAATATTTAGTGCATAGGAAGAGGTACCTTTTGTCTGAAGCTACTTGAGTGAAAAGCTGGTACCTAAAAGCTGATAAGTTAGTAAAACAACTCCATGATAAGTTTCCCAATAAGCCAAAGGGTGCCCCTGGATGGGGGAGAGGTGATTAATTCTGTTATGTTAACCCCTACATTATTCTCTTTTCAGGAAATGTTTTCCTTCTGGGGAGAGGCCACCAGTCAGGCCTGCAGCCATGTTCCTTTTGGATCTTTGGCCTGTAACACTTCTATCTATTATGCTGTTTCTATAGTGGGGAATTGGGAGAGGGGATAGTAAGGAGTAGAATGTGATGTAACCAAAATTAAATCCCTTTTAGATTGCCGAAGGATGACCTTTGTCTTGGCAGCTCTGCACCTGATCAGAACTGGATGGGTGGAACTGCCAGCATGACAGTGGAAGATTGGACCATCTGATGGACTTGTGGCTGTGAGAGCAAGATCTTGAACTTTAACTTGTGGGGGGGGGGGGCGCTAAAGAAGCTTCAGATTCAGTTTTTTTCCCCAGATATGCCAGCATGGGTCTCTTAATAAATTGGAACTTTGAGCAGCACGTTGCCTTTCACTCTAATTTGATTTTGGATGCTATCTGGAACGCTGACACAGGGTTTTTAAGTAACCAAAATATCCAACAAGCTTGGAGTCATGGCTGGGGAAATCTCAAGACAGTAGGGACATACAGTTGGTCCCTTTCCAGGCTAGTCTGTCTTTGAGGGTCAAGGTGTCATTGAACCACTGGTCTGCCGGGAGTGCCGGTTTTAAGATCTCTGTCATTGGGTCTACTCTAGGATTGTCACGATACTTGGCTTGGCCTCTGGTGGTGGCTTGAGCTGCTGACTGAGATGGGAAGATTATGGGGTGGATTATCTTTGTGATTGCTATTGAACTGTGGTTTCCTGGATAAGGCATCAGCGAGTAGGTTCTTCCCCCCAGGATTTATTTTAATTTGAAGTTGAACCATTTAAAGTACTGCGCCCAACAGACTTGCTTGGGGAAGAGTTTTTTTGGTTTTTTTAGGGCTTCTAGGTTTTTGTAATCAGTTCAAACTTCAAACAGTACTTGGATGCCTCTAGGAAGTGTTTCCAGGTGAGGCAGGCCCATCAGATAATACTGGCTTCCTTTTCCGACGCTGCCCATCGTCTTTCAATGTCAGTGATTTTTTGGGAAGTGTAAGCACAGGATTGTAGTTGATCCTGGGTGTTGGCTTGAAGCAGCACTGCTGCTATGGCCACATCACTGGCATTCGCCTGGACCACAAATGGCCATTCGGGATCAGGGTGTTTGAGGATAGGCTCCTCTGTGAACAGGCTTTTCAGTTTTTGAATGCCCATTGGCAGTCCAGGGATCAAACCAGTGGCTGGCTGGGTCACATTTCACCCTGTCTTCAATAGTTCTGTCAGGGGCACTGCCACTTCAGCAAAGGCAGGGATGAACTGCCAGTAAAAATTGGCAAACCCAAGGAAGCTCTGAAATTATTTGCGGGCGCGTGGGAGTTGCAAATCTAGCACCATTTTTACTTTTCCTGGTCCATTTCTATTCCCTTGTTTGAAACTTGGTAGTCTAGAGAGGTCTTGTGGAACTTGAATTTTGACAGCTTCGCATCACTGTTCCCTCTAAGGTGCGCGGCTGCGCGGCCGCGCACATGGCAAGAAACCCCCGCACAGAGGTTTCTAACTGCCGCGCAGAGATTTCTTTCAAAGCAAACGTGGGGAAGTCCTTTGCAGGCGGCTAGAACTGGCCGCCCGCAAAGGATCTCCCCAAACTTGTTTCAGCGGCAGCTCTCAGCCTACGGCGGCAGCGTCACACAGGCTGTGGAAGGAGGGGGAGGAGGAGGGAACCAAAGAGAGGCTTTTGCCGAGTCTGCGCCCCACAGCCAGGACCGTCCTTGTGCCTCAAGCCGCGTTTCTTCCTCCAAAGCCCTTCTGGCGTCAAGCGGAACTCTCGGGTTGCCCGAAGGGCTTTGCAGGAAGAAACGCGGCTTGAGGCACAAGGACGGTCCTGGCTGTGGGGCGCAGACCCGGTAAAAGCCTCTCTTTGGTTCCCTTCTCCTTCTCCTCCTCCTCCTCCTTCCACAGCCTGCGTGACGCTGCCGCCGTAGGCTGAGAGCTGCCGCTGCCGCACAACTGAGGGAGGGAGAGCGAAAGCAGAGGTAGCCTCAAATTTAATTTAAATTCTTTAAAAGAATTTTTGGATTTCTCCTCACCAAACCTTTAAGACTGAAAGTTTTTCCTAACATGAACTTGAGCTAATATACTTAATATGAGAAACGTGCAGCAATTAACACTGCTTTTTAAAAAGAACAATATTTCTCAATTGTTTATTTGTATGAAGTCTGCCTATCTTAAGTTCCTACTATACAAAAGGTATTACCTTCTAAGGCAACCTGTATACAATACATTAGTGGCCAATATTACATTGCTCCTAATGACAAAATTAGAGCTGTGTTAAGCCTATGAAAAAAATCCCAAATGAATAAAATCGTTATTAAGACCCAATGAAAAAATTACAAAAATTATGCATAAACTTTCATGTTCCCCAAATTTCCAATCCAAAACTTAACCCAGATTCTTCAGACATAGATTTGTAATTCAGAGTCAGACTCGATTATTAGAATGAATGCATTAATCAGGGGTGAATAATGTTGGTGAAATCTCATCTAACCTTCCATAATAATAACATACATACACAAATAGCTGACAGCCACATCTCTGAAACACTATTAAATCTGAACTAAATGTTTATCTAGAACTCAAATAAATAGCTGCTTTTTGGTTTTATTTTTGTTAATATTTATCAGTCTCTCTTTTATTCCATACTTCTGGTTGAAAGACTATTCTATGTCATGCTAAACAAATGCATATTCTAGTGGCGGTGAGGGCTCGTTGGCATCTTCAGCAGCAGCCCTGCCTCCTGTGAAAAAAACCGAAGATGGAGCAGATCCACGCAGATGACGTTGCTGCAACATGACTGGAGGAGGAATTCTGGGAGTTGAAGTCAGCAAGGCTTAAAGCTGTCAGGTTTGAAGACCCCTGGGGTTTTTTTTCCTAAAAGGTTAGGGGTGCAAAGGTCTTGTAACTTGACAGCTTTAAGACTTGCGTGCTTCAATGCCAGAGTTTCTGAGCCAACATTTTGGTTGCTAAGCAGGACCGTTGTTAAGTGATACTGATATTATATAACACTTTTAATTAAGCGGGTACCTTGAATAAACATAACTTTGAGTTTCAAATAACACTGATTTTGTTGTTGTCTTAGGTGACATCTGTGAAAAAAATTCAGGTGCTCAGGCATGAAAATGTGCCGCTCAAACACTATACTTTTCCGCTCACACTGAAAAAAAATTAGAGGGAACATTGCTTCGCATATAGCTGAGCAACTAGGAGTTTTTTCAAGACATGGCACACTAGTTTAGTATGCTCTTCTAGCATCTCACTGAATATGAGAATGTCACCAGATAGACTAGAATGCCCTTGTAGCACCTCATGCAGCACCTCATTGATCAACTGCATGAAGACTGCAAGGGCGTCTTGCAGTCCGAATGGCATCACTTTGAACTGGAAGCTGCCTAACATGAAGGCTGTCTTCCATTCATCTCCCTCTTTGATTTGCACAGGGTAGTAAGCTTCTTTTAGGTCTAGCTTAGGTCTACTTTTCCTTTCGCCAGGTGGCTTAGCATGTCCTTCATCAAGGACAGAGGTAGGTATTTTCCACGCACACTGCATTAATTCCTTTCAATCAATGCAGAACCTCATCAATCCATCTTTTTTCTCTTCAAAGAGCATCTGGGCAGCCACGCTAGATTTGGCAAGCTGGATTAATCCCCTGGCTAGGTTGGTGTCAATATATTTTCTCAGTTCGTCCATTTCCCTGAGGGTCATGGAATATATCTTTGGTTTAGGTAGCTTAGCTCCTGACATGAACTCTATTGCACAGTGGGTTAGTGGTGGTGGAATAAGGTGTAAGAGGAGTTTCAATGAGACATTTACTCAGATTATTTTCTTGACCCAGGCTCAGTTCTTTTTTATCTGATCTTTGGTACCTATCTAATACTATAAGATTGTGACTACTGACAGTGAGACCTGTTCTGTCTTTGTGGTCATTAGCACTTAGAAGTAGTTTATGAATAGCTGTAAAGATGGAATTTGGTAAGCAAAATGGCCCTGCTGCCTCCAAGGTAATAAAGGTAGTAAATGTCTGAAATAAGATGAAAGTTTATTTTTAGGATGGTTCTATTACTTCTGTGATGAGAACCAAGTCCCACTCTTATTTACATAAAATATATTATTTTCCTAAATAAAAACAGAATGAAACTAATTAAAAGCTGTGCAGATCAAGTTCCATGCAATTATTTAAGGGAGACCTACAGATGTGGGAGATCCACAAAGTAACTTGGCAAAAATCATAAAACTTTGGTTTGAAAAATTTGAAACATGAGCATAATTTCATCAATATTCTACCACTCATTAGCAAGGATGCATCTCATACAGTTTTTAACAATAAAGCAATTCACCTTACACAATCAAAACTTGTCTGCATTTATATAATAGTCCCAAGATAGAGATAGCAAATTGTAACCTTAGAATTTCCTGCCCCACAGTTCAAAATTCTTATAAAAGAACTTAGTGCTCTTTATTCTCTGTTTCTTTTTTCTTAGCTTATTGGCAACAACCATTGCTTCAATAAACTCAGAGTTGTATTCCATTTTTTTCACCATAGACACGGTTTTGTGGCCATGTGAAATCCATTCTTAGCAGGAATCATCTAAAATCAGTAGTCCACCCAACTCAGAACTCTTACCAATTTAAGTTGCCCTTTTATTCCTAACAGGACCACTTAACCTATAATTGTAAGGTATCCAAGGAAGAATAGAAAAATGCTTCAAGGAAGAACCAATCTAGTAAATGCCTCTGAATATTTCAAATGTCTGATCCATCTTATAGCTCAAGCCAACAAGGCCAGGCTATACCTGAAGCTACCCAAGTATCAGAAAAACTCACCTATAATCATGTCAACAATTACATTATGGTTAATGATTGCAAGATTGTATATACACACACAAAAAGCCAAAAGAAAAGGGAAAATCCTAGATACATGCTGGAGATGAGACAAAAGTAACATTATAAGTGGGTAGCAGAAAAAAAATATTTGTTTGTGTTGTAGTTAGTGGGTTGTGCTGATGAGTCCAGAATATATCCACAGGTGTAGAAAGGGCAGAAGATTGTGATGAACTTGGCCCAAAGCCAGCAGAATGCCTTTGGATCAGTCACGGCTTAGGAAGCAAGAAATGGCAAACCATTTCCCAAAACTTTGCCAGAAAATTGCAAGGATTTATCCAGCTTGTTGCTAGAGGTTATATGAGTGGGAAGTTTTTTAAAAAAAATTCTGATAGAAGTAAATGGCAAATGTGTTCACATTGTTGCTAAGGAACTTCATGGCTGGGAGTTAAGCTCAACAGAGACTTTGCTATTTTAGTCTCAAGTATTCCTTCCTACTCTAATTCTTGAAGATTAAATATTTCTTGAATTTAGCTGTGAGAATGGATACTCTCTGGTCTTTGGTCAGCTTAATGGGCAATTGATTACTGTGATTACATTTCAGTGACTGAAGTCCAGAAATACTCTGATAATGGATGTGATAAGTGATGGATAAGATAATCTAGCTTTCTTTTTCCCAAGAATAAGGGGAAATGGGTGAAAAAATTCAGTGCATTTTGGATTTAGTGGGAAGAAGAACCGAGAATCTGCACCCTGCGGGTTTCAAGAGGAACAAATCTTTGCTAGGAATCTTGATACTGCAAACCTTTTTTTGTTCCACTTCCCTATAATTAAATAAAACCTAATTTTGCAAAAATACTCACAGTTTCTAGAGATCCTTCAAAGAAAGTAATTCTGGGTAAGCATTTCCACTCAGACAACTCAATAACAGCATTTTGGGTTTAGAAATGGACTTTCGGTTTTCATCTTTTTAACTTATTTTTTCATGAAATGTGCTTAATTCCATACAATACATGATTGTTTAAAAGTCTTTCTTACAAACATTTTTGTCAAGCACAGGAAATCAGAAGTCTTGCCAGTTCAAATGAATATAGGTTTATTGTATGCTGAAGCTGTCTAAAATAGGGATCTCAAACTCGATTTCATTGAGGGCCGCATCAGAGTTGTGTTTGACCTTGGCGGGCCATGGTAAACATAGTCAGAATCGATGTGGCTAGCTCGACACCACTTGTGTTGGGGGCACCTGCACTTCTTCAAGTCAAAATGGTACTGTAGCCTGAGGCTGTCAGCTTACTGCTCAAGTGTGGAACAACAGTTCTTCATAGATAGGTTGAGCTGGGATAATAATAATGAGAGCAGATTTTGCTTTGGCTGTGTTGGCCTGTTATGTGGACATGTGGTTGTAATTAACTTTGTTCTGAATACAGAATCATCAAAGGTTTGCTGTACTGGAAAGAAGTTTTCTTTATCTCTTAGCTGTCTCCCAGTGGGTATCCATAATTTTTTTTGCCCATATCTAGCAGACTTAAATTGGTCTATGGCAGGGGTGTCAAACACAAGGTTCGTGGGCCGCATCTGGCCCACAATGTGGTGAGATCCAATCCAAGGGGCCGTCCTGGGAAATGTAAGGGGCTGGCTTGTGTCACTTCAGCCCGGTCTACCCAATATGAAGAGGAAACATCAGGCTAGCATGGCTTCGCCCTGGTCTACCAGTGCAAAGAGGAAATATGCCAGGAGTTTGGGGAGTGGCAAGCTGGCCACGCCCACCTAGTCAGCCATGCCCAGTGAGTGGCATCAAGTTGGCCATGCCCACCCAGTTGGTCAGTCAGCCATACACTCTCCTCCCCCCCCCCCCCCAAGATCGACCATAGCCCTGATGCAGCCTTCAATGAAATTGAGTTTGACACCCTTGGTCTATGACATGCATGTCCAGGCTAAAGATAGGAATAGAATATGGAAACAGTTGTTGCCAATCAGAGTAGGCAATATTCAATTAGTCCAATGAATAGCCTGCTATGGCATCTTCATATGTTCCAAATTGCCTTAACTGAGTCAAAGAGGCTTTGGATGTTCTTATCAAGAGTGCAACTAATGAAGAGAAATCAAATTCAACATACTAAGATATTAATTAAAATGCTATTGATTAAGCATAAACTCATTTTAAACAAATCAGCTTATTGATTTTGTGTTTTCTTATTAACTAATTTGCCATGTCTAAAAGCTGATATAAAATATATATGATGCAATAATGGTCATTCTTATATAATCATAAACTTTGGCAGAATATTCATGCTGGCTGGAAATTCATTTGAGCATTTTACATTTTTTCCAGACCTCATTTCAAAATGAGAATAATTGTCTCTGCTTTATTTCTAGTTTGAAGAAACTGGTTTGAGAGATGATATTTTTTGATATACATAAAGAAACACTCATTTAAATAATAACAGATTGCTACATAAACAGGCAGAAAACACACTTACCAAGATAAACTGAAAAGCAAAATAAAATAAGAGGAAAATAAATAGATGCACAAGGAAGTAAAAGGAAAATTAAACACTAGATAAATATGGTAGTAAAAGTTTAAAAATGGATTATTTGCAACAGACAAAACTACTATTTAATAGTAAGTATTTCCTAAATAACCCTAAATAACTATTATTAGATGTATTATCAGTAGAGCTATTAATTTATGAATAAGAGAAAAATCAACACATTATGAGATCATCTTGCTTTAAATGTAAAATAAAAATATTTACTATTCTGCATTTGATTTTATGTCAGTCTTTTTGTTTTGTGTCTTCAAACAATTTTTTGACTCCTCATGGCTGCCTGGACAAGTCCCTACAATTTTTTTGGCAATTTTTTTCTGAATTGATTTGCCATTGTCTGCTACCTAGGGCTTAAAGAGACTGACTATCCCTCACCAGTTTATAGCTGGATGCTTTACTCACTTCTCTTATGTCAGTCTACCACCTTATATTCCATAGAGCTAATACTTCATATTAATCTTTCTGAAGATATATATTTCTACTAAGGTATAATTCAATTTTGTCATTTGTAGAAACTCAAATGTTAGGAAAATTACCAAAATAACACAAACTATTGGAGACATTCAAAGCTAAAAACTACTGAGGCTAGAATTCAATTCTTATAAAATAATTAGTTTATTATGCTTGCATGTAAAAGTGCTTTAGACAACCTCTCAAAATAAATATATATAGGCCTGAGTTTAAGGGAAAATAAAATTGACTATTAAAAATTCAATTTAAATCCTTGGTAGGGTGAAAATAGAGTAACAGCTACAGGTGCTTCTGAATGAACTGGCCTGTGAAATCCTAAGTGAAAAGTGAGAAGGAACATAGAAAATCCAATGCCTGTGCACATAAATACCCTAAGGTAAGAATGCTTCGAAGACAGATCATTTTTCTACTCCACCTCCACTGCCAGAAATCTGATAACAAAAACCCCCATCTTCATATGTCTTCATGTATATTAAAACCTGTACTTTCACCATCATTGTTTAAACTCTTGCATATATCAATTCAATTTCCCCCAGAGTTGGGGCTTTAGATGTATTGGCACAGTTTTCAGAATTTCCTAACCAGCATAGCAATTGCTGATAATTCAGGGAGTTGAAGTCAACATATCAAGAAAGCCCTGGACTGAAGAAGGCTATGCTAATTTAAGTATATAGATGCAAATTGGAATAATGATTCTAATTTTAATTGAGATACAATGTATCTGTTGTTTAGTTCCAGATAAGAGCTTATAAAAAATATCTGATTTTCAGTATTATTGACAACGCTAGTATAGAGGGATTAAAATCATTGTAACTGAGAAACAGGTCCAACCTTAGCCATGGGATCTTAGCCCAGCCTACTGCAGCTCAGTGCTGTTGAGGGGATAAAATGAAGGAAGATATCCATGTAAGCCATTTTCAGCTCTTGGAAAATTGGTATATAATCAAACAAACAAACAAACAAACCTACAAGGAAGAATGCTATAGATAGATAATCCAGTTGGCATACTCTGAAAGATGACAGACAATTGAAATTTCTTAATCAGTGGGAAAACAACAGGAAAGTTGGAAAGGAATTTAGCAAAGAGGGTAGCAGGAGAAAGAGCATGATAATTGCAGGATCCAATCTGGGTTCATCAACGGAACCAGAGTTTTAGTTTCCCAAGCTTTCGGACTTGGGGTAGAGCCCATCCTCAGGCAAGTCTTTTCAAACAGAATATGTTCTTTGGGCTATTCTATTTGGACTATTCTACTGACAAGGGATAACAGTGAACAGGTGTGTTGATTTACTACCAACTTATTAGAAGTCCTCAGGAGTCAAGAATTTGGAAACACAAGGAAACAACAGCCAACGCCTTAATAGCTGGCCATCAACACTCCAATCAACCAATAAAAAGTCACACACAACCAGTTACCACATAAATAGCAATAGCAATAGAACTTAGACTTAGACTTATATTCACAGTGCTTTACAGCCATTCTAAATGGTTTACAGAGTCAGCATATTGCCCTCAACAATCAGGGTCCTCATTTACTGAGCTCGCAAGGATGGAAGGCTTTGAGCTGGTGAGACTTGAACTGTTGAACTGCTGGCAATTGCCAGTCAACAGAATTAGCCTGCAATACTGCATTCTCATCACCACGACCCTGTAAACACTAGGCATAGAATAGCCCAAAACACACATTCTGTTAGAGAGAAGTTTTCTGATGATGTGCTGATGATGAGTTCCAGCACGAAAGCTCAAAAAGCTAAACTTCCGGTCCCAGTGACCAACCCAGATTGGATCCTGAAACATTATCCTCAGTGATGGGATTCAAATAATTTAACAACCGGTTCTCTCCCCTAATGACCAGCTGGGTAGGTGTGGCTTTGTGGTCATGTGACTGGGTAGGCGTGGCCAACTCAATGTCACTCGATGGGCGCTTCATCTTAGCTGTTACAATGTAACAGAGTTAATGGGAGAGGGAGTTTCTGTAAGCAGGGCAATAAAGATTAGGCTAGAAACAATACCAGAATATTTCCTTCTGGCCTTGCTTACAGGATTAGCCCTGTAAAGTGGGAAAAAAACCAAAAGGGGATTTCTTCCAACAATTATCCTGTATATTATCATACATTATCATCAGTAGTGGGTTTCAAAATTTTTTAGAACCTCTTCTGTAGGTTTGGCCTGCTTTGTGGGAGTGGCTTGCCGGCCATGTGACTGGATGGGAGTGGCTTGCCAGCCATGTGGTGGGTGTGCATGGCCAACTGGTAAAATGAGCACTTAACAATGCTCTTGCTTAGCAACCAAAATGTTGGCTCAGAAACTCTGGCATTTGAAACACGCAAGTCTTAAAGCTGTCAAGTTACAAGCCCCTTGCACCCCTAACTCTTTAGAAAAAAAACCCCACGGGTGTTCAAACTTGACAGCTTTAAGACTTGTGGACTTCAATTCCCAGAATTCCTCCTCTCGCTCTTCATCTTGATGATGTGTGGACGGACGGGGGAAGGGAGCTGGAACTGGTTCTAAACGGCACTGTAAATTTGTGGAACCTCTTCTATAGAAGAGGTTAGAACTGGCAGGAACCTATCCCTGATTATCATGTATATTTTCCTTCATTCATGAACATGATAATTGCCTATCTCTAGAAAATAAGCATTGAGAAGAATACATTTAGCAACTGTGCATGGAAGTGAGTACAGCCCAGTATAGATTTTTGATCTATTGTGTACCTAATTTTTTTTCATTTTTTCATTTTCATTTTATTAAGATTTATAGGCCGCCCTTCTCCCTGAGGGGACTCAGGGCGGCTTACAATCACAGGGAAGGGGGTGCAATAATAAAAGACAAACAGTGAGTGAACAAAATAAAATAATAAAACACAACTTGCATTCAACAGTCAACACTCGGGCGGGTAATTTAAGAACTTATCCCCAGGCCTGCTGGGAGAGCCAGGTCTTAAGGGCTGTGCGGAAGGTCTGGATGGTGGTGAGGGTACGAATCTCAATGGGGAGATCGTTCCACAGGGTCGGAGCTGCAACAGAAAAGGCTCTCCTCCGTGTAGTCGCCAGTCGACATTGACTGGCAGATGGAATCCGGAGGAGGCCCAATCTGTGCGATCTAATCGGTCGAAGGGAGGTAATCGGCAGAAGGCGGTCTCTCAAGTACCCAGATCCACTACCATGGAGTGCTTTAAAGGTGGTCATCAATACTCTGAAGCGCACCAGGAGATCGACAGGTAGCCAGTGCAGCTCGCGGAGGATGGGTGTAATGTGGGCGAACCGCGGTGCGCCCACTATCACTCGCGCGGCTGCATTCTGGACTAACTGCAGTCGCCGGATGCACTTCAAGGGCAACCCCATGTAGAGCCCATTGCAGTATTCCAGCCTAGAGATCACAAGGGCTCGAGTGACTGTTGCGAGAGCCTCCCGGTTCAGGTAGGGCCGTAACTGACGGACCAGGCGAACCTGGGCAAATGCCCCCCTGGTCACAGCCGACAACTGATGGTCAAAAGTCAGCTGTGGATCCAGGAGGACTCCTAGATTACGGACCCTATCTGAGGGGTATAAAATTTGACCCCCCAGCCTGAGTGTTGGAATATCGGCCAAATTGTTGGGAGGGAAACACAACAGCCACTCGGTCTTGTCCGTGTTGAGTACCAGTTTGTTAGCGCTCATCCAGTTCTTAACGGCCTCAAGACCCTGGTTCATCACGTCCACCGCTTCATTGAGTTGGCACGGGGCGGACAGATACAGTTGTGTATCGTCCGCATATTGATGGTATTTTATCCCGTGCCTCCGGATGATCTCGCCCAGCGGTTTCATGTATATGTTAAATAGTAGGGGGGATAAGACCGAACCCTGCGGCACCCCGTATGTTAGGGGCCTCAGGGACGATCTCTGCCCCCCGACCAACACCGACTGCGACCTGTCCGAGAGGTAGGAGGAGAACCACTGCAAAACAGTGCCTCCCACCCCCACCTCCTGCAGTCGTCGCAGAAGGATACCATGGTCGATGGTATCGAAAGCCGCTGAGAGGTCAAGGAGAACCAGGATGGACGCATGGCCTCCATCTCTGGCCCTCCAGAGATCATCAGTCAATGCGACCAAAGCGGTTTCAGTGCTGTGACCAGGTCTGAAGCCGGACTGGAAGGGGTCAAGATAACTAGCTTCCTCCAAGGCCCGTTGAAGCTGGAAGGCCACCACCTTCTCAACAACCTTCCCAATAAAGGGGAGGTTGGAGACAGGACAATAGTTGTTTAAAATGGCTGGATCCAAGGATGGTTTCTTCAGGAGGGGTCTCACCACCGCCGTCTTAAGTGCGGCGGGGAAGTGCCCCTCCCGAAGGGAGGCGGTCACAACCGCCCATGTGTCACCTCCCTGCTGTTGGCAACCAGCCAGGAGGGACACGGGTCCAGAATACAGGTGGAGGCACTTACAGCTCGAATGGCCTTGTCCACATCCCCAGAGGCAACATCCTGGAACTCAACCCAGAGATGGTTTGCCAAGTAATCCCCCTGTGTCTCGGCTGGATCTACGGCGGTGGAGTCCAAGTCTGACCGAAACCGAGCAACTTTGTCCGCCAAGAACTGGGCATAGTCCTCAGCCCTACCCTGCAAGGGGTCTCCCACATCCCTCCTATTGAGGAGGGAGCGGGTGATCCTAAACAGGGCAGCTGGGCGTGACTCGGCGGACGCTACCAAGGCGGAGATATGCGTTCTTTTGGCAACTCTTAGTGCCCGGATGTAATCCTTGGTGCAGGTAGTCAAAAGTGCTCGGTTCGCCTCGGACTTATCGGACCTCCACAGGTGCTCTAGGCGTCTCCTCCGGCGCTTCTTCTCCCAGAGCTGTTCTGAGCCAATATGGAAAGAGAAAGTCAGCAGAAAGGACAGTGTTTCCCAGATTAATACAAAGAGCACTAATAGGGTAAAAATCTGACCTCTGGGAATAAATGGTGCTTTTGTAATTGGTACATTGTACAGTGGGGCAGTGAGCTCTTGACTCTGACAGAACAAACCTGAAACCAAAAGTATTGAGCAGGAGATGCTTAGACAATGGGGGGAAATATGAATAGAATGTGAATAGGTCCCTTCATTTTTCAAAACACTTTTGACAAAGTTCATCTTCAAATACTCCAAAGTAAACATAATAGTCATCAGATAAGGGACTTATCCTTTTATGGATTGCTAACAAAGTTTAGAGTAGGAATAAATGGATTATCCATTGGGAAAAAGTGTGAAAGGGTCTAGCTAAACCTACAGAGGTTACTAAACAATTCAGAGTGGCTAAAAATGTTTTTCAAGAACCCCCTGAAGCTTCATATTTATATTCAATGAATAGACTACCAAATGGAAAGTACAGTAAATAATGAACACCAGAACAATATCTCTCAAATGTGCTTTTTTCAAGAGACATTTTGCTTCTCATCCAAGAAGCTTCTTCAGCTCTGAACTGAAGAAGCTTATTGGATGAGAAGCTAAACTTCTTCAGAGGAAAACCAGAAAATCCAGTTGCCTCTTGAAAAAACCACCTTTGGGACAACCATGACCTGGATGATTGAGAATCTCAGACCCAGACCAAAATCTGGTAATTTTCCATATATAATAATGAGTTGTCAATGACTCACTGGAAAAAAGTGAGGGTAATGTGCATTATTCACTGAAGATGATGAGTCAGTGTATGGCAGCTATTTAAAAAAAAGAAAAAGGGAAAAAAGCGAACTAGGAATGCTATTAGGAAAGAGACTGAAAATAAAACTGTCAAACTCTTGTCATATAAATCCATGCTATGTATACATCTGAAGTACTATGTATGTGTAGTTTTATGTGCTGCTTTTGAAAAAGACTACAATAGATTTGGAAAAGAGAGCAGAAGATGACAAAAATGATTAGAGTTTTAAACTCTTTTCCTGAAAAAAAAAGAAGCTAGAATTGTTGGAATATTTTAGGTTTTAAAAAGGAGTAAACTTTGAGGTTGTTATTAAAGTGTTTAAATCATGCACAATATGGAGAAAGCAGACAGCGTTTCCCCCACCCCTCATAATATGAGAACCAGGATTATCTGATAAAGCTAATTGGAAAGAGATTTAGAGAAAATGAAAGAAAGCAACACTTTGTGCAGCACACATGATTGCATAAATATGTGAAGGAGAGGCCTATCAAGAGCTATTGATTTTGATGTTTCAATGTGCAGCATGCACATTGTTGTGTAGTTGTGTAGGAATATTGGTATTCTAGTATTTCTACTGCCAAGTCAGTGTGGGTTAAGGCATAGATTAAAACTGAAGGACTATGAGTTCCAATTCCACAGAGCCAGCTGGATGACCTTGAGCCAGTAATTTTCCCTAATCCCTGGGAAGGAGGCAATGGCAAACTGCTGCGTCTGAAAAATCTTGCCAATAAAGCTGCAATTTCTGATAATTAGACTGATTGAATGGGGGAGGGAGAGGTGGGAGAGAGAAGTTTATCTCAATTTCTTGCTTTCAATAAACCCAAAGGTAACTTGTTGAGTGCTCTGAGAATAACATGCTAAACTATGAATTGCCCTAGTATGTTATGGCAGGGCTATTCTAATCCATTCACCTGCTTCAAGAATCTATTCCAGTTTTTTTCTTCTGTACTGGAAACCAAAACAAAAGATTGTGTTGAAGTTAATCTACAGTACTAGATTTGAAAGACATGGCAAAACTAGTTGAAGAAATCCAGTAATGTCTTTTATCTCTTTTTCTCTTTTATGGATTTGCCTAAGATCCAGGTTTGCATGCAAGGTCTATAAGTGACTTGACCATGAGATGTTATACCAAGCACTGTGTATGTGTGTGTATTTGTGTATATGCATACATATGTAAAGATACAAGTAGTGAGGAATGATACAAGTTAAGGAATAAAGAAGGTTTTTTAACTGTACAAGTCGATTCACTGGCTCAATGGCAGCTACTCCTTCAAGGCACTGAAACTAGAAATTTTCAAATTCTCTCCAACTCTTGCCTGTTTGCATACCACAGTAAAACAGCTGGAAGATGCACTTCTGACATAGTCTAGGAATAAAATAAATTGGGAATAAGAAAAAGCCTTATAATGCCCCCCTTTGCTCAATAAGCCTTCAACAAGTCAAAAGTTCAAATGCTCACAAGCAAAGGTAGAATTTGATTTTGTTGGTTGTTTACCAGTCCTACTTCTTTATTTTTCAGATTTCTACTTTAAAGAATTAAAGGCCCACCCATGAGGCAGCATTTGGTCGATTTATATTGCAGTCAAAAGCTGAGTTTCTCTTTTTTAAAACACTTATTTAGTACCTCAGAGTCTTTGATGTGGAGGTGATATAAATTGCTCTTATTCATGACACTACAATTATAGAACGATAAATTATATGTAATCAAAATAGTTCTTTTGCTAATATATTCTAAATATTCTTTAATGTAGGATTGGCAACCTTTTTTTTTCTGCTGAGGGCTTCATATTTAGGAGTGAAAGAGTGACAGCCAAGCCTTGGCTATGAATCAAGAACACAAAAGTTGCAAAGTAGGAAGGTGGAGGGAAGAGATTAATTAATGATGTGCATTAAAGTTTTAAAAAGAAGGGGGCAGATAACTAAGTCAAAATCTAAGATGACTACTTCATCACTAAAAGTATGAGGAAATAGCAATAGCAATAGCAGTTAGACTTATATACCGCTTCATAGGGCTTTCAGCCCTCTCTAAACGGTTTACAAATCAGCATATTGCCCCCACAGTCTGGGTCCTCATTTCATCCACCTTGGAAGGATGGAAGGCTGAGTCAACCTTGAGCCGGTGAGATTTGAACCGCCAAACTGCAGATAGCAGTCAGCTGAAGTGGCCTGCAGTACTGCACTCTGCCACTTCGGCTCCTAAGACATCGACAGCACCTATCACAATTGATCATAGGGTATGATAAAAAACCCTATGTGTCATCCAGTGGGGGGTTTCAAAAATTGTTCAAACCTACTCTGTGGGTGTAGCCTCCTTTGTGGGAGTGGTTTGCCACCCATGTGATCCGATGGGAGTGGCTTGCCACCCATGTGACCAGATGGGAGTGGCTTGCCACCCATGTGACCTGGTGGGAGTGGCCAAGACAATGTTATTACTAGATATTACTAATTACTAGATATTACTAATATTACTAGATCATTATTAATGCGTAGATAACTGCGGGACATTACACACACACACACACACACACACACACACACACACACACACACACAAACTATGACAGTGCCAGGAAAACACCAAAAAATAAGAATCCCCAGCAAAAGACTGCCAATGAAACCAGTTTTTTTTCCTAAGCCTAAGGACCGGAAAAACAAAGTCACTGGAATAAAAACCATCAAGGCAATGTGGAAAATTATAAAGGACAGGTGCTCACAGAACCATCAACCACCTCAGAATTACCTAAACAACGAGGGTGAAACACACTAAATCTGGCAAAACTACCTTGCACCAACCTGGCCTGTCCATAGAAAAGCAGCCACTTTGAGACACATAAACCTGGTCTGAACACTTAAAAGCAACATATTGCATCACAAAGAAAACATTTGCAAAAAGGAATAACATATCTTGTAGTACATATATTTTATAAACAATTAAAAAATAAAATTCCACAAAAAATAATTTAAAAAAGATATTCTATAAATAGAAGAAATCCTTAAAAACCATTAAGTATTACAACAGCAATAATTTACACTGTAAACATTTTAAGTTATTGTACCAGCCATAGTATACTGTAACCATTAGTCCAATGTACAAGCAATAATTTATACTGTAACCATTTCAAACTATTCCACACACAATAATTTAAAATGAAACCATTAAAAATATTCTACACTCAATACTTTTAAGTAAAACTATTTTAAAAAATTCTATGTACAATACATTTCAAAGTATTGAGTATATAATTTTTTAAGTGGTTTATTTTAATTTATTTTGGATAGAATCTTTTTTTAAATAGTCTAAGACAATTTAAAAAAAGAATCCACACACAATAAATTGAAGTAATCCATTTAAAAATATTCTACATTCAATACTTTTAAGTAAAACTATTTAAAAAAATTAAATAATAAATGTATTATTTTAAAATACATTAAAAAATAAAAGAAAAAAAACCTGTGTCACTTACCAGCAGGCAGAATCAGCAGCACTCCGATGCGATGGATGGATCCTCATCATGATGGATGGAAGCAACAGGGAGCAGGCAGGCAGCAGGAACAGGTAAGACACTGGACCCTCAGACAAGGCTAGGGTCACTAAGCAGGTCGCCTGGCAGGCTTAGCCAGCCAGGCAAGGCTGGAGAGGGGGGTGGGGGCCTTCCCTTGTGAAAGCTAGGCTGCCCCCCCACCCGCCTTTGGCCTTGTAGCATACACGAGGCCGCGGCTTTTGCAAGGGAAGGCCTGGAGGCCTTCCCTTGCGAAAGCTTGGCCGCTGCCCCCCCGCCTTCAGCCACTTGGCATACACCAGGCCGCGGCTTTTGCGAGCTAGGCTGCTACCGCTGTTACCGCCGCTATCACCACTACCTCCGCTACTGCCCCCACCCGGCTTTGGCGACGTGGCGTGCGCCAGCCCGCGGCTTTTGCGAGGGAAGGCCTTCTTTCACGAAAGCTGAGCCACCGCTACCCACCTGAAGCCTCCTGAGTCCCGCCGCCGGGGCTTAGTTGCTTACCTTCCAGCGAAGGGAATTTTCAAATGGAGGTCAAGATTGAAGCTTTTAAACGCTTCGCTTCGCCTCCAGCCCGCTCATTGACTGTCTGGACTCCAGCCAATCAGTCAGTGGCAGGCTGGGCTTAGTGCGGACGGGAGGGGGAGCGAGCGAGCAATGTATTTTATCCATTTCTTTGGAATGAAGATATATGTTCCAGTGTGTTTTTAAAAAAAAGCATATTCCTGTTCTAATATTATCAATAGATAATATTATCTATGAATAATATTATCCCTTATAGGGTGGGGATAATGTGTTTCAAGATATATTTATGCCCTAATGCTGTGAGTTATGTTCCAATATCAGAATGCAAGTACATAGATAGGAACATTATTGTCGGATCCCTAAAAGTTATACTGCCATTCAATTGGGTGGAGGAGAGCCTCAGAGTTAAATCATTAGCTACATCTGAAACAACTGAGTTTTACAACTTTACAACTGGTTTTCTGTCACCGGGAGACTGAAGGTCCCAACATCTCTGGAAAGATGTTTATGATAGCCATGTGAGATATATAACTTTGATGTCTAACTAGAGATAGCCATGGGAACATGTGCTTTATTGACTCCCAGGGCAGAAGAGTTAAGGAAGCATTTTCACACTTGTGTATTGGTCAGAATCTGCATTTGGACAAAGGGGAGGGGTCATTATTAGATTAATCCCATTTTCATGGCCCAAAGGTTTTCAGATGCTGCTTTGCTTCTAATAGTTTCCATCCTGACTGATTAAAGCAGTGGTAGTCAACCGGTCCCTAAGGCCCACTAGTGGGCATTCCAGCTTTCATGGTGGGTGGTAGGGGTTTGCTGTAACTCTGCTTTATAAATTTTATAAAGTAAAGTTACTTCCCTACTTTATAAATCACTATTACTGTGGAACTGGTGGGCGGTTAGAAAATTTTATACTAACAGAGATACAAAAGTGGGTGGTAAGTATAAAAAGATTGACTACCCCTGGATTAAAGGTTCCTTTTGAAATAATCCGTTTCAAGAGTCTTTACTTTCTCAAGTTAGGAGATGAGCCATTATATAAAGCAGCATCTCTCTGCAAAGTGGTCAACCAGGAGAGAAACATTTTTATTCTAAAGAGGGGACCCAGCAAACCATGTCTGAGCATAACAGCGAACAAGGGGAAACTGACTGCTGGAGGGAGATGCAAACCCCTCCACAACCAGAGATCTGCTCCTTGTATCATGGCAGAGGGAACGGAGTGAGCTTGGAGGATCCTACAAAGCCCCATTGGTCAATCGGAATTGGGACGAAAAACAGCTGGGAAGGGGAGTCACTCTTACCCAAGGTAGCTGAAAACCAGGGTGGAAATTGGAGTTAGAAGCCCCCTCTGACCAGGAGGAGCTAAATGAAGTGGTGCTGAGAGAGGATTCCCTGAAGAGGCATGTAACCCAGTTGATGATGGAAATTTTGGAAAATCTCAACATCCAGGGAGAGCCAGACTGGCAACCGTCTGGAGAAGCGTTGGAAGGGCAGCAAATGGGGGTTACTCCAGGGGAACTAACCCCCATCTGGTCCCTGCTGATCAAGCTGATGGCACAGCAGCAACAACTAGGAACCTATAAAACCCTCCCCCCCAGTTGGCGCATGGGTTGGGGGCCACTCCAAACCAACCCCGAAACCTGCAGTTAGAAAGGAAAACTCATTCCCTGGGGGTAGAATTGGATGGGAACCCCAAAAAAATGAGATTCTTTGTGGCACACGTGCTCACCCGCGTGCAAGAATATGGGTGTGATTTTCGAACCCAAGAAGCCCAAGTGCGAGTGGTCACCCTAGCCCTGGAAGGATCTGCTGCCAGATGGGTGGTGACGTTACATGATGCCGATGTACCAGAATTGCGGGACTTTCATTGGTTCATGATGGTCCTGCAACGACTGTAAAGCACACATCTGTATTAAAGATGTGGAGCAGGGACGCCGGCCAGTGGCAGAGTATACCGAAGAATTCCGAGACCTGGCATGTCATGTGAACTGGCCAGACGATATCCTGGTAAGCTAGTTCAAGGATGGGCTGAGTGATGAACTCTACAATGCGTGTGTGGACCGAGGTGCCCCAACCCATCTACAAGAGTGATATTTTATTGCTGAAGAGGCAGAGATCGACATGGCCAGAAATCAGTATCGGGCAAGATGAATGTGGAAAAAATCCCTACCCCAATGGAAACAAGAACCTTTTAAACCGCAAACGACACCTTCTCCAAAATCCTTAATCTATTTCAAATGTGGAAAAGAGGGGCACTAAGCTTCAGAATGCTGTTCTCAGGCACTGGCTAAGAAATCAGATCGCTCATTGGGGGTAAAACCTATGAAACCTGGCCAGCACGGAAAGCAGATGGCCCTAAGGAGCAGGGAGACCGTAGAATTTCCACCCCTCCCTTATTTGAGGAGGAAACCCCAGCTTCACAGCAGGAGGAACCATACTCGTCTGGAAGCGATCCAGAGGATGAACCACTGGTAAGCAATCCAATTAAACCGCTTACTTTGCCCCTGAGACTATTTATCCCCAACTGGTAGAGGGGGATGAAAATCTCAGCTTTAGTGGACTCGGGGTGCACCCGTTGTTTGATCAGCCCAAGCCTGGTAAGGAAGTTGAGGATTAATGTAAGGAAACTGAAAAGCCCCATAGCTTTTTGCCAACTAGATGGGTCAATAGCAGGGGGGGAGCCAGCTTCATTTGCCACTGAGCCTCTACAGATAGGCATCGGAAACCATGAGGAAATGCTTACATTATATAGTGACGCCTGGCATGGAATGGCCACTAGTTCTGGATCTTGCATGGCTGAAAAAAATGGAATCCCAAAATTAATTGGAAGCAAGGCACCATAAGAGTGCAGATGCACATGACTTTTGCTGAGAATCGAGACAAAGAAACTGAGGAGGCAGAGCTCCTAGAAACAGCAATACCTGCTTACACTATGCCAACCCGGGGCGTACCCAAAGAATATAAGGACTTGGCTGAGGTTTTGAGCAAAAAAGCATCTGATGAGCTTCCACCCCACTGCTCCACTGACTGTGCGATAGAAATCCTACCCGGAGCCAAACTCCCTAAACCCAAGATGTATAGCATGTCTCTAAGGGAGCTGGAAGAACTGAGGGCATTCATTGAAAAAAACCTAGCAAGGGGTTCATTGAACCAGCCCGACCAAAAGTTGCAGCCCCAGTATTGTTTAGAGAGAAAAAAAAGATGGCTCCAAATGCTTACGTGTTGATTTTAGAAATTTAAATTCAATCAGTATGAAAAATGTATATCCCCTCCCACTCATGAAGGATATGTTAGCACACCTAGCCAAAGGGAGAATTTTTTCAAAGCTGGATTTAAGGGAGGCTTACTACTGTATCAGGATTAAGGAGGGAGATGAATGGAAAATGGCATTTAACACCCCTCTTGGATGCTATCAATTCAAAGTGCTACCATTTGGGCTACAAGGGGCCCCTGCAGTATTTATGCAATTAATAAACAAAATGTTGCAGGAGCATCTATATAAGGCTGCATAGTCTATATTGATGACATTTTATTATATTCTGAGACCAAGGCAGAACATGTAAAACTAGTGCGGGCAGTTCTGAACAAACTTCGCTCTGCAAAACTTTATGCTAAACTCTCCAAATGAGAATTCCACCAAGAAAAAATTGATTACTTAGGATACCACATTTCACACCAGGGCATAGAAATGGATCCTTCGAAAGTGTAATCGGTACTTGATTCGGAACCACCCAGAACATGCAAACAGTTGCAAAGCTTCCTGGGATTTGCAAACTTTTACCGGCAGTTTATTCCTGCTTTTGCCCAAATTGCTCTCCCCATCACCAAGCTCTTAAAAATGAAGGGGGAGGGAAACCCAAAACCGAAGCAGCCTTGGAACTGGACAATGGAATGCCAAGCGGCATTTGAAAAACTTAAAAGACTGTTTTCAGCAAAACCGATCCTAAAGCACCCGGACACAGAGAAACCATTCGTCATACAAGCAGATGCTAGCGATGTGACGATAGGAGCCATCTTACTTCAGAAAAATGAGGAAGACCAATTACAACCATGCGCTTACACATCCAAAACATTGAATGAATCT
Source organism: Thamnophis elegans (assembly GCF_009769535.1). Classification (NCBI taxonomy): domain Eukaryota; kingdom Metazoa; phylum Chordata; class Lepidosauria; order Squamata; family Natricidae; genus Thamnophis; species Thamnophis elegans. The sequence goes on along the minus strand of NC_045558.1, from coordinate 51,495,087 downwards.
GAGCAAAGGTGGGCCATTTGGGAGAAAGAGGTTTATGCAGTTTGATGGGCTCTTTTAACCTGGAGACATTTCCTAGAGGGGAGTAAGATCCTTTTTGAAGTCTGGACAGATCATAAAACTTTAGAAGCCTTAAAGATCCCAAGGAAACTCTCTCCAAAACAAGTATGATGGGCTCAATACTTTAAAACATTTGAATTTATGCTCAGATACCTCCTGGGGGGGGGAATTCCTGGCAGATGCACTATCCAGGAAACCGCAATACAATAGTATGAAGCCAAACATAATCAAACCCATGATACAAGACAATCAACTAGCCGCTAGAGTAACCACCAGATCCCATGGAAAATAAGACACTCTGGAGGACAATGACACCACCCAAACTTTTAAACAAGTGTTAACCACCGACGAATGGTTTTTGAGCCACAAAGACAGCTGTCTGATGAAAGATAACCTAGCTTGGGTGGGAGGGAAGTTGTATGTTCCAACCAGCCAAAGACTGTACTTAATGGAAAGGTGCCAAACTAGCAGGACACTTTGGTTTTGTAAAAACTTTACATCCAATTAAAAGGCAATTTTGGTGGCCATCACTAAAAAAAAGACATAGAGAGCTATGTAGCCAGCTGTCCAATTTGTGCGGCAGCCAAAAGATGCCAGGACTGCTACAGAAGGTAGCCAAGCCCTCAGCATCCTGGAAGGAGATAGCTATGGATTTTATTGTCGAACTACCAGAAAGCGCAGGGAATACTGTCATTTGCATCGTAACAGACTTGTTTTCAAAACAGACACATTTTATACTGTGCCAAAAGATCCCAACTGCCAAATGTCTAGCCAAGTTATTCCTGATACACATTTATCGCTTTCATGGAGCCCCGCAGAGAATCATCTCCAACAGAAGGGTCCAATTCACCTCAAAATTTTGGGGGGGCATTCTTAAACTTACTGGGCACCACCTAAGGACTGAGCTCCAGTCACCTTCCATGCACCAATGGTCAAACTGAAAATCAGAACATGGTTCTAGAACAATACCTAAGATGTTTTATTAATTTTCAACAGGATAACTGGGTTGATCTTTTATCTTTTGCAGAAGTGGCCTTCAATAATACTGTGCACTCAAGCACTGGGTTCACCCCTTTTAGAATAGCAACAGGACAGGATTTCAACCCCATGCCTGAACTACCCACAGAAGAACCTCACTAAAAGGGGCTTCCGGGGGAGGGGTTGCCGCCGTCGGCAGCTTAATGAAGCTGCCCTCAGAGTTCTGGTTCATATATCTATTTAAGATCTTAGATATCTCTTTTTCCAGGCAAGGAAAAAATAGGGAGGGAACCCAGCCAGTTAGAGTCCTCTTTGAAGTTCGTAGCCTTTTTTCCTTTTTGGCTGCGAACGAAAGAGAGTGAATCAACGAAAGCTGAGTCACTTACTCCGGCCAGATCTTCTCAGCTGTTTTTTTTTTCAGCTCAAGGCGAGTTACTCCCCCCTCAGAACAAGCCTTTGTAATTAACTCATTTAAGATTAATCCGGGCAGCGACCATACCTGTGAACTTTTCTTTTTTTAAATTTAAAATACCAGCTTCAATTTTACAAAAGACTCCTTTGTTTAACTTTTTTTTAAAAAATGGCGATTTTATAACTTCCGCATTTGCTATAATGATATATCTTCAACTTTCTGGACAGAATTAAGGGATTACAAACCAATTAGCCCTGTTCTCTTGAAGATTTCTTTTTATCAATTGCCAGGGGTTTGTTGAAACTACCTTATCTCAAATTAACGTGAGTAGAGACTCTGTTTGCTTCCCTTTTTATCATGGCACCGAAATCGAAGCCCAGACGCTCTTCTACATCTCAGGCATTTGTTACAAAGCCGCTGCCCTTGCCTTCTATGCCCTCTACTGGAGATTTGTTAACGAAAGAATTTCTTTTTGAAATCCTTAAAGAGTTCAGAGAGGAAATGAAGCAACTTATTTCAGACTTATATGACAAACTTGATGCCAAGATTGCTCAAACAAAGGAGGATATGATCGAGGTTATGAATGTTATGACAGATTATATTGCTGGAATGGAGGATAAACTGGAACTTTTGGAAGAAGCTAATTCTAACCTGACATCTAAAATTGAAATGTTACAACAGGAAGTTGAAAATGCACAAAAACAACTTGTCATGATAAATTATAAGAAGACTGCGTCTGCAATAAGAGTTAGGGGATTGCGTGAAAACGAGCAGGAGAATTTGAAACAGACCTTTTTTGAGGCCTTTAGTCGCTCGGTGGGAAGTCCTGGACTTAACTTTGATTGGCAGATCCAAAAAATCTATCGCCATAATTCGTGCATAGCAAAACAGCGACAACTTCCGAGGGACATAATTATATATTTTGCCACAAGAGAATCCAGAAATGCGATAGTACAGGAGTTTTACAATAATAGGCTGCGAATTGATGGACAGGATTTGATTGTTTTCAAAGAAATACCATCTCAAATATTAAGAGCCAGAAGAGACTATGCCTTTTTAACTAAGGAACTCAGAAATTCTCAGATACAGTATAGATGGGAAGTGCCATTTGGTATTACAGTTACATTTGATAACCAAAAACATTGCCTTAACTCTGTTTGGGAAGCCCAAGATTTTTATTACAAGATCCTGAAGGCGGGACTTCCTGAATCACCCGGACTTGGAGAAAGACAAGGAGAAGGAGAAGAGAAACAGCGGAACACGTGGCTACAAGGCGGGAGGTATCGCTTTCCCCCTTCGGAAGAGCAGAAGAGTAGAGAATAAGGACTTAGCAATGCTTCTAAAACATTTGCTTAATTTTTAAATTGAATAATACTTTGTGATTTCTGTCTTGTGTAAAACGGCATAGCTGCATACCGATGAAGAGACATTGAGACTGAAAGAAGTGGTGCTGATTTTGGAATATATATTGTATGGAACTTAAACAAGACTCGATGGATAACTTTGAATTTTTATTTAAATTGTTCATGATTCACTCTTTAGGGTGAGGAGAGCGGAGATCGTGATTTTCTAGGATTGTGGTTTAGGATTAATGGAGTTGGGAAGTGTGGGGTAGATGGGAGGGTAGTGAAGGTTTATCTAGAGTTTATTTTGAGCCAGAAAGTAAGCTGATTTTTGTATAAATTGTTATTTGAATATAATGTCTGGAAAGATATACCCACAGAGTCTGCAGGAAGGTGGAGCAAATATAAGAGGAGTACGGATGTAAATAAAATATATATATGGACATGGGTAGAGGCAGGATGCGAGGAGTTGGAAAAGGAATCTGAGAGAAGCATTTGAGTGTTTAAATTGTTTTATACCACTAAACCAGTGGTTAGATTAATGTTACAGGAAGCTAGAGAGGCTTTCAAAACTCAAGCTGACAAAAAAAGAGTAGATCCCAAACCCTTCCATGTTGGAGATGGGATGTATCTATCGACAAAATTCCTGAAGTCGTTGCAACCATCAAAGAAATTAGGGCCGCATTTCATCGGACCTTTCCCAATCACCAAAGTTATCAACCCAGTAACAGTAGAATTACTCGTGCCAAAGACACTGAGGAAAGTCCATCCAGTGTTTCACATTAGTTTACTCAAACGAGAAGTAATCTCACAACTCAGACCACATGCAGGCGAACAATATTTTGAAATTAAGGAAATCCTGGACTCTAGGATCCACAGGGGGAAAATCCAATACTTAGTTGCATGGAAGCATTTACCTTCAGCCCAAAATGAAGGGGTAGAGAAACACCACTTTAGAACCCCTGCCCTATTGAAAAAATTTCACTCCCAATACCCTGACAAACCTTGTTAAAATACTATGATGCAATTTCTTTTCCTATTTTTTCACAGGTAAATCTCTCCTTTTTCTAAAGAACAACAGCATGTCAGATCCCTAAAAGTGATACTGCCATTCAATTGGGAGGAGGGGAGCCTCGGAGTTAAATCATTAGCTACATCTGAAACAACTGAGTTTTACAACTTTACAACTGGTTTCCTGTCACCGGGAGATTGAAGCTGTGTATTGGTCAGAATCTGCATTCGGACAAAGGGGAAGGGTCATTATCAGCTTAATCCCATTTGCATGGCCCAAAGGTGTTCAGATGCTGCTTTGCTTCTAATAGTTTCCATCCTGACTGATTAAAGGTTCCTTTTGAAATAATCAGTTTCAAGAGTCTTTACTTTCTCAAGTTAGGAGAGGAGCCATTACAATTATATTATGATGTGAGCTGTAATTTTTGTGTAATAGTGCCTTGCTATGGATCTTACAAATACCATCTGTTTTCAGTTATCATTAATTGTCGGAAGTGAAGTGACATAATTTATGTTTCAGTTGCATTCGGATCACAAATTGTCTTGTAAACAAGGACTCCTGGATCCACAAAAATCAAGGAAATGCACAATAGGAATAAGGTTCTTTTTCTTCTAAAACAGCAATAGCAATAGCACTTAGACTTATATACCACTTCACAGTGCTTTACAATCCTCTCTAGACAGTTTACAGGTCAGCATATTGCCCCCCAAAATTGCCCTCCTTCTCATTTTACGGTCCTTGGAAGGATGGAGCTGGTGAGACCTGAACTACTGAATTGCTGGCAGTTGGCAATCAACAGAAATAGCCTGCAATACTACGTTCTAACCATGGGCATTTTAAAATCTTCATGTATATTAAATGAACTTGATCAATGGAATTTCAAATATGTATTATGTAATAAAGGAGAAGACATTCTGTTCCAAATATTTCAGACTCATACCTGATCTGATAATCACCTTAACATTTTACAGCTTTAACTGCACCTCTATTAAGTCAAAAATAAAAGTCAAAACTGAATCATTCTGATCTCAAGTTCATGTAGGATTGGTTTTACATGAATTGTGTACAGTATTAGTGTTAGTTTCAAATGATAATTGGATAGCCATTTTATGTTTTAAGTATATTTTATTCAATTTTCACATTCCATTTGCAATCATTTATATACAGGGTATTTACTATAAAAAAAGAAAAAAAAAGAAAAAGGGAATAAAACGAACAAATAAAAAGGAAACACAACTCATCATTCACAACCCCACCTAACCCTTTCATCCTCCATACACCCCATCTACCCCCTCCAACTTTCCTTTCTCCCTCTAACACTCCCCTCCTACTTCCCTTTCCCCTCAAACCTTCCTTCTCCCCTTACTCCCCGGACACCCTCCTTACATTCCCCTTACTCCTTCCTTACTCCTCCATCTTCTTTCCCTCTACCTCCCTCCTTGGTGTATGCCTTTATTCGAGTGTTGTTTGATCTGATAAAAGTAAAATGAACCAAGGAAAAAAAGAAATAAAAAAAGGGAAAAAAGGAAAAAAAAAAAAAAAAAAAAAACACCGTATATAAATACATTCTTGTTCTTATTAAGACTATGTTAACACCCCCCCACCCCACCCCCCACAAATCCCCATCCCTAATCCTCCCGACTTCCCAGGGCCCACACCTGGCACTACCTTCTGTCTAAAATATCTTGTATACATATGGATTAAAAAATAAAAGTAATATATCAAAAGAAAAAAAAAACAGAGAAAAGAAAAAAAAAAAGAGAGAAAAGAAAAGAGAAAAGAGAAAAAAGAAAAAAAAAGAAAAGAAAAGAAACCACTCTTTGTGTTGATCTCAGCCCCCTATCTTTATCTATACTTAAATAGTATAAATCATTCTATCTATATTTTATTCTCGTCTCTTACTTCTTTGCTATTTACCCCAACCTTCTGTAGATTCTCCCGTTCCTCTTCCTAAACCTCATGATCCCTTCCAATAAAATGTAAGCAGCGTGGTTCATGCCATATATTCAAATATAACTTTACAGACAAGTAATCAAACTTTCCCTTCTGGTAAAATTTAAACAGCGTAAGTGATCTTTCTTTACCCCCTTTTCAAACAGTAATTCAAAATCCCCTTCTTAGTAAAATTAAACAGCGTAGATCAAATATTACTTTACACAGGAATCAATTTCTATCTTAAGATAATTCCAACTGACTTCCTCTTCTAATAGGATTTAAATAACGTAGTTCATTCCACATGCATTTTACCCTCATCCCTCACTTGTCTGATATTTACCACTATCAAATTTATACTAGCATTTGTTTAAAATATAACTCAGAGGGATTTCAACCAACTTTCCCTTCAAATGAAAGTTAAGTAGCATGGATCATTCCACATATTCAAATAATACTTTCAGCAAGAGTCAGTTAACCTTCTATTTTAAAGTAATCCCTTCTAACAAAGTTTAAGCAACATAAATCATTCCGCATTCTTTTTACACTTATCTTAAGATAATCCCAACCGGCTTTCTGTTCTAATAAACTTTAAACAACGTAAATTTTACCCTCATCCCTTGCTTGTCTGATGTTTACCACAAATAACGTAGTTCATTCCACATGCATTTTACCCTCATCCCTTACCACTATCAAATTTGTACTAGCATTTGTTTAAAATGTAATTCAGAGCGATTTCAACCAACTTTCCCTTCAAATAAAAGTTAAATAGCATGGATCATTCCACATATTCAAATAATACTTTCAGCAAAAGTCATTAATAAGCTTTAAACAACGTGAATTTTACCCTCATCCCTTGCTTGTCTGATGTTTACCACTATCAAATTTATGCTAACGTTAATTTAAAATCTAGCTCAAAGTAGTTTCACCCAGCTTTCCCTTCTGATAAAAATTAGTCCGCTTTTTCTACCGGAGAGAGGTCTCAAACCCCCATTCAGTCCTCAACTTTAGCAAGCATTTTGAAATGTCTAGATTCTCGATCTCCGTTTTTCTGCTTCTCCGAGGGAGGAGGGGCTACCCCCTCCATCTTGCAGCCACATGGCCTGCCGTTTGCCTTCTCCTTCCGCTTGTCTCTCCTCTCTTCCAAGCGAGTCAGGAAGTCCCGCCTTCAGAATCCTACAATAGAAATCTTGAGCCTCCGAAACAGAGTTAAGACGAAATCTTTGATTCTCAAATGTAACCGTGATACCGGCAGGGGCCTCCCATCTGTATCGAATCTGTTGACTCCTAAGCTCCTTAGTTAAAAAGGCGTAATCCCTTCTTGCTTTCAGCATCTGAAAAGGAATATCTTTGAAAACAATCAGGTCCTGGCCGTCAACTCGGAAACTGTTATTATGAAGCTTTTGCACAATCGCATTTCTAGATTCTTTTGTAGAGAAATGTATAATTATGTCCCTCGGGAGCTGTCGCTGTGCCGCTATCAATGAGTTCTGGCGATAGATTTTCCGAATTTGCCAGTCAAAGTTAAGTCCCGGGCTTCCCAGCGCATGGCTGAAGGCTTCAGCAAAGGTCTGTTTCAAATTCTCTTGCTCCTTTTCACGGAATCCTCTGACTCTTATCGCAGATGCCTTCCTATTAAAATTTATCATCATAAGCTGTTTTTCGTTATCTCTAATTTCTTGTTGTAAAATTTGAATATTGGTAGTCAAATTAGAATTAGCCTTCTCCAGACTTTCCAATTTGTTCTCCATTTCAGCAGAGTAATCTGTCAGGGCAGACACGGCTGCAAACGTATTCGCCTTCATTTGATTAACTTTAGATTTTAAATCATCATATAATTCCAATACAAATTCCCTAATTTCTTTCTTAAAAGCATTAAGCATTTTAAAGAGATATTCCTGTGTTAAAAGTTCTCCAGCAGAGGGCATAGGAGACAAAGGCTGTGTTTCCAATAAAGATTCTTTAAATTCTTTAGACACATTTGTAGCAAGACGCTTCTTTGACTTGGGTGCCATAATAAATAAACAAGTAAGCAGAGCTTCGCTCCCCTCTATTTCAAAAGAAGAAGAGTTTATTTTGTTAAGGAGCAGTCTGCAGGAAGATAAAACCGGCTAAGTACATCAATCATCCACGGAGAGAAATCGCCATTTTGAGGTCTATTTAGACAAAGAAGTCTCTAAGACGAATGGTGCTGGTATTTACGATAGTAATAAAAGCATAAATCTCACAGGGGTGGGACCCGCCCGTATCAATTCTAGCTTGAAAAAACTTTGTTTTGTCCTGGGGGGGGCTAGCCTGTCTGGGGCTGCCAAAAAAAAAAAGGCAGCTGAGAAGAAATGGCTGGAGATAAACGCTCCGCTTCGGCTGGATCTAATCTCTTTCCACAGCCAAAAAAGAAAAAAGGCTGTGGCTTACGAATAGACCCTAGCCTACGGAGCTATCCTCCCTGCCCCTTTCTTAGCCAAAAAGGGGTGCTATCTATGATCTTATTTAGATATACAGACCAGATCTCTGAGGAGCTCGGTGGAGCCCTCCTCGGCAACAGGCCACGCCCCCCGGAAGTCGATAGCCATTTTAGATATGGAACATTAATTCAGACAGCATTCCCTTAAGTGAGAAGACCTGGAAATTGCTCCCATCATCTTTCAATGCCCTAAGGCCAAGCCCCTCCACACAAGAGAAGATTCCATTGAATTCAACTTACTGGTTTTATTTCCTTGAGTGAAAAATATGGTTCTATTTTAAAAAAACCAAAGAACAGAAATATATTGGCTAGATACTATCACTAATGACACATTATGAGTTTATAAGAAGTCAGAAAAGCAGTTATTACAAGATAATCTTAGCAAAATAATATCTGTTGGGCCATGAAGAGTTGGAAACAACTAATAAAGGATGCAGGAAAGTTGGAAGTATGTTTCTCAGCATCTTAAAAAGACTCTCGATGGGATAGAAATCTCACAGACTTATTCAATTTGTATGCTTTGAACAAAGGGGGATATAACATGCTTCCCAATGTGTCAAAATTTGAAAAAGGCTCATGGTTATTCAACATGCTGCATATACAATAGTTCAATGGGCAACTGTAACTATCATGTATCCACCCATTAATTTGCAGTACCTATTAAAAATTACTGTACCTGCCTTCCTACTTACCTACCTGATGCTCTTCCTTCTTCCCCTGTCTACATTTTATTTCTCAAGTCCTGAAGGCAAGATAATATGTGGCATTGGAACAATATTTGATAGTAAGGGAGCAGTGTCTTCCTAAGCTTCAATCATGAAAATATCTAAATTATCAGTGCAGCTAAATGAAACTCAAGCAGTGTTTGCCTTTGTGAGGGGAGTCTGAGCCAAACTAAATAATGCCTGAGATTTAGTTAAGATTTGGAAACTGAGTATAAATTAGAGAAATATTTTTCAATACCTTTTGTATTAGATCAGCGAGAAGCAGCAGGCGAGAGGCGCGAGTGAGTTTCAGCACTTTTTATTTCAAGAGTAAGTGACTGCAATCTCTGGTGAGCATGTGAAAACATGTAAATTAAGGAGCTCTGGAAGACCAGCCAGCCAACTTCCCTGGATTTGGGCAACCAATCCCTGGTGAGCATGTGAAAACATGTAAATTTAACAATGTATGTCCATACGTAACACCCCTCCCCTCCTAGAATGAACAATGTCCAATTCCCGCCCTATGTAGGTCACATAGTCTTTCAGGTAGGCGGAGCGCGCCGGTCTCCTACTTGATCTGCGCAGATCACTTGTCCCTGGAAGCTCGGCTGGTATGGTCGAGCCTGCTGTTCCTCCAGCTGCCTGGGAAGGAACCTTCTGGAGCTCCTCGGCCCGCGAGTCGAGCTCCAGCCTGGTTTCTTTGGCTCCAGAGATGCCATTTCTTCGTGGGACAGTTTCGGATGCAGCTATGTGTTCATGGCTCGGGTTGGATGGTCGTCCCTCGATCTCTTGGCTTGCTGGGGCTGGTTCCTGCCCATCTGCTTCTGGGCTGGCAGTTGAGCATGCTCCGCGGGACAGAGACCTGGGGTTCTCTGGGAGTTGTTCTGAGCTGGTGGGTGCGGTCCAATCGCCCTGGTTCCTCAGTTCAGCATCCCCCAGGTGGTGTTGGAGCTGGTCGATGTGCCTCCTCCAGATTTGTCTATCCTCTAGTTCCATTTGGTATGACTTTGGCCCAGTGACTGCCACGATTCAGCCCACCAGCCAGGTCAGGTACCCAGCATAGTTGTGAGTGAATACCTGATCATTTATGTTGAACTCCCGGGTTGGTCGAGCAGAATCCAGGGGGTTCTCTGGAAGATAGTCTGGGTGGTATCGTCGAGTCTGGACCTCAGGCTTCTCCCCATCAACAGTTCTGCTGGGCTCTTGTTTGTGGTCGCATAAGGGGTGATGTGTTGGGTAAAATGAATTGGCTGACCTTTTCCTGCCAGCTTCCTGGTCCCATTTGGGTGAGGGTTTCTTTTGTGAGCCTCACCATTCGCTCAGCCTACCCATTGCTCCCCAGATTGAATGAGGCGATGAGAACATGCCGGATCTCTTGCTCTGCGAGGAATGCCTCCATCATCTTGGCAGTCAGTTTTGGGCCATTGTCAAAGACCAGGGTGTCGGGTATGCTGTGGGTCACAAAAAGTTTCCAGAGAGCTCTGATGGTGGCTTCTGCCTTGGTTGATTGCATGATAATGACCTCCAGCCATTTGGAGTAAGCATCCACCAAGATCAGGAACGTTTGTCCTTCCACTGGTCCAATGAAGTCGATGTGGATGCATGACCATGGTCCCTTGGCTGCTTCCCACTCTCACACAGGTGGCTGGGTTAGGGTTGGTCATGTCTCCTGGCAGGGTCTGCAAGTGGCTATCTACTCTGTGACGTCCTTATCCATATTGGGCCACCAGATGTAGCTCCGGGCTAGTGCCTTCATCTGTACTATTGCTGGATGACCTTCATGAAGGGCTTCCATGGCTTGCCTCAGCAGCCTCTGGGGTACCATGACTCTCTCCCCCACAAGCAACCCTTGATAGTTGATAGTTCTGCCTGATTACTCTGGTAGCTCTGGAACTCCTCACTCATCTTCACCTCAACACCCAGTTCAGAACTTTTCTCAACCCTTTGTCCTTTTGTGAGTGCTCGGCAATGTCCCTAGCGGTGACTGGGCTGGCTGGTCGATGTTGATCAGCAGTACCGTGGTGGTGGTGGTGGGGTCTTCCACCAGTTCTGGTAATGGGCAATGGCTGAGAGCATCAGTGTGGCTGATGTCCTTCTCTGGGTGCTGGATCAGCTCGTAGTCATACGCCGTGACGAAAATGGCCCATTTGGTCACCCTTGGGGATACGTATGGCGGGGCGTGTTGGTTCCTGGCAACCAATCCCTGGTGAGCATGTCAAAACATGTGCATTTAACAATGTATGTCTGTACATAACCTTTTTACTCTGGGCATCTTCATAAACAAGAGAACCTTCAAGGAAGTCAAGTACTGAGAAGAACGTGCTACTGTAGTTAAAAATGCCATCTATACTTAATGAAACCTGCTTTTTAAAAATTCATTAGTTGCTGTTTTTTCTAATGAATGGATAAGATGGTTTTGCATAGGTGAATGCATATCTTTTAGCTTTATCTGAAAGCATTCTGCTTACTGGTTCATTGAAACTAAGTCCAGTAGAAATTTCAGGGCTTTCCTAACTTAGATATCAATTTATTTATTTATTTGACACCAATCTTGCCATTATTAATGGAATAATTATATTGCCATTAATATTTTTAAAGCTAAGAAAATTAGTCTGATATGGTGTGGCTCCCAAGTGTGTACCTGTAAAAATTTCTTTCTGCAGCAAGCCATAAAATAAACATTTTTAAGAATTAAATTTTGGAACCCTTGAAATGTTTCTAACATGCCTTTATATTTGATCAACAGGCATGGGTGCAGATTAATCATTACACTGTTAGGCCAAAAGTATCATTTTGTCCAGATCCTTGGCATCTTTGATATTCATGATTGGTTATGCTTCATAATGGAGAAAAGAAAATAGAAATGATGACATTGAAGATCTCTCAAATTATTGTTCTTTTAGGAAGATGAAAGTTCAAAACAAGCATTCAGGCTAGGTACAGACCCTTACAAAGATTTGGGTATAACCCCTAAACTTTTGTGAGAAGAGACTAATAGGAAAAGCTTTCTATTTGCTAGTAATTTTGCCAGTGTTTCCATTTATATGTATAAAATGTCATAACAGCAAACACCTAGAATTGTATATACAGTATGTAATCTAAAATATTATTGAAATGCATGTGTTTGTATAGTACGTACACATATACAAGTGGCCCACACCTGACCCATCACAAAACCCCACCTATTGTGACCCTCACCTGACACAACCCTTCCATCACAAGACCTACTGACCATAGAAAGCCCTATTAAGCAGAATAATGCCAACATTGACATTCCCTAAATTCAACTGAATATGTTACCTAGCCTGGTAATGAAGCATTCAGAAACTAACTCATAAGCTTGGATAATAAACCTCCACTCTCACCTACAGCCAAGCTACAGATATTTGCCACTTTTCACAAATATATACATATATGCACACATACTTCTAAATGGATATAGAAATAGGACTGCATGAACTTAAAATTCTTTAAAAAATGAGAAAATGTCCAAAATTGAACCTCTTGGAATTGTCCAATACTGCTCTCAGGTTAAGTGTGCATAAAATGTTCACATTTCAACACAATTTATAAAAGAAGTATGTTCAAGAGAGGGTGCTGGCCCATTCACTCACATACAAAACTGGTTTAATGAGTTTATTAATATTCCCCAGCAATTCCTGTCACCAAAAATGCAAAATTGTCCCAATTAAGTCCAGTCCAAGCAAACCAATGCTAGTCCACAGAGCAATGGTCAAAGAGTCCACAAGGCACTTGAAAGTTTCTTAATCAATATAAACCAACCAGGTAAATCCACAATACAAGGGAGTTCAAGAAGCAAGAAAAGTCCAGAGTTTTGATTCAAGTCAAGGCACTGTGTCAATCCAAAGCAAGGCAGGAATCATAACAACTAGAAAACACACAGCTAGAAAATAATCACATTGTTCCCAACATTGCCTCTGTGCTAAATAACCAGTTTCCAGTGCAGCCCATCATGAAGGACGAGGCTTTCTCCTAAAGAGTAAGCTGGCTGATCTCATCTGCTCCTGCTTTTTTTTTTTGCCCAAATGTTCATGGATGAAGTGCAGAAGGCTGGTTCCTCATTTCTGACTGGCTGCACCTGCATGCTTTCCACACCTGGAGTCTCAGGACTGTTCTGCTTGGAGCTATCAATCTGATGTGCTAGAAACTGGTTCATTTTCCTCCAAGCTGACATCTAGAGAGGTATGGTATCTGGGGAAGTGTCCACGGGAGTCATCACAGAGGAATTTTTTCACTTTCTAAGCATGCGTCCAAAATAGTGCTCTTCCTGAGTAACTAGCAAGAAAACAATTGTTACAGGTAATCCTCGACTTACAACCAAAACTGAGACCTAAATTTTCGCTGCTAAACAATAGAAAGTGAGTTTTGCTCTATTTTATTATCTTTCTTGTCACATTTGTTAAATGAATTATTGGAATTGTTAAGTTACTAACATGGTTATTTCCTATTTACTTTACTTATCAGAAGATTGCAAAAGGTGATCACATGATCCTGGGACACTGCAACTGACATAAAAATATACCAAACCAAGTGTCTGAATTTTGATCACCTGACCATTGGAATACTAAAATGTATGAAAAACAACCATTAGTCACTTTTTCAGTGCCATTATACCTTTGAATGGTTGTAAATCAAGGACTACCTGTATTATGATTATATTAAATATTTAAAATAGAGATTTGCAAAGTTCATTTGCACCAACAAACACCCTTATCTGTGAAGTATTTATTTATTTATTGAATGTATATGCTGCTTGTATCACTTTCAAGCTCTGAGCAGCTTATAACAATATAAAAACCCAGTATAAAATGATAAGAACTTTTAAAACAGCAAGAACAAATATTAAAGCAGCCATGTCCTTTGCAAGGCTTGAGTATGTGTTTCAAGTCCCGTCCCTGGTTGTACCTTTAAATATGTTTACAGTATATTCTACCATCTTTGCTTTCCTCTCAGTGGAAATATTATCTGTAAATGTACACAAGCACTCCTGCAGATAACTGGTGACAGTTTTCAAAACAACTGCAAAGGATGTGGTTACTTTAACAGTTCAGAGAAAGAGAGCACTTTTATTTTGCACTAATACATTTTTGATGCAACTGTTTTGAATGCACGTACTATATGTGTTCCTTTTTTTAGGAATTTGGGAAAGTTTGGAGAAGGAAAAATATTATAAGGATAGTCTTTACAAGCAAGCCTGAATAAAATTAAAATAAATATAGAGACTCTTTTGAAGTAGAGCAAAGTCAGGCATAAGCCTTTCAACATGCAAATCTCCTGGAAAATGATAAAACTTATAAAAATATTAAAATACTAAGCTAGTGATTAATACAATTCTAATTTACAAAAGTATATTTTGGATTCTGTAATTCTTTAATCACCTCATTAGAAATGTGTAATCCTTTGTTTACCAACATAAGGTTTAAACAGAAAGATATTATAAAGTATTTTGTTGTTGGTGGGAAAACAGAAGACTTTACAACTGTCAATTTTTTTAAAAAAGACTTCTTTTTCTAGTAAAAAAATTGTGTGATTGTGTGATGCAAAAATAATCAAGTATGGATAGATATTTGGGGATAATTCAAGGTGCATGTAGGGGTTTTTTTTGGCTAATAATGTCATTTTGCATTGTCAAATCTGTAAGGTTATGTTACCTAAACTGAAAAACAAATGCAATCACATCAGAAGGAAGTTTTAATAATATTTTATCATGTGGAAAATTTTTACAAAGCAAATATTATGGAGAGTCTCAATCAGTCAGGCCATGATTGTCCCAAAAGTGCTTTTTCAAGAGGCAACTGAAAAAACTTTCTGGTTTTTCTTTGAAGACATTTCACTTCTCATCCAAGAAGCTTCTTCAGAAGCTGAAGAAGTTTCTTGCATGAGAAGTGAAACATCTTCAAAGAAAACAAGAAAGACCAGTTGCCTCTTGAAAAATCACCTTTGTGATTCTACAATGCATATTAAAATCTTCCTGTGTAACTGGAAACTTTAAGTCAAGCCTGCCAATATGGAATAGTTCAGCTGTTGAGGTATCATTTTGGCAAACTGGAAAGAAGAAAGATGCCAGTAGAAGGGCTTTAAGTGATTACACTGGCAATTTAGAATAAATGGCCCCTATACTTCCTGTACTCACTGATGACTCCTTCTGATTGCGTAACAGAATGAAATGTACAGAGTGATATCTTTGTGGAAGGAAGGGTCTGCCTAATTTCCTGGGCAGGAACATACATCAGATATATAATCTAGACTCTAGATGAACTACTAGCAGTAAAATAGTTCAGTCAGTTGACTATCAAGTGAGTCAATTAATTCCTTCCTTCATTATTGATTATTTAGCTCAGGCAATTAATTCTGAATTTGGGACATTGTTCTAAGGGTCGACCTAGATTTAAGCTCAGCTTAAAACCATTTTCCACAGTATATTTTCCACAGTATACCTGCACCTGGACTTCTCTGGTTCTAATCTGTGGTCTTTTAACAGCTAGCTAGAATAGTCATTTAATATTCTATGCATCCTATAAGAAGATATGCATCATCAAAAAGTAACAGGGAAAGGCCATCATATAAATTGACAGACAGTTCTTTCAATTGCCTTATTCAAATTCTGCAAATACAATTTAATGCACCCACATGAGCAGTAACCTTAAGCTATATGTAGCTTATAGAGCCGAGGTGGCGCAGTGGTTAAATGCAGCACTGCAGGCTACTTCAGCTGACTGCAGTTCTGCAGTTCGGCTGTTCAAATCTCACCGGTTCAGGGTTGACTCAGCCTTCCATCCTTCCGAGGTGGGTAAAATGAGGACCCGGATTGTTGTTGGGGGCAATATGCTGACTCTGTAAACTGCTTAGAGAGGGCTGAAAGCCCTATGAAGCAGTATATAAGTCTAACTGCTATTGCTATGCGTTCTCCATAGCACATCATACCTGCTGTATACTATACTTTATTGCATCTACCATAATACTGTGTTTGCATGACATGTTTATCCATGGTTAATTTGATCATAGATTATTCAACTAACCCAGATGTTCAGGTTTTTACAGAGGTGGGCTTCAGCAGGTTTGAACCAGTTTGTTGTTAAATTTTTGCCCAGTTCAGAGAACCGGCTAATCCCACCACTGGCTGGCCCTGCCCGCCCCACCCCACCAAGTCACTCCTTGCCTTGCCCACCTTGGCTGTGGCATAGCAGCTGCTGCTCTCTGGCTCCCTCACAAGAACGAGAGGGTAACTTTAACATGTGGAATGGCAGACAAGTTTGTTCAGCAGATCAGGACTTTCTCTATTGGTGGGTGTTGGCAACCTGCGTCTCCGGAGCTCCATGCAGCTCTTTGGGCCCTCTGCTATGGCTCCCTGTTCCATCACTAGCTGGCCCTGCCCCTTGCCCTCCCTTCCCAGGCATTCTTGGGTAACAGCATGGGATGGAGAAGCGGCTGGGGCTGATTCTCCAGTGTCTGGCTCTTGCTGGAGCTTCTTCTGGCCCTTGTTGGTACTGGGCGTGCATAGCCGCTTGGAAGTTTCTTGGGGCAGAGAGCGTGCAACCTGCTCTCTGCCCCAAGAAACTGCCCTGACCAGGCCATGACCGGTGCCTTAGTGATGGCATATTTAGTCATTTACAATGTGTTCATGATAGCAGGTGAGTGAGCGCCGGTGCACTCTTGGCAAGTGGGTGGCTTGGCTTCGGGATGCGAAAGGAGTGTGCAAACCAGAGGTGGGTTCCTACCAGTTCGCACCTATTCGGTAGAACCGGTTCATCAAATCTACCGAACCGGTTACAAGAGGTTCCACCAGTGGACCCGGAAAGCAGGCCACACCTACAGAAGAGGTTCCAAAATTTTTTGAAACTCACCACTGTCTCACACACACACACACAGAGAGAGAGAGAGAGAGAGAGAGAGAGAGAGAGAGAGAGAGAGAGAGAGAGAGGAAGGAAGAAATAAATAAATGAAAAAAGGAAAAGAAAAGAGTGAGAGAGAGATGAAAGAAAAAGGGACAGAGAGACAAAAGGAAGGAAAGAGAGAGAGAGAGAGAGACAGAGACAGAGACAGAGAGACAGAGAAAGAAAGAAAACACATGGCTGGCAAGCCACCCTCATCAGGTCACATGGCCGACAAGCCACTCCCACAAAGGAGGCCACACCCACGGAGTAGATTCCAAAATTTTTTGAAACCCACCACTGGTGCAAACACACCTTTCTTTGCTTTTACCTGGGCAAAGATGTGTAGAAGCAGGAGATGAGTTGGAGATGCATATAAACAGGCACCTTGTGTTTTTGGGATCCTTATCGAGGACCCCAGCTTGGTGATTTAATGAGAAATATTTTTGTTTCTAAATTGGAGGTTATTATACGTATGTGAGTGTTTGCCCATACAAAGAGCTTTTTGATGTATCATAATGTATGCTTTTAATGTGGTAATAATGTTTGGGCATGTACACTTAGTGCAGTTATGTTGAGTTGGCTATGTCCACCGAGTCAGATGACACCCACATAGCCATGCCCACACAGGCATTAGGGCAGAGAATCGGTTGTTAAATTATTTGAATGCCACTACTGGTTTTGTAACATATGATATTGGCTATGCATTAATCACATGGGTTGGATATCTACAGCAGGCAAGGCCAAAGTAATATTAGCTAGTTTGTGCTCAGTGTATCTTTATAAAGATACCAGGTTTAGTATTTTTAATATTTCTAAAAGCACCAATCCAGCAAAAACTAATGGCACTCACCAAGGTTAAGGATCTGATTTATGGATCTGACTTCACTCTTTGTTTTGCTTTTTGTGGTTCTTTATGCATAATCTGAACTTGGATCAGAGATGGGTTGCTACCGGTTTGCACCGGTTTGGACAAACCAGTAGTGGAAATTGCGACTGGGTTGCTGAACCGGTAAGGACAGCAGGCTCACCACCAGCCTGAACCGGTTCCCTGGTTGCCGTGGCATGGTTTTTTTGGCATTTCTAATCTGCACATGCCCAGATTTATTTACAGGCAACTGCACATGTGTAGAGAGAGTGCACGTGCAAATTGCGTGCACACTGAACCAGCAGTAATGGTGGTAGCAACCCACCCCTGACTTGGATCAAGTAGCAATTTATACACCAGAAGTTTTAAAATAGAAGATTCTCCTCTACAAAATACAATCCACGATTCTTTCTCAACTATCTCCTTTTTCTGCCTGATGCAGGTGTTTTCTTCCTGGAGCTCAAGCATCAGCTGGAGATCAATTTGTTCCATCACAACTAGATCAGCATTAGATCTGCTGGCCATATGGAGCCTCTGCTCCTTTTCTGGGACCCCAGAGATCTCTCAGCTTATGCTGCCAAAATGCTGAAATATGGTAGCATGATTTTCAGTGGTTTAAAACAAGTAATAAAAAGCAAAGTTAAGGGTGTTAACAATCCAATACATTTAATACTCCAATTTTGATTAAGTCCCAGAACACTTCAAAGGGAGAACAAACAAACTGAATTTTAGTTTCAATTTCATAGCTGCAAGTAGATTGTCTGGGTCTATCTTTGACTAAATCTGAAATATTTGTGATACAAAGTGTGCATAAAATGTATGACTATGTGCTTCTTTTATGTTAATTTCTTGTATGTGTGAGAAAGGAAAAAAGATAAAAGTGGGTAATTCAACAGCATTGAGTATTCCTAACAATATATCTATAACTGAAAAATGGCTCAAATTTGTAAAAGAAACAGAACAATATCAGAAAGTATCTCTGCTCAGAATATGAACCTGCCCTCTTGATGTTTTTTTTAAAATGTACCCCTATAAGCTGTGCCAGTTTTTACATCCTTTCAATCTAGTTTCTGAAGATCATTGTGCAGTCACCTTAACCTGGCTTCTGATTATGAAAGAAAAAATATTGTTTTTTCAAACAAACCAAAGTTAATAATGATAATCACAAAGCTTTTTCAGACAATTTTATTTGTTAAACATGAAACAAAACAAAAGAAAAATTCTTACAAGAATACAAAAGTAATGAATTAGGGAAAAATAAAAATTGTTATGGAATACTGTCATAGATTGGGGGTTGTTGTTAAAATTTGCAAAAATGTAGTTATAGGGTACGATCAGACCCTTGCACATGCATGGGGAACCTGTACAAAAGGAGTGGGGCTTTGATTGCAATGTTTCTCTCACGCAATTACACTCATTTGCCAATTTTGACCACCGCAATCATCATCTTTGCAGATGGTGGTGGTTTGGAATAAACAAAAGACTTAATCTTTTTATAAACTCTTTTAAGATGTCTTTATCTTCTTTTATGCTCCTGTGGCTTCTACTAGTCCTAAACTTTAGGATCAGTACCTAGAATTAAAGATTCTATAATCTTGACAAGTTTTCCACACATTGCCAATGGTGCACAGAAAGGAAATACTGCTTTTCTTTTTTCCAACCTTCTTCCCTACACTCTCCTAAATTTAAACTGCAATCTTTCCAGTGTTTGCAGATCAGAGATGGGTTCCCACTGGTTGGATCCAGTATGGCCAAATAGCTAGTAGAAATCTGGCGTACCTTTCCGAATCGGTAGTAATGGTAGCCTGGCCATACCCCCAAACATGTTCTCCCGGTGCCACCATAGGTCCCGCCATCTTGGGTTTTTCTTCTGCACATGCAGAGCAATTTTTATTACACTGGTTGGCCATGCCCGCTCACTTCAAAGCTCACCCTGCCTCACCTTCGCCATATGGATCCACAGAACTGCCTCTTCTTGGCTCCTGCCTACATACAGGGAAGCAGCATTCACACTAGTCTAGGTTTTAAAAGCCTTTTCCCCTTGCTGGTTTGCCTGAATGGGCAGGGAAAAAAAGGCTTTAAAAAATAAAAAAAAAGTTTCTGACAATTGTGGGCTTAGCTGTGAGGCATGCAATCGGCAGAAGCTTTTTTTTTTTTTTTACTTTTTAAAGCCTTTTTTCCCTGCCAGTTCAGGCAAGAGAAAAAAGGCTTTAAAAAGTAAAAGAGAGAGAGGGAGGGAAGGAGAGAGGAAGGGAAGAGAGAGAGAAAGAAAAAGAAAGAAAGAGGGAGGTATTAGAAGGAAACTCACTTTTCAGCCAGGAGATTCAGCAAAGGAGAAATACACTTTAAGTTGGAGTGTCCAAACTGAGCTGGCTGTGGAATTCTGGGAGCTGAAGTCCACAAGTTTTAATGCTGCAAACTTTGGAGACCCTTGCTTTAAATTGAAAAGCTGCTCAGGAGGAAGTTTTTAATTGCAAAAGCAAAGTGACATTCAGCAGTTTGTTTCTGGGTCAGCTGAACAATAAACTAGATAAAGGGAAGCATTCTTATATGGTTCTATATTTTTGAAGTTTTGGGGTTTGTGCAATATGGGCTTTATGCTTCTAAAATGTTTTGGATGATTCCCTGATTATGTGAATGGAGCCAAGCTTTCTATAGGCTCATTATCTCATTATTTCTATCTGGCTGGAATGTGGAATGAGCTTTAGGCAGGTTTCTTTGTTAGCAGCTTGATTTTTCCTTGCTTTTCTAGGAGACTTTTCTTATGAGTAATATTTTATTTGGGAAGGAGTTGTTCCCACAGAGGGAAGGGAGAAAGGAAGGAAGGAAGGAAGGAAGGAAGGAAGGAAGGAAGGAAGGAAGAAAAAACAGCACAACAATTTAGGGCTAGAAGGCTACTTGGAAGTCATCTAGTCCAACTCCTTGCTGCAGCAGGAAACCTTACATTGTCTGGATTATTTTGGTGCCTCTAACAGAGAGGAACATTGCCAAAAAGGAGAAGACGTTTACTAGGACAAGGTTGCCATGCAGAGGAAGGCAGAGATAGTCTTTGATTTATGACTACAATTGAGCTCAAAATTTTGGTTGCTAAGCAAGAGCATTGTTAAGTGAGCTTTATCACATTTTACGCAATCCACGACATCTCCTGGTGAGTGATGTCAAGTTGGCCATGCCTACCCAATCACATGAGCAACCAGCTATGCCCACCTAGTCACATGAACAACCAGTCACATGACCATAGAGCCACACCCACCTAGTCATGACCAACAAGCCGTGCCCACCATCACATGACCAACAAGCCACACCCACCAAACAAGCCACACCCATAGAACCAGTAGTACTTTTTTTGAAACCCACCCCTGGTGCAGATGTGACAGTAATAGGAGAAAGGGGGAAATTCCCACTGTGGTTAACTTAGTAATTTTGTGTGTGTGTGTGTGTCTGTCTGTCTGTCTGTCTGTCTGTCTGTCTGTGTCTGTGTGCTTGTGCACATGCACACACCTTGGAGTCATTATTGACTCCTGGAAACTGCCTAGATGACCCCCCTTCAGTTATCTTGGCAAAATTCAATAAATGGTTTGTCATTGCCTGCTTCTCAGGGTAGAAACAGTGCGGTTGCCCCAAAGTCACCCAGCTGCTTTTGGCCTAAGGCAGAACTAAAAATTACCATCTCTTGGTTTCTGGTCAATGCCTTAACCACTATCCCAAACTAGCTGAGAGCTTCCTTAAAACCATTCTAATGAAATACAATGAATAGTATGTAGAACTCACTACAGTTGAAAATCTGCATAGCTATTTCCATTTTTCTCAGGAATTGACTGGGAACCAGGTCAGCTGGCTTTACAAGAGCAAAAGAAGATGCTTTAAATCACTGACTACACTCAGCTCCCAGTGTTTGCTCTTCTGCTGTATTGGGCTTCTATTTTTTCAGTAACCGGTGCATCTTATTTAAAGAAAAATCACTTTGAAGTTCCTCCTTATGGTTTGCATAAAATTAGTTTTGACCTTTTATAAAATAACATAATAAGTTTTTGTTTTATTTCAGAATTGATGAAAGTAACAAGCATAAATAAAAAAATCATATTAGTCTTGTTTATCATGAATATACACATTTGCTATACATGTTGAAAACAGTTGTAAAAAGGGAATGATATTAATTTCAACCTCCTTGTAACACTAATTGTTTCTCCATATAGATAATTACTAGCCATGCTGCATTTTACAATGGCAACATGGCTTAAGAAAAAAAATATTATAGAAGACATTTTTCAAGGAGGAAGGAATATGAGGAGAGAAAAGGAGAAAAGATATAGAATGTGAAACTCTGTGGTTCTATACAGTAAATCTTATGATATTTCCAAAATGAATTGGATCTAACTAATCAAGTTGAACATACTGATTTTATAACAACAATTTTATTAGCTAATCCTCTGTATAGTACAGATTCTAAAAATGGTTATGGCCATGTATGTCATAGCCAGTTATGCGTTTCAAATTTTTTTGGAACCTCTTCTGTAGGTGTGGCCTGCTTTGTGGGAGTGGCTTGCTGGCCATGTGACCAGATGGGAGTGGCTTGCCGGCCATGTGACTGGGTGGGAGTGGATTGGCAGTCATGTGACTAGGTGGGAATGGCTTGGCAGTCATGTGACTGGGTGGGAGGAGCCAAGGCGATGTCACTGAATTCTTTGCCCCAATGGATGATCTACAAAAAGATATAAGAAAGGAAATTTATTATTTTCTGTACTTGCTACTTAAATAAGATTAAAATAAGTACACAAAACAATAAAAGAGCTACTTACAGAAAGAAGATGACTGTCCTTGCCACCGAAAATCAGATGGTCAAGATCTTGTGGGATTTCCGTATACAAATGGACAAAATACTGGTGCATAATACACCAGATATCACACTGGTTGAGAAAAATAAGGTCACAATCATAGACATCGCAATACCAGGTGATAGCAGGGTCGCTGAGAAGGAACATGAAAAAATCGCAAAATACCAGGACTTAAAAATCTAAATTCAACGACTATGGCACAAACCAGCAGTGGTAATTCCAGTGGTAATTGGCACACTGGGTGCTATTCCAAAAGCACTGGAATTACATTTAAAACAGTTAAAAATTGACAAACTCACCATCTGTCAAATGCAAAAAGCCACACTGCTTGGTTCTGCACCCATATTATGAAAATACGTTACGACGTCCTAGGCCCCTGGGTGGGGCTCGACTAGTAACCAACGCCAAATCCGGCGAAACAACTGGCCGCTGTGATACAATTGTATAACAACAACAGCAACAACAACAACAACAACAAACTTTAGGTTTCATCGTTGGATCCGCCCCTCATACTGGGCTTACCCAGGTTACGGAGATGGAACCTACACATCAACTGGAGGAAAGGGTGGTTGCGCATCTGATCTGCTAAACCCCCAGAGGGAAAGGGGAGGGTTTCCAACATAGCCAATGCTGAACCTAACCTGGCGACTGCGGTGCAGGAAAAAATTGAGGGGGAGGAGACACTGCCACTCACTGATTGGCTAGAGTCAAGCCAATCAGTGAGCGGGTTGAGTCAACCCACCTGCCTCTAACACCCATTTAAAAACACGGTGCCAACAGCCAACATTTCTCTTGAAAAGAGTCTTTCTCTTTTGAAAAGAGTCTTTCTCTTTTGAAAAGGGTTTTTCTCTTTTGAAGAGTCTTTCTCGTTCCTGAACAGCTGACGTATCGTGCTTGCTGATCGGATCCCCCCTTCGCTTTGCTTCGCCTTCCAGCAGCTTGCTGCTTCCCTCAGGTAAGCAACTAAGCACAACGGAGGGCAGGGGCGGGGGCAGGAGGCTAGCATACGCCAGCTTGCGGCTTTCACAAGGTAAGGCCTTCAGGCCTTCCCTCGCAAAAGCCACGAGCTGGCATATGTCGCATGGCCGAAAGGGGGTGGGTGGCAGCAGGAGGCAGGAGGCCAATGTACCCCACCTCCTGGCTTTCGTGAGGGAAGGCCTGAAGGGAAAGTCTCCAGCTGGCGTACGCTGCGTGGCCGAAAGGGGGTTTCCTGCTACCCCCGCCCCAGTCCCCAGCCTTGCCTGTCTGGCTAAGCCTGCAAGGCAGCGGGCCTAGCTGACCCAGTTGTCCCTTGTCCTTCAGTCCAGCTTACCTGCTGCCTCGTCGCCTGCCTGCTCCCTGTTGCATCCATCGCATCAGAGAGCTGCTGATTCTGCCTGCTAGTAAATGACCCATTTTTTTTCTTTTATGCTTTTAATGTTTGTAAAGAATATTTTATTTATTGTGCATATAATTTTTAAATCATTTTATTTAAAAGTGGAGCATAGAATTTTTTAAAATGGTTTATTTTAATTTATTGTTGATAGAATCTTTTTTAAAATTGTCTTAGACTATTTAAAAAAGATTCTATCAACAATAAATTAAAATAAACCATTTTTAAAAAATTCTATACTCAATACTTTTAAATGTATTGTGTATAGAATTTTTTAAAATTGTTTTATTTAAAAGTATTGAGTATAAATTTTTTTAAATGGTTTATTTTAATTTATTGTCCGTGGAATACTTTTAACTGGTTTTATTTTAATTTTTTGTCCGTGGAATACTTTTAACCATCCTTCCGAGGTGGGTAAAATGAGGACCCGGATTGTTGTTGGGGGCGATATGCTGACTCTGTAAACCGCTTAGAGAGGGCCGAAAGCCCTATGAAGCGGTATATAAGTCTAACTGCTATTGCTAACTGCTATTAACTGGTTTTATTTTAATTTATTGTCTGTGGAATACTTTTAACTGGTTTTATTTTAAATTATTGTGTGTGTAATACTTTAAAATGGTTTTATTTTAAATTATTGTTGGTAGAATCTTTTTTAAAATTGTCTGAGATTATTTTAAAAAAATATTCTATCAACAATAAATTAAAACAAACCATTTAAAAATATTCTATTCACAACCTAGGTACACCCATGTTACACCTATCCTCTGTGAGCTGCACTGGCTTCCCATTGGTCTCCGGACCCGCTTCAAAGTGCTAGTCATTACTTTTAAAGCCCTACATGGTATTGGACCTGGCTACCTGAGAGACCGTCTCCTGCCATTTACCTCCCAATGACCAATAAGATCACACATGTTGGGCCTCCTCCGGGTGCCGTTGACCGGTCAATGCCGGCTGGTGGCTCCCTGAGGGAGGGCCTTCTCTGTAGCTGCACCGGCCTTGTGGAACGAACTGCCTGCAGAGATCCGGACCCTCACCACTCTCCCAGCCTTCCGTAAAGCAACCAAGACCTGGCTGTTCCGGCAGGCCTGGGGCTGTTGATTGATTTCCAGCCCCACTTGATGGAATGGATGTTACGTTGATTTTAATTCTGTATTTTTTGAAATATTTTAAATGTTTTTATATTGTTGTAAGCTGCCCAGAGTCCCTAGGGAGTGGGCGGCATACAAACCCTATTAAATTTGAAATTTAGTTTCTGTCAATTTTTGACTATTAAGTTAACAATTTCTTAATAGTTTAAGACCATATTTGCCTGAATTCACACATAATACAAAGCTGTACCACAAGTTTTATCAACCACAGCAGTTGGAGTTGAAGAACATGCTAATCTAAACAAACTTTATGGTTTAACATGAGATGAGATGTAATTGAAGAATAACTTTTACTTCCCTCTAATGCTAATTTTCATTGGTTTCATGAGGAGAAGAAGGAATATGCCCATACAATAACCCTCCAATTGAAAGTATCTGCAGGGTGCAATAATCCACAGCTATTTTAAAAGAAAAAAAAAAAGCAAATATAACTGTACATTTCCCATGCCAAGGTTGAAGCAAATAGAGAATGATCTTTACTTTTAACAGTTTCTTTTTCTGCCTCCTCATACTAGTTTTGATCTGAATAATTGATTCCAAGCCAGTTAGATTGGCTCTCCAAAAGGAATTATCTTATCAAATTAGAAAGTTGAATCGAATCAGATAAGAATCAATTTTTGCACTTGCTGGCAGGGAAGGTGCAAAGTTTCCAAAGTTGGATTTTACTGAGGATTGTATGAAACTAAATTGGCTCTATGGTTACAGACCTTCCTTACCAAATGACTTTTGAGGGTTGTGGATTGCTTGTTGAAAGTTGCAGGGAACAGAATAACCCCAAATATTTTGTGGCCTGAGGTACATAACAAGTTTACCTGTTATTCTTATATCAACATATGGCAGAGGCAACAAATATCAACATATGGCAGCATCTTTAACTACTCTGGAAGACAACAGGCTCCTGTAAGGATTATAGGGCAAGCTGGATGCCACACCCACAATTTTCCTGTCCCATGGCCCTTGATTGTCTGCTACCTAGTGTTGCTATCTTCCTCTGCCTAATAATAAATTTGGTGTTGCTTCTGAAGAGGGCTTCTAGCGGCCAAGTTAATTGCTATGATATTCATATAGATATCATGTTCAGATTTATATTGGTACTTCCTTAATGACATTCTAATCATAGGTATATACTCAGAAAGAAGGAAAGAGAAAAATATGAAAGAGCAGCAAGAATGTACTAGCAGCAGCAGCAGCAGCAGTAAGGATGATGATAATAAGTATTGACAGCATGCTGTGTCTCCTGTATCAAAATAACATGCCAACTATGGCAACTCTCCACTGACTTGGAGTGTGTTCTGCCTCAGACAATGAAGTATCTTAGGTCAGCCATGAATGATCCTCCAATTAAATTCAGAAATATTATAAAGAACTTCCTTGTAATTAAAATTAACATAATACAACCATTTAGAAAGATCAAATGATTCTGAAAAGCCGCTTACATTATATATTATATGAAAGCAACTGACTGTGCAGATAGTTTTTGACTTACAACTACTATTGGGACCAGAGTTTCAAGGGGATTATTATATTAAGTGAGTTGTGCCCAATTTTATGACCTCTTTTGCCATGGTTATTAAGTAAATCACTGCAGTTAAGAGAATCACACAGTTCTTAAGTGAACCCAGCTTCCCTTATTGATTATGCCTATCAGAAGCCATCTGGAGAGGTCAGAAATGACAATCACATGATCCTGGAAAATTTATTGGTTGAAAAATCCCCAAATTTTAATGACATAATCATGGGGATGCTGCAATTGTCATAATTGTGAGAACAAGTTACTTTTTTCAGTGTTGTTGTACTGATATCAGTAATTGCAAATCAGGGACTATTTATATTGAATCAGTCAGATTTTATTCTTGGGCAGGCCTGGTTAAGATTGTAGAAGATTGCTGATGAATTGAAGCCACACAGTATTGACTTCATAAGTTGGCTTTTTGTGGAGTCAAGATTAATTTCAGCTTTCTCATGGGCTTGCAGAGAATGCCATAATTTTCCTCACAGAGCACTGCAGGTATAAATTATGTGGTGCAGGAATTATCAAAAGATAGTAAAAAGCTGCATTTTTCTCCTTGTCCTTGAAAGGTTACTATAGGAACAATTGTGAGCCACTAGCTCCTCTTTTTGTACACCTGGGTAATTTCTTTTCTTTTTTTCATTGAGAATATATGTTGAGGTTATGCATGAAGATTCTAACCCTGTTACTTTTGCAGATCAGTGAGTTAAACCTCCTGCTGACAGGTTTGATTAGTGGAATGTTGATGCTGTCAGCTTTTTGGTAAAATGCTGCCGTGATTTGACATAAATGAATATTTCATTAGAACTGTTTCCTGTGTGACAGCTGGCCTGAGGTCACAGGAAAACTACATACCTGGTCTCAACTGCCTTAACCTTGAGGACAAACAAGAAGAAAGGAATGCCGTGTCAGGAATGACAATGTTATTTAAGGAAAAGAGGAAAGGAGGAGTTGTTTAGAGTATTGTTAATACACCCTACTTTCTCTCAGCAGTTGTGTTACTGGAAATGTTATCAAATTACTCAGGCATCCAGTTGTTTTGGAAATGGGACCTTGCTTTATGCATATGCAGCAGTGGAACATTTCACAACATAAATCAAATGTAGTGTTGCAAATGAATTCCACTTGTGTTCAAGTAACAGTTGTTTCTTCTCTTTCCTTGCCCTGTTTTGCTTTTGATAGAAAATGTAAGCAGGCTGAAAAACTCATCACTAAATGAGACATCAGAAGTGGGGCATTTATCAGTGCAGCAGAAGGATTCAAAAATGAGAGGAATATGGTATCACTCACCAATTGCTCCCAAACCCAAACATAAGAATTTACAGCCAATGGTATCGCTACTTCTAGAATACTGATGCTTAGTATTTGTATTAACCAGTTTCCTGGCTTTGAGATACATTGGATTACAATTCACATTATGCCAAGTCAATAAGATCAAGGGTAGGGGATATCTCCAGGGGACGCAGCTGAGAAAATGCAGGGGTGCAACTTGGACATATTGGATAGTATTTCACTAGATGCCATTTTTAGAAAGGCAAAGAGGGAATGAAGTGGTATGAAAGCCAGAACAATAGCTCAGCAGGTGATTTGATTAAAAAGCTACCTATTGCTTCTAATAAGGATACATTTAGTGAGTATTCTGAAAGGAAGTTGGACTGTGGCTAGAGTGAAGATAATGTTACATTGTCCTTTTTATTACTTTGTGCAATGGATTTGATTTTGATTTAATTTCTGACATAATGCAAACCTGCAATAGAAACATGTCAGTTTCTTTTAAGTGTATGAACAATTTAATTTATTAAAATATATCTCAATAAAGTAAGATACCAAATGTCCTTATTCACAATGTCCTTTTGAATCATGGTAGAGAAAATCACTATTAATTGTATTCTTGATTCCTTTCCGCTACCTCAATCTAAAATTGTGTTGTTGAAATTTAGCAATTTTGCCTTTGAATGACTGTAGTGCAAATATGTAAATAGACTGCTCTAGGTTAGTTAGGTCTTTGCAGTACAAAGGTTGTTTACCCTTGTCCTAAAAGAGTAGAAATGTATCTGATCTTTGGACCTGCAATTGTTATTAAGTAACTTGGAAAGTTACTTTTAGGTGGAAAGTGAGATGCCAACTGGGAATAGATAGACTGCAACATCTATTTATACTCAGCCAACCCTCATTGCAAAATATAGGCTTTCATTTGAAAACTATCCAAAAATATCTACTGTATATACTCGAGTATAAGCCTAGTTTTTCAGCCCACTTTTTGGGCTGAAAAAAGCCGCCTCGGCTTATACTCGAGTCAGTGAAAAAATTTGCCCGAAATGGAGGAGAAAAAGGGGCGGGGCCATGCCGCTGGGTGACACTCGTGAATGGCCCAGTGCCCCTGTGAGTTTCCCCTCCCTCTGTGTCAGTTTGCCGCGCAGCGCGCACCGCATCATCCCCCCTCCTCACGTTCTAATGTAATGCAGGGCTGTCTTACGATTCCCCTTCCTCCCCCTCCTGCCGCTCTGCAACGATGTCCCACCTCCTCCTTGTTATGGCAAGCAGCCACATAGCGATGTCCCACCTCCTCTGGTACAGTGATCCAATGATAGGAATCACTGTGCCGTGTGTCATAGGAGGCGGGACATCGCTCCCGCGGCTGCACGGGACATCATCATCACAGCGGGACATCAGCATCATGAGGTGAGTGAAGTATTTCATTGAATACACCGCTAGTTTACTGTTTTTCTTTGAAATAAATATTCAAAAACATTATTGGTATCTATTTTTATTTTTGAAATTTACCGGTAGCTGCTGCATTTCCCACC
This sequence comes from Thamnophis elegans, assembly GCF_009769535.1. Classification (NCBI taxonomy): domain Eukaryota; kingdom Metazoa; phylum Chordata; class Lepidosauria; order Squamata; family Natricidae; genus Thamnophis; species Thamnophis elegans. Next base: position 51,465,753 of record NC_045558.1, on the reverse strand, counting down.
CTAGGCTTATACTCGAGTCAATAACTTTTCCAGTTTTTTGTGGTAAAATTAGGTGCCTCGGCTTATATTCGGGTCGGCCTATACTCGAGTATATACGGTATTTGTCCAAAACAGGCTGGGTGCAATTATCTTACAGGGAAGAAAAGAAGGATAAAGTAAGACTAATAAAATGATTAGTATAGAATTAAATAATGATTTCATACTAAAGTTAAATTTCGCCCATACTCTATTTTTTTTTGCTCTTCTTAGTTTCCTTGTTAGTTTTGGTCTCTTTATAGCAAAAAAGCAACCTGTATGTTATTTAAATATCTGCCTTGGCCGTGCTTTCAAGCCACTAATAAAAGTCATTGGCTAGGTGGACATGAGCCAAGGTGGCGCAGTGGTTAAATGCAGCACTGCAGGCTACTGCTAGATCAGCAGGTCAGTGGTTCAAATCCCACCGGCTCAGGGTTGACTCAGCCTTCCATCCTTCCGAGGTGGGTAAAATGAGGACCCAGATTGTTGGGGGCAATATGCTGACTCCCTGTAAACCGCTTAGAGAGGCCTGAAAGGCCTATGAAGCGGTATATAAGTCTACTGCTATTGCTATTGCTATTGCTATGAGAAAAATAGCTCTCTTGAGGGTTCTTTGACAATTCAGAAAGGATTTCTAGGACTGTTAGTGAGAGACACTTGTTTGCTGGCTACTCATATTCACCTGAAAATTATTTGTATTATCGGTTATATTAATACAATATTGAGGATATAGTAACTTCTTAAACAATATATTTAATCTGATAAGTTTTTCAGCCTTAAAGACAGGATATATACCTTGTTTGAGCAACAAATAAATGGAAACATTCAATAGAAGGATTTCAAAATTTGAAAGTTCAATTCATATTATTAACTGCAAGGGCACCTTCAGTATACCTGGCACACAGAGGAAGTATAAAACCTGTTTTGTGTCATTCACCAAAGCTGGGCACAGAATATTGGATGTAAGTTATACTATAGAAGCCAATTCTTCTTTCTAAACAATAAGAGTACATTTATAACACTTTATTTTCCCAATGGGGTAGTAAGCTTTCTTACACTAGCAAAGGCTAGGTAGCCATTTGCCATGCTTTAATTTGGATTCCTACAAAAATCAAGGGGCTGGTACACTTGAAGGCCTAAATGGCCTCTGCCAAAAGTTATGATTCTAGCAGCATTAATCAAAATAACATGGTATTGCCAAGCAAATGCAGCTTTATTTTTGAACCATTCCAACACCGTTCAAAGAGCCACTCAGTTAAAGATTGAAGTCTGGTTGCTGCCATGACTAGACTGATGAGGAGTCTCTCATCTCCATTTCTTTGCTTTTTATTTTTTCCAATTAGCAATAGCAGTTAGATTTATATACCGCTTCATAGGGCTTTCAGCTCTCTCTAAGCGGTTTACAGAGTCAGCATATTGCCCCCAACAACAATCTGGGTCCTCATTTTACACCTCGGAAGGATGGAAGGCTGAGTCAACCCTGAGCCGGTAAGATTTGAACAGCTGAACTGCAGAACTGCAGTCAGCTGAAGTACCCTGCAGTGCTGCATTTAACCACTGCCCCACTTCGGCTCGAGTGAATGTTAGAAAGTAAATATGAAAATGGGATTGAAAAAGAAAGATTAAATATGAAAATAGCTGGATTTGGTGCTGTAGATAAAAGCATTGAAACATGTCCATCCTTTGAAAGCAAACAGTTGAACAATTATTTGGAATGTTCCAAATTGCTGCAGTCTAAGCTCCACCCACTTGCTGCTTGTCATGTGGCCTAGGAAGGAGTGTATGTAGCTTATCACAAACACAAGGTATAAAAAACAGGATGATAATGTCATACACATGAACATACTGCATACACACAAATGCACATAAAATATCTTACTTGGTTATACTGAAGAAAACAGTGACAGCTTCTAAGGCCCTGCTGGTGAATGGTTTGGAAAGAATTTCAGAAACCATGCCTTGAAACTTTTGCTAACTTCTTTTGTATTTGTTGGTTTGGTAGTTTTATACCTTGAGTTTCTTTCATGAGCTTAAGATGTTGTTAACAGTATTTTGTCCTCCAAGTTTTATCTCGAACAACAATTTATAAAGTACCTTACACTAAAAATGAGCTCCAAATCACTGTCAGTTTCTATGATTGAAAGTGAACTGGAATTTGGCTTTCACTGATTCAATTTTAAACCAATACCATCTCTTCTTTCCCTTCCTGTTAAACTCATGAAGTCATTTTTCCTTTTTTTTTAAAAAGATATGAATTCATATTGTCTGCCAATGTATACCACTGTGCTGCAGACACAAAAGCTGGGTGTCTCATCCATCAGAAAAGGAAATGTCCTAGCAAAATTGTCTATCCACAAAATGATAGTACCAAAGCTGTTTTCCACCGATCTTTTCATTCTCTCTTTTGGAGAAGGATAAGGCTTTATTTGGCCAAAATGTCATTAATCATTAATTTATATTCCTATCCAATGCCCGGGAATCAGGGAGGAAAGGACATACACATAAACATCCCTCTGCGGATTGCCTGAATGTCATCTTTATCTGCCTATTCTATCAATTTGTCCATTTTTTAAAAAAAAAAGTGTGGCAAAAATACAGTTTTTTTCTTAATACCCTGTCAAAGTTCTTGACTTTGACAGCTATTGAACATTGAAATGTAAGATATGAACCTTCCATGTTTTGCTTCTCTGCTGTCTACCCATTGCAAAAGTAATGGATCAGTTTTTAAACCAATAAAAATGAATTAAATAGAGATTGTTGGGAGAGATGTAGGGGTAGCACATCAACTTTCTTACTAAAAGAATATGGCCCAGGACTAAGTGTATGCTTTATTTTACTTTGGCAGTTCTTTTAATTTTAGTTTCATACACTGTAAGTTATATTGAGAAATGTTCACAAAGGATTGATAGGCAAATGCAGGTGCAAAGGGCATCAATATCTTGATGCATACATGAAAAACTGCTAGTTTAGAAACAGTCCTTTAGCAAAGTCTCCATATGTAAAGAAAACAAGCATGCCAGGGAGATTTTGACAATGATGTGTCAAATGTATTATAAATAAATAAGTTAAGTTAGTAAGTAAATAAATAAAAAATAAATATCAAAACATAATTTTAAAAAAGAAAAAAGGGAACCATTGGGCTTCTGGCTATCCCCTTTTTGTACATTTGATGATTTACAGTACTATATTGTAGATATTTAAGCTCCCTTAGAAGTCAGATTGTAAGGGATAATGTATGTATGATGTGTGAAATATTGCATTTATGGCATTCTTCCTTAAATCTGGTTAAATTCCTGTTGTGTATATATACTGTTAATTTTCCATTGCTCTTTTTTTCCAAGTTTAAGTTTTTATTCCAATATTGCTAGAATTGCACCTTCGTTCCAGTGGTGAGCAAAATGCTGCTCTAAGTATGTAAATTATGATGTCTTTTTCTGAGATTATACTTAATAAAAATTATAGTTTTATTTCAAACTTAAATTCTAAAATAATCTGCATTATACTATGTGTATCTTTTCAATACTTTGGATTTTTTTTTACATAACCACTCTATGTGTAAAATATTCTTCTTCATGATATTTTCCAACAATTATTACTACATAATTTCTCTATTTTAGATATTATTGATGCCATTCTATACCATTCATAAATCATTTTGTATAAATTTTCCTTTAGGTTATAACGGTGAAGAATATACATACATATAGCTGTGTGAAAAAGTCTGGCATGCTTTCAGGTTTAAGCTGCATTTACATGTTTAATCAACTTTTCATTCCTAGAAACCACGCAAAATTAGTACTTTGATGAAAATTTCTGTAGTCAGATTGGGATGCATAATTTTATCAATATAACCAAAGTCTTTTTAAGGTTTTGAGTGAGTTTATGTGCTAAAACAACTTGAATTTTCGAGAATGTTAGGATCAAAGGTAGCCAATCAGCAGCGAGCTTTGGCTGACCAATCAAAATGCACAGAGGCTAAATCTATGAGCCAATCAATGTTGTCATATTCTCTGACTATAAATATGCATGAAAAGCATCGAGAAATTTATTTTAGCTCTGGCTGCAGGCAAGGATGAAGGTGTTTGCTTTCACCAGTACTGAGCAGTGACATCGCATCATTGTGCTTCATGAAGAGGGTTACTCCTGTACAGAAATAGCCAAGAGAGTGAAATGCCATCACACCACAGTGAGCAGAGTGGTTGAAAAATACCAAATAACTGGTTCAGTTAATGACAGGCTCCGCTCTGGAAGATCAAGAAAGTTGACAAAACGGCAAGACTGTGCTTTGCAATGCATTTCAATGGCTGACAGGAAGCTCATCTCACCTCAGATTACAAGAATTTTAGGTGAAATATGTGATGTAAAAGTGTGCACAAGCAGTCTGTTTGCCAGAGGGCTCAAAGGCTGCAAGGCTCTAAGTAAACTTTGCTCACAGATATTCACTGCTCTCGTCGACCTGCATGGGCCAAGAAGTATCCCAAGTGGACCAATGAACAGTGGGCCAAGGTCATCTTCAGTGACGAGAGTACTTTCTATTTGATTGGGAATCAGTGCAATAAGTATGTCAGAAGACTTCCAGCTGAAGAATTTAGGCCATACTGCCTGAATCTATATGTGAAGCATCCATTGCATGTGATGATCTGGGTCTGTATCGCTGCTTCTGGTATTGGTCGGATACAAATTGTGCAGGGAATCATGAATTCCAAGCAGTATGTTGAAGGCCTGGAAAAGACCATGCTTCCTTCAGCTCAGCAACTTGTAGGGAATGACTTTTACTTCCAGGATGACAATACTCCTTGTCATTGAGCCATGTCCGTCCAGCAGTGGATGAAGAAGCATGGTGTTTGACTCCTGGATTGGCCAGCTCAGAGCCCAGATTTGAACCCAATTGAGAACTTATGGGCCAAGATTGGTTACGAAATAAGCAAGAAGCATCCGAAGACCAAGCAGGAACTGATCAAATCCATTATTGCAGCCTAGTACCACATTGTCACCAAAGATCACTTGCAAAGGCTTATACAGTCTATGCCAAAGTGATGCCGCCTGGTGATAAGCAATAAGGGCCGGCCAATTTCATATTAGTAACCATGTTTGGTTATTTAAATGGTCCTTTTCAGGGCCAATAAAACAATAAAAAATGTTAACAAAACACTAGCATCGGCCTTAGTAGTTGCAACATATATGCCACTGGGTATGCATCAGTTAATCGGTTTTCATCATCATTGTAAGCATGCAAGAAAATTCACATTCCCCATCCAAACATCAACAAATTGCAAAAAGCTTATTCTTTTCACTTAAAACCACCAGTATTTATTTAAATATAACAATATTTGCATAGCAGTTAGCATAAAATATAAAATCAATGGTCTATCCAAAAAATGTCATAAACTGTAAAGGGTGAAGGAGTTTTTCATACAGACATACAAACATTAAGGTGACGAGTGTATTCAACACAACTTCCTCCTCCTATTTTCCATGCTTATTTCAAATGTTGTCTAAAATTTGTCTATGCCATTTTACATTTTCATCCTTCTTTTTTATCTCTATACTACTCTATAAGGAGTTGACTAAGCTAACTCCTACCAGAATTAATTTTCTAGCATTCATTCTACTATTTGAAGATTTTACTTTCTCTGTTATCTATGACAGGCAGCTTGAAAGGCTAAGAACTTTTCTTTTTAACTGAATGAAATTGACAAATGTTATTCTAATTCTTCCTTTTTAGCCCGCTAGATGAAACTGCCAGTCCACGAGCAGTCCACCTGAGCGCTAAGATAAACAATAAGCCAGAGGTTGACCAGATTAGCTCAGACAACCACCTAGGATTTGCATTTCCTCTTTGCTTTTAGAGCCAGTTATAACCCTACATAACTCCTACATGACCCTATAGGAGTTGACAATGGTCAACAGAATATTGAAGGACATGTTCTTGCACAGGAACAGAAAGCTGAAATACAAAACCCAAAGAAGGTATTAAAACCATCCACTTGTCAGCTGCCCAGAACCACAAACCCATGAGGTTCTGCTTCATCAATAAACCATCTTTTCAATCAGCCTCCATGTTTCCAGTGTCTTTCTCCCAGCTTGGAACTAAACCAGAGGGATATTTCTTCCCACAATATCATCATCATCTGTTAGTAACTAGCAATGATATGTAGACATAATTAAATTCTCTATTTTTACCATTCTTTAAAAATGATTGCATCCTCCTTTGTTGTTGTTGCAAAAGCCATTTTATTTTTACAGTATCCTGGCATGATAGGAAAGCTAAGACATTTGCTATCAAAATAATAGTCCCAGTGCTGGTACAGCTATGGCTTTCATTTGCATAACATGGAAGGAGAAGAAAAAGAAAGGAAGTGCATTGCTTCCAGTGCTAAAAAAATGCACTTTTCCAGTGCTAAAAAGTGCATTGCTTCCAGTGCCTGAAAACCTTAGGGAAATTTTACCCTGAGAGAAATCAGTCATTTTCTTATTATTCTACTACAACCAGTACAAACTTGAATTAATGTTTCCTATTACTTTCTGATTTCCTGAAATCTCTTTCTCTCACACACAAATATCAAATTTATTGTTGTTCATTTGCTGAGAAAAAGGTTTAATATGTTGTGAAAAAAGTGGACCACCTTTATAATGTTATAGTATTTTATGTCCTCATTGTGTTGCATGATTTTCTAGAACCTTTTCCCCCTTATAATATAGCAATAACCAAAACAGGTAGTCCTGTTAGCAACTGCTTCATACAGTGACCATTTGCAGTTAAGGTAGTATTGAAAAAGTAACTTTACAATCAATCCTTGCATTTATAACCTTATAACTTTTATAGCAAAGCAAAGGAAAACTGAAGTTACTCAGTCATTGATTCACTTAGTTTTGTTTAATGACCAAGTTGCCAGTCCCAATTGGGATAGCTAAATGAAAACTCTAATGATAAAAAGCATTTACACACATTAACATCTGAAATCCTCAATGCTTGAAGGTAACTCACTTAGCAAGCACATCGTTTAGTTCTAGTCCTAACTATGGTTATAAGTTGAGGTATACCTGTAACTCTTTGATGCAAATTTAAGCAGTATCCTCAAACCCTGATCTGTGCCCAATTAGGGAGGCTATTTTGTTTTCTTGAACAGGAAAAAGTTAAGAAGGCTTCTGTTCCAATACAATCTATCAGCAAATAGTGTCATGATCTGGTGTTTTTCGTATCTTTGATTGTCTTCGGTGTGAAATTAAATTGGAAGCAACTAGGTGCTTTCCTTTCCATCGACCACCACATAAGGCTAGTATCTAACAGGATTGGGAACACCTAAGATATACTATTATGTAGGGAAGGGTCTCATTTGGAACTTTGGAATCTTTTACAAATGCAAGGATATAATGGGTGTAATTATATGTATAAAGGTTAGAGAGCTTACATGCTTTGACTCATTTCCCTTTTTCTTTTTGATATCTGTTTGATATCTTTCTTTTTGGGGGTGGGGTTGCATAAGACTCCTCAAGAAAAGGATTTACTGAATTTACTGCACAGTAGCCAACTCTTGGAAAGTTGTCTAGATTTTGAGGTGCTTGCTGGAAAGCAGAGTTGCAGAAAAGTTAAATTGACTTCTAATATTAGAAATCATCAGATTGCTTTTCTTAAGGCCACCTGAAAAGGAATTTTCCAAGGAGCAAGCTGTCCTGGTGAAAAAGAAATGGCATCTATTAAAACTTCCTCTGAATTAAATTTTGCAGGAAATGAACGATAAAATTGAAATAAAGATTGCAATTATAACTATTGTAAAAGCTGAGGAAAAATCATAGAGCTATAACATTATTGTGATGGCACACTGAACTGGAGAAAAAAAATTCTCAGAAATATGCATTTGCTTTCTGCTTTCTTTATGCAGACCCCAAAAGCTCTTGCTACATCTGAAAGTTATTGAGAATCCAGAAGAAATGAAATTGTTCTGGTTTTGGCAACTCTACCCAAAAAGGCAGTCAGTACAGGCACTGTAACAGAATAACAGAGTGGGAAAGGAACTTGGACACCTTCTTGTCCAACGTGCTGCTCAGGAACCCAATACCAAGGTGGCGCAGTGGTTAAATGCAGCACTGCAGGCTACTGCTAGATCAGCAGGTCAGCGGTTCAAATCTCACCGGCTCAGGGTTGACTCAGCCTTCCACCCTTCCGAGGTGGGTAAAATGAGGACCCAGATTGTTGGGGGCAATATGCTGACTCTCTGTAAACCGCTTAGAGAGGCCTGAAAGGCCTATGAAGCGGTATATAAGTCTACTGCTATTGCTGCTATATACCATTTCAGACAAACGGTTATCCAATCTCTTCTTTAAAATATCCAGTGTTAGACCACCCATAACTTCTGGAGGCAAGCTATCCATTGATAAATAGTTCTAACCATCAGAAAATTTCTCCTTAGTTCTAGGTTGATGTTTGGTAATTCTTATTTTTGGTATCACACTCAGGGAAATTTTTTAGTATTGTGTATTTCAAGGTCCTAATCTAATGTTAGAAACAAAATTATTTTCAGCGTTTGATTTATTTCTTTCCTTTTTTTTCTTCTGAAGTCTGAGGATGTCATTGCTATTATCCTCAAAGCTTTGTAGCTAACTGTTAAAAGGGTGTCTGGACTTCAGAGTAAATGATCCAACCTAGTACACCAAAGATCATTCTTATTGATTTTCCTTTTATTTGAGTAAGAACAAGATGAGAAGCATTTCTTTCAGTAACACAGATCCTTTAATGTCAAGCAGCACTTACTTAATATAAATGTTTCTGATGGACTCTTTCCCATTGCTCTGTCTTCCTGCAATCCTAGTGATAAGCAATATTCTACTGTTTATATGGTTATGTATGTCTAATCAAGGATTTCTAGGTTAACCCTTAGCCCTATTTATAGTTAAGTAAAGACATTAATTAAACAGGCTGGCAAACTTGATCAGGCTGGTCAGATTGTTTTTCTGCCTTCAGCTTCATCTGAAAGCCATCTGAAAGCCATGTGCCCCAGTGTTTTCTGGAACCAACAAATCTTCTACAATGAACAGTGTCTAGAATTTATTGTTTTCTTCCCTCAATCTCTATGTTTAAATCTGTGAGAAAGCTTGGTCAGATACTAGGTGGTCTCCTATAGATCATGCTATCAGTTAAAATGGAGCTACTAAACCTGCAAATTTAAAAGACAGACTGGTAATCAGCTATAGTGTAGCATCACACTACTCTTATTAGATTATTTTTCCTTTTAAGTGTATAGCATATGGTACCATGGTCAATATTTATGGTATATTCCATAAACTTAAGAATAAGAGACCTTTACTTTTCAATAAGTTAATTTATTTAGTGAAACGTAGAAAGCTATTTGACATCACAGTAATACATAGTAACACTGTTATGACAGGTAACAATTACATTTTATTGGTAGAAGCACTATGGATAAAATAGTGCCTCTAGAACTCTTAATTTATCCCTGTTGGTTTGGACATCTGACTTGTCTTTTTAAATTGATCGTTAGCATCAATTCCAAATGACCATACATATGGACCTTCTCAAAATATGATGATTTAAGCCTTGTTATAAGATGAAAAATTCTGAATTGATTTGTTTCATATTTTATTTGTTGGCTATTTATCATATACTCAGGGGTCTTCACCCACACCAAAATTCAAAAGCATCAATATTTCTTCTTTCCCACTTTTTCAAAGTCCAACTGCCACTTCTGTAGAGTGTTACAAGAAACATTGTACTCATACTTCTGATCTTTGTAGATATAAAAATTTTATTATACATCAATATGTCTATGGGGATGCTCAGTCATCCAGGTCATGGTTATTCCAAAGGTGCATTCTCAAGAGACAACTGGGCTTTCTGGTTTTTCTTTGAAGAAGTTTCGCTTCTCATCCAAGAAGCTTCTTCAGCTTTACCACAGTCCAGTTGCCTCTTGAAAAAGCACCTTTGGGATATATATCAATATATTTTCTAAACAATTTGTTGGTAAATGAAATGATAATCTATAGTTTATTTCTTAACTGCTATTTCCCTTATCTTTTTAGTAAATCCTAATAAATCATGGTCAATTCTAAACCTGAGTATTGTACAAATAATCCTTGGTTGTGGCCATTTTTTCAGAAACCAAAGTTACAATAGTTCTGAAAGAAAGACACTTATGATAGGTCCTCATAATTCCAGCCATTGCAGTAAAACTACAATTACATGATTGCAATCTGGGGTTTTGGCATCCTGCTCATAATTACAATGTTGCAGCAAGATACAATTACATGAGCACAATGTCTGATAGTCCCTGATGACTTAACACAAGCAAAGTCACTGAAGAAGCTAGCAGGAAGTTGAAAGACACAAATACTTGAACTTCTCAATCCTGTGTGTATATATTCTTGATGAACAGTCATAGTGTTCTTTGCAAATCCATCCCAGGAACAACATTATCCCCTCTGCTGTAATAACAGGAAGAAATTATGTTTTAGTTCTGCCTTATTATCTACCTACTTTTATCAAAAAGTAATCTTGATTTAAATTCACTTTAGGCTGCTTTTTAGGACTCAGTTTTCCATAGCATTTCCTGTGATTCACATTTTAATGTTCAGCACCTAAACAATGTAATGTTTTTGCCATGCTTCAAAGCAAAGACTTCTGACATGATCCCTGCTTTACTATGTACCATATGATAAAAAGAGAAAGAGTTCCCATTAGCTTCCAATTTCTTTTCAGCCAGCCATAGCAATAGAATCTGGAATATTCCTCTTCATTAGTCTGAATATTTGCAAATCTTGGGAGTTTTATAGCAGGAAATATATTTCTGTTTATAAATGATGGAAATGTAAGAGTAATTCTGTTCTTCTGATGCCCATTCTTAGTTTGGCATGCCTCTTTGCAACTTCTAACTGTGCATTCCTAGAAATGCCCAAGGTCCTATGATCTCTGTGCTAAGACAATACTGGCAAAGTTTTACAACTCATTGCTTCTTTCCCATTGGTAACAGTAAAAGTGGTGTGGTTCAGTTAATCAATGTTGGGAGGGATGTTGGCTATTTGGCAATTTTAGAGCTCTCCTCCCAGTCAGTTAGATAGAGCATCAGCCAGTTGAAGAAGAGGAGACTGAGCCATATTGCTTACGATTGTACGGTGTTTTTTTGGAGGTAAAGTGAGCAACCATGTGGAAAGTACCTTAGATCGTAGCTATCATAAAGAACATGACATTATATATGATAGATTATCAACGAATGAAGGCAAATATATGTGTACCAAGAAAATGTTGCAAGATCCAATCTGGGTCAGACACCAGGAACAGCAGTTTTGTATTCTGAGCTTTCAGACTTCATCTTTAGGGAACTTCTTTCTAGCAGAATGTGAACTGTTCTGTGTGTGGTATTTATAGTAACTGTTGTATGTGGCTTTTTAGATGTTGATTTGGGTGTATTGATGGCTGACTTTTAAGTTGTTGTCTGTGTTGTCCAGTCCTTGTATTCTAAGTACTTGATAGGCTTGTGGTAAATCAGCACTCCTGTTGAGTGATGAGGGGCCTGTTTCCCAGGCTTAAATCACTGATCTGGCTGTTTTTGTGCCTGCTCAACCAACAATCTTAGTAACTGCAAAATTGAATGTGTTTCCTTGTTCACCGCAGTGTACGGCTACCAATGAGTTTGGGTCTCCTTGTTCAACTGCTCATTTGTGTTCTTGCAATCTGGTGGTTTGAAAGAACCTGGAAAGTATATCAAGATACGAGGTGGAATAACCTAGCTAAACTATAAGAAACCAACAGACTTTGACTTGCAACAATTCATGTATTGACCATTCAAAGTTACAAAGGGCACTGAAAAAAGATGAAAAAAAGTTTTTTTCCCTAAGAAAGCTTTTCAAACTTACGACCGTTGCGGCATCCCCAAGAACATGTAATCAAAAATCATATGATTAAAAGGTTTGGCAACAGACTCAAATTTATGACAGTTACAATGTCCTGAGTCATGTGATCACCTGGGATTGCATCAACTAGTTACAAACAACACTAGACTCAACAACTGCCTAGATCTCATCTTCTGCAATAGTTTAAACTCAATCTATGGTCTAAAAATAAGTGAACCCTTTTCTAACAGTGACCACAGCATGATTGACTTTTGTCTCAATTTATATCCTTACAAAGATGATAATAATGACAGAATCCCAAAGTATAACTTTAGAAAAGCCAACTACGATCTCATAACTGATGACCTCTCATTCTTTGATTGGCAAACTCTATTCACTGACTACAACACTGCCAAAGACCATTATAACATTTTTCACATGAAATCAAAAGAACCATCAAACTATACATATTTCTAATAACCACCGAAACCATGAAGAACAAATTACCAATAAGGAAGGTTCAGAAAAAAACCCCAAACTCTTTGGCGCAAAAATAAAACTAGCTATGTAGCTAAATTTAAAAGTTGCTACAAAATCTTATGCCGACAGATAAAGGCAGAATGCATCAGTTATCACAACAAACAAGAAGAAAACCTATTATGCACAAAATCCACCCGGGTCTTCTATAATTATGTAGACAACAAACTTAAAGACTCAAAACCCATCCCACCACTAAAAGGGCCAAACGGGAAAGACTGTAATGATGAAACCATTAAGGCCAACCTCTTCAACACATTCTTCAGTTCAGTCTTTTTAAACAGCAACGGCTCATGCCCCACATTTCCCAATCATACCACAACCAATTACAATGATCTACTTCATGTCAATTTTACAGAAGATGCCATTGAAAAGGCACTACACAAGCTAAAACCATCTCTATCTATTGGCCCTGATGGATTATATGCCTACTTCTTAAAAATGCTCTCAATCACCATAGCAGAACCTCTTAGCATAATCTATGAAATATCCTTTAGAACCAGCTCCTTGCCTAGCTATTGGTCACTAGTCACGGTCATCCCTATCTTCAAAAAAGGTGACTCCAGCCTAGTTAAAAATTACAGACAATCTCATTATGTTGCACACCTGCAAAGACATGGAATCAATCATAAACCAATCCATTACCCTCTACTTAGAGACAAACAACCTACTCTCTAACAAGCAGTCAGGAAAAATTTATAATACTGCTACCCAACAAAAAGACCCTGACTATGTGTGGAAATGGTAAAAAAAATGGCAATCTTCATCAATGATTTGGAGAAGGGATAGATGGGGAACTCATTAAATTTGCAGGTGACACCAAGCTGGCAGGAATAGCCAACACTCTAGAATATAGGCTTAAGATACAGAAGGATCTTGACAGACTTGAACATTGAACGCTATCTAACAAAATGAAATTCAGTGGTGAATATCTCCATTTAGGCAAGAAAAACTATATGCACAGATATGATATAGGTAATATACTACTATGAGCAACCTATATATGATATAGGTTGCTCATAGTAGTAACTATGAGAAGGATCTTGGAGTCCTAGTGAACAATCACTTAAATATGAGCAGTGTGTTGCAGTTTTCTTCCTGAACAGGGGCTTGGCCTAGAAGACTTCCAAGATCCCTTCCAACTCTGTTATTCTATTCTATTCTATTCTATTCTATTCTGTTCTGTTCTGTTCTGTTCTGTTCTGTTCTATTTTCTTTATCTTTTTAGACTGAAAAATTCACAGGGATGATAATTAAATGTCTATTGGAAGAAGGATTGACAGATCTATACAAACCATTAAAATATAGACACATCACACAGACAACAAAGATAAATATATTGTCAAGGCTATGAATTTCCTAAATATAAGATATGACTGTGAAAGCTGGAGCATCAAAGAAGTAAAAAATATGATCTGAAACTATAATGCTAGAGAACATTATTGGGAATACTTTGGAACACAAGGGGATCAAATAGGTCAGTTCCAAATTTAGAAAGACCAACTTGCTCACTGGAAGCACTAATATTGAAGCTAAGATTTAACTATTAAATACAAAAACAAGTATTATTTGAAAAATATTATTTTTTGTGGGGGGGGGACAAAAATAATTGAAGATGGTGAATAGATACTATCTCTAAAGACCAAAGACTTTATTGGATGTCAAAGAAGTTATTTATGATAATCAATTCTAGATAAATGAGAAATGAGACAAGAGGTGGGGGGAGGGAGAGAAAGAGAGACGTGTGCAAACATGTTTTCATTACAATATTTGGAGTTTCTTTAGATTTCACATGGATGCCTGATTTAATTAATCTATTGTTCCAAGTTAATATGATTTTGAAATTAGCAGTACTTTTTTCCAGTTTCTTGTGGTAGTTTGAAAGAAATAACCTAGACTGTTTTATTGAATGGCATAGGGTTGATGCCAAGGCCCTTGTATTTCTTTCAAACTAAGCTTTTATAAATTCAGATGTCTCAATTCAATTTAGTATTGTAGTGAAATGGCTGTTGACATGTTAATGCAATGAGATAGCTTGCTTAAGACTAACTTTCTCCAAGCAGATCCATCGTACCTGGAGGGTACCATGTCTTGAAGGAAAATATTTAGGAATAGTCAGCAAAGAAGGATGAAGAATGACTTTATTGACATTATAAATTATAATATGTGGCATGAGCAGGTCAGGAGGATGTAAATAACAGGGTCAAAAAGAGAGGATAATGTCTTAAAATGCAAAAGTGATTAATTACAAAACAGCAGCACTAAAATCTAAAAATTAGTACATATATGTTTATTATACAGTTGACATTTTGTAATGTCCCAGTTCATTAGTCTTAATTTCCATTTTATATCCCTTTCTTGTTTTCGCAAAAATATGCTGATTATGGAAAAAGGAAGATACGAGCCAATAATTTCCCAAGCAATTGTAATGTTGATAATGTAAACCAGAGTTTCACAATTTTTCTGACTTTGCGGACCAGTGGTGGGGAGAGTGGGGATAGATCCGCAAGAGTGTGCACGCAGCTCCATTATGCCAGTGGCGTGCACACGTGCCTGCCACTCACACAAATGGAGCATGTGTGCGCACGCTTTCCTTCTGCTCCTGCAAGCAAGGATGGTGGCAACCTGGTTGCAAACCATTCACAGTCCACTAGTGGGCTGTGACCCATATGTTAGGGACACCTGATGTAAGCAACCCAAAAGATCCTGCCCCACGTTACAATAAACATCTTATTCCAAAACTCTCTTCCTTTCTATATCTGACTGAGGAAAAATATGGGAAACTCAAATTTCTTTCAGCTGTAAGTATCTGCATGAATCTATCACAAATGTGCCTTAATACTTCTCCCTTCAAAACATTAGTGAGCAAGAATACAATGCTGTGAAAGGTATATGTAATGATAGTAGGACAACTTTCAAGTGATATATGGGAAAAAGAATAACAACAAAGGCTTTCCACAATCTATATTATTTGAGGGATCCCTTTCCCACATCTGTGGAGGCTGAGGAACTATGGGGCACAGTTTTCATGTTCTCATGGGATAACATTTCATAGTAAGATTCATGATAAAAACAATTAAGAGCAGAATAAGCCCGTTTTAATAGCCTTTTGCATGTTATTGTCTCATCTTTCCTTTTGCTTTAGTAAGTCAACCAAAAAGGAAGACAGGTTAGTAAAACTCTAGACTAGATTACAAAGCAAATTATGAAAAGAGTCAGTAGAAGCTTTCATGAAAAATAAAAGGACATGTAAAGGTTTAACACTGACGCTTATAATAATAAAAATATTTCTACAAACGTATAATTTCTGATCGTTCTTTTCAGGAATGATGCAAAACAATAGAGATGCATCATTATTCTGATTGGGATCAGTTCTTTTTTGTAGGTTTGGCAGGATCCAGAAATACACTGCTGTCAATAATTTAGTTTTGTAGCATGAGACAGGAATAGAAGGAGACAAAGTCACCTTGGCTACCACAGCATCCACAAAGGAGCGATATAGTATCAACAGGCAGTGCAGCACATACGATAATACACTGCCTTTTCTTGTTACAGTGAAACTGATGGCTGAAGGGACTGGTGACTGTGATCTAATTATTTGAGTAGTTATTGCTTTGCATCCTCTGATATCCAGTGAAAGTCAGTTTACCTTTAGTTCACTCTCCCCATATGTCTTTTTAAACTTTCACATTCTGCTTGATAAGCTTGCAATTACCCTGATATATGTTCCAATATTTTTAAAAGCATGTTCTTTCTGGCCTCTGCCATCTGAGATCAGAAAATAGACCAGAAAGTACATTTAAAAAAGTTACAATCTAGAAGGCTGAAACTATTATTTTGCTATGCAAATTGTAGGGTTAACATTCTTAAAGGGCCCCTGAATTAGTATGAATGATTGAATTCATTAGTGGAACCATCCCATGCTGAAGTTACAGAGAGACATCTGAACTATTGCAACCAAAATTGTCTTCTTGGTTTGCCAAATTTGTGATCAGCTTTTTTTATCTACACTTGGAGTTTTGGAATTTCTAATGTAACTGTATTATTTAGTATTTAGTATGAATTGAAATACTAATGTTTGGCTGTTTAATCTGAACAATGACCAAAGGAAATGGATCATCTATGTTTGGGAAATACAACGGTCTATTGCATAGCTAATGTTTTATGCTATGAAGTTATCTCCGTTTCTTTCCATACAGCAAATTACCCAATAAGACTTAATGTTTGCTTTATTATTTCTTCTTGGTCAATGACATTATTCGTAGCCAGTGTAAATGGAAAGAGATAACTAAAAAGCATAATTAAAATTAATTCACAGTTCAGTTCCTTCTTCATTTAAGACTTCAATTCAAGGCAAAAGCAGCATTGGTTTACTAACTTGTTTCTGCCTGATTTTTTTTTCTTGCACATCATTGATGGTGTGGGACTTTCTGTTCTCATTTCACACTGGACATCATGTAATATAGGGATAAGTTCACCAAACTCATTTGAAGAAGGTTTACAGATTTAACAAATTTAAAGGTCCCGAATATTAAAAAGTACTTATTTAGCCCCTATGCCTTCTAGCAGAGGGAGAAAAATAAGCAATAATATTTCAAACTTAATGACTTGTAAGACAAGTAAATTAGAGCTGAGGGTGAATGATATTGATCTAGTTATTCTCCAAGGTGGAACATATAATTTTCTTCTGTAATTAAATATTCCATATACAGTCCAGAAAACAAGCACTGTTAGCAATATCTTTTTACTTTAAATTTTCAAATAATCACTTTGCTTCCTTCAGTTCCATAGCTACCAATTTCTCATCTGAAAAGACTCTGATGAACTAAGCTTTCATTTTAATATCTAACTTTATAGCCACAGTTTGAAAATCTATTTCAGTTGAAACAGAACTGAGTTAGAGATAATTTTACAAAGAATCATTGTCATATAGTGGCTGAATGGGGCAAGGTGGATTTGGCAATCCAGATTCAGATGTGAAATTCAAGATAGGGACGAGTTCATCTCTGGCTTCAGTCATTAATTCAGCAAGTAGAGTTAGTAAAAATATATATATTACAGTTTTATAACAACTTTTATGATGGCTTTTAAATGAATCACAAGTGTGAATACTTTCACCTGAATGGGCATTTTAAAATGCTGGAAACTGGCAAAAAATGTTGCAAATCATGGTAATATGACTATGAGCTCCTGTAACCAGTCATAAATGTGAGCCAGTTGCAAAGCAACCAAAATGTAGTCATGTTACTGTAGGAGGAGAACACACACATTTTACAACAACAGAAATGCTGACCTATCACTCCTGGAGAATATCAAGTGTGGATCTAGGACAACTTGATGCAACCAGCTTGGTGGGGCTTGCTTAGCACCAACAAGTTGCCTCTGTCAACTCAATGCTGCCAAGTCATTGCAGGCAATTGAACATGCCAATTTGCCTTGGGAACAACTCATCATGGGCAACCAAAGGGAGAGGCAGGTGGGCAGGCAAGTGAGCCAGTGAGTAGAGTGCTTTGCCAAGTTGCTCCATTCTGACCAAGTACTTGAGGGACTGAAAAATATATTTTCAATAGTAATAGTAACAATCTGTAGTCAAAGGCAAATAACTAGTATCAGGCCTCTATCACATTTACAATATATTAGTGATGATACTGAGCTTCTTTTAAGAGTTATAATAAGGATAAACTAAAGTATATGAAATGCTAAGAGCCTTTGTAATGCAGTGGTTAGAATGCATTGTTGCAGGTTAATTCTATTGACTGCTGACTGCTGGCATTTTGAGTCTCACCAACTCAAAACTGACTCAGGTTTCCATCCTTCCGAAATCAATAAAGTGACGACTCAGATTGTTGGGGGGAATATACTGATACTGTGAACAGCTTAGAGACGGCTGTAAAGCACCGTGAAGGCTAAGTGCTCTTGCTCTTGCTAAGTGTTATTGCTAACATTCCAAAATAGCATATGAAATGCTATATAATATTAAATAATATTGGGTTTAATTTAATTTAATTTATTAAGCAACTTTTGTTAAATTATTCATCAAAGATACATCTCAACCATCTCAACCAAAATAAAATCAATTTGACCCAGAATTCAATTTTGATATGTGTGTATTATCTTTTGACCAGTGATGATACTGTAAATGAAATCTTCAATATAGCTGATGTGCCTGTCCTCTCTCATTTGGCTATACTATAGATATTAAAAAAGTAATATTAGCAAAACCATAATCATCACTTATCCTAATCACTCATCACTTATTGCAGCCAGAAAAAAGGACTGCTTTAGTGTGTAAAAATGAAAAATGATGCCTTATGTCCATAATTCAAGAACATTTCTGATTAAAACAGTAGTCAGAAGCAAGAAAATTGTTTTTCATTTAGTAGCAGTTGAACAGCCTTATGCATCTATTCAGGGAATGAATAATGAGGACCAACTGAGCAGAAGATTCTGGTCTGAAAACAGCAAGAAATGGAATGAAGCCCAGAGAAGGCTAAAAAAAGGCTTTACATAGTTGTATACATGTTGCTTTCCTTCATCCTTTATGATTAATATAGAGTTTTGGCTTGTGGGTGGAGGTACACAACATCAAATGATTAGGTAAGCAGAAAGGAAAAACAACAACAAAGAGCCAGAAATGGAAGCATTGTAAGGCAAGGAAATAGATCACAAATAGATGATTCAAAATACTTATGTTCTTCTTCAGAACCATGACATAAAAAATCTTAGTTTAGCAAGAAAACTGCACAACTGTTTTGGCCTCTGAGTTAATTTCTCTGAAGAGAAAACTCTGAGATCTTCCAATTATCTAATGTAACTAATTTGTTTGGGTGTATTTGTATAAAATCATGTCAGAGCTTTTTTTTTTCTTTTCAAAACCATTATTTCCCAGCTATAGCAATAGCTATAGCCCCCCCTCCTGTTGCTGCTGCTGTTGCTTGCCTGTGCTTCCACTTGTTCCCTTGCTTAGCATGGGCTCTCCACTATCCTGGCCTGTGACCATCTGATTTTGGCCTTTCAACATCCGACCTCCTCTGACCACATTGCTACCCGTCACTGCCCCTGGAATACCAACTCGGACAGCGCCCACTTAATTACAACTTTCAGGACGCCATGGACTGTGCTTTTGTGGTGCATATGTTTTATGAAAGGAGAGATAGAGGATGGCAGAAATATGGAGGGGGAGTCGGCGTCCTAACAACCAACATACCCCCCCCTTCTTCTTCAACCTGTTCCAGCCACCACCAGACTTTGGACCCTTTCAGGCCTATAGGCGAGGGGGAAGACAAGACATTCCCCTGCATACTATCTATATATCTTCTATGGACCGTTGTTGGCTTCTGTTTTGGATTTTATCCAGCCATTCCAACTCTGAACATTGAGAGCCGACTTTTACCACCTGAACTCGCACTTTAACTTAATTAATTGCGCAATTTTTAATTTCTCCCTTTTCTTTCATCTTTCTCTTCTTTCTTTGTATGGGATATGTATGAGATATGTGTGAGATGAATGAATGGCCCACTTTTATAACCATATTGTTGTAAAATTTTGTGTTTTTTAACTTTCACGTGGGGACTGCTTGGAAGAGTGTATGAGTACGCATGATTCGGAGGACCTGCCGGGAGATGCGGGGGCCACGGGGGTGGTTGAGGGGACTAGAGACACGGGAGAGGGTCGGGGTATTACGGTCGTAACAGGGAGAGGCAGATACGGCGGGGACTTTAGGGCAGGCCATTACCGGGGAAGGAGGGTTCGCTACATTACAGAGATCCCTCCTTCCGGCCCTAGGAGTCCCACTCCGAGACCAGATGGCGTAAGCAGTCAGGACCCTGGTCTCAGGCTGTTGTCGCTAAATGCCAGGTCTGTTGTACATAAAGCTCCTCTCGTCCGGGACTTAATTTTAGATGAGAGGGCAGACCTGGCATGTATTACTGAGACCTGGCTGGGCCCAGAGGGAGGAGTCCCCCTTGTAGAACTGTGCCCAGAAGGATTTCAGGTGCTACATCAGCCGAGAGCCCAGGGAAGGGGTGGGGGTGTGGCCGCTGTTATCCGAGAGTCGTTAGTTCCTCGTAGGGTCCCTGCTCCGGAGATTGTCGGGTGTGAGTCTTTGCTGTTAAAGTTGGACCTCAAGGGTCAAGTGGGTCTGCTGTTAACGTACCTGCCTCCCAACAGCGTTGCAGCAGCCCTCCCCTCGCTCCTCGAGTCGGTAGCCGAGCTGGCAGTTGAGTTCCCTAGGCTGATGGTCCTGGGGGACTTTAATTTGCCGTCGCTCGGTGAAAACTCGGAGGGGGCGCAGGAGTTCATGGCTTCCATGACAGCCATGGGCTTGACCCAAGTAATTCGAGGCCCAACCCATTCGGCGGGACACATGCTTGACCTTGTATTTCTCTCGGAGCAGTGGATTTGTGATCTTGGTCTGAGGGGGAACGACATCATACCCCTGTCGTGGTCAGACCACTGCCTACTGAGGCTCGACTTTCGGAGACCAAACCCCCACTGTAGGGAGGAGGAACCGACCAGGTGGTTCCGCCCCAGGCGTCTTATGGAACCGTCAAGGTTCCAGACAGAGCTTGGGGCTATTCCTGACACTTTCGCCCACAGTCCGGTGGAGACTCTGGTTGCTGCGTGGCACTCGGCAGCATCGGAGACCCTCGACCGGATTGCGCCACTGCGGCCCCTCCGAGGCGGCGGATCCCGGAGACCTCCTTGGTTCACCGAGGAACTCCGGGAGATGAAGCGCCGGAGGAGATGCCTAGAGCACCGTTGGAGGTCCGATAAGTCCGAAGCGAACCGAGCAATGGTAACCACCTGCACCAAGGAATACACCAGGGCACTTAGGGCTGCAAAAAGATCCCATATAGCCACCTTGGTTGCGTCCGCTGAGTCCCGCCCGGCCGCCCTGTTTAGGATAACCCGCTCCCTACTGAACAAAAGGGAAGCGGGGGAACCCTTGCAGGGCAGAGCCGAAGAGTATGCCCAATTCTTAGCGGACAAAATTGCTCGGTTTCGGTCGGACTTGGACTCCACCCCTGCAGCTCCAGCCGAGGCACAGGAGGATCAATTTGAACAACTCTGGGTTGAGTTTCAAGACGTTACCCCCGGGGATGTGGACAAGGCCATGAGGGCTGTAAGTACCTCCACCTGTGTACTGGATCCGTGTCCCTCATGGTTAGTTACTAACTGCAGTGAGGTGACACGAGGCTGGATCCAGGCGGTTGTCACCGCCTCACTTCGGGAGGGGAACTTCCCCGCCGCACTGAAAGCGGCGGTGGTGAGACCCCTCCTGAAGAAGCCATCTTTGGATCCAGCTATCCTTAATAATTATCGTCCAGTCTCCAACCTCCCCTTTCTGGGGAAGGTTGTTGAGAAGGTGGTGGCCTTCCAGCTCCAGCGGTCCTTGGAGGAAGCAAACTATCTAGACCCCTTCCAGTCAGGCTTCAGACCCGGTTACAGCACAGAAACCGCTTTGGTCGCATTGACCGATGATCTCTGGAGGGCCAGAGATGGAGGACATTCCTCCATCCTGGTTCTCCTCGACCTCTCAGCGGCTTTCGATACCATCGACCATGGTATCCTTCTGCGACGACTGCGGGAGGTGGGAGTGGGAGGCGCCGTGTTGCGGTGGTTCTCCTCCTACCTCTCGGACAGGTCGCAGTCGGTGTTAGTGGGGGGGCAGAGATCGTCCCCTAGGCCCCTAACTTATGGGGTGCCTCAGGGCTCGGTCTTATCCCCCCTACTATTCAACATCTACATGAAACCGCTGGGTGAGATCATTCGCAGGCACGGGATTAGATACCATCAATATGCGGACGATACTCAACTGTATCTGTCCGCCCCGTGCCAACTCAATGAAGCGGCAGACGTGATGAACCGCGGCCTTGAAGCTGTTATGGACTGGATGAGGGTTAACAAGCTCGTGCTCAACCCAGAAAAGACCGAGTGGCTGTTGTGTTTCCCTCCCAGAGATTCGACCAATATTCCATCACTCAGGCTGGGGGGTCAAATTCTACACCCCTCAGAGAGGGTTCGCAACTTGGGAGTCCTCCTGGACTCACAGCTATCGTTTGACCACCATTTAATGGCTGTGACCAGGGGGGCATTCGCCCAGGTTCGCCTGGTGCGCCAGTTGCGACCCTACCTGAATCGGGAGGCTCTCACAACAGTCACCCGGGCCCTTGTGACCTCTAGGCTGGAATACTGCAACGTGCTCTTCAAGGGCTGCCCTTGAAGAGCATCCGGCGACTTCAGCTAGTACAGAATGCGGCCGCGCGAGTGATTGTGGGTGCACCTCGGTTCACCCGCATAACACCTATCCTCCGCGAGCTGCGCTGGCTACCTGTCGATCTCCGGATGCGCTTCAAGGTGCTATTAGTCACCCATAAAGCCCTACATGGCAGTGGATCTGGATACTTGAGAGACCGCCTTCTGCCAATTACATCCCTGCGACCAATAAGATCACATAGATTAGGCCTCCTCCGTATACCATCGGCCAGCCAGTGTCGGCTGGCAACTACAAGGAGGAGGGCCTTCTCAGTAGTAGCCCCGACCCTTTGGAACGAGCTCCCCGTAGAGATTCGCACCCTCGCCACCGTCCAGGCCTTCCGCACAGCCTTGAAGAACTGGCTCGCCCGTCAGGCCTGGGGACAAGGATAATTCCCCTCCCGAATGATGAATGTATGTTGTTTATTATTTTATTATATGTCTTATCTTAATGTCTGTATCTCCCCTTCCCCTATTTTATGTGAGCCGCCCTGAGTCCCCTCAGGGAAAAGGGCGGCCTACAAATATTAATAAATCTCTAAATCTCTTTATATACCGCTTCATAGGGCTTTCAGCCCTCTCTAAGCGGTTTACAGAGTCAACATATCACCCCCAACAACAATCCGGGTCCTCATTTTACCCACCTTGGAAGGATGGAAGGCTGAGTCAACCCTGAGCCGGTGAGATTTGAACAGCTGAACTGCAGAACTGCAGTCAGCTGAAGTAGCCTGCAGTGCTGCATTTAACCACTGCGCCACCTCGGCTCTTGTGGTAATTAAGCTATTATGGTAAACTCTAATTCAACATATTTCAGGGCAACAGACTGAAAGAGACAATGCCAGCTATATAATTCACATTGCTGGTTTCTCATATGAATGAAGGTTTTCAGAAAAGATTATTTTTGGTATTAATGGAATTTTCCCTATCCCATAAAGCAGGGATGCCAACTCATGGCATCACAGTGGCGTCACATGACATATTGAAACTTTTTTTTCTATTTGATAAAATGGGCATAATCAGCACATGATGCACCTGGCCTGTGGGCCGTGGGTTTGACAGCCCTACCATAAAGAGTAAACAGATTTTATAGAAAAGAAAAAGTACATGGCTTTAGAGCAAAAAGCAAGAACACAAAACTGGATACTAAGTAATATTTAATGACAAATTGATAAATAAATTTTCTTTCTCCAGAAGAAGTAGCCAGTCAGCATTCATAGATACTCCAAAGAAAAGTATTCTGTCTGTATTTTTAAATTATTATTGAAAATAACTTACTCAGAATAATTCCTGTTACTAAATGAAAACATGGGAAAAGATGTAGTTTAAAAGTTAAATATTATTCCCCAAAATATGTATTTTTGAACTTATTATATTGTGACTGTCTGGTTGTATTAAGTTTTATTGTCTATCATTATATTATTCTGTTGCATTGGTTTTAGCAATTATTGCTCTATACTCCTCAAAGTCATATCCTTATGTGGTTCACACTACTTTTCTATTATACTTGCAACAAGCATTTCATGACCAAATTTAGTCTACAAGAAAAAGGGACATTTTGAAAGCAGATGATTTCTAGAAAGGCAAAAATAAAACATGGAATATAACAGGGGAAGATAACACAAAGTTAAGAAACTTAGTAAGGAAAACATTTAAAATGATAAAGCATTTCTATACCTTCTGTCATGTATAATGTACAGTAATGGAATAATATATAATATAACAAGTAATATAACAAAACCAGCTTCACTAGAATAGCATTATAACTTCATGATGAATGGGAATGTCTATCTACACCAGAGGTGTCAAACCCTATTTCATTGAGGGCCGTGTTTGACCTTCGGGTGTGTGTGTGTGTGGGAGAAGTGGGTGTGGCTAGGGTGGGCATAGCCAGCTCGACAGCACTCGTGTCATGATGCCAATGGTGGCCCAAGCATTTTCTAGAGAAAATGGGCTTCCAAACTCAATTTTCGCTAGCAGAGGCACCACCAGTTCTTTGCTGTTTCCAGGGCAGCCCTGCGGGCCATAGAGAAGGACCCACAGGCAGGATCTGGTGCATGGGCCCTGAGTTTGAGACCCCTGACCTATACTGAAAGAATTAGTATGCCTACTTTATTTCAGGAATTCTAAAGAATGGATACCCAAAAAGAAAATATTATTTCCCCACATCAAAACAAAAGCAGAGCAGACTTTGTACTGATGTGTTACCAAGCTACATTCTATTTGCAATATCCCTATTTTGGCAATTTATTTCCATCCCTCCACCCTCCTAAGTGGCTTCCCTCTTGACATATAGAAGATGGTCAGGATTAGTTATCCAGCTTCTAGGTAAAAAAAATTAACCAAAAAACAAAACAAAACCTCCACCTATTTCAGATGCAATAGTCCTCAGTGATTCTTATTTCAATATTGAGGATGGTGTTATGTCTTCCATCTCACCAAACTAAGTTATAGGAGTGAGGGTAGGTTCATGGTACACAAACGGTCTTCGCTGACCTCTCTGTGCAGTTTTTGTGCCTTCTCAGATCTGAAGTGTAGCAGTAAAAATTCTAGCATGGACACAGGATTGCAGCAATGTTTTTAAGAATTTGTTATGGATAAGAGATGGGATATGTGAAGAAAAGGTTTTTTATTGCATTTTAAGAGAAGCAATAAGTTATTTAAAGAAGACGCAATAAGTTCTCTTAAAATGTCTCATTATTTATACTTGTAGTGAAGGGATAAGTCATTTCTTTATATATTTCTTTTCTTTATTATATTATTTTTTCTTTCTTTTCTATTTTCCTTTCTGCCCCTTCTATTTTTCTTTTTATTCTTTATTTTATTTATAAAATTTATATGCCGCCCAATCCTGAAGGACTCCGGGCGGCTTACAAAAAAGAGAGAGAAAAAAAATGGTTTAAAATCGCAACACTATATACCGTATATACTCGAGTATAAGCCGACCCGAATATAAGCCGAGGCACCTAATTTTACCCCAAAAAGCTGGAAAAGTTATTGACTCGAGTATAAGCCTAGGGTGGGAAATGCAGCAGCTACGGTAAATTTCAAAAATAAAAAATCAGTGTTATTTGAAACTCAAAGTTATGTTTATTCAAGGGACCCGCTTAATTAAAGTGTTCTATAATATCAGTATGACTTATAATACTGCAAGTCTGCAATATTAAAATACTTGTATAGGGGATCCCCGGGATCCCCCGAAGAGATCAAATCACAACCAGTATGCCACCTTCTTGGTATATTGTTTTTATTTTCACTGAGTTTTTAAAAATGAGCATTATTTCATCCTTTTTTTCTTTATGTTTGATTGGTATCTGCAATTTGTGTTAATTCTGTTCATACATATAATATAAATGAAAAATCCAGCTCTCTTAAAAAATATTTTAAGTTCTTTCTGGTGCTCCCTTTTAGAATTGGCCAACTAATATTTCTGTTCGCCCAACTAATGTCAGGCAGAGTTAACTGAAAAAGTAATTTTTCATGAAAGGACATTTTCCTAGGATTTTAATTGTTCTTACTGTCAGATTTCTCGTTATTTCCAGCTTGAGTCTCCTTCTGACAAGTTTCCATTGCTTCTTGTCCTGTCCTCAGGTGCTATTGCTGCCGCCGCCTCCTCCTCCTCCAACAGCACCAGCACATTTGCTGCCCAGCGCTGCGGCTGAGGTGAAGCCACCAAAGCTCCCGCTGGCGCCCCCGCAGCGTTGGGCGGATATCCGGCAGTGCTGTTGGAGGAGGAGGAGGCGAACCAGCCTGCCATCGCCGGCCACCGCTAGCCCCGCCGCTCTTCCCACCCCCTTCCAAGCCCCACAGTCCAGCGGATGGAGCAGCGAAGCCCCGGGGGTCTGTAGAGATTGTCAGTCATCCAGGTCACGGTTGTCCTAAAGGTGCTTTTTCAGGCAACAACTGGGCTTTCTTGGGTTTTTTTGGGAAGACGTTTCATCCAAGAAGCTTCTTCAGCTCTGCCACTATCCTACTTCCCCACTATCCTGTCAGAGCTGAATGGTGAGAAACGAAACGTCTCCAAAGAAAAAAACAATAAAGTCCAGTTGCCTCCTGAAAAAGCACCCTTGGGTTGATCAGTGATATTGAGAGACACGCTGCATTTACCTTTAATTTTCTTTCTTCTAGCCTTCTGAAGCGGGCAAACAACTCAAGAGAAACTTTTGCAAATTCATACAAGTCCGAATTTACATCATAAAGCATTGTTCTTCCACGTCGATGAAGTTTAACTCTGGCAATTGCCTTATAATATATTACTTTCTCCGGTCTTATTGTTTTTGCTGGGGGGGACGGGGGACGAGTGTTTAACAACGCCACCCGATAATCATTTTTTATTGTGCCCCACCCCTCCCCTACAAAGCGAGTCTGCGCGGCCGGTGGAGACAGCCGACCTCCTTCCTAATCAGGAAAAGTCAGGCGCGTCGAAACTTCGGTAGCTCTCCGCGCTTCCTGCCATGCTCCGAGCCGCGGCTCCTCTCTTCGCGGCCTCCGACGCACCGAGAGCGGGAGCCCTCCAGCCGCCCAGGCCCAGCCCCTGAGGCGGTCGCCCGCTGCGATAGCGAACAAGTGCAACCTCTTCCTTCGGCCGGACTGGGCTGAAGCCGCCGCCGCCGCCGTCGCGCGCTGCTGCTCTTCCTGCCTCCGCGCTTGCAGCGGTAACGGGCGGCGGGGTTGGTGGAAAAGGCGGAGGCGGCGGCGGAGGCGAAGGGAGGGAGGCGGGGAGAAAAGAATGGCAGCAGCCGAGGAACCCGGAGCGGCACCAGCAACAGGGAGCAGCAAGGCCGGCGAAGGGGAGCCGGCGTCGTCTTTCCAGAGCCGCCTGTGGAGGAGCCTGCAGCTGGGGGGCAAAGGCAAAGGCAGCAGCAAAGCGGGAGCCGAACGCCGCAGTGCGGACACCTCGTCGTCGCTTCCGCGGAGTCGCGCCGCGGAGCAGCCGGCCAAGGCGGACTTGTTAGCAGGGGGCGTCGTCGTCGGTTCCAGGTGGGGCGGCTTGAGGCGTCGAAAACACGTGCTGGACCGTGTCTTCTCGTCCTCTCAGCCCAACTTGTGCTGCTCCTCGGCAGAGCCCCTGGAGGGCGTGAGCGCCGAGGCCGGCTCTGCTCTGCGCCGCCTACGCGAGCATCTCCTTCACCACCCTCAGGGCAAAGGGGGACAGCAGCAACAGCAGCACGGCCGGGGGGCTGACGACCCGCCCGCCTCTCCTTCCTCGACCTCTTCGGCGGCTGCCCCCAAAAAGGAACGGGTAGTAGGCGGAGATGGAGCCCTCAAAGCCAAGGCGCGGGAGAAGCCTCCGCAGCCGCCCCGACTCGGAGCTCACCTGTCCCATCAGAAGAGCTCTTCTCTGCCCGGCAACTGGAATCCCCTCTCCAAGGGATCCCCGTGCAGAAAATGCGGGGAGCAGCAGCGAAGCCCCGGGGCTTCGCTGCTCCATCCGCTGGACTGTGGGGCTTGGAAGGGGTCGGGAAGAGCGGCGGGGCTAGCGGTGGCCGGCGATGGCAGGCTGGTTCGCCTCCTCCTCCTCCAACAGGCAACAGCACTGCCGGATCCAGTTGTAGACTCGAGTATAAGCCGAGGCGGCTTTTTTCAGCCCAAAAAGTGGGCTGAAAAACTCGGCTTATACTCGAGTATATACGGTACATTCATTCTAATCGGGGCTGGACCTCAACAGTGAGGTCAACAGCCCCAGGCCTGCCGGAACAGCCAGGTTTTTACAGCTTTCCTGAAGGCCATGAGAGTGGGTATGGTCCAAATCTCTGGGGGTAGCTGATTCCAAAGAGTTGGAGCAGCCACAGAGAAGGCTCTCCTCTGGGGGCCCGCCAGCCGACACTGTCTGGCTGACGGCATCTGAAGGAGGCCCAATCTGTGGGATCTTACTGGCCACTGGGAGGTATTTAGTTTGCATTAGTTTTTATTATTGTTGCAACTTTTAATAAAATTACTACGAGAAAAATGATTATATAATCATAATATATAAAAGAAATTGCTTCCTCCTTCATCAGAATTATAAATAATGACAGTAACTTATTGCTTCTCTTAAAATGCAACAACAAAAAAACCTCTTTACTTTCCATAGCAAGATTTGTGCATGGCCAGTGCCTTACTGAGATTGGACCCTTTTTGCCTTGATTGATGAACCTTTATTCATAGGACCCTTTGGGAGCAGGTAACTAACCAGAAAACCTTTTCCCAAAAGAAACCAGCATGGATGCATAAAGAACTCTCTGACAAATTGAAAGATAAAAAGGATAAATATAAAAAGTGGAAAGAGGGGGACATAAGGCAGAATATCAGCAAATAGCCCGAGCCTGTAAAGATGAAGTGAGGAAAGCTAAGACTCACAATGAAGAAAGGCTTGCCACAAAAGTAAAAAATAACAAAAAAAGCTTCTTCCAACATGCTAAAAACAAGAAAAAAGTTAAGGAAACAATTGGTCCATTGCTGGGAGAAAGTGGCAAGAAGGTGACAAGCAACAGGAAGAAAGCAGAACTATATAACTCATTTTTTGCATCTGTCTTTACACAAAGGGATAAAACAGTCCAATCTACCAAAATCAGCACCACAAAAATTAGATCAGGAACATAGGGAATAAAATAGGAAGTGAGCACCCGTCTACCCTAGACGAATTCAAATCACGAGGACCGGATGGATTACACCCCAGGGTTCTGAAGGAATTGGCAGACGAGATCTCAGAACCACTGAACTATATCTTTCACAGATCCTGGAGCACCGGGGAACTGCCAGAGGACTGGAAAAGAGTTGATGTGGTTCCCATCTTCAAAAAGGAAAAAAAAAATCCAGGAAACTACAGACCTATCAGCCTGACCTCAATACCAGGGAAGATTCTGGAAAAGATAATCAAGCAACGAATTAGTGAATACCTAGAAGTAGGTAGCACTGGCAGCCATCTTCCGCCTCGCACATGGTGCGCATGTGCGAGGCGGAAGATGGCTGCTCGAGCGAAACGCTCGAGTTTTGCGAAAAAGTGAGGAGCGGAATTGAGAGGCACGGAGCCCCTGGAAACCCAAAGGGAGAAGTCCTCCATGGAGGTGATCGAGCAGGCAGTCCAGGGGTGTAATTTCGGCTGGAGGGGGGTTGCATAAATGCTCCCCAGGCACCTGGAACGCGCCGAATCTTCCCTCCTTATGCTAGTTTGCGGCGCGACGGCTCTGAAGATCAGCTGTGGAGCGGTTTTGTGGAGCGGTTTTTAGATCAGCTGTAGGGTGGCTTTTTTGAGCTTGGTAGTGGCGGCAGTGACATCTAGCACCCAAGGAGCTAAGCCTGGGCGAGAAGAACTGGAGAGGATCCGGGAACGGTGGTCATCAAAGAAAGCCCCCCCACAGAGACGATAAGGACGGCTCGAGTAAACTTTTTAAGCCGAAGAACTGCTGCGGGTTGCTTTGAGACCTGGGAGTCGGTGAGGAAGAAACATATGAGCAGCTCCCCCTCCCTCTCCCCTTCGACAGCACGGGTGGCACGAACAGCGCAAGTAGCGTCTGGTAGCTATCGGGAACAGCCTTCCCCCCCCAGGCGAATGGGGGCGGCACGAGGGCGGTTTGAGACCCCTTGTGCTTGGACTGTGCTTGGACTGCGCTTGGATTGTACTGGACGCTGAACGGTGTGTTACATGAGGCACTCTTCGCCTCGCCTAAGGAAGGGGTGGTTGGATTCCAACGGCAGAGTGGTCGGGACTGGACGGCTGGTTTTGCTGCCGCCGTTTCAGTTTCCCCAGGCTGCTCCACCCCCACCCAATGGCGGAGCTCCGATTCATCATCAGTTGCCTGCAACATCGTTCGTTAACACCTGCCCGGTTTGCAGAACCTTTGGGGATTAATTTGGACTGCCTTTGCTCCAGAGGGGGGAAAAACAATCTGGGCACCCGGAGAGATTGGACGAACTGGGCGGTTGGCTATAACTGCCACCGCCATAGCCCTTTTGCACGCCCCCCCCACCCCTGTGGCTCAACCTCTGTATGATCATTGCTCTCGTTCTCTCCTGAACTTTGCTTATTTAGACTTCTTCCCCTGGTGGATTGGGAGAGTTCCCTCTATAGTTTGTCATCAGCATTCTGGAACTTTTATCTGCTTCCCTTGCTGGCCATCTGGTCATTCCACAGTTGTGTTTTTAAACACCACGTTTTGCCTAATTACAGTCCGAGGGCTTCTGGACGTGCTATTTCAGCCCCAGCTGCGTTGACTATTACTAACTGCAACCGCCCTGGGCATATTATTACCATCTCGAATTGCATTTACTTAATTTCACCTACAATAGTGCCTTGGCTTTTTGGACAAACGGGGATGCCCATTGTGCATAGGAAGACCTTTTCACCCCTCACAACCACCTTAGACTCTTGGGACCTTTTCAGCCTTACCGGAGGAGTGTGCACTTAGGAATGTGGTGTGAATGGTATGCATGATTGATGACTGTACCCACTTTTTAAATTCATTATTGTTGTATTTTTTGTGTTTTAACTGACCTATGTGGGAAATGTATGGATGAGTGGCCGTGTTTGTGTGGGAGGATGATTGATTCGATGGACCTGTTGGGAAACGTGGGGGCTATTGGGGTGGGTAGAGGGACCACGGACACGGGAGTGGGCCGGAGCATTACGGTCTTAACAGGGAGTGGCAGATATGGCGGGGACTTTAGGGCGGGCCATTACCGGGGAAGGAGGGCTCGCTACATCACAGAGATCCCCCCTTCCGGCCCTATGAGTCCCACTCCAAGGCCAGATGGCGCGAGTAATCAGGACCCTGATCTCAGGCTGCTGTCGCTAAATGCCAGGTCTGTAGTTCATAAGGCTCCCCTCGTTCGGGACTTAATTTTAGACGAGAGGGCAGACCTGGCATGTATTACTGAAACCTGGCTGGGCCCGGAGGGAGGAGTCCCCCTCGTAGAGATGTGCCCAGAGGGTTTTCAAGTGCTACATCAGCCGCGATCCCAGGGAAGGGGTGGAGGTGTGGCTATTGTTATCCGAGAGTCTCTAGTACCTCGTAGGATCCCTGCTCCGGAGCTTGTCAGGTGTGAGTCCTTGCTGGTGAAGTTGGATCTCAAGGGTCAAGTGGGCCTGCTGTTAATGTACCTGCCTCCCAACAGCGTTGCAGCAGCCCTCCCCTCGCTCCTTGAGTCGGTAGCCGAGCTGGCAATTGAGTTTCCCAGGCTTATGGTTCTGGGGGATTTCAACTTGCCTTCGCTCGGCAAACACTCTGATGGAGCGCAGGAGTTCATGGCTTCCATGACAGCCATGGGCTTGACCCAAGTAATCTGGGGCCCAACTCACTCGGCGGATCACATGCTCGACCTCGTATTTCTCTCGGAGCAGTGGAGTTGTGATATGGTTTGAGGGGTAGCGAGATCTTACCCCTGTCATGGTCGGACCACTACCTACTGAGGCTTGACTTTCGGAGACCAAACCCCCACTGTAGGGAGGAGGAACCGATTAGGTGGTTCCACCCCAGGCGACTTATGGACCCGTTGGGCTTTCAGACGGAGCTTGGAGTTATTCCTGATACCCTCGTCCGCAGTCCGGCGGAGACTCTGGTCGCTGCCTGGAACTCAGCAGCGACAGAGGCTATTAACCGGATTGCGCCTTTATGGCCGATCCGAGGCAGTGGATCCAGGAGGGCCCCTTGGTTTACTGAGGAACTCCGGGAGATGAAGCGCCGAAAGAGACGCCTAGAGCAACGATGGAGATCCAGTAAGTCCTAGTCAGACCGAGCACTTCTAACATCCAGCATCAGAGCTTACATCCGGGCAATTAGTACGACAAAAAGAACATACATTGCCTCTCTGATTGCTTCCGCTGAGTCGCGCCCAGCCGCCTTGTTCAGGATAACCCGTTCCCTCCTAAATAGGAGGGATATTAGCGATCCTTTGCAAGGCAGAGCTGAGGACTACGTCCAATTCCTCGCGGATAAAGTTGCTCGGCTTCGGGTGGACCTGGACTCCAATTCCGCAGAACCAGCTGAGGCACCAGGGGATAATCTGGTAGGACATCACTGGATTGATTTTCAAGCTGTTACCCCTGAGGACGTGGACAAGGCCATGGGAGCTGAAAGTGCCTCCACATGTGTACTGGACCCGTGCCCCTCCTGGCTGGTTGCTAACAGCAGGGAGGTGACACAGGGCTGGATCCAGGCGGTCGTTGCCCCCTCCCTTTGGGAGGGGGTCTTTCCCCCCGCACTAAAGGCGGCGGTGGTGAGACCCCTCCTGAAGAAGCCATCTTTGGATCCAGCCGTCCTAAACAACTACCGTCCAGTCTCCAACCTCCCCTTTGTGGGGAAGGTTGTTGAGAAGGTGGTAGCCTTTCAGCTCCAGCAGTCCTTGGAGGAAACCGATTATCTAGATCCCTTCCAGTCGGGTTTTAGGCCTGGCTACAGCACGGAAACCGCTTTGGTCGCATTGATCGATGATCTCTGGAGAGCCAGGGATAGAGGTCATGCCTCCATCCTAGTGCTCCTTGACCTCTCTGCGGCTTTCGATACCATCGACCATGGTATCCTTCTGCGACGACTGTGGGAGGTGGGGGTGGGAGGCACTGTTCTACGGTGGTTCTCCTCTTACCTCTCGGACAGGTCGCAGTCGGTGTTGGTCGGAGGGCAGAGATCGACCCCTAGGCCCCTAACGTGTGGGGTGCCGCAGGGTTCGGTCCTGTCCCCCCTCCTATTTAATATCTACATGAAACCACTGGGTGAGATCATTCAACGGCACGGGATAAAATACCACCAGTATGCGGACGATACGCAGCTGTATCTGTCCGCCCCGTGCCAACTCAATGAAGCGATTGACGTGATGTGCCAGGGCCTCGAGGCTGTTAGGGACTGGATGGGGGTTAACAAGCTTGTACTCAATCCAGATAAGACCGAGTGGCTGCTGTGCTTCCCTCCTACTAATTGGCCAAGTGTTCCATCTCTCAGGCTGGGGGGTCAAACAGTACGCCCCTCAGACAGGGTCCGCAACTTGGGAGTCCTCCTGGACCCACAGCTGACTTTTGAACACCACTTGTCAGCTGTGACCAGGGGGGCATTTGCCCAGGTTCGCCTGGTGCACCAGTTGCGTCCCTACCTGAACCGGGAGGCTCTCACAACAGTCACTCGCGCCCTTGTGACCTCCAGACTGGACTACTGCAATGTGCTCTACATGGGGCAGCCCTTGAAGAGTATTCGGCGACTTCAGCTTGTCCAGAATGCAGCCGCGTGAGCGATCGTGGGTGCACCTCGGTTCACCCACGTAACACCTATCCTCCGCGAGCTGCACTGGCTGCCTATTGGTCTCCGGATACGCTTCAAGGCGCTAGTCGTCACTTATAAAGCCCTTCATGGTATTGGACCTGGGTACTTGAGAGACCGCCTACTGCCAATTACCTCCACTAGACCGATTAGATCCCACAGACTAGGCCTCCTCCGAATTCCATCCGCCGGCCAGTGTCGACTGGCGACTACCCGGAGGAGAGCCTTCTCTGTGGCTGCTCCGACCCTCTGGAATGAACTCCCCATGGAGATTCGAACCCTCACCACCCTCCAGGCCTTCCGCATAGCCCTTAAAACCTGGCTGTTCCGACAGGCCTGGGGCTAAAGATCCGCTGCCCCTATCTCGAATGGTATGATTGTTGTGCTTTTTAACTATGTATAGTTTTGTGTTCTTGTTAAACTGTTTGTATCCCCCCTTCCCTTTTTGAGTTGTGAGCCGCCCTGAGTCCCCTTCAGGGGAAAAGGCGGCATATAAATGAAATAAACTCAAACTCAAACTCAAACTTAAACAAAGTAATAGCCAAAAGCCAACATGGGTTTGTCAAAGACAGATCATGCCAGACTAATCTTATTGCATTCTTCGACAAAGTAACAAAATTAGTAGACCAGAGGAATGCCCTGATATATTTTTATTTGTACTTCAGCAAGGCATTTGATAAAGTAGACCATAACCTACTACTATATAAAGTAGAAAAATGTGGGTTAGACAGCATCGCCACCAGATGTATTCGTAACTAGCTGACCAATCACACTCAACATGTAGTCCTCAATGGAACTGCACCTACATGGAGGGAGGTATGCAGTAGAGTACCTGTTCGATCAGGTAATGGAAAGGCACACACAGCTCTTTATTGCAAGTGAGGTAAACATCTGGCTGAGGAAGGGTTGGACAGCAGCCCTTTTTAAAGGGATCTGACAGACCCTTTGACCAATGGGATTAAACCTCTGTTCGGGCCAGAACAAAGGACCTTGGTGGAAACCACTGTCAGTGGGGGGGATATCTAACACCCCTCCCCTCTAGGATAGAACAGTCCAACTGGTAACATAGTCACACAGGTAGGCGGGCTTTTGTATAGCTCTGCCTGACCTGCGCAGTTCACTGGGAGTGGTTTCCTTGGACAAGTCAGACGGACTTGTTTGCTCCGCAACTCTGCTTGGTGGAAACTCCTGGAACTTTTCACAGGCCGTGTCTGGAGCTTCTGGAGTTAACTTGCTCGGAGCTCACTGTGGGCCTGCATCAAAATCAGATAAGTCTTCCGATACTCTCGGGTTTGAATTGGATGTGGAAGGACTGCTATTTTGTTCTGTTAAGTTAAGGCTTTGGCTAGATCGTGCAGGAGTTACCATTGGTTGTCTAAGTGTGGAGTTGGAAGTGTGGCTGTGGAGTTGGTCAATATGCCTTCTCCAATTTCTACCGTCCTCGAGCTCTACCAGATATGATCGAGGACCGGTAATGCCTATTACTGTGGCAGGAATCCACAGAGTTCCCCTGGTGTAGTTGTGGGCATATACTGAATCTCCTATGGTAAAAGATGAAATCTTGCTTGTGGAGTCTGGGGGTGATGAGGTAGAATAATTTGGATGTAACCGGTCCAAGTGTGACCTTAGTCGGTGCCCCATGAGAAGCTCGGAGGGGCTTCTCCCTGTGGTGGCACTGGGTGTGATGTGCTGAATCAGTAAATAGTGTCAATCCATGTTTGCCAATCACCTGGGCCCATCCTAGCGAGAGCCTCTTTTGCATATCTCATCATTCTCTCCACCTGACCATTGGAGGCTGGATGGAATAGTGCAACCAGGACATGCCTGATTCCCTGAGATGCTAGAAAGTCTCGAATGGCATGTCTGTGAATTGGGGCCCCTTTGTCAGAGACCAAGACGTCGGGCAGGCCGTGTGTGGAGAAAGGTCTCCGTAGCACCTTGATGACCGCTTCAGCCATAATTGAGGTCATCAGGATTACTTCTAACCATTTTGAGTAAGCGTCACAACTATGAAGAATGTTTGGCCATATACTGGGCCAGCAAAGTCAATGTGCACCCTGGACCATGGTGCTTGTGGTTGCTCCCACTCCTTAGCGGGTTCAAATAGTCTTTCAGAAGAGACACTTGTAGGATGTTGTTCTCATGGCAAATAGAATTTATTGGCATCGTGGGAAAATGTCAGCTCTTATACTAACAATTAAGCCATAGAAAATAAAAAACTATTTTGAAGCCTCTTCTCTTGATCATATTTCTGATGAAGGAACATTAGAGATAAAGCAAATCTGCATCATAGAGCCTCAGTCATATTTCCTGGCTTGTAGCTTGTCTTGAGCTACGTTTCAGAAGCAGAAAAACAACAGAAAATCAATAAAATGTGCATGAAGTTTGACAGAACCCTTCTTGTTAGATACATAAATGTCATGAAATGGTGATTTATATGTGATGAAATAGTAGTTCACTACAAAAACCTCTACTGAATACCTTCATTATGATGATCATTTTACTTTTCTTACCCCCTACACACACACACATACACACACACACACACACACTATTTAGCCCCATCCAAAACTAAAGGTAGAAAGTTTCCAGAACCAAAGGAGCCTGAATATCCTAAGTAACCTACTTCATATCCTTTATTCTTGCAAGTGATCCTCATTTTCATCACATCTGTAAATGAGTTCATACATTTACCTTTCTTTTTAGACTTCTACTAATTTTGTAGGATCTCATCAATTTTGTTCAGCCATGACATATCAGTTTTTCTCTTTCATTCAATCTATACATATTGACATATCCACTGTCTTAGGTTTTAACATAATGCTTTGTAGATCAGGTTACCATTCCTAGACATACTTGTTTCCATTTGGCATTCCCCGCTAGTGGTGAAGAAAGTACAGAAGAGTTAGGCATGAGGGAGGACCCAATGTTGCAATGAAATGGTTGTATGGTCTCAATGCTCTGAGACCACAGCCAATACTTTTGCCACTGGGTGGTCCAAACGGACCTAAACCGTTTTAAAGAGACGGTTAACAGGAAGAATACGTCTTGCTGATCTCCGGGATATCACAAAATCCTCGAAAGAAGTAAGAGAAGATCTTCAAGCCAGTGACAAAAATTCCAGCCACAAGGCTGACAAAGTCGGGGCAGCCCAAAATGGAAGGATACAGAAAGAGAAAGTGTTTCCAGC
Source organism: Thamnophis elegans (assembly GCF_009769535.1). NCBI lineage: Eukaryota > Metazoa > Chordata > Lepidosauria > Squamata > Natricidae > Thamnophis > Thamnophis elegans. The sequence continues at coordinate 51,428,688 of NC_045558.1, read as the reverse complement.
TGGTGAGGAATTTTTATTGTTTTAAAAAAGAATCTGCCTATAAAAACTCAAAAACCAATTTAAATTAAAGAATAGAAGAATCAAGTGGTGGAATTGAATTTGAAATGGTTTGGGACAGTGGTTATCTTACTTTTTAAATGTTATTTACATGGATTGAATCTATGCAAGCCTTTTGAAACGGATGGATTAAGCTTTCTTCTTCTACCTTCTCTTTCTGACTCTCTGCAATTTACAGACTAAAGCTTTCCGCTCTTATTTTTGTCGGGTAATTACAAAAAGAAACTTTTTAAGAGTGTCTCTGCTCTGGAGACTGGGAGGTACTCGGAGCTCTGAGTATTCAAAACAGAACTTTTTTCTTCTTCTTTTCTTTCATGGATTGCTCTGACTTGCCGCCTCAGGGCTTTGTTGGTCTTGGCTACACACTGATAAGAACGCACAGATGGCCCTTTGATATTCAACCAGAGTTCTTTGTGAACCTATGCTTTAATTTTGTTGATCTTTTAAGTCAAAACAGCTGTGTTTGTTACAAACGCAAGGAAAAATAGAGGCATTGACTTTGCAAGATATATTTTTCAGAGCTACAAAAATTATTAAATAGAGAAGAGAAACAACTGGAATACCTAGAGCACATAACAAGAAAATATGATGAAAAAATTGAAAATGTTCATCAAATGCAAACGGGTGCTAACAGAAGTCCATACAAAGCTGACCAAGAAGATGACTAGAGGATTGATACCACAAACGGCAGAAGATATGAGATTGTTTTGTTATTGGAAAGATACAGGTTGATAGATGAAAGAATATAACTTAAAACTAGTTAAAATTAGTGAAATTTAGTAATAATAGATATAATTAAATAAATAATTGATAATGATAATAATGCATACAATGTGTTGTGTTATGATAAGTAATAATTGGATATGAATATTGAATGGTACTCATGAAAGGAAGATTAGAAATCCTTTTGGATTATATACAGAGGTTAATAAAAAAAATTAAATTAGATATAGTTAAATTTTGATTATTAGGAGGAAAATGTTATGATACAGGATATAGTTAAATAAAGGAGGGATAATGAAGACAACCTATATATATGTATGGGTACAATATAAAGAAACTGGATGAAAGCTGCAAACAGTGATCTGGAAAGGTGGATTAGAAAAGTTTGTTATTAAATATTATGGATGTTTAGCTAGAATAGGACATAAGAATTCAGTGCTATTGGAGGATTTTAGAAATATCAAATGAAATACCACTATGTGGTTATGTATTAAATCTTGGTATGTTTTATGATGAAGGACGTTTAAACAATCATAGTCAAATAAAAATGGAAGTATAAGGGTAACATGTGTTCTTAATTTCATGAAAGAATTAATCTAAAGTCCTCAAGCTTGACATATGATGGGATTTACTTTGGTGCAGTTTTTTAATGTCAGGCCATATCAATGTGGAAGTATCAATTTAGCTACATATAACTAAAACAAAATAAAGTACTAACCAATTAAGATACATTTTTAAGTAATATCTTTATTGTCATTGTACTTAAATACAACGAAATTGGTTATCAGTTTACCAGTTCAATAAAGCATTTTATTGCTGAGCTGAGCAATGGATGGGAAAAAAAGATGTCAAAATTAATTCTCTATAAGAGAGCTATTGTATCAGCTTGACAGCTGCTATAGGTTTATTTATAGTTTTTAATAGTTTTTTAATTCAATACTTGCTTTTATGGATGGATTATATCATTTTACCAATATTTTATTTCAGATGCAATAAGATGCCTAAAATCAGAAGAGTAGGTGGCATCCATAGTTGACAATAGATAAATAAAATTCCATTGCTAAAATCTATTTAGAGTTTGTGAGAAATCAAATATGAATCAGGGAATATCAGCCAATCTTCCCTCTTGTACATTCCAAGGTTAGCAGTATGGTATAGTCATTTCCTGCAGTTAAAAAAAGTATTAAATATATAAAATACAAGAAAAGAAAACAATGGTTCACTAGACGCTACTATTAAAAATGATCTCAAATTGATATTTTGACTTTTTGAACTTTCAAAGAACATTTTTTTAAAATTTTAAATAATATTGAACGGTATTCCCTAGAGAGCTTGTGCACAATTTGGTTTATATCAGAGGTGGCATAAGGCAGGACATAAAGCGAGATTTGGACATAACTTGAAACGGGGTCAGACTCTAAGATCTCCTGGGGGGCCTCATCTATCTCTTCTATCTTGTTATACATTTATTGAGTCTTGAAGTAAAGCAGGAAACTTGAACTCAGGAAATTCAAATGTCAAACCTGTTGAAAGTAGGCCAAGTCAGTTGGAGGTCTCGCTTGCGAGTCAGGCATAGGGCTTAACCACAAAGGCCAGTATGTAACACTGTTCTCTGCAAGCCATCACTATTAGTCTAGTGACTATCTTGCAATCCAAGCATATTCATGTCCACATTCAATCAATTTGGAGATACTAGCAGCCAGAATACTACAACCTTAAATCCTGCAAACTTCAAACTTTTAGTTTTGAATTTAACATTGACACATTTCAATTCAAATTTGATATTTGATGATAGCCAATATTCACCCTGAAATTATCTGAGATTTAATTAAATAAATAATTTGTATAAGAAATATAATGGGAACAATCAAAATATTAACAAATTCTTTATTTTGTGCAAAATGAATTGTTGAATTAGTCTTCCTATGTCCTTTTAAAGGCAGAATTATCAGAGATAAGAAAAAGATTTTAGCAGCCATCAAACTGTTCAGCAAAGAACCTAAATTGTGCTGCACTAATAAAGAAAAGCAAACTTATTAAAAATAGAAGAGGCCAAGACCCTTGGACCATCTGCTTTTTTTTTACTTGGCCTGGATGATTGGCAATTTGTCTCTTCTAGGAGTCACACATATGCCAAATGCCAAGTCCTTATGAGATAAAATTTATAGACTTTCAAAACTAAAATCTCCGTGTCCACCTTGCCATTCTTAGACCATCTGCCTTCTTGGCTTCCAGCTAGTATTTAGCCTTGGCAAGCATACTGATTTACAGAAATGATGCAGGCGGGTTGGGTAATACAGATTAGCAAATCAGTGGTTTCCTTGCAGTATCCTTTGCCAGAAATTAGAAGGACTGCCCTTCTGAAGGACTTCAGTCTGCTGAATAGAATGCAAGCAAATGTCAGAGTTGGTGATAGTGTGATTGACAAGTCATCCCAGACATTTTCCAAATGAGCATTTGGACCTGACTTTGGTGGAGGCAGAGCGCCGAGCAAGAAGAAGTGATAAATGTACCCATTCATTGGATGTTGCAGATAGCATTTGGGTCATTGGAGACCAGCTGGCCAAGCGAAGCAGACTTTGGCTTTTAGAGTTGAATAACCAGGCTATAAAGGATCTGTTGCAGAAGAAAATCAAATTTTCTTCATTTTCTTAAAAACAGTATTTGGTAACAATGTGTATTTTGGGATATAGTCCTATATTCATAGATGGAAAGAGCATTTAGGGCCATGTCCTAATATTGTCCTTCTCTATCAGTCCAATGGTAAAGTTGAAGTTTCACTCAAACTAACAGAGGAAGAAGAGGTAGGGAAAACAATTTGACCCAAGATTTATGTTATTAAGTATTAATTAGACTGCTACCCAGAAAATGTTAACATTGGCAAATAAAATGAAAATTAATTTTAATTAAAAAAAGGATAGGACTTTGACTGCATTGCAGCCACCATCTGAGAGGGGGGAGGGGGAGGGAGAAAGAGAAATGTTCCGTACATGCCAACATGTGGTCACTTTAAAAATATTGAGAATCAAAAGAATGTTTGAAGCCTGTTCCCAATCAATGTTTAACCAATTTTCAGCCGGAATGGTCTAATCTTACCATAAACACCCCAGCAGAAGCAACGGTAAGTAGGAGAATAAGTAAGGACCCTGTTTATATATTTTGCTGGATATCTTCCAAGGATGAGAGATTGTTTTCAAGTGATATTTAGCTATTCAGAATAACAGAGTTGGGAGAAACATTGGAGATTTTCTAGCCCAACCCCCTCCACAAGCAATATACTATTCTGGACAAACAGTTGTCCAATATCATTTTAAAAATGTTCAATGATCAAGGATCTACAACTTCTGAAGACAAACTTTCAATGCTGTTCCAATGATTAATTGTTCTTTCAAGAAATTTCTTAGTTCTTGGTTTGTTTTCTTCTTGATTCTACTACTTTGAAACAGTGGAACAACCAGGGATATGGGTAAAAGAAAATTTATTTGGGGAAAAGATAGAGACTTACACAAGAAAGAGAAAAACCAGATAAAAAGAGCAACATAATAAAAGAAAGAGCACATTCTATTTCTGTCTCTGTCCAACGGAATCTGCCTAAAAAAAGAATGTGAAATACAAACAACATGAGCAGCATTCAGATAAAAGCTCTGGTAAAAAGTATAATTTTTAGAAATTATATTTGGCCAGTTATTCTTGTCAATATCAGAATACCACTAAATTTTCTCCTCAGATTTGTTCCTGTATGGAAGGAAAGCCAACATAATATTGAAGAACCTACAAAGGCAGAAAGCAGCAATATCTCTCTAATAATTTGATTTGGAGATTTCTTTCAAAGGGTTGATTTAATTAAATCATTTGAATCAGAACATTCCTTTGATGTTTCATATGGCCCATATCAGAAGGTATGGAATAAAAATCAGTTATATGTGCCATTTTACTGTGATGTATTTTGATGATATATAAACATTTGAATTTATATTATTGATTGTGTAAAAAGGAAAATAAAATGAAAACTACATTAATTGTTTAGTGTAGTCTCATTTATGTCTCCTTAGAAGTAAATATCACTGCATTCAGAGAAATATATATGGAACTGCTGTCTTCTTTATTTATTTATGGCTGATCTTGTTTGTAAGTTTCTAATGGATTTTCAGAGATTCCATCCAAAGATTCCATTCTATACAGGATTTTGCAACTAGAAGTCCATCAATGAATCTCCCAGCCATTATTACTTATTTGCATGAACTGCTTTTGCCTACCCCATTAATATCTTCATTCTCATTAGGCTACAAATTAGAAGAATCATCTTAAGAATGTTATATAAATTGGCCTTAATAAATTCAAGTCATAAAAATGCACAAAAGCCAGATCAATCTCAATTGATTCTAGTACTTTGTGTACATTCGATGATTAAAATCAAATTACTGATTTGATTGGGAAAGATAAGTGACACTCATTTAAAAAAAAACACCTTGAATTTTGATTACACCATCGTGGCTACTATCTCAACATTTGTTTTAAACATGTCCTATAGATACCCCAAATCTGAGATAATAGTTTTGAGCTTCAGTCAGTTCTTTCCATCTAGAGCTGATCTTTTGAGGTAGGAAAGGAAAACAGAAAAAGTCTAGTAAAACAAGTAAAACAACACAGTACCTGACTTGTCCTGATCCTAGTCTTTTTAATTAAAAGACATTTTTTCCATTTATCAGAATTACCTTCTACATGCCCTGTGAACTTACAACTTGGAAAATAATACAAATACATCCTATCACATACTTAGAAACTTATATTGGAGATTTAGATCCTATCTCCTTCTGCAGCCTTAACACTTGGAAGTAACATATTATTTATTATTTTTGTCTCCTGAGTTGAAAATTAATCACATTATGTGGCCAGATGTCAGCACCTAAACAACCTTTCTTCATCTCAAAAGCTAAGCAGGGGCAACTGAGACTGATTTTTGGACAGAAGTCTACCAGAAAATACCAGGTCTGGAGACCAGACTCACCAAAGAAGGCAATGGCATATTGTTTCTCTGTTATCAAAAAAAATAACAAGGCCCAGTCTACAAAGTTGTTAGGAATTTACTCAAAAAAGTGTATTCAAGGCATATTTTAAAAAATGTATTATAATTCAGAGTCCTAGACATACAGTGCTGTAAACACAATAATTGTATGGATATACATTTTTAATGTCAGGAAGAAAGCCTTGATTAATGCAGAACTCTCTGTGAATCGGAACCTTGGTGAGGCTGAGGTTGAGGAGCCATTACATTCTCTCTATGTATGTATGTATATGTGTGTAGTCTAATGCTATGGCCTTGCTCTTTTACAAAAAAGCAGATAATTGGTTGTGTTTCCATCTTGTATTGTATATAACACCAAAATCACTGTACCCTAAATCATTTCCAGAAACATTTGCTCTCTTTCTAAAAATATACCCAGGCAAGCCTATTTATATGATCTATATTCTTTTCTCTCTCTACAGCTTTCATAAATAATACTAACTGATAGCATTGTGATATTGGCTCTCTGCTTCTACCTTTCAGCAGGGCCAAAGATTGTCCAGCTATTTAATGAAGAGAATCTCTTTGGAGATTAGATCTGAAGTAAAAGATAGAGGAACCTTGACTTTAAATGGATTTTACTGAGATAGCCATTTCCTGAATTTCATTGCTATACATGCAGGGGAAGGAGATAGTTATTTCCTTTTAATATAAAACTATCTATGTAGTCTGTCATAAAAATATATTTCGACTCTGCTTCGATTCTCTCCTAATGGCTTCCCATAAAACTTAAGGAATATAATGCTGAAAATGCTTTTGCCCTGGCAAAACTGATAACAGTATTTGGGAGATAAGGTGACACTCAACATGTACAGCTGGGAGAAGAATCCAACGTCGCGACGATTCGGACATGTGGTCTCGATGCTCTGAGACCGCAGCCGATACTTTTGCCACTGGGTGCTCCAATCGGAGCTAAACCATCCCGCAGAGATGGTGAACAGGAAGAATACGTCTTGCTGACATCAGGGACATCGCAAAGTCCCTGATCGATGCTAGAGAAGTTCTTCAAGCCGGCAACACAAAAACCAGCCAAGGTTGACAAAATCAGGGTGGCTCCAAAACAGAAGGATACGGAAAGAGAAAGTGTTTCCAGCTGATGAGGAACTTTTACCATTTTAAAAAGAGACTGCCTATAAAAAACTTAAAATTAATTTAAATTGGAGAACAGAAGAATTAAGTGGCGGAATTAAATTTGGAATGGTTTTGGACAGTAGGTTATTTTATTTTTTAAATGCTATCTTCATGGATGGAATTTATGTATTTTCTCACTGATTATCCTGGCTTGGCATGCCAAGGTCTCACTGCTTGGTTATAGAGAGTGATAAGAAGGAAAGCATACAGATGTCCCTTTGAAGTATATCTTTAACCAGAGAAAAGTGAAAACAAAACATTATTGTGAATCTATGTTTAATTTTATTAACCTTCCAAGCTAGAGCAGCTTTGTTTGCTAATGGGAGATAATGGCATAATTTCAACAGCAGAAAGAAAATTTAAATCTGCAAAAGATATTCTCAGAAATACAGAAATTATCAAAAACATATGAGAGATAGAGAAGAGGTTGGAAAACTTAGAGCATCTAACAGCAAAATATGATGAAGAATTTGGAGATGTTTATCAAGTGGAAAAAGTGGTGGTTAAAATTCTAAAAATTGAAGAGGAAAATGAATATAAAAAAATTTAATTTGCTGATATTTATGGTGATTGGTTTGTCTCTGAAAATGGAAAGAGTGGAATACTGAAAGAGGAATTAAATGGAGGGGAAATTTATCCCAGATGGCAAGATACAGAAGAAGAAAAAACAAAAGAATTTATGGATTTAAAGAGAGGCATTTTATTAGCAATATCATTGATAACACTACTGACAATCAAAGATAAGCTAACTAAGGAAACAGAAGAACGGCATTGAGATTACATGAGAGATCTTATAAGCAAGGAGTTGCTAAGAGGAGTCCATTTAAAGTTGATTAAGGAGATGATTAGAGGACTGACACCACAAATGGCAGAAGATATGAGACTGTTTTGCTGTTGGAAAGATACAGGTTGATAGATGGAAGAGTATAATTTAAAACTAGTTAAACTTAGTGAAATTTATTGACAATAGATATAGTTTAAATAAATAATTGATAATGTTACTAATGTATACAATGTGTAGTGTTATGAGTATAATTGGATATGAATATTGAATGGTACCCATGAAAGGAAGATTAGAAATCCCTTCACTCCCACTTCGCCTGAGCTCCTTCCTCCAATCACATCGCCCTACTCCCTCCTACCTCCCCTCTCAGTAACTTTCTTCCTCCTGCCTCCAAGCGAAGCATGTGCACCCGCAGCTGGGAAAGGACAGGGCAAAGAAACAACCGTCCTGGAGCAGCTTGAGAGGTGGGCGAGCGGGCACTTGGAGGTGTAGGGGGGAAGATGGAGGGGCAGCTGACTTTCATGGGGTGGGGTCAGGCCTCCTTCAGACACCAGTGAGAGGGTGTCTTCCGATTGGAGGGAGAGGAAAGCACAAGGAAGGTACACGGGAAGTAATTGGAAGTGTGGGAGGGCCCTACTGGAAGAGTCTGTTTGACGTGCAAGATGGGGAGAATCAGATTCAGAATGTGGTCACAGATAAATGTGGTTGCTTTGCTTAAATTGGTTCACCCAAAATGAGTCACAACGGATTAGATTCCTGCAGTGTGCCTAATCATCATGATTGTAAACAACCAGCCAGAGTAATATAATAATTAAAATAACCCACGAACAAGCAAAGAGGCATCGGGGCAACCAGGTCACTCACCCTCAGAGGGAGGAAGGGCCAGTTGGTAGAGATGCTTTGGACCTGCTGATTCAGGCGGACGGGGCTTTACTGTCCCACGGTAAATATTCCATCCCTCATCCTGGAGCCTTCGTAATGGCAGGAACTTGTTCTCACATGCCCGGGCTTGTGCAGAGGCTTCCCCCCAAGAGTCTCCGGGGCTGTGATTGTGCAGGGTGTATGCGCACCTATGTTTTCCATGACGTGGGGCCCCAGCCAACTTTTGGGCCACTAGCAGCTACCTTTCAGGAAACACATAAAAAGAGGAACTGTGCAGGGAGACAGTGGGAACAAAGCCACTGGCCCGAACTGCAGGACTGATGGCAGGGAGCTGGCGAGGCTCTACGCAGCCGGCAATGACTCTGGAGTCCATCCGTGGGGGTGGGAAGACGAGGAACACAAGGGGGGCTGGAGGGCCTTGTCCTTCTGAAGAGGATCTGCCAAAGAGGGTCTGTCCCTGAAGAGGGTAGATGTGGTGGAATCTGTCTTGGGATGTTCTGCGGAGCCCCCAGTGAAAAACACCGTTGCCAGGTACTTTTAAGCGGGAATGGCTTTTTAACCAGAAGGCTGTCAAAGAGATGAGGGCAACGCCCACTATGTGGGTTTGTCCAACAGCCAAAGAAGGAACAGGAGGCGAGGATTCGGCTGTTGCACAAGCCCACGGGTTTGTGCTGCTTTCTTCTTTGATAGCTGCCTTGTTTCCAATGAAGGGGGTGGGGAATCCGTGCAATTTCCTCCCTCTGCATGGATTCCCCACCACCTTCATTGGAAATGAGGCTATCAAAGAAAAGAGGGCAACGCATGCCATGTGGGCAGGGCCTCTGGAAGAACGGGTACGCTAAGGCAAGCTAAATTTTACCAACCGGTACATCTGTATCAGTCCGTACCGGCTGAAACCCACCCCTGATTTGAGACCTACCATAGAGTAATATTTCAGACAGAAAACACCTACTTTTATTTTCCCAAAATTGATGCTTTATTGAAATTTAGGTAACTCTTTCCTTCCTTCCATCCATCCATCCATAAGAAAAAAAAATATTAAGATACAAGTTCACATTTTCTGCCAATCAGCCATGCCCTTGTCCAGAATACTCAATTCCATTCCTATCTTAACAGATTTTCTGCTTTGCTACCACAGTAACAATCATTCTGAAGTCATGGAGCATTTTTCATTCCAATAAGCTATTTATGTTTCATTCACCCACACAAGTGGAGCAGTGGTAGGATTCAATATTTTTACACCCAGTTCTGTGGGCTGGCTTTGTGGGCATGGCAGGGGAAGGACACTGCAAAATCCCCATTCTCTCCCCCCCCTCAAAATCTCTGCTACCAGTTCTCCAGAACCTGTCAGAACTGGCTGTATACCACCTATGAAAGTGGGGGTAATGTTTCTACCATCACCTCTCATGTGGATTGCTTTTACTTAGACAGTTTTCTCTGGACTTACTTGATTTTAAGTGCATAAATTTATAAATACCCTATCATATTTTGGGTACCTGGAACATAGCAATGGTAAGATTCAATAGCATTCTGTATGTTTGTTTATTTAATGAACAAACACGTGCTTGCATTTCTTTTTCATTAGCAAGGTGGTACACAAAGCATCATGTTGGAAGAAGCACCCATCCATGTAAAAATGTGAAAATAATGGTTATATCCTGTTTTGAAATTAATATAACTTCTTGTATTCTTTTGCCTATCATCACTATCATAATTAATAAATATTTTATTTATTATGTGTACCGCTGCTTGGAATGGGCCAAAAACAGAATGCATGGAGGCCAAAAATGGGCAAATGGATGCCGAAAATGGAATGCACGGAGGCCAAAAATGGGGCATGTGGAGGCAGTGATAGGTGGCAACGCCGATGGATGGTGACAGTGCCGATGGGTGGTGATAGCACCAATGGGTGGCAGCAATTCCTGCCGCCTGGAACAGCTGATTGGTGGTATTCCAGGAATAAGATCCAACAGCCAAACAGCTGCTCATGCTAAATCAGACTGTGCTAAAGCTGACCAGGCTGTTTGCTGTTTGCTACAAGGAGGCAAATTGCTGGGAGGAAGAGGCCAAAGGATGGAGCTGATTGGTGGGTGGTGCTTTGGCAACATTTGCTCTATAAGATGCACAGACATTTCCACCCACTTTTTCTGCAGGAAGGAGCCATATTATAGTCCAAAAAATACAGTAGATTATTTCCACCACTTTAATGCCTCATCTACTCCACTCCTTGTAAGCATTTTTATACAATGTACTGTCCTTTCTAGTTGCTACTTCAGTCAGATAGTTGAAATATACGGGATGTGGTGATTCTACATTGTTTGTTAAAATTGTTGCACAACCTTGGCTCATAAAATCTAACAGGGGGCATCTCTGCAAAATAAAAATGATGGCCACAACTATGATGAAAGACACCATCCTCACATCTTTTTTGACATGCCGTTGGACAGGCCCCTGATCTGGTTAACAATGGCAGTGGTGGCAATGGCAGCTAAAATAATGCTTTCATGCCCACCTGATTATCTATGACCATTAGCATTAATTTTTAAAGTTCTTCTTACTTTTGCGTATTTGAAAAAGAGAAACAGACAGATCCATCCACTCAGTTAAATATGCTTTATTAGTAAAACAGACTTAACAACATTGTGGTTAAACACAAGGCTTGGAATCCATGCTTAGTTCAGCATATGCTGTTTATGCCAAAAAGGAAGACCAACTTAAAGCAGGGCTTGGAATAAATGAACAAATGATAGCACTGATTGACACTGTGGGGGTGTGGCTAAAGTGCTGAATAAGATGTGAGGAAATCTAAGTTTTGTCCACCCTCATCCACAGAAACCTATGAGTAACAATGGGTCAGGCACTCTCTGTCTGGGCAATAGACTGCAAAACTGGAGGGGGGGGGACAAAAGCAGGCAATGCCTTTTGCTCCTCAATGAAATGTAGGATGTAAATAAAACAAATTAAACATAATAGGATATAATTTACTGTTGCTTGAGCAAAATTAAGAAAATAAGATCTTCACGTTGTAATCTTATGTCCATTTAGCAAAGTAAAATTCATTAACTCAGTAACAGAATAGATATCTCTATGTTTGTAAAATAAAAATGATCAAAGCCACAGCTTTCATGCTGTTGATTAAACTGACAATTAGGCATGATGATTCCTTTCTCAAATTACACCATGCAAAAATAAATCTTATACCATTATGATATTTGACCTTCCTGAGCACTATAAAAAAGAGCATTTCTTTTCTCTTCTACTCAGCCAGGTAGAGTGAGAAATGATTTAAAAACTCTTTTCTTCCCTCTGTTTTGTACTTATTCTTTATGTAACCAGCAGAATTATGGAATACTGCACATCCTCCAGTATGAGATAAATGAAAATGTAGCATGAGGATGAATTTGCAGTAGATTCATAATGTTGACAATGAACAAGCTTCTGAATTATATTTGTTTTGGTGTTTGAGGTATGAGCTACCAAAATTTAAATAGAGTTCATCATATTTACTTATGCTATGTCAGTTAAGTTATTAATTATTTCAACAGCATAAAACAATCACACATTGAGATATTTTCATATAGTAAAAAAGTCAGTGTATTTTAAGTGTCGTAGATACAAGTTTACCTTCACTGTGGAGATTAATTATGTGACCTGGGGTCAGTCTTTCATTTCCTAATTTATCTTACAGAATTGTTATTGTGAATGCTAATATGGAAGAACATGCTTATGTAAAACATCCTTGATCAGAAGAAAACACAGAATATCAGTCTAGTAAATAATGATATTAAGTGGCATAGAAACTGAATCAATGAATTGCAGCATATACCACAGTTTTATATATTAAGACATATCAATATAATATTGGAAAGTAAGTGCTATTATTTTGTATATGGTATATTCCACACACATAGCATGCTACCTATACTGGAATGGACATCCATAGCCAAGAGCCCTATATCTGATTAATGTTTGAATACTGAAGGAAGTTAGTGGCATATAGATGTCATAATAAAATGAAATAATTAAATTACTTTTTAAAAATCAATGGTGTGGGTTTTAGCCACATTTTCCTATTAATTGGAATGTTCCATGAATAAACCAGGATACACTGGTGATGAACCTTAATAGTTGTCATTATTATTGTTGCAGAAATACACAGTGCATAAATATTATCAGATGGCCTATATAAAAACAGAGGGACGATTTAGGATTCAGTCATGTCATTATAGTTTTTAAAAAAGGAAAAATAATAGAGATGCAAACTGAAATTGATACCTGACTATCTCAAAGTACTGCAATTAATTCATATATTTATGCTGCAGCAATAACTGAAAATGGGATATTCCAAATGACAGCTCACAATGGTATCTTCTACATTGTTATGTTTTTGTTTTGACAGCCTTTATGTTCTCAGGGGAACAACTCTCACTTGTTACTTGGGCCTTCCATCCAGTGACATCTATCAAAATGAGGATTTTGATAGATGTCTCCAACCTCCCCTTTGTGGGGAAGGTTGTTGAGAAAGTGGTGGCCTTTCAGCTCCGGCGGTCCTTGGAGGAAACCGATTATCTAGATCCCTTCCAGTCGGGATTTAGGCCTGGCTACAGCACGGAAACCGCTTTGGTTGCATTGATCGATGATCTCTGGAGAGCCAGGGATGGAGGTTATGCCTCCGTCCTAGTGCTCCTTGACCTCTGAGCGGCCTTCAATACCATCGACCATGGTATCCTTCTGCGACGACTGCGGGAGGTGGGGGTGGGAGGCACTGTCCTACGGTGGTTCTCCTCTTACCTCTCGGACAGGTCGCAGTCGGTGTTGGTCGGAGGGCAGAGATCGACCCCTAGGCCCCTGAATTATGGGGTGCCGCAGGGTTCGGTCCTGTCCCCCCTCCTGTTTAATATCTACATGAAGCCACTGGGTGAGATCATTTGACGGCACGGGATAAAATACCATCAGTATGCGGACTATACGCAGCTGTATCTGTCCGCCCTGTGCCAACTCAATGAAGCGGTTGACGTGATGTGCCAGTGCCTCGAGGCTGTTAGGGACTGGATGGGGGTTAACAAGCTTGTGCTCAATCCGGATAAGACCGAGTGGCTGGTGTGTTTCTCTCCTACTAATTGGCCAAGTTTTCCATCTCTCAGGCTGGGGGGTCAAACAGTACGCCCCTCAGACAGGGTTTGCAATTTGGGAGTCCTCCTGGACCCACAGCTGACTTTTGAACACCACTTGTCGGCTGTGACCAGGGGGGCATTTGCCCAGGTTCGCCTGGTGCACCAGTTGCGTCCCTACCTGAACCAGGAGGCCCTCACAACAGTCACTCATGCCCTTGTGACCTCTAGACTGGATTACTGCAACGTGCTCTACATGGGGCAGCCCTTGAAGAGCATTCGGAGACTTCAGCTTGTCCAGAATGCAGCCGCGCGAGCGATCGTGGGTGCACCTCGGTTCACCCATGTAACACCTATCCTCCGCGAGCTGCACTGGCTGCCTATTGGTCTCCGGATACGCTTCAAGACGCTAGTCGTCACTTATAAAGCCCTTCATGGTATTGGATCTGGGTACTTGAGAGACCGTCTGCTGCCAATCACCTCCACTAGACCGATTAGATCCCACAGATTAGGCCTCCTCCGAATTCCATCCGCCGGCCAGTGCCGACTGGCGACTACCCGGAGGAGAACCTTCTCTGCGGCTGCTCCGACCCTCTGGAACGAACTCCCCGTGGAGATTCGAACCCTCCAGGCCTTCCGCAAAGCCGTTAAAACCTGGCTGTTCCGACAGGCCTGGGGCTAAAGAGTTGTTGCCCCCGTCTCGAATGGTATGACTGTTGTGTGTTTTTAAATTATGTATTGTTATGTTTCGTCTTTTATTTTTTGTCTGTACCCCCCTTCCTTGATTTGAATTGTGAGCCGCCCTGAGTCCCCTTCGGGGGAAAAGGGCAGCATATAAATATAATCAAATCAAATCAAATCAAATTTCTTATTTAAAAAAATGCAGTCATAACGAAGTCTTATTGTCTACCTGCAATGTATTTTTGGGGGGTTTAATTTCATTCAAAAGAATGAAAAGAAACAATCTTGCAATCTATTGTCAGAAATTCTAGTTTTACCTCTCCAAATTTGGCAAAGAGGGACCTTTCCCACAGTTTCTTTGCTATTGTTGGATTTTCATTATAGCTTAAGGGTTTTGACACTAATGTATTGGTATTATCTATCCAGCAGACTATTATGCATAAAATAGATAGCTTAATGAGAGGCCATAAAATTGATTACACGGCACAAATTAATCAAAGAATGATGCATGAGTGTGCATGTATGCATGATGTGAGTATATTTTCACAAAAGGGAGGGCCAAGTTGAAACAATCATGCTGTAAATCTGAATGCAGACCCAGAGTTATTTAGATATATTTTAACACAATGTTTCTAGATGTACTCAAATAAATTTTTGATTATAGTCACTTTCTCTTTTGCCAGTCCCAGGTATGTATCTGCTGATATGAATGAGAAAAAGTGTGTGAAAATTCAGAAGTAACAGAAAGAACCAGGTTTATTGCAATGATTGATGGTGCCTACTTTAAAAGAAAGAGAGATTATGAACAATGGAAAAAAGATCAAAGGCAAAAGGAGAAAGAGATAGCAGAAGATGAGATGGTTAGATAGTGTCATTGACACAACGAACTAATGAACTTAACCCAGCAAGAACAGACGAGATGAATCAATCTCTTAATGCAAAACTTTATTGAGTACATTATTTTGGCACAAATGAAAGCAAAACTAGCTCTGGCTAATTCCAAGGCAATTCAATATGATTAAAGAATAAAATCCTCCCTCCTATTAGTGCAGGTTACATTGTTCAATTGAGTGTCACGATATTGTTGTGAGAAGATTTCTTGAAAGTCTACCAAGCGCATGCTGATCTGACATTGGTTCTCATGGCATGACTGCTTGATGTCTAAAATCCACATTCCAATTCCCCCTTCCTCCTCCATAGTTCATTGGCAAGCTAAGAAACAGTATAAGTGAAAGTATACTGAACATACTTCGAAGCTTGACAAATGGTTTATGATGGGAGGCAAACCTAGTAAAAATGGAAGCCAGAACATGGCTATCTATGTTCTATGTTTGATTGATTATCCTTTTTAAGTGAACTTAGTTCTTCTAATGCTGAATGTGTCTTTATTATCTACTTCACTTAGGTTATGAACAGACAAGAACCCTTCTTAAACAAGATACAATGTAAATAGCTTAGGCAGGCCTTTGATCCTTTCATTCTTTATTTGCTGCTTATCTTATTAATTAGTTAGTAACAGAGTTGTGTAGTCATACAAGAGTGCTATACAAGCTTGCAGCGGTATGTCCTCCCTTTGACCATTTTAGATGAAAGGTATAGGAAGATCCTTTTATTAGAACATCTTTCTCCCTGTTATGTTGAGCAAGTGGAAACAATGGACATGTTATAGATTATAGATTTTAAGACTTCTACTTAAGGGTTTTCACTGGTTATTCTATGTTCTATATGCCTGTACTTATAGGTCAAGATTGTTTACTATTTTCAGATTTTAACCCTTTTATAAAGAAAGAAGTTGCCACAAAAAAGAGTCAATCTATTCTCCAAAGCACCTGAGGGGAGGACAAGACGCAATAGGTGTAAACTAATCAAGGAGAGAAGCAAAGTAAAACTAAGAAGAAATTTCCTGAACACTTAGAACAATTAATAATTGGAGACAACTTGCCTCCAGAAGTTGTAAATGCTCCAACACTGAAAGTTTTAAAGAAGAGATTAGGTAACCATTTGTCTGAAATGGTGCAGGGTTTCCTGCCTAAGCAGGAGGTTGGACTAGAAGACCTCCAAGGTTCCTTCCAAATCTGTTATTCTGTTCTATGCTATAGTACAATTGATAGTTTATGTATGGCTGAGAGTAAAATTTGGCAGATGTTAACAATTTGTTTTAGTTTATATGACATTACTACTTTTATAACCATAGTTATTTATTACTAAAAAATTTATTACTAAAATTTATCATCTTGTGTTCATAGCTTCAATATTATACCTATTATTTAATTATAATTAATTAGTTACAAGCAATGTGAAGATTCAAGTTTTATTGTAACTGTGATGCTCTTACTCTCTAATTTTGGACATAACTTTTTCTCATATTATAAATAACAGTGCTATTGTTTATAGTATCATACAAGTGGTTATTGAACTTCAGCTTGGGATCGGAACTGTTTTGCAATTCTCTGTTAGATTGCTTTAATGTTTATCTTTTTCTTCCAAATATTCTACTGATTAAAGATTAATTTATATCACAATGGGGAATCTTTGGCATTTGAGAAATAGTGGGTTTATCTAACACTGTCCAATGAGAAAAATGCTCAATTAAAAGTATTAAGAGTTTATTAAAGATTAGGTTGATTGGGGCATGTGTAGTTCACCCCTCCCAAAATAAATATTCTTCAGACATATAGGGATTATAATTTCCAAAGTTTCCAGCCATCAGGCATTGAGGTTATTGGAATTACAATTCAACATATCGAGAGAGCATGAGGCTGAATAAGACTTGGATAACTCATGTTCATTTCCATTTAAAGTACTACAAACAATATACTATGTAATACAAGGGTTGGCTTACTTATGGATTAAGTTCTAGATTTGGCATTTTTATGAAGTTTATAAATTTGATCTCTATTGAATATATAATTTTTGCAAACTTTGCATTAAGATCTTGTTACCAGCAATTAAGTACTATTAAGAACTTTGATACATAGTTCAGAGAAAAAAAACCTGAAAGTTGAAAATGCTTTGCCACAGGGGTATTGTACTAAGCAGGGATGGGCTGCTACGGGTTCACTTTATTTTACTATTTTGTTTAAAAAAATAAGTACAATATAGCTATACAGACAATAATACAAAGATAGAAGAATGAATTTTGGTAATGATAAACAATTCAATTCAACAGGATGAATCTCCTTATCTCCTCCTTAAAGAGGAATCTCTTCCTTAAAGATACCTTACCAGAGCTAGTAGCTCATTTTCCTCCTCCCTCCTTATATAACAAATGTTAAAGTAGGCGCCTTTTCGTCTCTTTTCTTTATTTATTTGCCTCAGCATTTCCAGGGAAGCTATTTCCTCTGATTCCCCCAGTTACAGACCTTAGGAACAGATCCTTAACACTTAAATGCTTTAACTTCCATTCTTCTCAAAAACTCCCACTCATTTTGCAGAAAACATTAACTGCATTATTGTATATATTTCTCACTTATTTTACTATATACTGATTATTTGGTTTATTATTTGCACTTATCTTTAAAGGACTCCGGTGATACAGATAGTTCTTGCTTAATGACTGATTACATAATGACCATTCAAAGTTACAATGGAAGGTTCTTAGAAAGGTACAAAATTACAAAAGTACTCACAACCCACTTATGAAGTCTGGAGGCAGGCACTGCCCTGTGATCATATGACTCCATTTCAGCACCTGGCAAACAGGTCATTTTTATGGGTGATTGATTTACAATTATTTGCTGGTTCATAGGAAAGAATAGACTCACTTTACAACTGGATGTGGATGTGAGGGCGATCTGGCTGTGACATCTGTCACCCCATTGACTCACTTTACAACTGCCATATTCACTTTGTTACTATCACATTCACTTTATGGCCACCTCAAGAAAGGTCATAAAGTTGGATTATTCATGTGTGTGCCTTGACTTATAACCATCATGAGTAACAATGAAAATTCTGGCCTCCATTATGGTTGTAAATCAAGGACTATATGTATGCAAAATGTAAAACATAATAACAAAATAGTATTAGCAATAACAACTCAATAATAATAATAAAAAGTCTATTCTGCTTCCAAAGGCTGTATTTATTCACTTTCAAAAGATCTTTCAAAAGAGCCAGGATTTAAAATTTTTGGAAGATCACCAGAGTATAATTCGTATTCCACGGTTGAACAGATTTCCTTAGTTTCTTATAATAAGAGAGGGCCAAGTTAAATAGGTAGAATCTTCCAATGAAAGAAAGTCTTTTAAATTCCCAAACCATAAGCGTATATATAGGATGAGTCATATGAGGCTTCCTACACAGTGACGGATAATGATGGTGGTGATGGTGGTAATAATGATAATGATTTTATCCATTTAGTGATTCCGCCTCTTAGTGATTCTATGGGCCAGGTCTCTCCACATCTTCCAATCTTGCTGAGTTTTTCTATCCTCTGGCTGATGTCAGCTTTATCGTGTCCAACCATTGTGTTATTTGATGGCTTGGGAACATTTACCGCAATGGCTAATATGACAGTAATGGAACTATCCAATTATCATATGGGCTACCTCATTTTGGTTAACTGAAAGTTTTAGATGGTCTTTAAGAATCATATCACATAAAGCAAATTGCAGAAGCCAAACAAGGTTGAACACCTCTGTCAAACTTTCTAGCCCTTTCTTCTATGTCTTGATCTACAAATAATAGCAAGTGAGAACTGAATTCTATACTATCAAATGCTTCATTCTGAATCCAAGACACTACTCCTTTCTCTCTTTTTCCAATCCAGGCTTCTGCATAATTTATTGTTCATAATCATTGATTTATTTTTTTGTATTATTAAACGATCTAGTTATATCCTTTCTAAGCCATATATAAAATTGACCTTTAATATTAGTCAGTATGTCCAAATCATGTGAGCTATGTAATGTGAAGCTACTGCTGAAAGTGGCACTACAAATAACTTACATAAGAGTTATATTGCCTGTTTAAATATATGAGGTATTGTTCATTTGCTTGAATATGAAACATATAGTTTACTGCCAGGCAAATCTATCAGTGGAAGGTGGGAGATGAAAAGAAGAAGAAAGTGGCTTAATTGAGCCTATGGATACAAATCAGGGATTTTTCACTTCTTTTTCCTGGAGAATTTCTAAAATTGATGCCCTTTAAAATTTCATTTACATTTCTGTAAAAACAGGACTCTGATCCACAACAACTGCACAGCCTCATCAAGTTAACTCAGGTTAATATGATCTTTCCAAGCAAAAAAATGTCATGCAGTGTATACAATAAAATAATTGCATTTTCAACATTTCATTATCTCTATTACAGCTCTACCAGAGGTAGATCCACTAAGAAAATTAATCAGAGTATGTAGCCAGAAGGAGTGGTGGCTCATCTACATAGCTCCTTTGCTGTGCTGTCCTATGTTCTCAGAGTTAGCAGCAAACCTTATTACTGTAAATCATAGTTATCCCACAAGGGGGATATGCCTCTTAATGTATATCCAAAATATTGGTAGGCTGTACTGTTATTCATGTAACTTCTACACAGCACTATAAGAACTGATTGGCAGCTTAAATATTAATTCATAAACTGTGGGAAGAATCACCAACAATCACTATAATAAAAGAATGTTTGTCTGGATTGTGGTATAAGGTCTGGATATGTCACCTTTTTTTTTTTTTTTTGCTTTTTGCATTCCCTCCAAAGGACTGTTGACTTATTTGACCAAATAATCACCAGATGTCAGCAAAGGTTCAATTTTCTTAAATGCAACTTAGCAGATTCTTCAATTTGTGGTATTCAGATGTAGATGCTGCCTTTGTGTTTTTGGAACTGGATTTCATGAATGAGAGTTTTATGTATGAAAAAATATGTTCTGCTATGACACATCCATATAATTTCTCTGTTGATCTACCAACATATCAACTTACTGTCCACTGGATGGCAGGAAAGAACTAGCTTCTTTGCATTCCTTGCCTGCCATCTGGTGGGCAGTCAGATTTGTGCAGCTGAGAAGAAAATGATGAACTGAAATAAGAGAAATCATATTACCAATTCTCATGTCAAACCATAGTATTTATACAGCTCTGATTATCCAAACACAGAGGGGAGGAGAAAATATGGATGTACATTTCAGACATATCTATGATATACTGAACAATTAAAGACAATGATCCTTGATGAGAGGATCGGAACAGTCAGAGCTTCTCCAAGAGCAGTGGCTACTATGCAGACTCAGAAGCCCAAGAACCAAGTCCTTTCATGTATATGTTGAATTATTTACGATAAGGCTGGAGGAGTTCTTCAAATTAAGAGCTTCACCTCTCTAGATTGATTTGCAGACCAGTAAATAAAGCATGGGTTCTAGTCTCTTTCACAACTAAATCAGCACTGGAAAAGAATCACTGACAGGCCAATTGTAGCTATCTAAATTCCACCCATAATTGTCATCTCAAACTTCCTCCTCTTCCCCCTTCCCCTCCCCACTCCTTATTATTCTATCCTTTACCCAGACAATCTTTTTCTATCTCCCAAGGAAAACACTAGTTTTATGCCTTGAATGAGGTTCAGTCATTAGCTGCCTATGAGATCAAGGATGGGAGAACCCATCATCAGTAAATACAAGTTGGCTCTTTTCATAAACAGGTTGTGTTTCACTCTTAGAGAAGAATGTATGTGAACCCAAAAGTCGGCTTTAATAGGACCAGAAGGCACATCTTTCTTAGAACTGTGTGTTCAAATCTGAATTGCACAGGAATGATAACCAACCTCTCTATGAAAAATCCAGAAATGCCAAGGGGAGGAGCTAAAGTCGTGATGACACAACGTGCGATCTCAATGCTCTGAGATTGCAGTCGACACTTTTGCTTCTGGGTGGTCCAAACGGACCTAAACCGTCCCGTAGAGACAGTGAACAGGAAGAATACATCTTGCTGATCACAGGGACATCGCAAAGTCTCTGATTGATCCAAGAGAAGCTCTTCAAGCCTCCAGCCAAATGGCTGATGAAGTCAGGGTGGCTCCAAAATGGAAGGATATGGAAATAGAAAGTGTTTTCAGCTGATGAGGATTTTTTACTGTTTTAAAAGTGATTGCCAAATAAAAAAAATTAAAATTAATTTAAATTGGAGAACAGAAGAAATAAGTGGCGGAATTAAATTTGGACTGGTTTCGAACAGTTGGTTATCTTACTTTTTAAATGCTATTTTTACGGATGGAATTTATGCAAGCCTTTTAAAACGAACGGATTAAGTTTCCTTCTATTTTTTTTTCTTTGGCTATTCTCTGTAATCTGTGGACTAAAATTATCCTCTTTCATTACTGAAAGAGTGTTTTTCTAACTCATTTAAGAATCAGACCTTTTTTTAACTTGAAATACAAAAAGATACAAAAAGAAACAAAGAAATGGTAACATTGTAACACTGCTACTCGGAGGCTAGAGGTTTGTGTATTGGAAACGAAATACTTTTTTCACTGATTATCTGGCTTGGCACTTCAAGGACTCACAGCTTGTTTATAGAGAGTGATAAGAAGAAGAAAAGCACACAGATGTTCCTTTGAAGTAGATTTTTAACCAGAGAAAGGTGAAATGTTATTGTGATGCTTAATTCTGTTAAAACCTTCTAGGCTAGAGCAGCAGTCTTTGTCAGCTGGAAATCATGGCACAATTTCAACACCAGAAAGAAGTTTTAAATCTGCAAAAGATATTATCAGAAATACATAAATTATCAAATACAAGTGAGAGGATAGAGAAGAAGTTGGATTACTTAGTGCAACTAACAGTAAAATATGACAGAGAAGTTGAAGATGTTCATCAAATGGAAAAAGTGGCAGGTAAAATCCAAAAAATCGAAGAGGAAAATGAATATAAAGAAATTAAAATTGCTGATATTTATAGTGATTGGTTTTTTTCTGAAATGGAAAGAGTGGAATACTGAAAGAGGGATTAAATGGAGGGGAAACGTACCCCAGATGGGAAGATGCAGAAGAGGAAAAAATAAAAGAATTTATGAATTTAAAGAGAGAAATCTTATTAGCAATAGTTTTGATAACATCACCGACAATCAAAGGTAAGCTGATTAAGGAAACAGAAGAAGGGCATCGAAATTACATGAGAGATTTTATAAGAAAGAGTTGCTAAGAGGAGTCCATACAAAGTTGATTAAGGAGATGATTAGAGGACTGATGCCACAAATGGCAGAAGATATGACAGTGTTTTGTTACTGGAAAGATACAGGTTGATAGATGGAAGAGTATAATTTAAAACTAGTTATACTTAGTGAAATTTAGTGATAATAGATATAGTTAAATAAATAATTGATAATGATAATGTATACAATGTGTAGTGTTATAATAAATAATAATTGGATATGAATATTGAATGGTATCCATGAAATGCAGATTAGAAACCCTTTTGGATTATATATAAAGGTTAATAATAATTAAAAAAAAGAATTAAGTTAGATTCAGTTAAGTCTTGATTACTAGGGGGGAAAATGATATGATGCAGGATATAGTCAAATAAAGGAGGGATAACGATAATAACGTGTGTGTGTGTGTCTGTTTGTGTGTGTGTTTGTGTGTATGTATGTATGTGTACAACATAAGGAAATGAGATGTAAATTGTAAACAGTGATTTGGAAAAAAGGATAGAAAACTTTGATATTAAATATGTTTAGCTAGAATAGGACATAAGGATTTAGTGTCATTGGAGGATTTTAGAAATAGTAAATGAAATGCCAGTATGTGATTATGTTTTAAATCTTGATATATTTTATGATGAAGGATGTTTAAACAACTATAGTCAAATGAAAATGGAGGTAACATGTATAAATATCTGAGTTAAAATACTTGAGTTAATATGAATTATTCTTGATGACTGTGGAAGAGATGTACGAAAGTCTTTTGTAACCAATTGATACACTTTCTTCAGTATGTAAAAAAGGAAGGTTGTATGTGTTGTGTTTGTTTTGAAAATTAAAAATAAAATAAAAACTTTTAATAAAAAAATCCAGAAATGCCTTTGTGAGTTTAGCATTAGAATACTCAGTGACATCCAAATCAAATGCCAAATGGCAACATGGGGAAAGTTAATCCTTGTTCAAATTTTTTCTACCTTTTCAAAGACTATTTATTTATTTTGTTTCTACTCTCATTTCCATTGAGATAGTGCTCAGGATAGCTAATAGAAACACAAACACTGTTACACACATACAATTATAAAACAGTTTTATAAGACATAAATGGCTATATTATCAATTCAGCTCAAGGCAGACAAAGAAGCTGTGCATCTGCTATTAGCATGCTAGTGGCAACAGATTTCTGCTGGCAGTATTATGAGGATATTGCATAGCACAAAGAACAAAACAGAATGCTATGGAAAAACATTTATCAACAGCTTGAAGGTCCAGACAGAAATTTCCCCATGTTCGTTTTAGACAAAATTGTGTTTTGAAGGCCAGCCACTCCTGGGTAATTGTTTATACTATCTAAAGCCTCTCGAAAAGCCAAGAAAATAATTAGGATCGTATTATTGTAATCCAGTTTCATTAAAGTGATTAAAAAAACAACCTTTCAGTCCTATATCCTGCTCCCAAGCCTGATTTGTTTTTTCTTCTTCTATTCAATCATGCCCAGTTCTTAGAAAATGCACAGACAAGTCCCTGCAGTTTTCTTGGCAAGATTTGTCAGGAATGGTTTGCCATTGCCTCTTTCCTAAGACTGAGAGAAAGTGACTGGCCCAAAGTCATCCAGTTGAATTTATGCCTAAACTAGGATTACAACTCATGTGTCCTGCCTTCTAACCTAATGCTTTGACTACTACATCAAACTGGGTCTCAAGCCTGATTTAGATGGGACAAGGTAATTTATTTCTTCCAGTTAAGGCCTTTAGGCATTCACTTTTTCATGATACTAAAGAAAACCATAAATACTCCATCCTGTTAAGTGGTGAACCAATCCTGGTAATGCAAAGTAGTAATAGAGTTTTTATACATTCACAATAATTTTGTCTCCTTTTTCTTCTCATCTAGGATTCCAAAATGGCTCAAGGCATTTTGCTGTTTGAGGCAGAAGAGTCAATTGTATTCCCCTTTTTCCCCATTCCAACCTTCTCTTTGAATTCTGTACACAGAAACATATTCAATTAATAATCAAATCCTACATTTACTTGACTGAAGGGCCAGCATTCGCCACTCTATCTTAAGGAAGACAAGGCAGAGTATCCAGAGCTCAGTCCTTCAGCACTTCACTGCTACCTTCTAGGACCCATCACTATAGAGAAGGCATATCAAACTCAAGGCCTGCGGCCTGAATCTGGCCTGTGGGCTGATCTGGAAACAGCGAAGGTTGGCCCGTGGTTCGTCTGCCAGCAAAAATGGAACTTCGGAGGGCTGTGCATGGCCCTCCTGAGCTTCGTTTTCACTGGCAGAGGGTTACAGGACGCCATCATGCATTGGTGGGTTTCAATTTTTTTTAGAACCTATTCTGTAGGTGTGGGCTGTTTTGCGGGAGTGTCTCGGCAATCATGTGACCGGGGTGGAGTGGCTCGGTGATCATGTGACAGGTGGGAGTGGCCAACTTGATGTCACTCACCAGGAGATGTCATGGATTGGGTAAAATGTGGTGAAGCTCATTTAACACTCTTGCTTAGCAACCAAAATTTTGGGCTCAATTGTAGTAATAAGTCAAGAACTATCTCTGCCTTGTCCTAGTAAACTCCTTCTCCTTTCTGGCAATTTTCCTCTCTGTTAGAGGCACCAAAATAATCCAGACAATGTAAGGTTTCCTGCTGCAACAGGAGGTTGGACTAGATGACCTCTGAGTAGCCTTCTAGCCCTAAATTGTTGTGCTGTTTTTATTTCTTTCTGCTAACAAAGAAACCTGACTGAGGCTCATTCCTTATTCCTGCCAGATAGAGATAATGACTCTAGAGAAAGTTTGGCTCCATTCACAAGCAAGGAATCATCCAAACTCTTTTAGAAATACATACCCCATATTGCACAAACCTCAAAACTTCAAAAACATAAAACCATATCACATATAACTATATAAGCAATGTTGTTCCCTGCACCTTTTCAATTTAAAGCTTCAATTTAAAGTTATAAGCATTAAGACTTGTGGACTTCAACTCCCAGAATTCTACAGCCAAACATGCTCAGTTCCGATTTAAAGCGACAGCATTTGTTTTTCTCCTTTGTGAAAGAAGTTTCCATCTTTCTTTTTCTTTCTTTCTCCCATCCCCTCCTTCCTTCCTCCCTCTCTCCCACCCTCTGTCCCTTCCCCCCTCTCAAACACACACACAGAAGTTGGATTAGATATATCTCTCCTACCCCCTTCCCTCTGTCTCTGTCTCTAAAACACAGTGCACACACTCCCCCGTTGCCTTCCCCAGACACCATCCCCATTGCAAATGCAGCATGCTGTCTGGGTGGGAAATGCTTGGAACACAATAACACTCACTTCCTGCTGGTAGGCTGGGGTGAGAGGAGAGGCAGAGAAGCCGTAGGGGAGCTGATCAGAGGCTTCCAAAAGAACCGGCTGAGGAAAGTGTGTGTGCTACAGCATGGCCCTTGGCTGGCTTCCCTCCTCCTGTGGTCTCCTCAGTGCTCGCTCTAGTTTGATTGCAGGCAGAACCACGTTGGCTTTTCAAACCTGTAATAAGCGAAGCTGGGCTGGATTTTAGCATAGCTTTATCCAGCTGTTGGGGGAGGGGGAATGACTTCCTCCCCAGGCCCCCATCCATTTCTCTCTCACACACACAGCTGGATAAAGCTATGCAAAAAGTCAGCCCTCACCGGTGACCAGTTTCACTGACTGCAGGCTGCATCAAACTACACAAGGGAAAGAGAGAGTGAGGGAGATAGTATGAGGGAGGCAGGGCCCCTCCCTCCAGTCTTTTCCCAAAGCCCTGCTCCACACCAGGAAGATGAAGTTTGAATTCCTCCCCACTCACTGACCCACGTGTACCTTTTCCAGCTGCTTCAGAGAGGGCTTCAATGCTGCTTTTGCCTCAGGTCCTCTGAAGAGGCCCCGCCCTCGTTTTTTTCTCTTTGAGAAACACTTTGCAAATGGGGGCAGGCCAGGAGAGAGTACCAGTACGCGGGCATGGCCACGCCACTGTGGAATGGATACGCAAAAGTATGGCAAATTTCTAGCCCTGATACATCCGTACTGGTGCGTACCAGCTGGAACCCACCTCTGCTGTCGTGGCCAAAAATGAAACTTGGGAGCCCGTTTTTGCTGGCAGAGTACTCGGGCCACCACATGTGCCCCCAACATGAATGATGTTGAGTTGGCCATGCCCATCCTGGCCACACCCACTTTGGCCCCCAAGTTTTAACACAACTTTGATGAACCCTCAATGAAATCGAGTTTGACACTCCTGCTATGCAATGGATTTATCTGTATGTTGTTGCAATTGAAAGCAAATGATATGGATAGGCTCAAAATTTCAAATAATGAAATGATTTTGTTTTTATTAGATATCAAAGAAAAAGGGCTCATGGGGAAAAATAGAAATGGTATATAAAGTGCACAAAAAAAACCAAATAACATAAGAGCCATGTGTCAAATAAATACAGTGCATAATTTGCTGACAGTAGAAATATTCTGCAGGGCAATTGCCTAATCACTATTTGCTTTAAGTACATTTGTTTAATTTGGATGATGAAACAGTAAATCTTTTGCTAATAATGCATACTTCTGACACCACTGTGCAAGCGCCATTTGTAAAACCTGCACACATCTCTTTCTCTCTCCCTCTCTCTCTCTCACTCACTTGGGAAGCCTCCTTGTTTTCATTCCTTAGTATGAGTAAGAATTGCATGACGATGTGGATTTGAAAGAATGAAGGCTGTCCTCACAATGAAAAAGAAGGATGATTTGGTATTTTAGTTGAAACAGTAAATCAGGCACAGTGCTTGTCCTAAGGCTTGCAATGAAAAATGTCATTTTGTAGGAAAAATCTTTGGAATAATCTACATACACAAAAAAGTTACATTAATGTTCTGCTTCATGTAATTATTCACACCTTCTGCTCAAGGTTTGAGACAATAGATATATACAGATACCAAGGAAAGGAAATAGAGTCATCATGGGAATTTTTTTCAACTTTTATTCAATTAAAAAAAAATTGAAACGTACATCCTACCTGCATTTTTTTTGTAAGTGACCAAAGAAGGAATATGAATTTAAAAACAAAAGCATTATTTGCTGTTTTCAGTAAGTAGAAAATGAATTTATAGCAATTGTTACAGCAAAGAGAGAAAATAAATGTTAAGTTCCCCCATGTTCTTGATTGGACCCCTCGAAATCCTGAGATTTATAATCCAAACTGATCTATCCTGCTCTAAATTAATATCATATCCACAAACAGTAAAACAAGAACTAGAAATATGTCCAGAGCCAAGAACACAACTTAAAAATATACAATTATTTCATCCATAAATTATTTCTTGGGTTACGTAACATTAGTGGCTTGTGATCTAGAAATAAAACCATTGGAAAAAGGGCTGTTTCAGGTTTTTTTTAGTACAGTGTCTTTAGAACAAGATTTTCTAAAGACGTTTACTGTTTTATAGCAAATTATGTAAGATTAACCTTGGCAAAAGATTAAAATATTCTTAGTAAATATTAATAGATATTTATTATAAGGTAACCACAGTATACCTACATTCAGTTTACCATTCTCCCTGAATTCCATTTGAGCAGTCGTTTTCCCTTTTAATAAATTGCATTTGGATTACTTTTGAGACTGTCCTCTCTTTCCATATATATTATTTCTGCAGCTACTAGATCTTACTTAGAAGGGTGATCTTTGTGCTTTGTGCTGATTTCATTATAGTTGGATTACATTTTTATCTTGTTGCATCTTGCATATTATCTTGCTAAAGAAAAAAACACTAATTAAGCTAAACCGGGCCTCATTTTGAAATTCCAACATGCAATATGAAGTTAAGAAATGCTCACTAAGCAGTAGCATCATCAAAAGTGTCTTCACCTTAGCTTGCAAGGGAAAAACCTACTTCAATTATTATTCCATATTTTGTTGTTAGAACTGCCACTCTATGGTCCTTTTTCCTGTGGCATAACTAGCCCAATGTGTACAGAGATGGACACTAGATGTCAGCATTCCCCCACACAAGTTCATTTGAACCATTACTCTTCTGGTAGTAAAAAACAACTTCCATCCTGATAATTTCTTTACCTATTTAACTTAAATGTTTTTACAACTCTAAGCCTGAAACTTGCTGTTCTTGCTGTAGGTGGACTACTTTTCATATGATATAAGTGTTGGAAAAAATGGCATATCCATTGTGTGGACTGCCTTGCGCCTCTGCTATATTTTATCATGATGTCTTCTCTTTGGATATGCAGAATACATCCCCAAGAGATCTGGCCACCTGCATCTTAGCTTTCATTGCACTCTTATCTAAACTAACTGCCTCTAGAAAGAAGAAACAGTTAGTTTGCTGTTATTTAATCATTGTGGAGTTTTGAATCCCACTCATCTGATAATCATATTCTTTAGTTCTTCCCCAGTATTCTTGAGAATGTCTGTAGTCTAGTGAATGAATCACAAGTTCTGCCTTACTTCTGATTTCCAGCAGAGCAATTGTTCTAGCTTTTTTTATTTGTTCCCCCACTGTGGTCTTCTTTTCTTGCTGGCTGATGTGTAAGGGAAAGTAACAACTGCATTTAGTGAAAGAATGAAGAAAGAAGGAACAACTTCTTGCAACTTAGCATGATCCCAATTAGTGCAGCAAGAGCATTGTCCTTCTTGGGAGTATTTGCAAAAAAGGACCAAGTAGTCAATCACCTAGAAATAAGTAAACTATTGCAAACTCATATGTTAGAGTAGATTTGTGGAATCATACAATTATGATTACCATGTGTGTAACAACAATAAGTATCTCCATGGCATCTACTATCACTATAGTGGGGATGGAATCTGTGATACTTTGCACAAAGTTGTAGATGTTGCAATTTCATGAAGCATATCAGGCTTCCCTAGTGAGGTTAATAGTTGCCTGGGTCTGCAAAAGAATTTTTTTAAATGACAAGATCAGCTAAAAGATCAGTTGTTCAAAAACCCTTGTTGGCTGAAGCAGCTGGAAATATATAATGCAGCCCACGGTGATAGAAATTGCAATCTCCCACTTGAAGAACCTACCTTTGAAGCACCCACTCCTCTTAGAAGAATGAAATATTCTAGGAAATATTAAAAAGGCAGAATATTATATTTCCTGGATGAGAAAAGGAGAAACATGTTTTCAAAGAGAAAGCAACTCCCTGCCTTCCATTTTAGCTCCAGGGTGATGTGATTAAGACTTGGCCCTCAGGACATGATAGGATTAGCCCTCTACCCATCTAACAGCAGGGCTCACTGCATTGTGAAATCACTAGGGACATTACATCAGCCCAACCAGACTTATCTCAGACAAACTCCTAGGATTTGCACATGACTCCTACAGTAACTAATGGGATACCTGCCCTTAGCCAGGAATAGGAAGCTCAAAGTTGCGGCTCAAGAGATGATCTCTCTCTCTCTCTCTCTCTCTCTCTCTCTCTCCCTCCCTCCCTCCCTCCCTCCCTCCCTCTCTCTCTCTCTCTCTCTCTCTCTAAAATGAGCTTCTTGGAAATCAAATGATTGATTTCATGATTGATGGCTTGCAGGTCTGTAAATATATCTGATATATCCTTGCCGCTTTATGACTTCGTAAATTCTACTTTGTGGTAGTTGCTCTCTCACAGTCTGATAAACTGCAAGGCCAAAAACCTGAACAGTTTGATGCTTTGCGTGTCAGCTTAATCTCCACTGAAATAAACTGAATTGAATAAAACTGCATATCTTCAGGGATTTCTTTTATACAAAAACATGTTCCATATCAATTGCCCTCCTTCTGCATTAATTTTTAAGATCAAACCCATTTAAATATCCCTCCCTTACTGATGCTGTGCTCCTGGCAAACAGCTTTCTTTGCATAAAATCTTATAACCATTTTTTTTAAATCTGGCGCAAGTCTTTAATCCATCCCTCTCTTTGGCTCTTTAAGCCTTTTATTAGTCAATACAGTACACTGGATGATTTTCCTACTCTGAAAACTGCCAGCTTCTATTGATTGATCTGTCAATAACAGGCATTCTGAATTCCTTAAATTCTCAACTCCCCCAAACTGCCTCCTTCTCTTAACAACTGTACTGAGTGGAATTCCAGCTGGAGAATGTGCTGCAGGAAGCAACGCCTCCTTCTTTATCTTTTTTAACTTCTTGCTTACTACTTTGACTTAACCTTTTTATCTTAATCCCTCCATAGCTTGTGTCTTTCAAACCTAATCTTTCCTTTTTTTTTCCAGTCATACTTTCAGTCTAAACTTCTGCTCCTCTCTTTAATGATATGTGTGCTATTACTTTGGGGCTTACAGTTTCACAGCTTTTTAACCTTTTCCAGATGTCTGAACAGGCAGAGGAGGACACAGACAATTGGAAAGGAGGACAAATGGGAGGAAAAGGAAAACACTCTTTCTTGGCATCCATGACAACTATTACAGTGAAAAATGGCCAAAAAAACCCCAATACCAAACAAAAATGTTAGGCTACATGTATGAAATTATTTTTTCCAGCATCAGAAAGACTGGTTTATCCATTTCAGGGATGCGCCAGAGCTGAGAGATAAAGGCCTTCATCAGGTAACTGATTAAGCTTTGGCAATTTGGGCAGTAGATACTGTATTAATTAATTGTAGTAATCATCTAATTAAAGTCATAGACCAGAACTTGCTAACTTGGAAAAGCTGCTGGGGAAGAGATACCTTGTTAAATTCTCAAAAAGTTGGGCAGTATTTGATTAAGGTGACCAGATTTTCAGATTGGTAAATAGGGACACCTTTGACCGGGGGGGGGGGGGAGGCTTGATTAAAAATTTTATACAGAGCAACAAAATTTTTCATACAACGCAAAAATAATATTGTAATATTTTTTTTTCAACATAACTACAATTTACAAATATAAATTGTAAGTGTTGCCAAACATCAAAATTTCAATCACATGACCATGAGGATGTTGCAACGGTCGCTAAGTGTGAAAATGGTCGCTAAGTGTGAAAAATGGTCATCAGTCACTTTTTTCAATGCCATTGTAACTTTGGTCACTATACCACCTTTCTTGCCACAGTTCTTAAGTGAATAACTGCAGCTGGTATTTTGTATCTTGGATAGAATCTTTTTTTTTAAATAGTCTAAGACAATTTAAAAAAAGAATCCACACAGAATAAATTGAAGTAAAACATTTCAAACTATTCCACACAGAATAAATTGAAGTAAAACTATTTTTAAAAATTCTATGCACAATATATTTCAAAGTATTGTGCATAGAATTTTTAAAAAATGGTTTCACTTCAATTTATTTTGGATAGAATCTTTTTTTAAATAGTCTAAGACAATTTAAAAAAGGAATCCACACAGAATAAAACTATTTTAAAAAATCCTATGCACAATAAATAAAATATTATTTTAAAATACATTAAAAAAATAAAAGAAAAAAACCCAGTTCACTTACCAGCAGGCAGCCACTCCAAGTCAATCCAGAATGATGTAGATGTTAATACAAAGAACGGAGCAAATTAAAATGGTGAAATTAGTCCCACCATTTTTCCCACACGAGCTGACCTCCAACCTCCATGCCCCTCCCCTCCGGGAAATCCAGGAAGGAACACTCGCTACTTCTCTAGCCAAACTATTTCCTGGAGCTCTATGGTACTGGGTCATCTTTTACTTACTTAAAAGTAAGTAAAATGGGAGGGTCGTTTTCTTGCTTTAACGTTTTATCTTCAATGAAACTACTGAGACATAGAGAGAGGTTAGACAGAGTGTCTTTTGTCTTGCCCCGGTTAGGATTTCTTAAGCAAATCCACTGGGCTTTCAACATGAAGCCAGAAAATCAGGGCTTTTTAAAAACGCTCCGGGACACGGGACAAATTGTTATAAATTGTGACTGTCCCACCAAAATCGGGATGTCTGGTCACCTTATATTTGATTTTAAAGCTATGCCTGCTAAGCAGAGATTGTGCGGTTTTCTTTTGCCAGAAAATTGGTAACTCCATCTTTCCAAGACTCATCTGGATCCACACACACCCTCGCTTATTTTTTGGAACTGATTCCCTTCTAGAATGTCTAGCTTAGCAGGTCAGAGGATCCTACTGTTTGCATCCGGCAATTTTAGATATTTAACTTAATACCTTTAATCTTTTTTGGCTTATACCAACTACAGGGCAACTGCTGGGTTACAGAAAAAGAATGTTCAATTTATCTTCAACTTGAGAATCATGCAAGTGGGAAATGTGGCTACTATATTGTTCACCAGTTCATCTAAACATTATTATTACATTTGATTACTTCTTCTTTTCTCCTTTGGATGGTGAAAAAACTTCTTGGAAAAAGGTCTGTAATCTCTACCCATAGAGATACTGGCCCACTCCATTGTTGATGTAGATCAAAGCTGACTGATTGCATATGTAGCTTAAGGACTACATAACCAAACTTTAAAAAAGTCTTCCCCAGGCCAGAGTTCTCTGAGTTAATTCTTATCTTGGAATTTGAAACTGTGATCTGAGTTTATTTGGAAGCATACATTGTAGAAGGATATGTTAATATGAAGGTAATATATAGTATAGTATTTAATATGCTTTGGTATTCAACAAATTTTAATTTTTGCAATAAACTGTGATTTAGCAAAATATGGCTTAGATTATGCGTAAATCAGTCAATTAATAGCTAGTTATGCAGTGAAGACAGTAGTGACTTGAGGAAAGTTATTTTGGGATAAAAGCTATTTGCCAAATTGTGGAAGAAGAATTTGATGCCTTACCATATTTTCCATCACACTATTCATAATAGTGTTCATAATCTAGTTCCATTTTAGTGGACTGCAGTAGATATACTACTCATATATATCAGGGATCCCCAACTCCCAGTCCGCAGCACAGTGGGCTGGGGCCATTGGGAATCGGACTGCGCAAGTAGTGCAGGAGCACACACAACTACATTTTCACAAGTGAGGTATATGCATGTGAAACCATCCCCTCTTCCCCCTGCCACTGCTGCCAGTCTGTAAAAGCAGAATCGTTTGGGACTGCTGTTATAAAGTCTCCTAGATGGGAGGCCACCCTTCAGGCCCCTTTTAGTCTACACCTTAA
Source organism: Thamnophis elegans (assembly GCF_009769535.1). Lineage (NCBI taxonomy): Eukaryota > Metazoa > Chordata > Lepidosauria > Squamata > Natricidae > Thamnophis > Thamnophis elegans. The sequence continues at coordinate 51,395,072 of NC_045558.1, read as the reverse complement.
TTTCAAGGTTCATAAACTTAAGTAAACAAACTGCTTGTTTATCAATATATGACAAAACAAATCAGTAATTAGTGTCATATAAGTACCTCTTGAGTACAATAATTTCCTTGAGTTCTCATATTAGTCACAGTTTGGCCTTCTCAATTTTATTTGTTTGAAAGAATAATAAATCCAATTCTCTTATTAAACTTCCCATACTACTACTTCATTGCTTTAAAAACATCAACAACCCAGACATGCCCCCGTCCTCCCTATTTTTCTGCCTATAACTTGAAATCAGCTTCCCATCAATATTTGCTCTTGCAGTTGTTTATGAAACCAGCCTCTGTTTGGGAGAGAACTTGACAAGACAAACCAGACAGACCATCCCAATGGAGAAAAGCATCATTTGGATCAAATAATGCATTTTTTTAAAAAGGCAATAAACTGTTGGCACTGGAGGAAAGAAAAATAATCTCATTCTTTAAAGACTGGGTAGAAATGAAATTTTTCAAATTACTTATTGCCAAAGATCTGCCTAGCTATAACAAACTGAATGAATTACTCTCATTAGTAGACATTTCTTGGTTTCATTACGTCATTTAAAAATAATAATAACAGTACAGTTCTGCTTGCAAAGATAAGCATGGTGCTCATAAGGGCAGGGCTCAACATATGATTACAAACAGCCAGGCTAAATGAATGTGCATATTTCGATGGTTGGTCCTCTTCAAGTTGCTCACAGCACCTCTTTTGACCTTCTGCCCTGGAAAGCAAGGCCTCCTTTCTACACTGCTATGGCTATCTGATATTTTATTATACTGCCAAAATAGATTGATTAACAGTAGTAAATCAGGGGTCCCCAGCCCCCAGCCCCCAGTCCATGGACCAGCACCAGACCAGGGCATGCCAGAAACTAGGCCATGCAAACAAGCAAAGCCCCATCCGTGGGATGCAGGTAGCATAAGGTGACCAGACGTCCCGCTTTTGGCGGGACACACCCGCTTTCCAATGCATTTTCCCGCGTCCCGCCCGCCTTTTTAAAAGGCACGCTTTTTTTGGCGCTCGCAGCTCCCGCCCATCAGCTGCTAGCTTGCTGGGCTGGCTCATCGTTCTGTTCTCTATCCTACCAGATGAGCCAGCCCAGCAAGCTAGCAGCTGATGGGCGGGAGCGGCGAGCGCCAAAAAAGCGTGCTTTTAGCCTTTTACCTCCTACAAATTTAAGCCAGCCCAGCCTGCCGCTCACTGATTGGATTGGCCTGGACTCCAGCCAATCAGTGAGCTGGCTGGGATGGGAAATTTTCAGCACGCCTGCGCGAGTCTCCATTTCCTTTCGCCAAAAGACGAAAGAGGTTGCAGCTGCGCTGACTGGTGAGTAATCTAATTCTAATCGAATTTTCCGCTCGCCGCGGCAGGAGGAGAGGTTGGGGCGCTGCCAGCCGCCCGCAGACAATTTCCTCTCGCTTCCGGGGGTCCCGCCGCCCGGCAGAAGCCCCTGCCTGAACCGCATGGAAGTTATCTGCGGGCGGCGTCCGTTCGTGATTGGAATCGATCGCCGGGGCTTCTGCCGGGCGGCGGGATCGCAGCCTCTCACTTCCGGGGCTCCCGCCGCCCGGCAGAAGCCCCTGCCTGAACCGCATGGAAGTTATCTGCGGGCGGCGTCCGTTCGTGATTGGGATCGATCGCCGGGGCTTCTGCCGGGCGGCGGGATCGCAGCCTCTCACTTCCGGGGGTCCCGCCGCCCGGCAGAAGCCCCTGCCTGAACCGCATGGAAGTTATCTGCGGGCGGCGTCCGTTCGTGATTGGGATCGATCGCCGGGGCTTCTGCCGGGCGGCGGGATCGCAGCCTCTCACTTCCGGGGGTCCAGCCGCCCGGCAGAAGCCCCTGCCTGAACCGCATGGAAGTTATCTGCGGGCGGCGTCCGTTCGTGATTGGGATCGATCGCCGGGGCTTCTGCCGGGTGGCGGGATCGCAGCCTCTCACTTCCGGGGGTCCAGCCGCCCAGCAGAAGCCCCTGCCTGAACCGCATGGAAGTTATCTGCGGGCGGCGTCCGTTCGTGATTGGGATCGATCGCCGGGGCTTCTGCCGGGCGGCGGGATCGCAGCCTCTCACTTCCGGGGGTCCAGCCGCCCAGCAGAAGCCCCTGCCTGAACCGCATGGAAGTTATCTGCGGGCGGCGTCCGTTCGTGATTGGGATCGATCGCCGGGGCTTCTGCCAGGCGGCGGGATCGCAGCCTCTCACTTCCGGGGGTCCAGCCGCCCGGCAGAAGCCCCTGCCTGAACCGCATGGAAGTTATCTGCGGGCGGCGTCCGTTCGTGATTGGGATCGATCGCCGGGGCTTCTGCCGGGCGGCGGGATCACAGCCTCTCACTTCCGGGGGTCCAGCCGCCCGGCAGAAGCCCCTGCCTGAACCGCATGGAAGTTATCTGCGGGCGGCGTCCGTTCGTGATTGGGATCGATCGCCGGGGCTTCTGCCGGGCGGCGGGATCGCAGCCTCTCACTTCCGGGGGTCCCGCCGCCCGGCAGAAGCCCCTGCCTGAACCGCATGGAAGTTATCTGCGGGCGGCGTCCGTTCGTGATTGGGATCGATCGCCGGGGCTTCTGCCGGGCGGCGGGATCGCAGCCTCTCACTTCCGGGGGTCCAGCCGCCCGGCAGAAGCCCCTGCCTGAACCGCATGGAAGTTATCTGCGGGCGGCGTCCGTTCGTGATTGGGATCGATCGCCGGGGCTTCTGCCGGGCGGCGGGATCGCAGCCTCTCACTTCCGGGGGTCCAGCCGCCCGGCAGAAGCCCCTGCCTGAACGTGGAAGTTATCTGCGTGGAAGTTATCTGCGGGCGGCGTCCGTTCGTGATTGGGATCGCTCGCCGCCTCCGAGAGGGTATACAGAACACTATTTACCTAAATGTGCATATATACAGTTTAGTATTTTAGCATTTATTTTTGAAAAAAATCAAACTCCTAAATCATGGTGTATAGCTTATTGCTCCTATCTTGGACATATTTTTTCTGATCAAACATTTGTGTTTACTGGGGTGGTGCATAAAGCTGAAAAGAGTTATTGTTTGTAATTTTTCTACATTATTTTGCTGTGAAAGAAGAGTTTTCTTCTTGGGGATAGATATTGATGGAGATTTCTTGTGCCATTAGGAATTGTTGCAAAGAAAAGATAAAGAATCTTATGGTGTGATATTGGTGAATTTTTTTAAAAAAATAGTCTGTGTTGTCTTTCTGTCCCAAATAGTTAAATATAATTTCATTATGAACATCTGCAGGGCTTATGGGATTCCCATAATATGGGAGAGTCATGCCTTTCTAGATCATATTTGCCCATTTGTGGTTTTCTGTCTCATCTGTGAAATTCACAACCTTTTATTTGTTATGTTCTGAATTTTTCTCTTTTTAGAAAGTGATAAGAAATCTACCTGCAATTTAATCTTGACCAGGCATCCTGACTTTTAAGAAGTCACTGACATGCCAGTTTTAAAATTGTTTTTTTTCTTGATAGTTAAGGTCAAAAATTTAAACTTGCTGTCACAACTTTGAGCAGGGTGTGAGATTGTTGATGTCCATTTTACTGTCTTTCAATAACTTCTGTATAATGTTCCAATCAAGCCTCAAATTAAGATGTTACCAACTAGAAAGCCCTACCTTTGTCATGAATGGGATTACTAGCAGGGCCTCCCCAGAAGATATTTAAAGCTCTGGTAAGATAGCTTTGAGGGGGGTGGTCTTTAAATATTTGGACTTTAAGCTGATTTTGGAAAATCTGTAAATTTGAAAGCACAAAAAATGCTATTGGCTTGTTTCCAGATGAGTCATTTACTGTAAGGAGTATAGGCTCAATGTATTTTAAAATAATATTTTATTTATTGTGCATATGATTTTTTAAAATAGTGGTATTCTGTGTTGATTCTTTTTTTAAATTGTCTTAGACTATTTAAAAAAAGATTCTATCCAAAATAAATTGAAACAAGCCATTTTAAAAATTTCTATGCACAATACTTTGAAATGGACTCAGGAGTCATGATTGACACTGAGTGAATTTGCACTTTTAATAATCAGGAAGATACAATGGCATTGAAAAAAGTGACTGATGACCATTTTTCACACTTAGCGACCATTTTCACACTTAGCGACCGTTGTGGCATCCTCATGGTTACGCGATCAAAATGTTGATGTTTGGCAACAGATTCGTATTTCTGATGATAGTTTGAAATGGTGACAGTATAAATTATTGCTGGTGTAATACTTAACAATGGTTTTTAAGGATTTCTTTTATTTATAGAATACCTTTTTTATTATTTTGGGGGGATTTTTACTTTTAAATTGTTTATAAAATGTATTTACTACAAGAAATGTTCCTTTTTGCAAATGTGATCTTTGCAAATCTTTGTGATGCAATATGTTCAGACCAGGTTTATGTGTCTCAAAGTGGCTGCTATTCTATGGGCAGGCCAGGTTGGTGCAAGGCAGCTTTGCCAGATTTGGTGTGTTTCACCCTCATTGAATTTTATATTGTATAAAGAATGGAAGGAGGAAGGAAGAGAAAAAAGGAGGAAGGGAGTGAGTGAGGAAAGAAGAGGATGGAAGGAGGGAGGAAGGAAGGAAGAGAGGGAAAGAGCAGAAGACAGATAAGGTGAAGGTAGATCAGCAAGAGGAATGAAGGAAGAAGTGAGGAGTCTCGAGGAGGGGGAAAACATTTAGTGACCAAAGTTACAATGGCATTGAAAAAAGTGACTGATGACCATTTTTCACACTTAGCAACCGTTGCGACCATTTTTCACACTTAGCGACCGTTGCGACCATTTTTCACACTTAGCGACCGTTGCAGCATCCTCATGGTCACGTGATCAAAATTTTGTTTGGCAACAGATTCGTATTTATGCTGGTTTCAGTGTCCTGGGGTGACCTTTTGACAAAAAAAATTTTTTTAATCAAGCCCCCCCCCCCCCCCCCCCCCGGTCAAGGGTGTCCCTCTTTTCCAATCTGAAAATCTGGTCACCTTAAGGTAGCATGTGAAATCACACCCACTCTGGTATGTGGTAAACTCTCTCATTGATAAAACCAAAATTCATTTAATTTACAAAGATAAAACCATTAAATGAAATAACAACTAATAAAACAATAATAACATAAATAGTGTAAATCCAACTGCAATCTACATAGCACCAATAATTATACCTAAGAAACCCTTTGAAAATGTTCCATTTTCATGGACTTCAGAAATGATGCCAAGGGAATACCAAGTTGGTATTGTGAAAAGTCTGTTTCACAAGCAATGGCCACCAAATAAAAGCATTGCTAACTGCTCCCTTCTCTCACTTCATGCTCATGAGAATATCCCACTTGGGATTGATGAAAGAAATGTCCTTCTGGGTTTGGCTCCAAGTGGGGAAAAAGACACTGGAGACATGGAGGCTGCTTGGAAAGATGGTTTATTGTGGACAGGGCCACATGGCTTGAATCCTGAACAGAAAAGATGATCACATGCTTCAATGTTGGTGGAGAAGAAGAAAGGGGCTGAGAGAGGGGCTTGCTAGGCTATTTATAACCGGTTCAGTCCCACCTCTCTGTTTCCTGTTCATGTGTAAGAAATGTATTCTGATTGGTTGTCAGACTCCCATAGGGCCATGCAGGGGCAACTCTCTAGGCTGCATTTTGAATCCAGGTATGGATGAGTTCTCAGAAGCCATGTGGTCAGTTGAATAAAGGGCCAATATTATCATGCTTTAATCCCATCCCCCCATAGTTGAAGTGGAGAAGTCTTTATTATGTAAAGGGATTAGCTTGGCCTTCTTAATGGCCCATTGACAAAGTGGGGATGGGCAGGAAGCTACAGGCAGCTATTCTGTCTTTTAAAACATGTTTCTTCCTTTTCACATCCAGAGAAATAATATTTTCAATATTTCCTAGGATATTTCATTTTTCTGGGAGAGAGCTGGGTGATAACTTCCTACAGGATGAACATGCAGAATGGGCTGGGTCCATATGGAAGATGTACTTTGATAATAACTATAAATTATGGATGATGGATAAATACTAGAGAAGGTTATACTGTTGTGCTCACAACACAAGTTTGTAACTTGATGCATCATGCAAACTTACGAACTTAGAATAAGATGATAAACCATTGTTTGTGGAGGTAATGACATAGTTTCATTTAGCTATTCTTTAGTCTTATATTGGTTGTTCTACTCTCACAAATAATATGAGACTCATTAATGGCTGATATTGTGTCTGGTGAATAATGGTTTGATAGGCTGTGTAGCATCTTCATTTATACTTTTGATAGGCATCACACTTGGAAATGCTGCAAAAGCATAGGAACATATCTATAGTAATATGGGCCAGGCCCAGAATGCTTAGTCTACTAGAGTAAGCACAAGAAGTCAGCAATTCACTCTATGGTTATGCCTCACAGATGTTTAGCATCTGTGTATTTAAAGAGATTATAATTAAGGAGGCTGTTAAAACCTTAATGGTTCTCCTTTTTTGGTGGCTTGTTTGAGAGTGAACTAGATTCATAATGCTGGCCCAGAAGTAAAAGCTGTCTCAGTAATATTTCACACATGTACATGTACACACACACACAAAACACATATGTTGGGGTCAAAAGATTTTGCTATCTAAACTATGTCAATGATTTCTACAGAAATGCATGAACTATTCCACCCATATAGGGAGACAGGAGGGTGGGATAGAGGCAGAGGTGATGGTGGTGGTTGAAGGAAAAGATTGAATGGCAATAATCCAAATAGGATTTCTCTAGAAGGCACTCCTTGTTATCTTGATCTAACCTATTGATAGAAATAGAGAGATTCTGCTGGTGAGGGCCAAAGATAGAATTTGCAGTTATCATGAGCAAACAATACAAATCCATGAATCTATTAAAATAATATTTTGTCTTAATATCACCACTTTACATATTCTTATCCAGAGGTCTCCTGCCATCTAATGGAGATTGGTTTGGGTAAGTTTATGTGACACAATAAACTTATATTAATTTGTACTAATGTCAGCAATGGAATCCTGGAATTCAGTTCAGATTATGTATCAAACTTCATGTAGCTAAAATAATATACAAAAGAGAAGTGTCTAAGATTGAGATCACAATGTTGGAATTATCATCATCATCTGGATGAGGAAAGTACATCAAAGAGACAGTATTTCCTGACTGACAGTTAGGTTGAACAATGGGTTAGAGCAGGAGTGTCAAACTCGATTTCATTGAGGGCTGCATTAGGGTTGTGTTTGACCTTGGGGCTGGGGTGAGCGGGGCCAGGGTGGGCACGGCCATCTCAATTTCAATCCTGTTGAGGGCGCCTGTGGTGGCCTGAGCGCTCTGCCAGTGAAAACAGGCTCCCAAGCTCCATTTTCAGCTGCCACTGTCTCCTGCAACCCTTTGCCAGTGGAAACAGAGCTCAGGAGCCCATTTTCGCTGGCAGAAGCACCCTGGGGCGGTCCTTTGCTATTTTCAGGTGGCCCTATGGGCGAGATCTAAGTACCCCATAGCCCAATCTGTCCCCAGGGCCTTGAGTTTGACATCCCTGGGTTAGAGTGTATTGAAAGAGGGAACAAGGAAATATCAGAGATCTGCACTACAATAGCTGTAGATCATCTTCATGTTTGTTCATGATCCCTTGCTGAAAAGCATCAATGACATAATTTCAAGGCCTGCTTGTGGCTTTCTAAACAGTATCTGGTTGGTCTCTGTGAAAAAGAATGCCAGGTAAGAGAGATCTTTAGCCTGATACTTTTCTGGATCGGGAGGCCCTTCAGACAGTCACTCACGCCCTTGTGACCTCAAGACTGGATTACTGTAACACGCTCTACATGGGGCTGCCCTTGAAGAGTGTTCGAAGACTTCAGCTAGTCCAGAACGCAGCCGCGCGAGCGATCATGGGTGCACCCAGGTACACCCACGTTACACCTATCCTCCGTGAGCTGCACTGGCTACCCATTAGTGTCCGGACTCGCTTCAAGGTGCTAGTCGTTACTTATAAAGCCCTATATTGCATCGGACCTGGGTACCTGAGAGACCGTCTCCTGCCAATTACCTCCCATAGACCGATCAGATCGCACAGACTAGGCCTCCTCCGGATCCCATCTGCCAGCCAATGTGGGCTGGCGACCCCCCGGGGAGAGCCTTCTCTGTTGCAGCTCCAGCCCTCTGGAACGAGCTCCCCATGGAGATCCGGATCCTTACTACTCTCCTGGCCTTCCACAAAGCCACTAAGATCTGGCTGCTCCGGCAGGCTGGGGAGCTGTTGAAATAGCCAGCCCCACAGGAACTATGAACGTTGTGTATTTTAAATTGTTGTTTGTCTATTTGTCTATTTATCCCCTTCCTTTGTTTATTGTAAGCCGCCTGGAGTCCTTCGGGAGTGGGCGGCATACAAGACCAATAAAATACAAATAATACAAATCTTATTCTTACAATGGAATTGGCTCATCAAGTGGCTATAAACAGATGATGCTATCTCATTTTATATGATTTGCTCCTTCCCTTAATATAGCCATTCTTGTACATAGATTCAAAATCCACGGGGATATGTTTGTTTAGGTTTTTTTGTGTAGTGGGGCTTGTAACAGAAAATAATAATAGTGGTCCTTGTTTGAAATCAGAAACAATTTTTCCCTCCAACATTGAGAAAATATCTTTTTTCTCCTTCAAATTCTTGTCTTGATTTATATTCATTTCTGCACAAGGCATAATTTCTCAGAGGAAAATGCTGTACTACAAGTTCACCTTTAACATGTTAAATTTCTACCCTCATTCTGGGCTCAATGCCACACTGAACATTTTTATATTAAAAAAACTGCAAGTCCATTTATTTTACTGAGCATGTAGGGCATTCATTTAATCTACACATCTTGAAGCTGCCTATGGCCTCACAAGATTAGAGAGCTCTCATATATTACATGATTATGACATTTTGAAGCATTAAATAGATGTCTTAAAGATACCAATGTATGAATAATACATTGGATGTCATTCTTTAAATAGTAAACCAAACAGATCAAAGATGACCATTAGAGGGCATTTCATGCTAATTGGAGTCCCTCATTCATTCATCTCCCTCCATCTCCCAGCAAAGAGTAAATGCCTCCTCTTTAAGAATTCATGAAAACTTTGGAATAAATTATCCCAGATTTGATAGTTGGTATATTACAGTGTCCTTCTTTGCCACAAACTTTTTACTACAGCTTTCTAATATTGTTTTTGATTGATCAGAAAAGAAAAGTTGGTGAAAGTGAGCTGTAGAATAGGTCAACAGGGCTCTTGGATTGCAGGGTCACAAGGGCAACTGGGCCTGGGTAGCTGCAGCTCCTGGAGCAATAATGGGGCATGGCAAGGAACTCGAAAGCTGTTTGGTTTGGGGGCTGCTTACTGCATGCAAGACAGGATGCCGGGTAGCCAAAAAGGCAGGAATGGTGGATGGGGGGTGGGTGGAACTGGAGCTAGTCCATGAAGTTACTGAAGCTTATGGCTGGAGGGACCAAGCTGGAAATAGCTTGGATTGATGCAGGTTCTGAACCGTATCAGTAAAATTTGCTTAACAACAGCAAAGGGATTGCTAGGATTCCAGTTGCTAAATGATGTCATTTGCATTTCACCTGCATCACTTAGCAACTGAAATTCCAATCAAATTGTGGTCCTAAGTCTAGGACAACTTGTACTGCCAAAAACATTGCCCACGGAACAACTTGAGATTGTTGTTCACATGGAAAAATCTCCTGGGCTTGAGACACTGTTCTCCTTGTATAGAAATTCTCACTGAATGCTAGATGGTGGCAGCATTTTACTATCAGGAATTATTTCCAACTACTATAATCAATGTTGTAGGCTCTGTACATGTATGGGAGTGAGGAGTGGAGAGACTATTCACTTGATCCCAGAGCATCAATGACAAAATGTACATCATAATAATCATACGCTATGACATTTTTCTGCAAATACAGAAGAGCTGGAGATTGCATTGAAACATCACAATGCAAGTTTTATCATTTTGGTATCACTGTGGCTAGTGGCAGATGCTTTTGACCAAAAAGCTGGGTTTCAAGGTGAGATTTGAAGGGGTATAGATTCTTGTTTTCAATGTCAGCATTGTGAAATTGACTAAAAACTCTCCAGAAGGATTAAAATAAGATTTGTTGATAAGACTGCATATGAAACTTACAAGACACCCCCAAGCCCAGGATGTAGGAATAGGATTAAGCAAGAATCCCTGTAAATGAGAAAGTATCAAAGCTTCATCACAGACAACCAAGTCAACATTCTGTAATTTCAGCTGCAACTGAACCACAAATAATTGGTTTGCCTAAAGAGGATTGATATCACAGAAACACAGTGGTAGATTTGCATCAAATCTAAAGTTGCTTTGTGCCAGAGTGTGGTAGGACTTGAGATCCTACTTCTTATTTGCTTACATATTATTGTCATATGTTTTTTGTTGGAACTGTGGAAAGCATCCCACCCCTGGAAGAATGGAATATTAAAAAGGCAGAATATTATATTTCTCCACAGGGAGAAATATAACAAGCTTATTGAAAGAGAAAGACAAGAATCTAGATAGCTCTATTCATGAGCAAAGCAAATACTGCAGCAGAAATCCATTCAAAACAGGATATTTTGAAACTCTCTGCAGCAAATCTGAACAAAGGCAGATTGGTAGGATCACCCAAGATCCAAGACAGAATGAAAGCCATTAAGACACAATTGCCCAACATCCTTTCAGTACACAAGCCCCTTTAGACCCCTGCAGTCTAAACTTCAAAGTCATAGAAACCTGGGAGCTCAGATAAACAATAAGTCAGAGGTTGACCAGATTAGCTCAGACAAGCACTTAGGATTTGCATTTCCTCTTTTGCTTTTAGAACCATTTATGACCCCTACATAACTAAGGTGACCAGATTTTCAGATTGGTAAAGAGGGACACCATGGACCGGGGGGGGGGGGCTTGATTAAAAATTTTATATTTTGTCAAAAGGTCACACAAGGCGATTATATGACCCCAGGACACTGAAAGCATCATAAATATGAATCTGTTGCCAAACATCAAAATTTTGATCACGTGACCATGAGGATGCTTCAACGGTCGCTAAGTGTGAAAAATGGTCACTAAGTGTGAAAAATGGTCATCGTTGTAACTTTGGTCACTAAATGAACTGTTTGAAAGCTAAAGCTACCTTGCATTATGCTAGCTTACATTTTCAAGAGAGAGAAGCTAAACTCCTTATTAGAATTGAAATAGAAATGAGTAGAGTAGAGTAGAGTAGAGTACAATAGTTTATTACCCAAGTGTGATTGGACACACAAGGAATTTGTCTTCGGTGTACATAAATAAAATAAAATACAATACATTCATCAAGAATCGTAAGCTACAACACAGTGATAGTCTCTCTCTCTCTCTCTCTCTCTCTCTCTCTCTCTCACACACACACACACACACACACACACACAAATACACACACACTCCTCCTCTGGATTCAATGGGGTTTAGGAAATCCCCCCACCTCACAGACTCCCTCTTTCTTTCTCTCTTCCCTCCTCTGGATTCAATGGGGTTTAGGAAATCCCCACTCCTGTGCACACACTCCCTCTTTCTTTCTCTCTTCCCTCCTCTGGATTCAATGGGATTTTTAGAAAATCCCCACTCCTGTGCACACACTCCCCCTTTCTTTCTCTTTCCCCTCCTCTGGATTCAATGGGATTTTTAGAAAATCCCCACTCCTGTGCACACACTCCCTCTTAATGCACATTAAATGCGCATGTGCGAAGAATTGGAATGTCGGCCAGGGCTCCTTCGTCATAGACGATCTGATGAAAAAAGCGCTGTGAGCCCTTGGAACCAGCTTCTTACCGCCTTTGCCGGGGTCCTCCGGGATAACAGAGATTCGGGGGACGTGTGCGGGCCAGAAGTTGAGGGAGGCCGATGCCTTTTGTCGATCTGGGGCCTCGGATTCTCCGACGTGGCTGGGCGTTCTCGGCGGCGGGAGCAGCGGCTCTATAGTGGCGGTGGAAGCGGAGGCGATTGAGGGCGTTTTGCGGCGGCTTCAGCAGCGGTGGGGTTTTTCAACCCCTTCTTTACAAGTACTGAAGCTTGGTGAGCAGCTCGGTGAGCCTGGGGAGCTTATAGTGACTGTGTCTGTGTTAACTGGCTATTGCTATCTTTTGGAACCGGGAAATTCGAACGGGGGTTCTACTCGGACTAGGCGAAGCGGGCGGCTGACTGTGTGTGCCGTGGCTGGAGCCTTTTCCGGATGCCCCCCCCTCCATATGTAGCTCAGCTTTCTCAGCGATGCTACTGCCCTCAACAGCGCTGCTCCTTTCACCAATGCTGTCTCCTCTACCAACGCTGCCACTGGTATCACCTTTGCTCTTCTCAGCACATAGCCCCCTGCACCAGCACTGTTTCCTTCACCAACGCTGCCTTTCTCTCCAACGCTGCCTTTTCTACCAATGCTACCTTTTCTACCAACATTGGTTTCCTGCCACTCTGGACTTTGACTGCCTGACTTCCCTCACCCATATATTTAGGGCCTGTGATCCTGTTTTTCTTAGCCCTGACTGTTACCATCATTATTATCTCCTACGGCCCGTGGACTGCCAATATTGCCATCGTCATTGCTCTCCACTACGCCCCTTGGACTGCTATCTGTCCCTGGCATTCCAGGGACACCAGGGACATTATTCAATCTGCTCCCTACTTTCACAACCGTCATCTATTCCACCGGATTGGACTTTTTTGTACATTTACTTTTTTGTACGCCCGCCTACGAACTTCGCATGGTTGCGCAATTTTTAAATGGTATGATGAGTGTATGGGACTGCATGTGATTGAGTGAATGATCCCACTTTTATCATTCTATGATTGTTGTATTCTTATGTGTTTTTAACTATCACGTGGGGATTGCTTGAGTGAATAAATGAGTGTGCTTGATTCGGAGGGCCTGTCGGGGAATGCGGGAACTGTGGGGGTGGTTGAGGGGACCACGGCCACGGGAGCGGGTCGGAGCATTACGGTCGTAACAGGGAGGGGCAGATATGGCGGGGACTTTAGGGCTGGCCATTACCGGGGAAGGAGGGTTCGCTACGTTACAGAGATCCCTCCTTCCGGCCCTATGAGTCCCACTCCGAGGCCAGATGGCGCGAGTAATCAGGACCCTGGTCTCAGGCTGTTGTCGCTAAATGCCAGGTCTGTAGTTCACAAGGCTCCCCTCGTCCGGGACTTAATTTTAGACGAGAGGGCAGACCTGGCATGTATTACTGAAACCTGGCTGGGCCTGGAGGGAGGAGTTCCCCTTGTAGAGATGTGCCCAGAAGGATTTCAGGTGCTGCATCAGCCGAGAGCCCAGGGAAGGGGTGGGGGTGTGGCTATTGTTATCCGGGAGTCTCTAGTACCTCATAGGATCCCTACTCCGGAGCTTGTCGGGTGTGAGTCCCTGCTGGTAAAGTTGGACCTCAAGGGTCAAGTGGGTTTGCTGTTAACGTACCTGCCTCCCAACAGCGTTCCAGCAGCCCTCCCCTCGCTCCTCGAGTCGGTAGCCGAGCTAGCAATTGAGTTCCCCAGGCTTATGGTCTTGGGGGACTTCAATCTGCCTTCGCTCGGTGAACACTCTGATGGGGCGCAGGAGTTCATGGCTTCCATGACGGCCATGGGCTTGACCCAGGTAATCCGGGGTCCAACCCACTCAGCGGGTCACACGCTCAACCTCGTATTCCTCTCGGAGCAGTGGACTTGTGATCTTGGTTTGAGGGGTAATGAGATCATACCCCTGTCGTGGTCAGACCACTGCCTACTGAGGCTCGACTTTCGGAGACCAAACCCCCACTGTAGGGAGGAGGAACCGACCAAGTGGTTCCGCCCCAGGCGACTTATGGAACCTGTGAGGTTCCAGACGGAGCTTGGGGTTATTCCTGATACTCTCGCCCACAGTCCGGTGGAGACTCTGGTTGCTGCCTGGCACTCGGCAGCATCGGAGACCCTTGACTGGATTGCGCCACTACGGCCCCTCCGAGGCGGCGGATCCCAGAGGCCTCCTTGGTTCACCGAGGAGCTCTGGGAGAAGAAGCGCTGGAGGAGATGCCTAGAGCACCTATGGAGGTCCGATAAATCCGAATCGAACCGAGCACTCCTAACAACCAGCACCAAGGAGTACATCAGGGCACTTAGGGCAGCAAAAAGATCTCATATTGCCACCTTGGTTGCGTCCGCTGAGTCCCGCCCAGCCGCCCTGTTTAGGATAACCCACTCCCTCCTAAATAGGAGGGATACGGGGGAACCCTTGCAGGATAAGGCTGAGGATTTTGCCCAATTCTTAGCGGACAAAATTGCTCGGTTTCGGTCGGATTTGGACTCCATCCCTGCAGTTCCAGCCAAGGCACAAGAGGATGAATTGGTAGACCACCTCTGGGTTGAGTTTCAGGATGTTGCCCCTGGGGATGTGGACAAGGCCATGAGAGCTGTGAGTGCCTCCACCTGTGTACTGGACCCGTGCCCCTCATGGCTGGTTGCCAACAGCAGTGAGGTGACACGAGGCTGGATCCAGGCGGTTGTTACCGCCTCTCTTCGGGAGGGGCACTTCCCCGCCGCACTTAAAGCAGTGGTGGTGAGACCCCTCCTGAAGAAGCCATCTCTGGATCCAGCTGTCCTCAACAATTACCGTCCAGTCTCCAACCTCCCCTTTGTGGGGAAGGTTGTCGAGAAGGTGGTGGCCTTCCAGCTTCAACGGTCCTTGGAGGAAGCCAGTTATCTCGACCCCTTCCAGTCGGGCTTCAGACCCGGTTACAGCACAGAAACCGCTTTGGTCGCATTGACCGATGATCTCTGGAGAGCCAGAGACGGAGGCCATGCCTCCATCCTGGTTCTCCTTGACCTCTCGGCGGCTTTCAATACCATCGACCATGGTATCCTTCTGCGACGACTGCGGGAGGTGGGGGTGGGAGGCACTGTTTTGCAGTGGTTCTCCTCCTACCTCTCGGACAGGTCGCAGCCGGTGTTAGTGGGGGGGCAGAGATCGACCCCTAGGCCCCTAATATATGGGGTGCCGCAGGGTTCGGTCTTATCCCCCCTACTATTTAACATCTACATAAAACCGCTGGGTGAGATCATTCGGAGGCACGGGATAAGATACCATCAATACGCGGACGATACTCAGTTGTATCTGTCCGCCCCGTGCCAACTCAATGAAGCGGTGGACGTGATGAACCGGGGTCTTGAGGCCGTTAGGGACTGGATGAGGGCTAACAAACTTGTACTCAACCCGGAGAAGACCGAGTGGCTGTTGTGTTTTCCTCCCAATAATTCGATCAGTGTTCCATCGCTCAGGCTGGGGGGTCAAATTTTATACCCCTCAGAGAGGGTTCGCAACTTGGGAGTCCTCCTGGATCCACAGCTGACTTTCGACCACCATCTGACGGCTGTGACCAGGGGGGCATTTGCCCAGGTTCGCCTGGTACGCCAGTTGCGACCCTACCTGAACCGGGAGGCCCTCACAACAGTCACTCGGGCCCTTGTGACCTCTAGGCTGGAATACTGCAATGTGCTCTACATGGGGCTGCCCTTAAAGAGCATCCGGCGACTTCAGCTAGTCCAGAACATGGCCGCGCGAGTGATTGTGGGTGCACCTCGGTTCGCCCACATAACACCTATCCTCCGCGAGCTGCGCTGGCTACCTGTTGATCTCCGGGTGCGCTTCAAGGTGCTACTTGTCACTCATAAAGCCCTTCATGGTAGTGGATCTGCGTACTTGAGAGACCGCCTCCTGCCAATTACCTCCTTGCGACCAATTAGATCGCATAGATTAGGCCTCCTCCGAGTTCCATCTGCCAGTCAGTGTCGACTGGCAACCACACGGAGGAGAGCCTTTTCAGTAGTAGCTCCGACCCTTTGGAACGATCTCCCCGTGGAGATTCGTACCCTCACCACCGTCCAGACCTTCCGCACAGCCCTTAAGACCTGGCTAGCCCGTCAGGCCTGGGGATAAAGATAATCTGTCCTCACCCGAATGATGAATGAATGTTGTGTACTATTTTACTCTTATGTATTGTTTTGCGTTTATTGTCTTGTACCCTCCCTTCCCTATTTTATGTAAGCCGCCCTGAGTCCCCTCAGGGAAAAGGGCGGCCTATAAATATTAATAAAATCTCTAAAAATCTCTAAAAAAATCTCTCTTTCTTTCTCTCTTCCCTCCACTGGATTCAATGGGGTTTAGGAAATCTCCCACCCTCATACACTCCCTCTTTCTCTCTTCCCTCCCCTGGATTCAATGGGGTTTAGGAAATCCCCCCACCTCACACACTCCCTCTTTCTTTCTCTCTTCCCTCCTCTGGATTCAATGGGATTTTTAGAAAATCCCCACTCCTGTGCACACACTCCCTCTTTCTTTCTCTCTTCCCTCCCCTGGATTCAATGGGATTTTTAGAAAATCCCCACTCCTGTGCACACACTCCCTCTTTCTTTCTCTCTCCCCTCCTCTGGATTCAATGGGATTTTTAGAAAATCCCCACTCCTGTGCACACACTCCCTCTTTCTTTCTCTCTTCCCTCCTCTGGATTCAATGGGATTTTTAGAAAATCCCCACTCCTGTGCACACACTCCCTCTTTCTTTCTCTCTTCCCTCCACTGGATTCAATGGGGTTTAGGAAATCTCCCACCCTCATACACTCCCTCTTTCTTTCTCTCTTCCCTCCTCTGGATTCAATGGGGTTTAGGAAATCCCCCCACCTCACACACTCCCTCTTTCTTTCTCTCTTCCCTCCTCTGGATTCAATGGGATTTTTAGAAAATCCCCACTCCTGTGCACACACTCCCTCTTTCTTTCTCTCTTCCCTCCTCTGGATTCAATGGGGTTTAGGAAATCTCCCACCCTCATACACTCCCTCTTTCTTTCTCCCTTCTCTCTCCTCTTTGTCTCTTTCTGTCTCTCATCCTCTTTCTCTTTGTCTCTCTTCTCTTTCTCTCTCCTTCTTTTCCATTCTTCTGTCACTTTCTCTCTCCTTCTCCCTTCTCCCTTCTCTCTCCTCTTTGTCTCTTTCTCTCAGTCTCTCTTATCTTTCTCCTCCTTTTCCATTCTTCTATCACTTTTTCTCTCCTTCTCCCTTTTCTCTCCTCTTTGTCTCTTTCTCTCTCTCTCTTACCCTTTCTTTCTTTCTCTCTCCTTCTTTCCCACTCTTCTGTCACATTCTCTCTCCTTCTCTGTCTCTTTCTGTCTCTCTCCCCTAGCAGCATACAAGAAACCCCGCGATCTCCGGTCTCTCTTAACTTAGATACGGAAATGGCCAATAGGAACAGCTCGTGGTCACAGATCAAAAAAGGAGATCGCGACGGAGAAAGAACATCCATTAGCGCTGCCCTCCCTCCCTTCCCTACTTCTGCGCATCTCGAAACCACCGTGTAAACAGAATTTGCCCTGACGTTTTTCCCACGGACAATGAGCTCTCCCTCAGACCTTTTACGATACAGCCACGCGCTGCCAGACTCCAAATAAGTTCTAACTAGGTTACCCAGCCCAACGACCTAACAGCTGATGGGCAGGGGAACAAATGGGCGGCTCACTCGTTCCCCACTCATCCGCCCACTCACACGCTACAGTAGCCAGCCCAGTGAGCTAGCACACACACTTTGCATTGTTTGCATTTTTAAAACATAAAGACACATAGCTGTATATCTAGGATACAGTACTGTTTTCTCTCATCCCTGCACAAGTTTTCTATCCAGTTGCAGTATTCAGCTTGGATTTATCTCACTGCAGCCTATTTACTTATACCAGTATAGGCTTTTGCTTAATTGGGAAAACATTGTGCAGAACAGATATGCTCTATTGTAACTTGCACTTTCTTTAGCTTCTCACTTTTTTTTCCAGGACCCAAGAATCCTCATCAAATTGAATAGCTTTTGGGATTTCGTTTATTCAAAAGTTTTCTGCAAAAAGCTTAAAAGTATATAAAGAAATGAAGCTGAACAAAGTCATTCCATTTATTCCCTCTGGTTATGCCATGGAATGAAAGCTGAAAAAGTGATTCTCACCAGTGTGTATTTCTGGAAAAGTTTCCCCTTCCATTTTAAAATGTACATTCACTGAAGTTTAATTTAGAAATACAATGAAACATTCTTTTATACTTAGCAACTTCAAGTTTAAATTGAATCCTCCAAGTTTTGCAAAATTAAATTACAGTTATTATACTGGCGCAGTGGTTAAATGCAGCACTGCAGGCTACTGCTAGATCAGCAGTTCAGCGGTTCAAATCTCACCGGTTCAGGGTTGACTCAGCCTTCCATCCTTCCGAGGTGGGTAAAATGAGGACCCAGATTGTTGGGGGCAATATGCTGACTCTCTGTAAACCGCTTAGAGAGGGCTGAAAGCCCTATGAAGCGGTATATAAGTCTACGGCTATTGCTATACAGATAAATAACTTCAGGATGGTCAATCGGTTGTCGTTTCTGCCATATGAAGGGATGGCTAATCCTCCCTTTGAAGGACCTCCTGACGTGGTACCATTGCCCCCCCCCTGTGGGATCTATCCTTTTGGTGTCCCTGTTTGGGAGTAAATTGGCATTGGAAACAAGGAAAGATGCTCCCCTCTGCCCCATGAAAGGGTGACTTCCTATAGGAGGGAGGGGGACGGGCATCAGGCTTCTTGAACTGAGATGGTAGGACCTTCTTTTTCCCCTTGAATTCCACTAAGAATGACCCGGCCCCAGAAGAGAGCCCAAAGAAGGGGTAACCTCAATTGCATGACATGGGCTACCCCAAGGGGAATCAAGAGTCACCTCCCCCTCCTCCTGTTCTGAGAGGGATCCCTCATCTCCACTATCTGGGGACAGATCCTGGGACAACTGAAGGGTAGGGGCCAAGGACACCTCCTCAGGGGGCTGAGGATGGACCAGGGCTTGTACAGTTAATTCCAAGGCCCACTTGTTCACCTTCTTCTGTGCTCTGGCAAATTCACGGTCCAGGGCCCTCTGCCTCTGGGCTTCAGCCTTCTGGGCCATCTTGGAGGCCTTCCTGGAGTGCCCTGCAGCCCTAGATGGAGTGGCTGTCCATTTTCTGGTGGTTTACACCCCCAATAGCTCCGCAACAGACTCTTCTTAAGAAGGTGAGTGATAAATTGCCTCCCCCAATGACCCCACCAAATCTGCTATACTTATCTGCAGAATGTGAAGCAGCCCACCACTGGCTCTCCTGAGCTCAGGTGGTGGTGGCAAGTGGAAGCAGCTCCGCAGCAAGGTGAACCAGCTTATGCTAAACCTGTGTCTGCTGTGGTCGAGTCGCCCACTATGGATGCTGAGGGCTCACCTGGGCTGCACACATCAGCTGGGCGGAAAGGCACTGTGCGGTCAGGGATCACCTGGACCCTACTGCCACAGTAGGATCCGCTACAGCCTATAATGAGCCATTCTCTGTTCATGCCAAAACAAAATGGCGGTCGCACTTTGAGCATGATCAAAATGGTCATGCAGCTCCACCGTCAGTCAAAAAGGACGAACCACTAGGAGCAGAGAATGCTACGGTTGCCACCCAAATGGCGTTGGAGCTCTCCTGGACGATCCGATGCCGGTAACTTTCCCCCCTTTACGATGACTAAGGGGGGTGGGGAGAAGGCAGAGGTTTGCCTGGCTGATGGACCCAATTGGCTAATGCGGCGCCTAGACACCGCAGCTTCCTCTGCTGCTCCACCAAGAGACAAAGGAGCAAAAATTTATGGAAAAGCTTCAGTTATGAAAAAATATTTTTTAAGCTAGAATTAACACTGAGAGAAAAATAGCATGTCTTATCCCTAAGGAGACTGAGTCTTAAAGCTGGGAGAAGCTAGTAGAGGAGGCAGGATATTGAAATCTACAGACTCAGTCCCATTGGATGATGATGGAGTTAACCCATTCCTGGCTGCTGTCTCCACCAGCAATGGAGAATAACAGACTAATGGAGTTAGAAGGGACCTTGAAAGTCTTCTAATCCAACCTCCTACTCAAACAGGATATTCTATACTATTTCACATAAATGGTGTCCAATTTGTTCTTTAAAAATCTCCAGTTTTTAAATCCAATTTTTTCTTTAAAAATCTTGGAACACCCACAACTTCTGGAGACAAGCCTTCCACTGATTAATTGGTCAGGAAATTTTCCTTAGCTCTAGTTTTGTTCTCTCCGGTGGTGGGATTCAGCTGGTTTGCACCAATGCGGCAGAATTGATACCTATTTTTTTGTTCAGTTCGGTGAACCAGGTCTGAAATGGCTAGACTAGCATGCATTCCTCCAATCCCTTGCTTGTTGCAATCTGGCTTTGCAGATCTGGTTTCGGGATGGTTCACCCAAACTGGTAGTGAAAATGCTACCAGTTCGTCTGAACCGGTAGTAAAAAAAATGCTTTAAAAAAGTTTTTTAAAAGTTCCGACAATCACCTGTGCCGCATGATTGGAACTATTTTGATCCCCTCCTTATTTATTCCCATGCACTCAACCTTTTTTGCTAAGAAGGAATACCTCTTCCTCTAAGGTGCAGTGTAGTTGCAGTTTAGTTTACACGTTTTACATGCAATGCCTCTCTTCTTTGGCTTAATCTCTCCAGATTTCATTCCAAATCCCTCACTGCAATGTCTAAGTACAAGTACCAGAAACTGTCATTCATAATTTTTTAAAAATTTCATTTAGACTCAAAATAGTATAAACTAATTCAGGAGCAGGGGGAAAAAGTCCAGTTTTTTTAGATGCCAGTCTAGCGTGCATTCATGTGCCTCTAACCCTCTTGCCTGCTGCAAAGCCACATTGCAGAAAGCAGGGGATTGGAGGCACATGAATGCACACTAGTCTGCCCATTTTGGAATCGGTTCACCAACTCAATAAAAAATTATGTATCGATTCTGCTGAACCGGTTGTTAAATTATTTAAAACTCACTACTAGTTCTCTCTTTGATTAGTTTCCATCCATTACTTCTTGTCCTGTCTTCAGTACTTTAGGGAAAAGGTTGACTCTCCTCTTCTAAGCCCTTTAGATATTGGAACACTGCTATCCTGCCATTCCCTATTGTTTCTTTTCTTTAGACTAGACATATTCAGTTCCTGCAACCATTCTTCATATATTTTAGCCTCCAGCTCCCTAATCATCTTTATTGATCTTCTTTCACAGAACATAAATTATTATAAATTGAAGCTAAAAATTATCTTCAATCAATATTTCCACTTTTGTTTCTTGGAAATATGTATTTTTTTCTAGACATTTTCTCTTATTGTCTGAGTTCAGATATTTATTAGTTTAAATCTCTGAAGCATTTGCTGTAAGTTACTCATATTTAACTGACAAGCCTCATGATTGGAAGGGCTATCTAAATTTTGTTGTTGGTTCTAAAAAAGTTTTGTATTCAAGTACTGTATCAAGGTACTTGGAAATGCTTTGGAGTACTGCCTTGGAAAGCGCTAACTGTAAAACTAACCACAAGACCAGGTTTATCTAAGGTTTCCACTTTTTGAAATATAAGAGGAAATGAATTTTTCCTATCAACGTGCTTTTCCTATCAACATGTTTCTCCACAAGTTGTTTTGTGAGTGAAATGGCAGTCTCCAAATTTTATAATAAATAAAAAATCACATGCTTTGATTAAACAAACAGTGGATTAACATGAGTCAGAGTTCCATCAAATTCCTTCCTTCTTGCTGACAATTTTATTTGTCTTAATTTGGAAGAATGAACAAAAGTGTCTGCTGCCTTGAATTTAATCCTTTATCCAACAGGTAGGAATTGGTTGAAGCAGTGAAGGCGTTTGGAAACCCTGGAAACTCAAATCTCCAAGAACTGATGACATTACATTTTAGGATATTGAAGAAGCTGGTGAGGATGATTAGGGAAATGCCAACTTCTTGCAACCTTCAAGAATGATTGAAGAATGGGCAAGAGCACATATTATACCCATCTTTAAAAATGAATAAAGGCCTAAAAACCAGACCAGGAAACTAATTCTGCAAGTGAAACTTTCTTTTTTGACTATAATAACTAATAAGTCTGGTTATAAAACATCATCTCTTCGTCTACGTGTTATACTGCTCATCAGTGAATATGCCTGATACATTTCCGAATTGGTTATTTCTAAGGACTCAAAAATGTTTCAGTCCCTTATGTCTAGATAATTTTCTTGCATATGTCTGTCAAAATGATTTTTCCTGCTCTCTATGCATGTGTTGCCTTTACTATATCTTATTTTATTTGTCTGTCTTAGCCAAGGAATCTTGAATAATATCAGATTAGAACATGTAAGAATCTTTTGCCAGTCCTGGAATCAAGCCATATTTTCATCTGCAGCACGCTAGTGTTCTAGATTACATTCACAGAGACTTTTTCTTTTTTGAAAACAAAAATAATATCACAAAGGGAGTAGAATATTCCATTTCCACAACTGCTTTTGCATTGTGAGAAAGATGTTGTATAGCAATGCATACATCATTATTATAGACATTTGAGTGACTTAATGAAGACGGCTACAATGCAATCATTTCCTTGTTTTCTTTCAAATAAATCTTCTACCTTTAAGCTTGCCATTAGCAAAGAAAAGAAAAACCCATCATGCCCATTTCTGTATAGAATAATATACAATGTGGCAGCAACTTTTATGCAGTTTATTGATTTAATATTCCTCCTGAGTCTACACGGCCCATGGACAGCCTCATGGTTCATAAAGTTATTTTGGGAAGTTGGATTGGCAATCAACCACCATGTTCTTATTACATTGTTTTAATATAAATACAATTGTATTCTCCCCATCCATTCAATAAAGGTGTAGGATTTGACCATCTTTGGTATGCAGCATCCCCATGTTTATTGCAGCAATCCATTTCACTGTAAACTGAATTGAAAATCCACCTTAGTGGACTGTTGTCGTTTCTCATTTCAAAACAATACAGAAAAAAGAGAATAGGCTGCAGAATGAGGCAAAATGAATGGATCTTCAAGAGCTGCATAAATGTTAATCTTCCCAGATGGCCAGGGTTGAAAAAGTGGTAAGTAATTAATTAAGATTTACTTAAGATTCATTTAAAATTTCAAATAGACTGCTAAGGGACTGCTTTGGAGTGGTTAAGTGGGTCAGCTGCTTATCAACACCACATAAAATCTCACATAATTCAAAATGATTGTGGCAAATGCTTCCTGATTTCTTCCTACCCAAAACACAATTGAACAGCTTCATTTCCTGCTATGTCTCTTCATAGCAACTTTTTCATAGTACATCATACATACGCTAAATAATAAATTAATTACTAATTTATTAAATTTATCTGGGGTCTGACTCTTAGTGACCCTATATGGTTTAAAAATTGTTAAAAATACTTAAAAGAAGAAAACAGCTTTAAAATATGAAAACACAAAACAGGAACAAAGATGGCTGCGAAAAAACCCAGATGGAACAAAGAAAAAGAAAAGAAAAGATATGTTGATCATCCTTGTAAAAGACCTGGGTAAAGAGTCATATTCTGGTCCTTGAAATACTAGAAGCCTGGGATAGGTTCAGATTTGGTGCAAACCCAGTGGTGAGATTCAGATGATTCGTAGGTTCAGTAGAATCGATAGCTAACAGTTCAGTTCAGAGAATCAGCTGAAGCCTCGCCCTTTCTCTTTCCACCACTCCTTCCCTTGCCCGGCTTCCCCTTACCCAGCCTCCCCTCACTGGGCTGCTTGACTCATTCTTTGGGCAAGAGTAAAGGACTATTGACAGCCTGCTTTTCCTTCCCTTCTTATACTGCACCCAAGAGAGTCGCCTTCTCACACTTTTCCATCTGGCCAGACTGAAGCCATTTCAGCATCTCAGTGCTCTTCTAACCATCACCACCACTCTTCTGTCCCCCTCCAAGCAAGTGACTTCCGTGCAGGCAAAACCCCAAGGCAGCTCTAATGTGCTCGAGGGGAAGAAGTGTGTGGAAAGAGCATCTTGGCAATTGGACTGAGGGGAGCTCAGGACCTGGTCCTGAGAAGTTCTATGCTCCTGGGAAGACAGGGAAGAAGCTCTCTGGTTTACTGACCTCCCACTCTCACAGCAACATCAGGGGAGGAAGTATGTGGAGATAGTACCTTGACAACTAGACTGTTGCTTTCTGACCCGCTTTCCTGTTTTGTCTGCTGGATTGATGCAAGTGGAGGTCAACCCTAGAAAAAGGTTAAGGAAACAATTGGTCCATTGCTGGGAGAAAGTGGCAAGAAGGTGACAAGCAACAGGAAGAAAGCAAAACAATTTAACTCATTTTTTGCATCTGTCTTTACACAAAGGGATAAAACAGTCCAATCTATCAAAAACAGCACCACAAAAATCAGATTAGGAACACAAGTTGAAATAGGGAAGAAAATGGTAAGTGAGCACCCGTCTACCCTAGACGAATTCAAATCACCAGGACCAGATGGATTACACCCCAGGGTTCTGAAGGAACTGGCAGACGAGATCTCAGAACCACTGAACTATATCTGTCAGAGATCCTGGAGCACCAGGGAACTACCAGAGGACTGGACAAGAGCTGATGTGGTTCCCATCTTCAAAAAAGGAAAAAAATAGATCCAGGAAACTATAGATTTATCAGCCTGACCTCAATACCAGAAAGATTCTGGAAAAAATAATCAAGCAATGAATTAGCGAATACCTAGAAGTAAACGAAGTAATAGCCAAAAGCCAACATGGGTTTGTCAAAAACAGATCATGCCAGACTATTGAATTCTTTGACAAAGTGACAAAATTAGTGGAGCAGAGGAATGCCATCGATATAATTTACTTGGACTTCAGTAAGGCATTTGATAAAGTAGACCATAACCTCCTAGTAGATAAAGTAGAAAAATGTTGGTTAGATAGCATCACCAGCAGATGGATTCGTAAGTGGCTGACCAACCGCATTCAATATGTAGTCCTCAATGGAACTGCATCTATATGGAGGGAAGTATGCAGTGGAGTACCCCAAGGCTCTGTTTTAGGCCCTGTACTCTTCAAGATCTTCATCAATGATTTGGATGAGGGAATAAATGGGGAACTCATCAAATTTGCAGATGACACCAAGCTGGCAGGAATAGCCAACACTCCAGAAGATAGGCTTAAGATACAGAAGGATCTTGACAAACTTGAACATTGGGCACTATCTAATAAAATAAAATTAAATTGTGAAAAGAACAAGGTTCTACATTTAGGCAAGAAAAATGAAATGCACAGGTACAGTATAGGTGATACCTTGCTCAATAGTAGTAACTAGTAGTAAGGCATCTTGGAATCATAATGGACAACCATTTAAATATGAGCCAGCAGTGTGCAGCAGCTGCCAAAAAAGCCATCACAGTTCAAGGCTTCATAAACAGAGGGATAGAATCAAGATCACGTGAAGTGTTAATACCACTTTATAATGCCTTGGTAAGGCTACACTTGGAATACTGCATTCAGTTTTTGTCACCACGATGTAAAAGAGATGTGGAGACTCTAGAAAGAGTTCATAGAAGAGCAACAAAGATGATTAGGGTACTGGAGACTAAAACATAGGAAGAACGGTTGCAGGAACTGGGTATGTCTAGTTTAATAGAAAGAAGGACAAGGGGAGAGATGATAGCAGTGTTCCAATATCTCAGGGAGTCACAAAGAAGAGGGAGTCAAACTATTCTCCAAGGCACCTGAGGGTAGAACAAGAAGCAATGGGTGGAAACTAATCAAGGAGAGAAGCAACGTAGAACTGAGGAGAAGTTTCCTGACAGTTAGAACAATTAATCAGTGGAACAGTTTTGCCTCCAGAAGCTGTGAATGCCCCAATACTGGAAGTCTTCAAGAAGATGTTGGATAGCCATTTGTCTGAAACGGTATAGGGTTTCCTGCCTAGACATGGGGTTGGACTAGAAGACCTCCAAGGTCCCTTTTAACTCTGCTATTGTACTGTATTGTATTGTATTGTAAATAAAAGGGAACAAGATTGTTGTGATGTAGTGTACTTTATTACCCCAACTGTACAGAAACCACCACCCCTTCTTTCTTCTTTCTCCTTTTCATCTGGTCCTTTAGATGGCAGTTTACTTTCTGTTATGGCTAATGCATATGAGGGATTGAATGATAAATCATTCATGATATTAAGAGAGAGTTACAAAGTTCAGAGCAAGAAAAAACTTACTCTTGTATATGTATTTATTTATTTATCATTACATTAGCCAAGCTTCTCAGTAGGCTCCTTAAACTAAGGTACATTGTTTAGCCATGTGATAGTTTTATACAATAATATCAGAATGGAAGCAAAAAGAAAATATTGCTTGAAACAAACAAGAAGATTATTAACGTACATCAAATTCCAGTTCAATTGTGTGGAATTCACCAAACAAAACTGAGACATAGATTCAGACTGATCTTCCTGAGCACAAAAATAAATAGATATGAGAGGACATTACTGAAAAGACTCTTGTGTATTACACAATCTACCATCTCTAGAAAGCACAACAAAAATTAAAAAGCAACCATATTATAGTGTGCTATCCCACGCGCTCTCTCTCTCACAGACATGTAATGGTGGTTTAGTGGATTTATTAATATAAACAAAAATATCAACAAAAAATCAGAATTGTCCCAATTAACTCCAGCCAAAAGCAAACCAATGCTAGTCCACAGAGCAATGGCCAATGAGTCCATAAGGCACTTGAAAGTTTATCAAATGAGACAAGTACACCAGGCAAAATTAAATCCACAATACAAGAGGATTCACGAGGCAAGAAAAGTTCAGAGTTCACATGACATAATCCAAGTCAATGAATGGTGTCAAACTAAAGCACGGCTAAAATAAAAATGATAGGAAAACAAACAACTAGAACATCAACTTGTTCCCAGCATCTCCTCCATCTGTCTGCTGTGCTAAATAGCCAACTTCTGGTGCATCCCATCAAGAAGGACGAGGCTTTCTACTCACAAGTAATTGGGCTGGCGTTTGCTGCTCCTGCCTTTTCTCTGCCCTACATGTTCTTGGATCAAGCACAGAAGACAGTTCCTCTGCCTCATCACTGAAAGGTTGCAGATATATGCTTTCCCTACTTGAATCCTCATGGCTGTCCTGCTGCAACTGTGCTTCAGCCAAATCCCTCTCAGACAGCTGCTTGGAGCCATTGACCAACTTACCTCTACAATTGCCTGGAACTAGCTCATCTTCCTCCGAGCTGACATCTGGAGAGGTATCTGGAAAAGCTTCTGCGGAGTCATCACATGTAAAATAGAAAACCATAGAAAGTTTATTGATGGTCATTTGAGCATCAAAAATATAAAACTGATACTAAAATATAAATAGATGCAAAGAAAACTATATGGCATTTTCATAGTAAGTTGTCATCCCTACAATCAACCCCAATCTGATTTAAATATTCTGTCCTCTTCAAAATGGCCTCTGAAATAAAGAGTGCAGCCTTATCAGTGAACAAAGTAAGACAGTTGCTCTAGGTACCCCAATAGTTTTTAGTTTTTCGATAGGAATCTAAGTCAGCAACTCTTTCTGTACAGTACCGTTTGCAGTCAATAAGAATGTGTTCATTGTTTTCATTGTCTTCAAAGGCTGGTGAATCTTCATGAAACTTCCCATGTCTTACCATGGAGTCCAGCTGCTCAAAGCTAACCATAGAAAAAGCTCTTCTGAGATGCAAGTTGTTAAATATTTCTATTTGGGAGACTGATTTGAGCTACGCACGTCAAATACTTGATATATTTAAGTACAGTAATATCATATTGGGCAACCACATAAATAATTTTTTGTTTGAAAGCTTCCTTGGCCTTTATATCTTTTAGACTGGGAATCGGAAGGAAAATTTATTGTCTTCTCAGCAGCCTGATAAGGATCATGTGAAGGGATCTCAGAGAAGTAAAGCTCTATCGAGAGGGATACATAATAGCTAAACTGTAATTTATTGTACTAATGTGACCTCAGTGACTTCAGCCAATAAGATGATCAGGCGTATAGTTTGTTCCAAGAAAAATTTCATGTGCATTAAAATTCTGAGGTTTCATGTATGTACCATAAATGTTTTGTACCAGAATTTAGTGTTCCCTTTTAAAGATAAAATCAATTCTGAGGTGCACTGTATCCTCCCCCACAGGAATTCCTGGTGATAACAAAATGAGCAAGTAAGACAGAAATGCTTTATTCTTTACACTGACTCAAAAATGAGGAAAAAAAATAGATTGAGATATTTTGCAAATTTTCCTCAAACATTCAAAGGATAACACGCACATGAAATAATAAATACTTTCTAAAAATCAGAAGCCATGGCACGGTAGGAGGAATGTTCAAAGAAGACAATATGACAGAATTGGTAAAAGAGAGATACAGCTTCAGTCATGGCTGTTACCTTGACTTTTTCAGTCTAAAATGGCTTATATCAATCCCTGATCTAATTTGAAAATATATTTATAAAGGTATTTATTAAAGCCAACAGGATCAACCTGAAAAATAGATACATTTTCTTGGTAATTATAGCATCAATGGTGCAAGTTGACATAATATAAGACCAAATATTGATAAATCATGAAATCATATAAAGCATGAGGCATAATCCCTCTTTCCTTGTAGGAATTGTTTGCTTTGCAATTGAAGCAATCTGATTGAATTAAAAAGAGGAAGACTGGGAAATTGAAGGAAAAGGAATTCATCAAAACAAGGAGAATGCTAGGAGTACTTTATGATACATACAACACAATGTAGGTCACCACCTCTGAATACATAGTATTTCCCTTTTAAGCACTGTCCCTGCCTAATATATACTGGTTTTTCATCTTACTTTTTCTTAACTGTGAGTTATGCTATGTTCATGAGAGTGTGTTCTTCTGTTTTATCAATTCCTAGAGTGATTCATCTAATTTACAGTTTAAAAAGGATAGAGAAGTTTGTTAATTATTTAATTGCTAATTAATCTCATCTAATCCTGCTCAGATTTTTACTTTCAACTGTTTGCAAGAATGAAAGACACATTCTGTTCCTGTAATATGTAAAATCAAAGTGTCTGCCTGTTAGTCTTCTGTCCAAGAAATAATTGGGATAAGTTTTAAATTTGTTTATACCATAAATATTCACTCTCAGTAAAACATTTGATCTTCAGTAGCTGGAAATTATTTTTAAAATGTGCTGTTTTACATGAACATTTATTAATTGGCAATTACATTCATAATGCATGTTTGCTTTTGAGCCACAGCCAAAGGAACAATGTATATTAATTGCCGTATGAATTTAATTTATCTAGGTTGCTCCACAACAGAAGCAGTGTACCTGGACAGTGTGATCTAATTCTAGATTAAGTGTGTAGTTCTGTCATTAAATTAGTTCTCCTCTTTGGGTATGACCTTTTTATCTGCTCACCACACTGCAGAATTAACATAAATTTCATTAATAATATTAATAGGCTTTCTTGCTACTATCTTCCATCATCAGTCATTTCTTAACAGGAAAAGCTGGATTTTTAGAAATCCCATATTACTGACCCTTGTAATACTTACTCTCTGTAAGTCAGCAACAAAATGGCAGACTAAATTTAAAGTAATTTAAAATATATGAAAATTTATGGAGGCAAACATATATAGAAATGATCTCTCTCTCTCTCTCTCTCTCTCTCTCTCTCTCTCTATCTATCTATCTATCTCTATCTATCTCTATCTATCTATCTATCTATCTATCTATCTATCTATCTATCTATCTATATATATATATATATATATATATATATATATATATATATATATATATATTAGATTTTTACAACCCCTGGTAAGCCCCAATTATGGGAGGAAGCTAACTGCTTCCATCATCTGTCAATCGGCTCGTCACAAGAGTCCATCATGACAGAAACCCAATGTTTTTTACTGTTGCCTTTGTTATTTATCAGCACAAATAAACACACACACATACACACATATATATAAAATCACTGATGCAATTATAGACAGTGACTATAAACAGTGAGGAGTTTCTGAAGACTGGAGAGAGAACTGTTGAACTATGATCTTATGGATAATAAAGCTTGACTGACAGGTAATTCATAGCAGACTATAATAATTCTCCTTGCAGCACATAATTATTTTAAATATTTGGTACCATGAAAATGATTGCCACATAGATAGCTTTAAAAGAGATTTGATCATTTTTTAGAGAATCACAAAACTATCTGATCTCTTTAGCTACAATTTAAAGCTGGCTAGAATTTACCATATCAACTCCTTAGATGATTGAGATGAACCACACTGCTAGTGTTCTGCATTCTCTAGAGAGTTGTCAGTTGTCATCAAATAAAATTTTAGCATAAGGATCACATTGGTGGTGGGATTGAAAATAGGCTATTTTAGGGATGAAAATGATGCTGGCTTTAGACTTGTTTGTAAAAATTGCTTGGTAGTTTGATTTTGACAAGTAGAAACTTCTACTTAATTAAAATTATTGATTTAATTTTAATAGAGAAAATTTCTTACTTTGATCCTCTGCTACTCCAGTGACATCTCAAAGAATAACAAGTCTTTAGTCAGTCTTTTTCAGGCTTCTCCAGATAAGTTAGCAGTACAACTCCTAGCATTTGGTCAACTCAATGACTATGGGCAACACAAATAGACTGCCCACATTCTGGGTAGAACTGTCAGAGAAGAACAAGCAGAGTGGGCTGGGGTGGGCTGGGTGGGGGAGAGTTAAACAAGTCAGCATCCCAAAGTCTTTATGTTCCCACAATCTAAGTTTAACCACTCTTGAATTCCATTGACCCTTATTTGTGGTCAACTTAGCATTTAACTTTAGTCAATTAGATTCTTATATATAGGCTCTAGCAATAAATCTTCTGAACTGCAATTTAACATATAGTTTTGCCTGATATGAACCTAATCAATTTAGGTAGTTTTCAAAAAGTTAAGCACAGCTGAAATTAGTTGGTGCTTAGATGAGGAGAGTGATATTATAGCCCTATTATATTATAGACTGCTGGGATGGAATTTTGAAAACTTTATTTGCAAAAACAGTGACAAACACTAAACAAAAAGCCAGGTGGACCCATCTAGAAAGTTGAAATGAATTGATAATGAAAACCAATGAAGCCTTGATTTAATTTATGGACCAATTAAATTGGTACCCCTTGTTGATCACTAATCTTTCTAAATCTCAGTAAGCAAAAATAAAGATGGAATTAATGATTATCATGACTCAGGACCATGAAACTGAGCAGACTTAATTATCACCCTAAATGAAACAGCCTAGGGTTTCTGAATTGGTTCCCCCTCCCTCCTTTTTTTTTGTCTTTTGTGGATCCATGATTTAAGCACCAATATTTACAGAGCCTGCTTTTCTTTGATTTTTTAAAATATACCACAAGAAGAGGAAGAGGAGGAGGAGGAAGAAGAGGAAGAAGAGGAGGAGGAGAAGGAGAAGGAGAGGGAGAGGGAGAAGAAGAGGGAGGAGGAGGAGGAGGAGGAGGAGGAGGAGGAGGAGGAGGAGAAGGAGAAGGAGAGAAGCAGGAAAGTAGGACAGATAGCTCTGCATTGCTGTGGTAACTGGTGGGCATACTTTTCAGTGGCCATGTTTGCAAAGATGGAGTATGACCTGAAATTGAGTCTCAGAGAAATTTGTAATTGCTCCGATTTCAACAAGTGATGCTTGCTCTATAAAGCTACCGAACAAGTAATTACTGATGCTTTTTTCTCTACAGTGACGAAATCACATACTGCTTTCAAAAATATGACAACCACCAATAAGCACACTATCCGGGCAGATCATTGTACTACAATCACTGAAAGGGTTTAGGAATTACAGTTAAAAGAGAATGTTTGCAAAGGAAGGCATG